>NC_143522.1:34322826-35024169 GCF_031878675.1 Megascapheus bottae
AGCAATGTTTTTTTTTTTGCGGGGAGGAGGGGGTTTGGCCAGTCTTGGGGCTTGAACTCAGGCGTGAGCACTTTCCTTGGGCTTTCTCAAGGCTAGAACTCTACCACTTGAGCCACAGCACTACTTCCGACTTTTTCTACGTAAATGACACTGAAAAATCAAACCTGGGTCTTTGTGCATGCTAGGCAAGCATCTACTACTAGGCCAAACTCCCAGCCTATAAGCACTGCTTTAAATATGTAATACTTTTTTCAGAAACACCTCATAAGAACTGTTTATCTATTCCAAAAATCATTTGCACCTGGAAGTTCAGCAGCAAGTGATCTCTCTTTTCTTCTGAGTATCTATTCTTTAGTGGTGCTCATGTCACCACAATTAGTGGCTAACCTGTACAGCTGGGGACCTTATGGAGAGGTAACAACCCTAGATTCACAATCAAGGAAACTTTTTTTAAAGAATTTATTAACATTGATATTTCAAATGTCATGTTTAGCAGACAAGTATTCAAGAAGGGAATCTCTGTATACAATCAGGAAACTTTTCAAATCAATTTTTAGCTGAGCACTGGTGGCTTACACCTGTTATACAAACTACTGGGGATCCCAGGTAGAAGCGAGCCCAGACAGAAAAGTCATTTAGACTATGACCTCCAATTAACTACCAAAAAGCTGCCAAATGAAGTGGTGGCTGAAGTAGTAGTGTATCAGCCTTGAGGATAAAAGCTAAAGGACAGTATCCACAAGCAGAATTCAAGCCTTAGTACCAACACCAAAAGAAAAAAAAAACAAAACAAAAAACCTTCCATAAGCCGCACACCGCACAGGGTGGCTCACGCCTGTAATCCTAGCTACTCAGGAGACTGAGACCTGAGGATCAAGGTTCAAAGCCAGCCTAGACACAAAAGGACCTGCGACTTTATCTCCAATTAACCTCTAGAAAACATGAAGTGGGCTTGGCTCAAGGGTAGCGTGGTAGCCTTGAGCTGAATTGCTCAGGGACAGCACCCAGGCCAAGTTCAAGCCCCAAGACTCACCAAAAAAAAAAAAAAAAAAACCCACTTCCAATGTTTTAGGTAAAACTTTAAGGAAAGTAGCACTTACTGTCATTACTTCTACTAGGAATGGAATGTACAGTGAGAAAAATGTGTATTAAACACTCCAAGACAGTCAAATACGATCTTCTCAGTTCCTGAATTCATTAGGAAAATGCCACCATCTAGATTAACTTCAAGGTATTACCCTTGGTTTTTAATGAAAAGTATCTTTTAAAAACGACAAGCTGGAGTGGGTGCGGTGACTCGTGCCTGTAATCCTAGCTACTCAGGAGGCTGAGAGTTGAGGATCATGGTTCAAAGCCAGCCCAGGCATAAAGACTGTGAGACTCTTAGACCATGAGACTATTATCTCCAATTAACCCCTAGAAAACAGGAAGTGGGGCTCTGGCTCAAGGGGTAGGTTGGTTGTCTTGAACTGAAGAGCTCAGGGACAATGCCCAGGCCCAGAGGTAGGGCAGTAGCCTTGAGCTGAAGAGCTCAGGGACAGCACCCAGGCCCAGAGTTCAAGCCCCATGACAGACCAAAAAAAAAAAAAAAAAAAAGGGAGACGAACAGGGTTCAGGAGTTTGGCCTGGTGATAGAGTGCTCCCCTAGCATGCACGAAGGCCCACGTTCTATTCCTCAGTATCACATACATAGAAAAAGCCAGGAATGATACTGTGGCTCAAGTGGTAGAGCTCTAGCCTTGAGAAAGCCCAAGGACAGCTCTCAGGCCCGGAGTTCAAGCCCTAGGACTAGCAAAAAAAAAAAAAAAGCCCACAAACACAGCCAGGTGTAGTGGTTCATTCCTATAATACCAGTGGAGGCTGAATCAATTAGGAGTTGGAGGTTAGGTTAGCCTGGACGGGAAATTTAAGGTCACCCTAGGATAGAGACACTGGTCTTCAAAGGGAGGAGAAGCTGAAGATATTGCTGAAGTAGAAAGAAAAGGCTTGCCAGACTTGAAGCCCTGAATTCAATACTCAGTACTACCAAGAGAAGGAAATCCACAAAAGAATATACAGAATGGGAGCCAGGAGTTTGGCCTGGTGGTAGAGTGCTTGCCTAGCATGTACAAAGACCTGGGTTCAACTCCTCGGTACCACATACATAGAAAAAAAAAGCAGGAAGTGGTGCTGAGGCTCAAGTGGTAGAGCTCTAGCCTTGAGAAAGTCCAAGGACAGTGCTCAGGCCCTGAGCTCAAGCCCAGGACTGGCGCAAAAAAAAAAAAAAAAGAATATACAGAATGGGTGTAAAATTGGTTAACATAAATTGGTTTTCAAATATATATGTATGTATGTATGTATATAAGTGTACATAATTTATATATAATGCTGAGTATATTATAAATTTATATATAATACATATTATATAGAATTTATGTAACATATATTAATTAAAATATATTAATTTATAAGATTTCACAATCTTGGTTGGCCAAACACTCACAATTCTCCTGCCTTGGTCTACTCCATTGCCAGAATTATAGGCATTCAGCAATATGTCCAGCTGTACATTATATTTCTTGAACATTTCGAGTTTCTAGTCAGGGGAACATTTCTGCTCATATATCTTGGACTAAAGAACAGCCTTGGGCCGGGAGTTTGGCCTAGTGTTAGAGTGCTTGCCTAGCATGCAAGAAGACCTGGGTTCGATTCCTCGGTACCACATAAATAGCAAAAAGCCAGAAGTGGTGCTGAGGCTCAAGTGGTAGAGTGCTAGCCTTAAGAAAGTCCAAGGAGAGTGCTCAGGCCCTGAGCCCAAGCCCTGGACTGGCAGGAAAAAAAAAACAGCCTTATATTGCTTTCATCAAGGAGCACACAGCTTAACAGAAGGACACACTTGTAATGGTGAAGGAAGAAGGAAACATCTGCCTAGATGGCAAGATCAGTTTCATCAACTGTGGAAACCAATGGGAAGACAGATGTCAGAGCCAGACCACTCACATATTCTGTACTTATTTGCTCTTTAGTTCCACACATATTTAAGTATACCATATACCTAACCCCCCCAAAAATCTAAAAAATCTTACCTCCATTTAAGGGCCTCAACAATTTTCTTTTTCAGATAATGTTCACATATTTCTCAATTTTATAAAATATTATACTGAATCAGAAATTATGCAGTACAGTGTATCTTATCTGTGTCTTGTTATAAGCTAAACATGTTTAGATACATCTTGAACAGGCCATGCTGTCAAGTCTGCACAAATGCTTTTGGCTTTAGATCCTTCTGAAAGCAATGGACCTGCATGCTGCCCAACAAGCTGGTTCCTTGTTACCATGGCAATGAACACCCTATGAACAGAGATAATTTGCCATTTCACTGAAAATTCAAAACATTCTACACCTTTTCAAAAAACCTGACACGAGGTGGGAAAACCAAGAAAGAATAACAAAAGTAGAGGAGGGATGCAGGGGAGAGGAAACCAAAAATGAGGTTGGATAAGCAGCAAAACTATTATGGAGTGTATTTATAAACATAAAAGAGTATGTTTCTTGACTATGAATAATACAATTTGAAATTATTTAATGTACAAGAAAAATACAAAAAGTAAAAAAGGCCAAAAAAGCCATGTTGGACTACATGACAGAACTGAGTATTTATAGACTGCCCAGAGAAAACAAAGATTTTCAAGCTGATTACAAATATATAAAACAAATTAGGGGTTGAAAGTATGGCTCAAGTAGTGAAGTGCCTGCTTAGCCAGCACAAAGCCTTAAAACAAAAAATAAAACAAACAAAACACAACACAAGGCCGGGAGTCTGGCCTATTAGTAGAGTGCTTGTCTAGCATACACAAAGACCCCGGTCAATTCCTTGGTACCACTGGTACTATGGCTCAAGTGGTAGAGCTCTATCCTTGAGAAAGCCCAAGGACATAGTTCAGATCCTGAGTTCAAGCCCCAGGACTGGCAACACACACACACACAATTAGGATGCTGGGGAATGACGGTGGATCACAGCCAAACTACTTAGGAGGCTAAAAGCTAAGGACTGCAGTTCAAAGCTAGCCAGAGCAGGAAAGCCTCTCTTATCTCCACTAAATTACCAAACCAGAACTAGAGCTGTGGCTCAAATGGTAGAATGCTAGCCTTGGGCAAAAAAGCTCAAGGACAGCACCCAGACCCTAAGTTCCAGCCTTAGGACCCAAGGTAGGTGTGGAGAAATGGAATTCAAAGATCCCTGTGCAAATGTGGTTGCAAAGAAAACTTGGTTAGGAACCAAATGAAGGCAAATAATGTGTATCTCCATTTCCTTTTTGAGAAGATTACCATCTAAGCACCCAGAAGGATGCCTTCACTAGACTCCAAATCTAATAGATTGACCTGGGAATTCTCAGCCTTGGGACTGTGACAAACTAATTTCTGTTGCTTATAAACCACCCAGTCTATGATATCCTCTTACAGGATCCTCAATGGGTGGGAGTAAAGGAGAGAGGTAATTAAATACACCTTTTCTGAGGATCTGACGCTCAAAATAATGATAGTGTAAGCAAGTAGTCAGACATGAGTGGAAAAGAAAGCAGACTTTCACTCTCCAGCAACCCCTAAGATGAAGAGATCAAATGGGGAACGAGCTAAATGAAGGAAGGTTAAAAGTGAAGTATGGGAATCAAAAGCACTATATTAATGAGAAACTTAACTAGAAGTATGCAAAGCCAAGTATACAAAGCCTTTTTTGCCTAAGGTCTTATAACTCGCTCACAAAAATTATGACAAAACAACTCTCTGAGCACAGAAAGGCTTACAAAAGAAAAATGCAAAGAAAGGACAAGTGAAAGGATGAGTGAGCCAGGTGAGGTGGCTCACAACTGTAATCCTAGCTACTCAGAAGGCTGAGATCTGAGGATCGAAGTTTTCAAAGCAGCCCAGCCCATACAAAGCAAAGAGACTCTTATCTCCAATTAATCACTAGAAAAAGGAAGTGAGGCTGTGGTAGAGCAATAGCCTGGAGATGAAGTGCTCAGGGAAGCACCCAGGCCAGAGTTCAAGCCCCAAGACCCTCCACCTTCCTCCCCCGCAAAAAAGAAAGGACAAGTGAAAGTCATCCTTTACTCAAGGGATGTTCAAGAAGAGCAGACTTCAAATGCTTAATATCCAGTATCTACAGGGAACTCAAGAAACTAATGTCCCCCAGACCCAACAAACCAATCATTAAATGGGCAAGGGAACCAAAGAGAGCCTTATCAAAAGAGGTTAAAATGGCAGAAAAGTGTATGAGAAAATGCTCATCATCCATGGTCATAAAGGAAATGCAAATAAAAACAACCCTAAGATACCACCTTACCCCAATTAGAATGGCCAAGATTCTGAACTCAAACAATGGCAGATGCTGGTGGGGCTGTAGAGAAAAAGGAACCCTACTGCACTGCTGGTGGGAATGTAAACAAGTTCTGCCACTCTGGAAAGCAGTGTGGAGGTTTCTTAAAAGAACTGAAAATAGACCTTCCCTACTATCCTGCCATACCACTCCTGGGCATCTACCCTGAATATCATAACCCAGGATATGATAAGGACACCTGCTCAGCTATGTTCATCTCTGCACTATTCACAACAGCCAAGCAATGGAAACAATCCAGATGCCCCACTACAGATGAACAGATACAAAAAATGTGGTAAATATACACAATGGAATTCTACATAACCAACAGACAAGATAAAATAATGGCATTTGCAGGGAAGTGGATGAATCTAGAGGGAATCATGTTGAGTGAGACAAGTCAAGACCAAAGGAACAAAAGGCACATGGTATCCTTAATATGTGGCTGTTAGATCCAAACAGTACAAGAGCGAGGACTCAATATTTGTGCACCTAATGCTATAGACATGGTATTGGAAATATAAACACAACTAGATAGACATAAAAATTTGGCCTAGTAGTAGAGTGCTTGCCTAGCATGCATGAAGACCCAGGTTCGATTCCTAGGTACCACATACATAGAAAAAAAAAAGCTGGAAGTGGTGCTGAGGCCCAAATGGTAGAGTGCTAAGCCTTGAGAAAGTCCAAGGACAGTGCTCAGGCCCTGAGCCCAAGCCCAGGACTGGCAAAAAAAAAAAAAAAAAAAAATGTGACTCTATATAGTTTTATTACATAGATTAATATGTATGACATATAAACCCTCAGCCTAATTTTAATTATGTTCTAAAATCTAAGTGTCTGTGATTGTATAGAGATTCCCTTCTTGAATACTTGTTTGTTAAACATATCATCTGAAATATGACGTAAAAATCAATGTTACAGTTTTCACTATAAATGACTTTAATGTTAAAACTCAGTGCTTCTGGGCCCAGAGTTTAGCCTAGTGGTAGCATGCTTGCCTAGCATACATGAAGACCTGGGTGCAATTCCTTGGTACCATATACATTGAAAAAGCAGGAAGTGGTACTGTGGCTCAAGTGGAAGAGCTCTAGTCTTGAGCAAAAAGTGTCAAGGACAGTGTCCAGACACTGAGTTGGATCCTCATGATGGGCACACACACATTAAAAAAAGCCCTCAGTGCTTCTCTGGACCTGCACCTGCATTCTTGCTTGAATGTGTACTATCCTTTTTCTTTGCTTCTACCATAAATACACCAGGGATGGAAGGGCTAAGGGTTGTTCTTCTTAATGCCCAGAGTTAGAATATGCCTTTCTTTGTTTTGCTAAATGCATTTCTGGCAGATGGACTTTCCAAACTGCCTGTGCCTCACTTCTTCAGGGGTGTAATCACGTTTAATGAAAGCTCGAACTCTGCACAACAGAAGTCTCTGTCTTGGCTTTCCTGTGCCTGATTATAATCCTTTCTCTCTGCAAAACTGAGGTCATTTCAATGTTCTCACACTCACAGACCACTGCCAACCAATAACACTATTAACTCATGATTGAGGATAGAGTATACGAGGCACCCTTAAAGGTGCCACTTTGTAACGCTTCTAAGTGTGACATAAACTGAGGAACACACAGAAAGCACAAGTTCCTGATAAAAATTCTTAGCAAACAAAGGAGAAAAATATCATAGTCCATAGAATAGTATTGTTTAAATGCTATATAGAGCCATAAATAAAAGAAAAGGTGCTGCACGGTGTGTGTGGAGAGAGCATGGTAGAGTGCTTGCCTCACATGCACAAAGCCTTGGGTTCCATTCCTGGGTACCACATACACGGGGCGGGGGGGAGGCAGAGAAGGAAAGGCTGGAAGTGATCCTGTGTCTCATGTGGTAGAGCGCTAGCCTTGAGAAAGCCTAGGGACAGTGCCCAGGCCCTGAGTTCAAGCCCTAGGACAAGCTAAAAAAAAAAAAAAAAAGGTAAATAAATAAATGGTGCTAAACCTAGAGCTGGTGACTCACTCCTATAATCCTAGCTACTAAGAAGGCCGAGACATGGATTGCAATTCAAAGTCAGTCCAAGCAGGAAACTCTTATCTCCATTTAATCACAAAAAAGCTGAAAATGGGGCTGTGACTCAAGTGATAGTGTTAGCCTTAAAAAAGCTCAGGGATAATACTCAGGCCCTGAATTCAATATTTCAAGCCCTAGAACCTAAATTAACAAAACCCACAAACAAATGTGCCAAGATACTATATTAAAAATTTAAAAAGAGCCAGTCACTAGTAGCTTACATTTGTAATCCTAGCTAGTCAGGACTTGATCTAAGATATTGGTTCAAAGCCAGCCCTGACAGCAACGTCCATAAGACTCATCTCCAATTAAGCACCAAAAAAGTCGAAAGTAGACGTGTGGCTCAAGTGGTAGAACGCTAGACCTGAGCAAACATAAAGAAAGCTCACTGGCCCTGAGTTCCAGCCCCAGAACCAATAGACAGACAGACAGACAGACAAAAGTAAAATAGCAAAAGAAAACTCATAGATTGGTCATGATTTATAAAAGTTAAATATCTGATTGAAAATCAGTTGGTCTAATTATAATAACCTTAAAAGATACAAGATTAATACATCTGACAAATGCTTAATATCCAGTATCTACAGGGAACTCAAGAAACTAATTCCCTCAAAACCCAATAAACCATTCACTAAATGGGCAAGGGAACTAAAGAGAGACTTATCAAAAGAAGAGATTAAAATGGCAGAAAAGCATATGAGAAAATGTTCATCATCCATGGTCATAAAGGAAATGCAAATAAAAACAACCTTAAGATACCACCTTACCCTAACAAGAATAGCCAAGATTTTGAACTCAGACAATGACAGTGGCTGGCGGGGTTGTGGAGATAAAGGAACCCTACTACACTGCTGGTGGGAATGCAGACTAGTTCAGCCACTCTGGAAAGCAGTGTGGAGGTTTCTTAAAGAACTGAAAATAGACCTTCCCTATGATCCCGCCATACCACTTCTGGGCATCTATCCTGAGCATCAAGACCCAGGATATTACAAGGACACCTGCTCAGCTATGTTCATCTCTGCACTATTCACAATAGCCAGGTGATGGAAACAATGCAGATGCCCTACTGCAGATGAATGGATACAGAAAATGTGGTATATATACACAATGGAATTCTACATAGCCAACAGACAAAATAAAATAATGGCATTTGCAGGGAAATGAATGAACCTAGAGCGAATCATGTTGAGTGAGACAAGTCAAGACCTAAGGAACAAAAGGCGCATCGTATCCCTAATATGTGGCTATTAAATCCCAAGAGTACAAGAGCGAGGACTCAATAACTGCATACCCAAAGCTATGGACATGGTAATGGAAATATAAACGTAACTATATAGACATAAAAACCTTTGACTCTATAGACATAATGTTTTATTTCTTAAATTAATATGTTTCTATGACATACAAACCCTTAGCCTAATTTTGATTAAGTTCTAAATACTAAGTCCCAGTGATCGTAGAGATTCCCTCCTTGAACACTTGTTTGTTAAACTTGTCGTTTAAAATATGATGTAAAAATCAACATTAATAAATTCTTTAACAAAAAGATACAAGATTAACATTAAAAATTAACATGAAATATTACCTCATGAAGCCCGACATGGTGGCTCATGCCTGTAATCTTAGCTACTCAGGAGACTGAGATCTGAGGATTTCGGTTCAAAGCCAGCCCAGGCACTAAAAAGTCTGAGACTCTTATCGCCAATTAATTACCAGAAAACTGGAAATGGTGCTGTGGCTCAAGGGATAGGGCGGTAGCCTTGAGCTAAAGAGCTCCGGGACAGTGCCCAGGCGCAGAGTTCAAGCTCCACGATCCACAAAAAAAAAAAAAGGTCCTTATCAGTTTTTCTCATGTAAGTACCTGTCTTATTTTTAAGATTCTTTAAAGTTCACATTCTAAAAATCTCTGAAGAAATTCCAAAGGAACTCTTGGTCATTTCCTTTGTCTATTTTTTACTCTTTGGTTTTGTCAAAAGTTGAATAAAAAGAACTATCATAACAACATTAATAGTTAACCTAAGAAAAATATTTTGGTGAATCATAGATATTTTTAATTATGACTTAATCTACATCAGTTTCTTTTTTAGAGGTAACAGGTTCCTATTTTATCACAGCCATCTGCCATCTCAACAACAGCATCCCAATTTTTATACAAGTTTTAACAAAAACTATGACTATACATTAAAAATGATAAGTTTTCCCAACTTAAAACCTATTCCCCCCACACACTTTAATACAGGTTCTTCCCTATGTAGTCTAGGTTGGTCTCACCTTAAATTCATGATCTTCCCACTTCTGACTCCCAAGTACTGGAATCACAAGTGTGCACCACCATGTCTGGCATAATGTTTATTTCTTTTTAAATGTAGACAGATAAAAGGAACATGCTGATTAAATCTGATCAAAAATTCACCCTAACCATATTGCTCAGGGCATTTCAAGTCAGCAACAATACAACTGTAGCTACTAGTTATCCCAAACCACTCTAGAGCTGACCAAATTACCATCTAGGTCAAGCAAGCAAATCACGATTACTTTTACAAGGTCAGTACCTAAATGAGTATTTTTTAAACCTATCCCAGTGCCTATGCCAGGCACTGGTGGCTGTAAACCCAGCTACATGGCAGACTGATCTGAGAATCATGGTTTGAAGTCAGCCTAGACAGGAAAAGTCTTTGGGACCTTTTTTTTTTTTTTTTTTTTGCCAGTCCTGGGTTTGGGCTCAGGGCCTGAGCACTGTCCTTGGACTTTCTCAAGGCTTAGCACTCTACCTCTTGAGCCTCAGCACCACTTCCAGCTTTTTTCAATGTATGTGGTACCGAGGAATTGAACCCGGGTCTTTGTGCATGCTAGGCAAGCACTCTACCACTAGGCCAAACTCCCGGCCCTCTTTGGGACCTTTTAAGGAATTAAAAGCAAGTAAGCACCAAAAAAGCTGGAAGTAAAGCTGGAAGTGACAGAGTGCTAGCCTGAGAAAAAAAAGCTCAGGGACAGCATGCAGGCCCTGGGGTTCAAATCCCAACACCAGCAAAAGCAAACAAACAGAAAGCCTTACTGTAATTCTCCCCAAAGCATGTCACAATTACTCTCCTTTATAGAGTTCCTATTTCAAATGCACACTAAATCAAGTACAAGTTTCAAAGGGAGAGATTATGAAAAGCATGGTGATGATCTCAGGATTTAGATAAATCTGACAGTCATGTCTTAAGATGATTTGTTTAATAACCAATTCATGATGATTTAATAGCTATACTCTTGGGATATTTTCCAAATGAATAAATTTCAGAAAGACATCCCGTTCCAGATATCATGAGATATCGGTCCTAAACAAATAATTATATTGAAGGCCCCAACCTCCATGACATCCCTTCTTGGACCATGTCTTTCTAAGGAAACTTAAAATTACACAGGACTAAAAACAACAATTAGCCTCTGTACAGTCAAGACTAGGTCTCACCACATGAACTGAGAAAAAAAACCAAAAACGAAAAACTTCCTGAACATGAAACATGAAGACAGACTGAAACAGAAGCCTATTTTGTATAAATGCCTTAATAAATTTTAACAGTTGGATATTCCTGTACAGTCTTTAGAAATATTACAATCATTTCAACTTTGAACCATAAAGTTAACCAAAACAACTACCACATATTCAATGTCAGCTATTCATTTCCTTTAGTCACAATTGTCACTGTCTTTAATATATACATCCTTTTATAAAAAATACACATAGCCGGGTGTCAGTTGTTCATGCCTATAATACTAGCTCCTAAGATGGCTGAGATCTGAGGATCAAAGTTCAAAGCCAGCCGGGGTACTAAAGTCCTTGAGACTTATCTCCAATTAACCACCAGAAAACCGGAAGTGGCACTGTGGCTAAAGGGTAGAGCAGTGTAGCTTTGAGCTGACGAGCTCAGGGACAGTGTTCAGGCACAGAGTTCAAGTCCCATGACCAACCAAAAAAACAAAAACAAAAACAAAACACACAACAGAAAGGACAAAAAAAAAAAGGTAAACATCCATACTCTCAAACTCTTAGGTCATTTGGTTTAAGTCTATAGTTACTTACTCTTTTGTAAAACATGAAAATGAACACTACCATCCCTGAGTAAAATCTTTTCCTAACTTCATCTATATGTGACTTACAAAAACAATTGCCTGGGGCCGGGAGTTTGGCCTAGTGGTTAAAGTGCTTGCCTAGCATGCATGAAGACCCAGGTTCGAATCCTGGCAAAAAAAAACAAAACAAAACAAAAAAAACAATTGCCTATTTGAGCCCACTGAATTTGTAGACATTATTTACTGATTTCTATTAAGAAGTCTATTCTAGACTTCTGAATAGAGATGGTGTAGTAATCTAGGTACTAGTTGACTCATATCTATAATCATAGCTACTTAAGAGGTTGAGATCTGAGACTTGCTGTTCAAAGCTAGTCCAGGTAGGAAAGACTCATCTCCAATTAATCTTCCAAAAACAAACGCCAGAAGTGACACTGTGGCTGAAAGTTCAAACCCCACAACTGGGGAAAAAAAAAAATTCCCGTATTTTCCCACTTTCCACTCCCACATGAAGAATGGTATATCAAGCTTCCAAATAATATGAAGCTTTTGGGGCATTCACTTTTCATTCTTCTGATCCCTATGCATATAAAAACTCAAATGCCAGGTCTCCTGTTAAGTCTGTACTTATAGTATCTATTGATTCATGTGGTATAAATATTTTACCATGACTGCTTCAAGCTACCAAATGATGTCACCAAATATGGAGTTCAGATGTAACAACATGCATGCTAGACAAGCACTCTACCACTAAGCCACATTTCCAGTCCAAACCCCTTAATTTTTAACATTAGTTAAGCTTATACAAATCTCAGTATCATATTTTGTCACTAAAAAAAAAAAATTGAACAATTTCTCTGTGCTAGGGCCTGAACTCAGGGTCTTGTGCTCTTCTACTTTTTCAGCTTCCCACCACTATGAGCCATGCCTCCAGTCCAGTATTTCACTTTTCTGTATGCGTTAGCTTTGAACCACAATCCTTCAGGTCTCAGCCATCTGAGTAGCTAGGATTATAGGCATAGCCACCAGCAAATTTAATTATTTCTGATAATATGAGCCAAGCTTAATAAACAACTGACTTTAGCACCACCCATCAAAACCCTTCCCAGAATGCTTTCAGGCCTTCACTTCTAAGCACAGGAAATTGGAAGAGACTTCTCCTGGGAATAAGATCACAGGAAAGGGGCCAGGAGTTTGGCCTAGTGGTTAAAGTGCTTGCCTAGCATGCATGAAGACCCAGGTTCGAATCCTCGGTACCACATATAGAAAAAAGCCGGAAGTGGTGCTGAGGCTCAAGTGGTAGAGCTCTAGCCTTGAGAAAGTCCAAGGACAGTGCTCAGGCCTTGAGCTCAAGCCCAGGACTGGCAAAAAAAAAAAAAAAAAAAAAAAAGATCTTAGGAAAAATGCAAAGATTCTGAGACCTGCCCAAACTAAATTTGCCCAGTTAGGTCATCTATTAGTGATACTCATTATTAGTTTATTAAACCCAACTTGTGCTTATGACTAGTTGACAAGCTCAACTTGCAGACCTTGAAATCCCAATGAGTTTTTGAGAACCCTATTCTGCAAGAGTAAGAAACTGGAGAAATCGCCAGGCATGGTGGCTCACACCTGTAATCCTAGCTACTCAGGAAGCTGAGATCTGAGGATAAAGTTTCAAAGCCAGCCCAGGCACGAAAATCCGAGAGATCGTATCTCCAATTAACCACTAGGAAAACGGAAGTGGTGCTGTGGCTCGAGGGGTAGGATGGTAGCCTTGAGCTGAAGAGCTCAGGGACAGCACCCAGGCCCAAAGCTCAAGCCCATAACCGACCAAAAAAAAAAAGAAAGAAAGAAAGAAAAGAAACTAGAGAAATCATTTTTGCTACATGACAGGGACAAATATGTAAGATTCCTGTTTCTTGTTTCTCATGGCTATTTGCCTGCATTAATAATTTTGGGTGACCCACAAATGATGTAAATATTCAAATGGCCCTTGGCAGAAAAAAAATGTTCCTCACCAGAAATTATCAGTAACCATTGGACATCTAGCATAAAAGACAAGAGATTAAAAAAAAAAGGCATATTTTCCTACAGTCTCTGTTTAATGGATTCATGTGAATCAAAACTGGATGCCTCTGAAGGAGGGTTTTAAATGTACTGTAAAGGCTTGTTAATTTTAATCTATGAAACAAATTAACAATAACAAAGATGTACAAATTCTAATTCATTCCTAAGCACAAGAACTGAATGTAGATAAGGAGAATAGAGATGTTTTTTTCTTTTTGATCACTTTATGATCAGCCTGAGCTCCACAACAGATTGATCCATAATATCTTTATGACAAAGGATTAAAACTACTACTTAGGCCAGGAGTTTGGCCTAGTGGTAGAGTGCTAGCCTAGCATGCACAAAGACCAGGGTTCAATTCCTCAGTATCGCATACAGAGAAAAAAACAGAAGTGGTGCTATGGCCTTGAGAAAGCCCAAGGACAGTGCTCTGACCCTGAGTTCAAATTCTAAAACTGGGAAAAAATAAAATAAAATAAAATAATAAAAAAAATTTAAAAAGGAGAGAAAGAAATAAAACTACTACTTAGAATAGCAAAGCCTCTAGAATAGATCACCCCCCCAACTGAGAATAATTACCAATAAAAATCAGATTGTACCCTGGAGCTAAAGAAATCATCACTGTTCCTCCTAAGAGATTATAACTTCCCTAGAACACAAGAGAACCAGAATTGTGATCATGACTTGCTAGATCACACGTAAGCAGAACACTTAAACCACATTTTTTGGGGGGGTGGGGGGAGGAAGGGCAGCCATGGGGCTTGAACTCAGAACTCAGGGCCTAGGTGCTATCTTGGAGCTTTTTCACTCAAGGCTAGTGCTCTACCACTTTAAGCCACAGTGCCACTTGTGGTTTTTGAGTGGTTTGGAGAGAAGAGTCACACAAGGACTTTTCTGGCCAGGTTGGCTTTGAACCAAGATCCTTAGATTTCAGCTTCCTGAGTAGCTAGAATTACAGCCCTAAGACACCAGTGCCCTGGCAAACTGAATACTTCTGTCCTCACCTCAATTCTTCTTCTACTTGAACCCAAAGCTCAACTTGGCACCAGGGGCTTATGTCTATAATCCTAGCTACTCAGGAGGTTGAGATCTGAGGATCAAAGTTCAAAGCTAGCCAGGCAGAAAAATCTGTGAATCAATGAACCACCAGAAAACCGGAAGTGGTACTGTGGCTCAAAGTGGTAGAGCCTGGAACAGAAAAGCTTAGGGACAATGCACAGGCCCTGAGTTCAAGCCCCACAATAACGAGGGGGGGGGGGGAGAACCTAATGCTCACGACTGTATGCTGAATATGGCTGAAAATAAACTGAAGGGCCATCTGATTCCATGGCATCATGCCACATAATCTCCTTCCTCTTTCCTATTACTCTCAGCCTTGCCCAAATTCTTCTCTGGCTGGACAAGGATCTATAGCTACATGTGATACCTGTCATGTGACACAAAACCTGGCTTCAGGAAAAGATCATTACCTCAACTTCAGAAGTTTAAACCTACAGTATAAACTCAAGTGACTCATTTCACACTGATTTCCCTCTACAATATAATATACTTTCAAAGCACCATACAGAGATTGTTTCTACTTAGCATTATGAGAAACACTAAAATGTGCCTTTAGCCTAAGGTGGCAAAAATCTTAATTTCTTTCATACCTTTATTCTAATTCTAAAGTTTTAGTGCATAAATTACAAATATGCAATACATTGTTTTAACTGAGACACCATTTGTTTTTACCTTTCATCTTCATATAGTTTAAAGCTGATTCTTATCTAGCTAGAAAAATTATCATGGTCAAAGATTACAAAATACAGCTCAGACAGTAAACACTCATTTCTGTTCACCTCTAGATTAGATAATAACAATAATCGGTATCAGTCTGTTTAACAAGGAATTTGTTATAGCACAGAGAAATTAGCCAATAGGAAGACAGATTATAGTCCAGCCAAAAGAACCACACATGTTTTCACTTATTTCCTTAAATGTGAATTTGTTATAGGATTATTTCTGGATTGAAGGAAAATCAACATTTTTACAGCTTATGCTGGCAGGCAAACAGCTGTGAAAAAACCTTAAATCTAAAAAAGATTCCTATTACATTTCAAATTGATGCAAAGTAGACAAACATGAAGGTAAAGTTCACCTTTCACATCTTCATTATGACTAATAATGCCAATGACCTTGCTTCCATTTTCAATTAGTAAAGTCTGGTGCTAGTGTGGCCTGTTGTTATATGAACAGTCTTCACCTACTTATATAACACCAGTAAATACTTCCATGACATAAATGCTACTTATTTTTTTCTCTCAAACTTGCAAAAATATGCAACCAGAATTTGTTTCTCAAAATAAAATTAAATTTTGCCAATTTATACAGATTAATGGCTGTTACCAACTTACTCAAAACTTCATTTCTACACTGCAGTATCTCAGATTATTAATATTAATCTCGTATGACTTCTATATAGTTCACTGACTGCAAGGAACTCCATGTTTTCTTGCTACCTCCATCCATTCACATATCATCCTCCCCAAACAGTGTAGGTTGTTTTTGAAACAGTTTGCTTTTTCCATCTGAGTTTTCCCAATCTATTTCCAAGGGTTCTGACAATTTTCTGTCAGTGACTAAATCTCCCCCAGGGAATAGCTGCCTCATAACCGCTATTAAAAACAATCGTGACTGATAAGGCTCTGGAAACTCAGGAATGTAAATCCCACCCTGCCCAAACTAAAGACAAATGCAACAAGCTCACCATATGAAAACTCCAGCAGTCCAGCTCTCCAATTAAGCTGAGTTTTGTTAGGCTTTCCTTCTTTAGAGCCAGCTAATCTATGAATTATTATGTGTCAAGCATGCAAAAAATAAAATTTTAAAAACAGTTGGAAGGCAGCTTAATGGCAAAAGAGTGCTTACTCTGTACCCTGGATTGATCCCCAGACCATACACATACACACACACACACACACACACACACACACACACACACTACACGCTCACTCTTCATTTAGGTTTGCACCAAGGGACTTACCTATAATCCTACTCAAACACATCTGTAATCCCAGCATTCCAGAGGCTGAGGCAGGAGGATCAGTTTAAAGCCAGCATGGACTACATAAGAATTCAAGGCCAACTTGACACAGGGATACTAAGTCTCAAAACAGATGGGAGAAAAAAGAGGAGGAAGGAGGGGACAGTAGAAGACATAAAGGAAGGGGAAGAGAGTGGGAAGAAAGAAAACAAGTCACAGGCACATGGGTGCATGCATGCACACACGTGCGCGCAAACACGCACACACACACACACACACACACACACACACACACACACACACACACACACACACACACACACACACACACACACACACACACACACACACACACACACACACACACACACACACACACACACACACACACCACTCAACAGCAAATGCTCTGGTATTTTTAAGGTAATAGAGTCAATCTCCCAACAGACCTTCTGTTTCAGAAATATTTTAGGGAGAACATGTGTTGTGTGGGTAATTTTTGTTCTTGGCAAGATAGTCCTGCTTAGGAAAATCAACAGCAGATAACCTCAAATAAAAGGTTTTTTTTTTTTTTAAAAAAAAGGTATTTTTCTGTATCCCTCAATTGAATGCAACTACTTACAATTTTTGCAAAACATATACATGTATATATTACATATATACCCAAATAAAAACTCGTAAAAAATAGCTAAAAAGAAATAAAAAATAACAAAAATTTACCATCACCATTTTGCTTCCATTTAGCTTACTCAGTATTTCAGGAATGTGATGTAACTATGGGCCCCATCTACACCATCCCTCGACCCCTCATAAAAATGTCCATTAGTTTTTTCCTATCGACCAGAACCGACCTAATGGAACATTTTTTGTAAACTTAAAACCTTTGGCAGTGTATAAAGCAAAACACACACATACACACACACACACACACACACACACACACACTTGCACACATTGATGTAGAACTTGCAATACTCCCAACTCAGCCACCAGAGTATTGTGATTAAAGGCATGGTCCACCACACTTGATGTCATTTTTCATTAAATATGTACAAAAGTACTTTTACAAAAGTCCTAATCACAAGTTTATTAAACATTTGTAATCTTCAAATTGTGACCAACATATTTTCAAGACGTCTGCAAAAAACATGATAAAATATCCAAGCCAAACATAGTGGCTCACGCCTGTGATCCTAGCTACTCAGGAGGCCGAGATCTGAGGATCAAGGTTCCAAACCAGCCCAGGCACAAAAGAATCTGAGACTCTTATCTCCAATTAACCTCTAGAAAATGGAAAGTGGGTCTTGGCTCAAGGGTGGAGTGGTAGCCTTGAGCTGAAGAGAGCTCAGAGACAGCGCCCAGGCTGAGTACAAGGTTCATGACCCACACACACACACACACACAAAGGCTATTAAATGTATCTATTTAAAAATATTTAATATATCTATTAAAAAGGTGATTTATACACCAGGAGTTTGACCTAGTGGTAGCGTGCTTGCCTAGCATGAATAAAGACAGGTTCGATTCCTTGGTACCACATACACAGAAAAAGCAGGAAGTGGAGCTGTGGATCAAGTGGTAGAGCTCTAGCCTTGAGAAAAGCCCATGGACAGTGCTCAGGCCCTGAGTTAAAGCACCAGGACTGGCAAAATAAAATAAAATAAAATAAAATAAGACATATAAATATACAAAATATTTATATGAATATCCAGGGAATACACATTAATATATACCAATAGATTTAGTAGTTATCACCTAGCACTAGAGATTTGAAAAGTGTCAATGAGCATGGGAATTATTTTTCCTATCTTCATGATACCAACTGGTGCTCTCATGACTTAAATCAAATGTTCTAAAACTGGTTAGCTTGAGAATTACACAACTCTGAGTAGCACTGAGCTGTACATTTAAGTGGATAAATTATGTGGACATAAATTATATTTCGATAACTATCAAGTCCTGTGAAGGAGTATTGGATAATAAGGAAACTATAAATAAAGGGAACTATAATTGGAGAAAGGTATGACAAATCAGATGCACATGCATTTTAAAACATGGCAGTGTGTGACATGTCTGAATAGCTACCTGTAACTAGAATTTAAGAATAACAAGTAGATGGGGTCAGGAGCATAGCCTAGTGGTAGAGTGTTCGTCTTGCATTCACAAATCCATGGGTTCAATTCCTTGATACCACATGGAAAAAGCTGTAAATGGTGCTGTGGTTCAAGTGGGAGAATGCCAGCCTTGAGCATAAAGTGTCCAAGGACAGTGCCCAGGCCCTGAGTTCAAGCTCCACAACTGGCAAAAAAATAAATAAATAACTAGCGTGACAAAGAAGAAAGCTTGAAAGGACCTTATGAGGTTTGTTACAACTATTGTGGCCCCAGAATCCCACAGGATACTTACCTTGCCTAGAAACCACCTATTATAACAGAAATTCTGTTTATTCAATCCTCTATAGTAATCAGCCATATACACATAGTTGGTTGGACACTAGATAAAGTACTTGAGTTTAGAGCTCTAGCCTTGAGAAAATCCAAGGACAGTGCTCAGGCACTGAGCTCAAGCCCAGGACTGGCAAAAAAAAAAAAAAAAAAAAGTTTCACTTACTTTCCTGCCTGTGTTGGCTTCAAACTATCCACAGATCTCAGCCTACTATGTAACTAGGATTACCAAGCACGAGCCACTGGTGCCCCGTTTGGTATCCATTCCTATAGCTGCTTTATAAAAAAAAAAAGGAATATATTTAAAACTATTAAAAGATATGTCACCAGAATCATGGATTTCTTGCTGAAATATGGACCAAAGATACAAATATAACAAACCAGTATTATCTACTGTTCAAAGGTGACCACCAATGAGAGGAGAAGGCTGGGGCAGACTTACACCAATATACTGAAGATAGTAAAAGAAACATACAAGTATCTGAAATGAGACATTTCAACAAAGCATTTTGTATATCTTTTTTTTTTTTTTGGTGGGTCATGGGGCTTGAACTCAGCCTGGGCACTGTCCCTGAGCTCTTCAGCTCAAGGCTATTGCCCTACTTTTGAGTGAGGGCCTACTTACTTTTTCTAGAGGTTAATTGGAGGTAAGACTCTCAAGACCTTTTGTGCCTGCACTGGGTTTTAACCTTGACCCTCAGATCTTAGCCTTCTGAGTAACTAGGATTACAGGCCTGAGCCTCGACGCCCAGCTTATCTCTTCTTTTGAAGAGAACAAAATACAGAATATCTTGTATTGCGTATTTTTTAAAGAACACATTTTAAAATAGCTGCTATCTTCTAAACCATGTTTTGTGTCTTGTACCAAAAGTTAAACTATCCATTTAATCTTTGTGCATTTTCTGTTCATTATGCCTCAATTTAAAAAGGACGTGAGGGGGAAAAGAAGGCAATACTGTAAGTGCTATACAAGCCCTAAGTATACCTATCTGAATTTTTATATGAAAAACACTTTGCTATTCAAACCACAGCTAGGCTTACTGTGACATGTGTATGTGTGTGTACGTGTGTGTGTGTGTGTGTGTGTGTGTGCATGTATACATAAGCCAACAGTGCCCAGCAGACAAATATACTCTTGATGTAACAAATACCTATTAAATGAAAACAAGTACAATAGTCATGTAGAATGTGTCCATAATTTACTTTATTAAAATAATGACAGGGGCTGGTAGAGTACTTGCCTAGCATATACGAAGACCCAGGTTTGATTCCTCAGTACCACATGCATAGAAAAAGCCAGAAGTGGTGCTGTGGCTCAAGTGGAAGAGCTCTAGCTTTGACCAGTGCTCAAGCCCTGAGCTGAAACCCAGAACTAGCGATGATAGCGATGACGATGATGATGATGATGACGATGACGGCGACGACGACGATGATGACGACGACAGGCAGCTGTGGTGCCAGTGGTTCAAGCCTATTGTCCTAGCTACTCAGGAGGTGACATCTGAGGCCTGCAGTACAAAGCCAGACCATGTAGCAAAGTCTATGAGACTCTTACCTCCAAGTAATCACCAGAAAAGCTAGAAATGGATCTGGGGCTCAAATGGTAGAACCCTAGCCTTAAATATGGATAGCCTTGGGATGGGGAAATAAAAACTAAAACTTAAAACAAACTTCAAGGACATAACCGTGCCCTGAATTTAAGCCCCAGAGCCAAAGTAACGACAGGCAGTGGTGAGGGCAAAAATAAGGCATCCTCTGAGGATGAGGAGAAGTCCCAAGTTTACCTGAGATTGGAGAAGAGGCCTTGATAAGGCATTCGATGGACAGTGGACACATAGTGACCCTTCCCATGAGGTGCCAATTAACCATACCAAGTACTCCATCTTCTTTCTCTACAAGAGTTGCTGCCCACTCAGCCAGCCATTGCTCTGTGCAGCGAACAGATGGACTAACAAGTAATTCTGCAGACATCCCCAGGGGAAGACAATGAAAAATGAAAATAAAACATGCTGATGGAAAAAAAAATGTTTAATTAAATGGGAGAACAGAAGACATACAGAAAGAATAGGAAGCCAGTAACACTGGTAACTTCCAAAATGTTCTAAGAGACAAAAAGAAACTTCAATCTACATTTTGAATTATGTGACATCTTACCTATTCAAAAAACAAAATGTTTATTAGACCACAGACTCAAGATGATCTTGCACTGAATTACCCCCAAGAACAACTAGATATTATGAAAATAACAAGAGTTCAAAAAAAAAAGTTGGGAAGGTATAAAAAGGGAGCTTTTGACGGGCAAGAAAATATATTAATCAAAATATTCTGCTGCTCTAAGTATGTACTGTGTATCTTTTAGTTTCTCATTATCTGCTCTGCAACTAACTAAAGCAAATAGGCCAACAGTCATCTCTTTGATTGAAAGAATCAAGTACAAAAGGTTCATTTTTTTGTAAAAGTATATATTCTAGAGTTACAATTTGAATTAACTTCAAGCCTGTAAACCAGTTAAGATACTGAATTAATATCTGAAATATGTATCAAAACTGATCTTAGGGGCTGGGAGTTTGGCCTGGTAGTAGAGTGCTTGCCTAGTATGCACGAAGACCTGGGTTTGATTCCTTGGTATCACATACATAGCAAAAAGCCAGGAGTGGTGCTGTGGCTCAAGTGGTAGAGCCCTAGCCTTGAAAAAATCTAGGGACAGTGCTCAGGCCCTGAGCCCAAGCCCAGGACTGGCGCAAAAAAAAAAAAAAAAAAAAAAAAAAACTGATCTTAAGACAATTTTCTATACAAAAATATTTCAACAGGCATTTATAAACCTGCTATCCTTTTCAATTAACAAGAATTACTCAAAATTTTATACCTGAGTCAGTTATGGTAATATATGTCTATAATCCCAGTACTGAGGCTGAAGAATCTAGAGCTGAAGGTTAGCTTGGCCCTCAAAGATCCTGACTTAGAACCAAAAACTACTTTTTTTTTTTTTTTAAACCAGTCCTGGGCTTGAGCTCAGGGCCTGAGCACTGTCCTTGGACTTTCTCAAGGCTAGAGCTCTACCACTTGAGCCTCAGCAACACTTCCTGCTTTTTTCTATGTATGTGGTACCGAGGAATTGAACCCAGGTCTTTGTGCATGCTAAGCAAGCATTCTACCACTAAGCCAAACTCCCGCCACCACCCCCCCCCCAAAAAAAAAAACTACTCTTTAACTATATTGCTTAAGTCTTGGCTCATTTTTGCCTAGAATAATGCTATATATAATTTTATATCCCCTATTTCTATGTAATGATTCTAATTATACTGCATAAGTATTCAGGATTCTAAATAAACTTCATAACTTTTTTAAGTCCTTTAATTTAAAACCAAATATATATTTTTGGATTTTTCTTTGTACTTGCGTTTTTGTTTTATTATAAACCAAACCCAGGGCCCCACTCATGTGAAGCACACAATCACTGAAATGCATTCCCAGCAAGCCCTGTTTCTGGCACCAACACCAGAACATGACCATGAGTCATAAAGTAAAGACCTCCAGCATTGATCTATCTCAAATATAAATAATCTCTTAAGCTATCAATAGTCATATACTAAAACCCATAAAGATATTATTTATTCCTTCCAGTTGACAATAGCATAAACATCAAATTACTAGGAAGAAGCTGTAACTCAGTGATAAGAGCACAAGTTAAGTATGAAGCCTTGGGTTAGTACTAAAAGTCAAAAAATCAACTAAATAATAAGCAAAGTCAAACCATTTCAAAAAGGCCTGGAGAATAACGTACAAAATTACTAGCTCTTCCAATATTTTACTCTATATATCCTCTGGAACTGCAGACATGGATGGTTTCATTAATCCTTTCAACGTAAATGTTCTTATGGGCAAAGACTATACTTTACAAAACAGTGTCATTTTATAATAAAGAATTTTAGTACAACAGACTACATGCAAATAAAAGCTCAAAGCAAGCACAGAATTACCATTTGTTAAGTAAATAGTAACAGTATATAGGCAAATACAATGCATAGGGAAGTAAAACTAATCTTTATTTCTATGAATAAGATGTCTACACTACAGCCGGGCACAGTAGCTCATGTCTGTAATCCTAGCTGAGATCTGAGGACCACAGTTCAAAGCCAGCCTGGTTACTAAAGTCCAAAGTCAGTCTAAAGTCCCAATTAACCACTAGAAAATAGGAAGTGGGACTGTGGCTCAAGGGGTAGTGTGCTAGCCTTGAGCTGAAGAGCTCAGGGACAGCACCCCAGCCCAGAGTTCAAGCCCCACGACAGCCCCCCCCCCCCGACACACACACAAAAAATATAATAAGATGTCTACACTACAGCAATACAACACAAATAGTTAACTGCTTAAAGAAAACTAAGTAATTACACTGGGGTGCATTAATGATAAATTCTTAAAGACTATTATATGCCAAAGAATATAAATAAGATCTGTAAAACTGCTAAGAAGTTAATAATACATTAACATAAAGTCTGTCATATAAATAAGCCTTAAAATTCTGACTGACAGCTGGGCACCAGCGGCTGGTGCATTTTGTAATCCTAGCCTCGAGCAGGAAACCACCAAATACTTATACTTATCAAAAGAGCTAATATATCATGATGATTTTAGAACTCCTCATCTAGGAAAGATGGCAGCCTCAACTATAGAAACCTATTCCCTATGGCTAAAGTGACTGAGGGTTGTGAACCTCCAGAGAATAATCCTGATAACTGGACTTGAAATAAAATCTCTTGCCCTACTTTGGAAACAAGACTGCCTTTCCTGGTTCTAGGATAATGTGTCCTTTGAGACATCCTTATCAAACTCAAATTTTATCTTCAGAAACTACAGATACTCAATAAGTCTCTTCTATATTCTCAAGAGTGTTTCTACAGAATCAAACAATTTTAAACAAAAAAAAATTTTTCAATTCTAAAAAAGCACTTGTCTAGCATGCATGAAGCCCCTGGGCTCAATCTTTAGCACTGTAAAGAAAACAGATCTTCAAATATGTGACTGAATCTTCAATTTGTACAATTTAGGGACACAGATATAAAGCTTAAATATGGCTAATACAAATAAAAAATTAGCAATAAACTATATGACGATATCACCTAATTATACTAGGATTGTTGTAGGGAGTCTCAGAAACATGCAGACAAACACTAAAAAGATGGAAAAACTGGAAATTTTAATAGCTTTTTTCCCCCTTGCAATCCAAAACTAAGCCAGATGGTGTATATTGGAGGGTTAAGAGAAATTATATAGAAAATGAACAAATCAAAGTGGTAGAGTGCTTGCCTAGCATGCATGAAGCCCTGGGTTCGATTCCTCAGTACCACATAAACAGAAAAGCCAGAAGTGGCACTGTGGCTCAAGTGGTAGAGTGCTAGTCTTGAGCAAAAGAAGTTCAGGGACAGTGCCCAAGTTCTGAATTCAAGCCCCAGGACTGGCTAAAACCAAAGATTCACAAAGGGATAGCTCCAAGTGGTAGAGCACCTGCCCTGCAAAGGAAAGGTCTTCAGTTCAAATCTCAGTATTGTCAAAATAAAAAAATTATTTCAGGAAAAGGCTCATTAAAATTTAACAACTGGCTGAATACAGTAGCAAAGGAGAAGACAGACTGAGAATGGCATAATTCACATCTGACATTTTCTATTAGCATCCCTGGCCCTTGATCTTTCCTTAGAAATCCATTTGTCTCTCATTACGTTTTTGGGTTTGAATGACCCCAAGCTCGACACATAAGCTTAGATCTTTAAAATAAATAAATAAATAAATAAAATTAAAAAGCACATATTCCCCTCTGGTTAGTTCAGAAATGCAAATATACCCTTAAGTAAATGAAACACAAGGTTTCAGATGGCCAAAGGGTCTATGAACAAAAATGCTTAAGAACTCTATCCTACAGCTTCTGTAGAACACTTCTTCCCCTCTGAATGAAGTATGAGGGCAAAAGACTTGAGCAATGACAAATATACTATGACAACAAAAGGAGCAACAGCATAAAAGTTGAGTATTGCTGGGGGAGGTGGCTCACACCTATAATCCTAAGCTACTCTGGAGGCTGAGATCTGAGGATCAAGATTCAAAGCCAACCTGCACACACAAGGACCTGTGACTCTTATCTCCAATTAACCTCTAGAAAATGGGAAGTGGGGCTGTGGTTCAAGGGCAGGGTGGGAGCCTTGAGCTGAAGAGCTCAGAGACAGTATACAGGTCCAGGGGTAGGGCAAGTTCAATCTCCCATGACCAAAAAAGAAAAGTAAGCTTATTAAACAATGGAAAGAAGCAAAAATGAGGTCTGATCGCACAAGTACTCTGTCATAATACACCTCTGAACATCTCAAATACTGCTAGTCACTTAATGAATTGGTTTTCTTTCAGTAACACTAAAAGAACCTAAGTGATAGTCTATTTCACTAGCTTCTGTCTCAAATAGACAAATAGAAGCAACAAAATTATAAAAAGCTTTAACTTTACCTGTCATAGCAAGGGAGTCTGGGGAAAATTAGTTCAATTTTTCACAAACTGAGTGTACTAATGTCAATCAAGTTGTCACATGAGAGCAAAGGTTTTGTACAGGACCTCAGTGTTGGCAAACATATATACCTGCTTAAGATATGAAAGCACATAAAAGTAAATATGACAATGCTATCCAAGACAATTAAACTTCTCTCAAGTACAGTGGCAGCAGCTTTCTAATTGGGCAACTCAGGTCCTGGGTCTGTGCCTGCTTGGGGAAGTACTCCACTGTCATTCTTGCAAGTTCAATTTCATCTGTACGTTCAGTCCAAAGTTCACATAACTTCTCATAAATCCTATGTTACAAATGTTTTGCTACGGATTCTTGAACCCTCAAGATATACAAAAGAAGTTCATTCTTAACAGTTTGAAACCTAACAAGTTAATTGCTTGTTGTAAACATCTGAGTAAAACTTAGATAGAAATTATAACTAAGAAGCTCTAAAAGCTAATGGCCATAGGGCCAGGAGTGTGGCATAGTGGTAGAGTGCTTGTCTAGCATGCATGAAGCCTAGAGTTTAATTCCTTCAGTACCACATACATAGAAAAGGCCAGAAGTGGTGATGTAGCTCAAGTGGTAGAGCACTAGTCTTGAGAAAGCTCAAGGACAGTGCCCAGGCTCTGAGATCAAGCCCCAGGACTTGCAAAAAAAAAAAGTAATGGCTGGATTAAAAAAGCAAGAACAGCCCAGGAACACAATTAGTCTAGATCTGAAAGAGAAAACTTCCAACAAAAATGAGAAAAGAGGGCCGGGAGTTTGGCCTAGTGGTTAAAGTGCTTGCCTAGCATGCATGAAGATCCGGGTTCGATTCCTCGGTACCACATACATAGAAAAAAGCCGGAAGTGGTGCTGAGGCTCAAGTGGTAGAGCTCTGGCCTTGAGAAAGTCCAAGGACAGTGCTCACACCCTGAGCTCAAGCCCAGGACTGGCAAAAAAAAAAAAAAATGAGAAAAGAAAGAAACAAAAGAAAAAGAGGGAGGGAGGCAGGCAGGCAGGCAGGCAGGCAGGCAGACTAGACAAGCAAGCGAGCTTCTAGGAGTAGAAGGAGTTAGAATAAAGGATACAAACAAGATAAAGATCTAACTGAAAGATCTGCTTTTCATAAAATTATATTTCCACAAAATTGTAACTAGTACAAAATATTCAGATTCCCTTCAAATTCTGACACCAACAACCGGTCTACTACTGTTCCTTTACAACAGAACTTCTAATTTGCTTTTTATATACATATTATGTATAATCATACATATATTATGTAACATATACATATTATGCATAATTGTGCATATATTATGTAATATATACATATTGTACATATTATGTATAATCGTACACACAATCTAAAACATTAATTACTCCACTATTAATTCTTTAAACCATGAATATTATTTTCCATTAAACGTTAATGCTCAAGGGAGAGGGAGGGAGAAGGAAGGAAGTGGAAGAAAGAGGAAGAAGGAAGAGGGAGGAAAAGGAAGGAAGAGGGAGGAAGAGGAAGGCAGAGGAGGAGGGAGGAGGAGGAAGATCCCAGCCATGTATGAACATTAACTCAAAATGGATCAAAGACCTCAATATCAGACCTGAAATACTGAAACTGCTATAAGACAGTAGGAGAGACACTGGAACTCATAGGCACAGGCAAAAACTTCTTGAACAGAGTCCCAGGGTCACAACAGATTGAAGAGAGACTCCACAAATGGGACTACCTAAAAATAAAAAGTTTCTGCACAAAGACATAGGTACTAAAGTAGAAAGACAGCCAACCAACTGGGAAAATATATCTACCAATGATACATCAGAAAAATGCTTTAATATCCAACATCTACAAGGAAACTAATCTCCCCCCCCCCAAAACCAATCCCTAAATGGGCAAGGGAACTAAAGAGAGACTTGTCAGAGGAAAAGGTAAAAATGGCAAGGAAACATGAGAAAATGGTCATAAAGGAAATGCAAATAAAAACAATCCTAAGATACTACCTTACCCCAATGAGGATGGTCAATATTCTGAACTCAAACAATGACAAATGCAGGCGGGGCTGTAGAGAAAGAGGAACCCTACTGCACTGCTGGTGGGAATGTCAACTGGTACAACCACACTGAAAGGCAGCTTATTAAAGGTTCCTCAAAAAACTGAAAATAGACCCAGCCATACCACTCCTAGGCATCTACCCTGAGCAACATAACCCAGGATATGATAAGGACACCTGCACAGCATGTTCATCTCTGCACTATTCACAACAGCCAACAATGGAAACAATCCAGATGCCCCACTACAGATGAACAGATACAAAAAATGTGGTACATATATACAATGGAATTCTACATAGCCAAAGACAGGTAAAATAATGTCATTCGCTGGGAAGTGGATGAAACTAGAGCAAATCATGTTGAGTGAAATAAGTCAAGACCAAAGGAACAAAAGGCGCATAGTATCCTTAATATGTGGCTATTGGATCCAAAGAGTACAAGAGCGATGACTCCACTCGGTACAATACTCAGTGATAACAATGCTCAGGTACTCAAGGTCATTGACATGAACTTGGAGATATAAATATAATTGTATTTATATACGATGGGATATATATTCTATAGACATATTGATCTGTATAATAGATCAATATGTATCTATGACAAACTCAGTTTAATTTTAATTTTGTTTTTAAATTTGATTGCATAGATTCCATTCTTGAATATTTGTTTATTAGACCTGACACTTGAAATATGATATAAAAAAAAAATCAGTGTTGGGCTGGGAGTTTGGCCCAGTGGTTAAAGTGCTTGCCTAGCATGCATGAAGACCCGGGTTCCATTCCCTGGTACCACATACATAGAAAAAAGCCGGATGTGGTGCTGAGGCTCAAGTGGTAGAGCTCTAGCCTTGAGAAAGCCCAAGGACAGTGCTCAGGCCCTGAGCTCAAGCCCAGGACTGGCAAAAAAAAAAAAAAAAAAAAAATCAATGTTGTTAATTTTTTTTTAATTAAAAAAAAAAAAAAAGAAGGACTGGAAGAGGGAGGAGGAGGAGAAAGAAGCCAGACAAAGTAGCTCAGGCCTGTAATCCTAGCTACTCAGTAGGCTGAGATCTGAGGATCCTGTTTCAAAGCCAGGCTAGGTACTTCAGTTCCATCAGACATTTATCTGCAATTAACCACTAGAAAACCGGAAGTAGTGTTGTGACTCAAGGGGTAGGGAGGTAGCCTTAAGCTGAAGAGCTCAGAGACAGTGTCCAGGCCCAGAGTTTAAGCTCTACAAAGGGGGCACGGGGAGGGGGGGGGGAAGGAAGCAGGAGGAGGAAAGGGAAAAAGATAAGTCGTTTTCTTCCCTGGATCCTTAACCAAAAAGTTGACATAGTCCAGTGTCTCCATCTAAATCAGATATGAGATCTGAGAATCTAAGATATGATTCATCCATTCATCCTGAAACAAATTCCCCTCCAGACATGAGCCTGCAAAGTTAAGCAAGTATATACTTCCAAAATACAACAGTTGATCAGGCACAATTCCAAAAGGGAGAAGCAAGAGAAATAGGTCTCACAGGGACAACCTTTTCTGACTTGGTTTAATGCCTTTCAGACACACTACACTGGGGTTACAGCCCCCAGGATCCAGACAAGCTCTTTCTTGTGGCTTTTCGGGCATAGCCCAAGTGGCATATCCCACTAGGTAGACATATGCCTGCAGCCTTTATATGAACTTGCTAGCTAGTGGCTCTTTAGGGTCTTCAATGTAGCCCTACTCCCATGGTTCCACTGTTCACTGTACTAGGGGAGGCTCTCTATGCTGGCCTATCCCAAAGGCAGATTTCTCCTGGACTCCAAAGCTCTCCAGAGCATCCTATAAAATCTAGGAGGAGATAGAAATATCTTGACAGTTTATACACTCTTCCTTGGAGATTAAACCATGGAGACAAGACCAAAGTTAAGATCTATAACCTCCAGAGAAGCCAGTGTAACACCATGGGCCCACCACAGCCACAGCCAGGGTGGCTAAGGAGTGCTACAGTAGGGCTGGGGATGTGGCTTAGTGGTAGTGTTTGCATGGTTTGAAACCCTGAGTTTGATTCTTCAGTATCACATAAACAGGAAAAGCCAGAAGTGGTGCTGTAACTCAAGTGGTAGAATGGCAGCCTTGAGCAAAAATCTCAGGGACAGTGCCCAGACCCTGAGTTCAATCCCCAGGACTGGCAAAAAAAAAAAACAATGACAACCATGCTGAAGTATATAGGTACAAAGTATACTTACATTGAAATACAACAAAAACATGAGATAAGAGGAATTCAACAAAGTATTTCCTAAAATCACAAATTGAAAGTTTTTACTATAAAATGTTTAAAAAAAAAAAAAAGGCAAGGAAGGACTGGAAAGGAAGGGTGTGAAAGGGTCATGCTATTTCCCAAGTCTATATTAAAAAAAAAAGGATTCACTTTAAAGAAGGGATATACATGCCTGCAAATGAAAAGAATAGATCTCTAATTGTCCCTCTTCTCTCAATCCCTAATTTTAGCCTATATAAGACTGCTTGTGGCCCTGAGCATTTTTCCCTGCATCAAAGAAAATACTTGCTCACTAAGCTCTATTCATTGTAGACAACACAAACGTGTGGAACCTAGGGCCTTTGTCTGTCTTTGACCATTATACTCTATTCCCTATTCATTTTACCTGAGTTTCCAACATTCCCCTTAAAGTAACCTTTAGGTAACAGTGGCCAGTGTAGTATATACAACACAAATGATGCACTTTCTTGGCCTAATTCTAGCCTCTCAAACTCAAAGCCTTCTATGATACAGGAATGTTACTTGCAGCACACATCTCATCCATGTGTCACAGTCTCTCGCATAATTATATTTAACCAGTGTTTGTTGGATGAAGGGAACTGTGCCTGATGTTATAACCACATTTATACCATGCTTAGCTTCACAGTTAACACACTGTGCTACAGATAGAAAATACAAAAAGCTTGTTTCTGAAGTTAAATATTTAAGATCTAGTGCATTCTCAAAGGAGAAGTAACTAGAAGATGGAATTGTAAATAAATGGTGAAATTAACACTGAGAAATTATTACTACTCTACTGCTGGACAAAAAATGCCATAAGCTAAACATTTAAAGGTAATATGCTTTTTTTTATGTTGTTGCTTCAACAAGACTGAAGATCATTGCTCAATCTTGCCTGTCACACGTGAGTTACAAAGAAGGCATTCATTATACCACAGTAGCTTCCCCCAAGTATCTAGTCCTAAACAGCTGCAAATTTTGGACAGTAACACAAAATGATGTCTGTATTCTCACTAACAAATATTAAAACAAGTTAAAATCTACCAGTTAAAACCACAGAAAGTAAACTGGCTGAACTTACGCCAAGTTCAAAAAACAAAGTAGGAAAACATTAATGAGATTTAAAAGTTTTACATGTATTATCTCAATAACTGACCCAACATACATATCCTGAAGAATTTCTAAACTATAATACTCTCATTCTTCATATTTGCCTCCATCCATCAGAAAGATGCTATCTCACTAGGGACTAGCTGATTTAGTCCCTTCAAATGCTGTAAGTGAATAAAAATACTAAATAACTTAAAATAAACTCATCAAATTTCCATGAAACCATTTTTAAGTAAAAAACTGCTCCCGAGACCCAAAACTGCAAAGCGTGGGTGAAAAGCCTCCTGCCAAAAGTAAAAACAGACTATCAAAATGTTCCATGAAAGTTATGGCTTGTTATACAAGACACATATAAGCTGTCTTTTTTAAAATACCTGTCACTGTTTTCAGTCATATCAGAATACATTAAGACATTCATTCTGTGAGCAAATATTTACTTAGTTAACTTATTAACTAGAGAGGAAAAGAATTTGGCCAGAAGCAGGCATTTCATTATCATCTAGGTTTTTCAACTCAGATTGACTTTCATCCCTTTACATATATATTAGTACACTTAAATTTCTCTTTTTTTCTTTTATTTGCCAGTCCCAGGGCTTGAACTCAGGGCCTGAGGACTGTCCTTGGTCTTTTCCTCAAGGCTAGAGCTCTACCACTTCAGCCACAGCACCACTTCCAGCTTTTTCTATGAATTTGGTACCGAGGAACTGCACCTGAGTCTTTATGGATGCCAGGCAAGCACTCTACCACTAGGCCAAACTCACAGCACCATAGTACACTTAATTTCTATGGTACCATGGAACCTGCTTCAGAAAGCTGCCACTTGGTAAAGACTTATACAGTTGTTTTTGGTTTTGTTTTTAACCAGTCCTCAGGCTAGGACTTAGGGCCTGAGCACTGTCCTTGGGCTTTCTCAAAGCTAGAGCTCTATCATTTGAGCCACAGTACCACTTCCAGCTTTTTCTATGTATATGATACAGAGGAATCGAACTTGGGTCTTCATGTATGCTAGGCAAGCACTCAGCCACTAGTCCAAACTCCTGGCCCCCAGGTATTCTTTGAATACCTTCAGTATATTGCATGATACCTGAGACCATCTTCATCTTAATGGATACCTTCTCATATCAGCATTTTGATGACAATTTGGTTAGCTATCAGTCTCTGAAGATCCAAGGGGTCAAATTTTATCATTGTCCCTATATAATCACTTTTTTAAAGAAAAAATTCTAACAGTATAAACAGTAGCTGTTGGGCCGGGAGTGTGGCCTAGTGGTAGTGTGCTCGCCTAACATGCCCAAAGCCCTGGGTTCCATTTCCTCAGAACCACATACACAGAAAAAGTGGGAAGTGGCTCAAATGGCAGAGTGCTAATCTTGAACAAAAAGTGTCCAAGGACATTGCCCAGGCCCTGAGTTCCAGCCCCAGGACTGGTCAAAAAAAAAAAAAGCTGTGACTTCCCAAACTTGTGGTGAAGATCAAAGCCTTGATAAATCTATCCCCAAACCCTGTCTTCTGAACTTCCAAGCAAATTCAGCAGTAAGGGAGTAGGGCTATTACTAGAAGGTAAAGCTCTGCTTTTATACACGATGCCCTGTTCAGTGAAAGAGTAATTTTAATTGCATTTCCTGAATATTTGCTTTTATTTTCACATACACTTGCATGTGAAAAATCTAGACAAGTAGTATTTTATTTAGAAATCTCTGAAGAGCAAATGGAGAGGAAGTGTTGGAAGGAAAATCTATTACAAGGTCAGTAAGGAAAAAAAAAAATCAAAGACCAAAGACTTCTACCTAAGCTTCCTGCTGAAAACACTAATTGAAATTATGCCTCAATTTTAAGCCAGCTTTTTTAACTGTACTTTTTCCATCTTCCCTTTTTTTGGCGTAATGGGGACTGACCCAGGTCACTGTACTTGCTAAGCAAGTGCTTTGCCACTGAGCTATATCACAGCCTCCAGCTCACCTTTTGAACTAGTCATGTGTATGAATCTAAAACATGAACAAAAGTCTCACTATGCTGGAATATCTGAGGAGTAGGTTTGGCAAGTGACAAGTTTCTGTTCAGATGTACTCTGGAATGCTTTAGAGGAAAAACAATACACACAGATAAAACCAATCACTGTTTAAGATTTTGTATAATCCCAGCTGCTCTAGAAGCTGAGCTGTGAGGATCATAGTACTAAGCCGGCCCTGGCAGAAAGGTCCTTGAGACTCATCTCCAATTACCCACCAAAGACAAAAACAAAAAGAGGTGGACTGCTAAGCCTTGAGTTGAAAAGCAACGAAGGCCCCAAGTTCAAGGCTCTGGACCAAGGCAAAAGAAAAAAAAGTAAATTATTATTTAAAAAGCATTACCTGTCCAGGCAAGCAGTCCTGGGATATGTTATTATATTAAGTTATAGTCCGGTCTTACTAAGAAAGCAAGAAAAAGACTGACTTGTTGCTGAGCTGTAACTATCGAAAGCCTTCCATTACGCATGGTAACTAACATGGGAGAACGGGCAGGAACGGCCTCAGTGATTCAAATCTCATGTGGCTGCGTGGAAGCATTTAAGGTGCACTCTCCGCCAGCCCCCAGAGAGGGTGCTTTCCCAGCAGGTGCCAGCGGAGCTGTGGCTGCTCCACCCTGGGCACCCACGTGCAGAGTCCAGGCGCCTCTTCTGACTTCGCGCCGCTCCCTATCGAAAGGGCCCAAAGCAAGGCGAGTTCAGCCGGCCCTACACAATGCCCGACCCGGCCCTTCGGCTGTGGGCCTGGCCCTCCACCACACCTGCACCAGCCCGTCCCCTTCAGAGCCGCCACAACTGCCGTTCCGAAAGGCGGTCAAAGCCCTGACCACCACCATCCACTGGTTTTGAAAACGGCGGCCACCGACCGACTTTCGGTTCGAGCCCGCCGCGGTCCCGGGCGCTGCCGGGGGCTGCGCTGGCCCCTCCACACCGCCGCGGTCCCGGGCGCTGCCGGGGGCTGCGCTGGCCCCTCCACACCGCCGGCCGGGCCCTGACGTCACACACGCGAGGACCGCGGCACCACCGCTTCACCGGAGCCCGCCAGGGCCGGGCCGGCGGTCCACCGGCGACCCCGGGACTCCGCCCGCGTCCCGCCCGGCCCCGGGGAAGCTGCGGGGCGGCGCCCGCTCACCTGCGCCGAGGCGGGCGGGGACGCTGCGGCCCGAGCCCAGGCGGGCGCGCGGGAGGCGCCGCGACCCCCGCCGGTGCCCCCACCCCGGGGACACCGACGCCCCGCTCCCGCCCCCCGGACCCCCACCACGAGCCGGCCCGCCGGGCGCCCCGCGGCCGGGCCGGCACGGGGGAGCGCCGGAAGGTCACTCGCGGCCGCCGGGTCCGCGCTCCGCAGCCGCTCGTGGCGGCCCCCGCCCCCACCCGCCGCGGAGGGGGCGGGGAGCGGCCACGGTGGCCTCACCCGCCCGGGCCTCGCGGCTCTCCCGGCCCTACCCCGGCCTGGAACCGGACCCACCTGAGCTCCCGGCCCGCCTGGGGCCCGGCCCGGGGCTGCACCAGCCCGAAGCGGCGGCGGCGGCGGCGGCGGCAGGCCCGACTCGCTCCCGACAGCTGAGGCGGACGGAGCGCGCGGCGCGGCGCGGCGGAGCCCAACGCTCGCCCCGAAACCCATTTGTTTGGCTAAAGCGGCGTGACGTCACGGTTGCCGGGGGAGGGGCCGCGGGGGCGGGGCCGCGGGCGGGGGGGCGGGGCCGCGGGCGGGGGGGCGGGGCCGCGGGCGGGGGGGGGGCCGCGGGCGGGGGGGCCGCGGGGGGGCGGGGCCGCGGGCGGGGGGGGGCCGCGGGGCGGGGACCTGGGCGCCCCCTGCCGGACGCCGGGCGCGCAGCCCGGGAAGGGAAGGAGCGCGGGTCGAGGGCCGGCCCACCCTCGAGCGGCGGAGCCCGGCAGGAGGCCGCTAGCCCGGCCAGCCAGGAAGGCCGGCTCTCTGGACGCCCCGTCCGAGCTCTGGCCGGGTGGCTGACGCAGCTCGGATTGTGACTGTCAAGGGAAGGCGCACGGACAGCCCTGGCGTCCTTTTCCACGCCGGCCACGGCAGCAGCGCCTACCGGAAGGTACACTGTGTCCAGAGCGCCCTACCGAGCCGGTCGTGATTGGAAATAGCCTTTCCTGCGGCGTATTCCAGGGAGAAGGCCTTATCGTTGGCCCGTAAGATCGAACCTCAACATCAAGTTAACCAAATAAGAACGTGGCCACCCGAGGACAATACTTTTAAAAACCCTTTGCCCTAACAACTATGCTTAGCATTTGGTGTATTTTCTTCCAAACATTTTACTCCATACACTCCTATTTTATAATCATTATGTGCACATAATTTTGCATCCTGTTTTTATATGCTTTTAAGCATATAAAGCACTAAAGCATGATGAAGCTTATGTGAAGCTTCGTAACCATTGCAAAGGCTGCAAGAAATTATCTTGTGTGGACATGGAAATTTTACTGCACTCTCCTATTCTGGAACATAACATTTCCTCCTTTCTTGCCAATATAAAGAAATTAGAAGGCTGCCGTTTGGTGTGGGCGGTACAGGCTTGTAACACTAATTACTCAGAAGGCTGAAACCGGGAAGATTGTAGTGGGAAGCAAGCCCTGGTAGGCAAGAGCAAGAGACTTTTATTTCAAGTTAACCAGCAAAGGGCCAGAATCACAGATGTGGTTCAAGTCCTAGAGGGCCAGCCTTGGGCAGAAAAAACTAAGCAAGAGCCCCGAGTTTAAAGCCCAGTACCAGCAAAAATTAAATTTAAAAAATAAGCCAGGAGGGGGAAGAAAGAGGGATCAAGAGTCAAGGTCTGAGTTCTATATGGAAACCTTGTGTCAAAATAAAAATAGAGGAGTCATACGACTGTAAAGTCAGTGTTTCAAGCTTTGCTTTTTGCGTACATGAAGCGCAGAAGTATGCTATGGGAGCCTGGGCAGGAGCTACTCAGCCATGAGAAGTAAAAGTACCACAACAAATAGAACAACTAAAAAGGAATTAAAGGACCAAACCACCAAATAGCCAAAATGGGTATATCTCACAACAGAGATGTGAGATTGTGAGGGATGTAAAGTTGAGTACTGAAGCCAGGAAAATGCCAGAAAAGGCAAAGTCATTCTTAAGTGGGTTTTTTTTTTTTTAATCCTTGCACCTCTGGGAAAATCTGCTAAAAGCAAAAAACCAAAAGTCTCCTAAGTGTCCTGCTATATTTAAAATACACACTTGTAATCCTAGCTACTCAGGAGGTTGAGATGTGAGGATCGTGGTTCAAATCCAGCCTGGGCACTCAAATCCGTGAAACCCTTATCTCCAGTTAACCACCAGAAAACTGGTGGCCCAAGGGGTAGGGCAGTAGCCTTGAGCTGAAGAGCTCAGGGACCACACCCAGGCCCAGAGTTCAAGCCCCACACCCCCCAAAAACTTCAAAATTTGTCTTTAAAGTCCACCTGCCCACTTGCTTAATGAGGGACGAACCATTCCTCATTAGGGACATTAGGGACATGTAGAAGGGTGACTGACAGCCTCCTCCAGCAAAATGTCATGGCGGAACTAACCAAGCTACCGGGCCCTCTAGCCCGATGATACTGCCACCATGATAGAGACTATGGCACTGTTCATGTGTCTTACCTGTGTGTGTGTGTGTGTGACAGAGAGAGAGAGAGAGAGAGAGAGAGAGAGAGAGAGAGAGAGAGAGAGAGAGAGAGAGAGAGAGACAGAGACAGACAGAGAGAGAGAGAGAGACAGAGACAGACAGAGAGAGAGAGAGAGAGAGAGAGAGAGAGAGAGAGAGAGAGAGAGAGAGAGAGAGAGAGAGAGAGAGAGAGAACCAGGGTTTGAACTTAGGGCCTGACACTGTCCCTGAGCTCTTTTCACACAGGCTAGAGCTTTGCCACTTGAGCCACACATCCATCTCAGGCCTTTTGGTAGTTTATAACTTTATTGCACAGTCTGGGTTTGCACTATAATCTTCAGTCCCAGCCTCCAAAGTAGTAAGGATTATAGGCATGAGCAACTGGTGCCCAGTCCCACAGATTACTTCTTGATAACACATGAAAAACGGTCATGTCCCCTTATTCTGCAGAATTCTATGCAAGGTTTGAGGCATAATGGTTACATTCTTATCAATATTTATACTGGAGCCGCCATGTTGGTACACATCCATAGTTCCAGCAGTCAAGAGACAGAGACGAGATGCTTGACTTTTGACTAGAATTGTAGGAATAAGGAATGATCTTCATTCTTGATGTTCCCATCATGCAAAAGATTTTTAAAGGAGCTTAAGTATGGCACAGCAGAAACAATACACTTTCTTAGCACCTCTATAAAGTCAGGCAATCTCTGCTTCATCGCACAGCTTTTGGAACTTGTCATTCCTCAGCCTGAATGCTTCCTCTCCCTTCCCTAACACCTAGTTTAGCTACCTATACTAGCTACCTGAAGCATTGGCTTAAGGATCTTAAAGCACTGGAATTTATACAATTTATTATTTAGGAAGTACCAGGGAATGGGGGTGGGGGTAGAAGGGAGGCAAGCTGAGTAACTTAAGTACATCTTTTTGCTTCCATTGTCCTTCTGTGAGCACATGGAGAGACAGCTAACCAATGCCTGAGTCAAGGTCCCTGTAGTCATTCTATGTAGTCTCCCCAAATTTTGCTCTTTCCAAAACATTTGACACTTTCATATCGCTAAATGGACTGGATTTATGTGAGATGTTTTTGTTTGTGGTTCTGTGTGTGTGTGTGAATGAGAGAGAGAGACAGACAGACAGAGACAGACACAGAGACAGAGACAGTGTGTGTGTTACTAGAGACTGAACGTAGGGCCTTGATACTGAAAAACTGCAACACTTAGATTGGGTCTTTTGTCTATACGGTCTCAAAGAATGAGTCCATGTAAGAAGTATAAGAGCAAAGATTTATAGAACAAAGAGATAAGCAGAGCTCTTAGTAGAGTCTCAAGGGAGAGTATTACCTGGGCTGGGTTGTGTTCATCTCCAGGAGAAAGTTATATGATTCTCCAGAAAATTGGACAGCCTATGGGCTGTATCAGTCCTCAGACCCAATCAAAGATTCCACTTAGCTTGCCAGAGCTTAGCTCCTCTGATCAGGTACCCAATCTGGACACAATCAGTCCACCAGCCAGTCATCATAACTCAGTAAAATTATTCTTGATTAAATTTTCTAGATCACCACCTCATCGCAAAAATATTTATGTTATCACTTCACATACAAAGACTGACATTTATCAGACAATGATGTTATTGGAGAGTCAACTTCCCATCCCGTGAGAGGAAGTCAAGCAAGATGAAAAGCATAATGAAAATGTTAGAAAGTTTATCAAAGTGCAAGTGAGATTCACTGCAGGGGAGCAGGAAGGTCAAGCAAGATTTCACATCACTGATGCTTTGTTTGGCTAGCATTTTATTCAAGTCAGGACTAGGTGTAGGTGGTTGTTTGGTAAGAACTTTGAAGAACAGGTTGGTGAGCAGACACAGCGTATGCACATGATGTGCACCTGCACATGCTCAGATTTGCTGTGATTGCTAATGCACAGTTTCTATGGAGAGCCAATAATCCAACCAAGATCATAAGCACCACAGGCCAAAAAGGTCATCACAGGGTCATTTTGCCCCCATGCGTGTGCACTAAGTTGGCGTCCTACCTGATGACAACTTTCTGGTTATTGCCTGGTGCCAGCTTATCTTGTCCCAGGAATTTTATCAGCGTCTTTATTGGCCCCCTTTTGATGGGTCTTACCTGAAGGGTCATTTGATATCTCAGATCTTTCTCTGAAGGTCAGGAAATCATATCTTGTGGGCAGATCCAGTCTTAGGGATCCTAGTAACCATATCTGTTGCCCTAGCAACCAAAAACCTTATGTGTGCTGACTGCCTTAATGCCAGGTAACTCATTTTTACATTTATATAGATTTTAACAACTTCCTAGCTGGATCTTAGTTACTTAGGGGATAGAGACAAGAATCATGGTTTGAGACCAAACAGCTTGAACTCCCATAAGAGTCCTCCTTAATAACAACATAGCAGTGTGTCCCCTCATCCCTGGTGAAGTGGGTGAGAGGTCCAAGCCAGCCTGGGTAGAAACCAAAACCTTATCTAGAAAGTAACCCATACAAAAAGTGGCCAGAGACATGGCTCCAGTGGTAGAGTACCTGGCAAGTGTGAGGCCCTGAATTCAACTTCCAGTAGTCTCCTAAAAAATTCCTAGTCTGACAGCAAGAAATAAAATGGGTGGGATGGAGAGAGTGTTACAGTCTACTAGATGCCCACCAGAAGCTTTCCCTTTTTGTCCTGTTTAGAAACCTGGCAGGCTGCGGTAATTCACACCTGAACTCCCAGCAACTTAGGAAATGGAGATGGGGAAAACTGATGTTTAAAGCTAGACCAGACAGAAGGTTAGAAAGTCCCCATCTTAACAAACAAGCTTAAGGGGGGGGGGGTGAAATGGGGACAAAAACATGTGTATCAATGTAATGAACCTTCTATCTAGCAAATATAACTGTAGGTAGAAAGACAGAGATCTGCGACTGTTTCAATGACCCTATCTGAAAAATAACAGAAAAAGATCTGGGAACATGGCTCAAGTAGTAGAGTGCATGCCTACTAAACACAAACCCTGAGTTCTAGGAGAACTGGGTTGTGGGGAGGGGAGAAAGAAACTTGATCTCACTTTCTGGAAACATCTTTTCTGGAGACCTCCAAGTGTCCCTACTTAAATGAAAACACTGCTGGTATTTAGTAGTAAAAGGCCAGAGATGCTACTCAACATATCCACAAAAAAAGAATTAGCCCACACACAAAAAAGTCAAAAATATGAAGTTGAGACTTGCTCTGAGGTAAACAGTGAAGTCTAATCTAATCTCCTTATCCATGATTGCCTCAGACATGGAGGCAATAACATAATTCTAGCCAATAAAATGAAATGAGAAGTCTGTTGAGATACTTGGGGGGAGGGAGATTGACCTTAAAAGGAGACATTCATTTTCCATTGAAACATATTACAGACTTTTTTTTTTTTTTGCCAGTCCTGGGCTTGGGATCAGGGCTTGAGCACTGTCCTTGGACTTTCTCAAGGCTAGCACTCTTACCACTTGAGCCTCAGCACCACTTCCGGCCTTTTTCTATGTATGTGTTACCCAGGAATCGAACCTGGGTCTTCGTGCATGCTAGGCAAGCACTCTACCACTAGGCCAAACTCCCGGCCCGATATTACAGACTTTTTAAACACAATTATAACAGCAATCATAGAAAGAAACTCCAAAGAAGAAATCATTGTTTTTGCTATTAGATGTCATTGGTCATTGTGCCACAGGCGATGTCTAAAACCAGAGCCTTCTGTGATCTTGGGTCCATGTGGGGACTTAGCTAGTGAAACACAAGAAGATGGCAGAACAGTTGGATGGATATTACCTGCACTCCTGATGACATCATTGATTCTGATCTAATCAATCCTTGAGACTTGGTCTTATAAAATCATAAATTACCATATTTAAATAATTTCAAGAGCTTTAAAATCATCTGTAGCTGAAAACATCCTGAGTGATATGCCCTTTATCTTTCTATTTTGATATGTAAAATAGAAATTAAAATGTGAAGCCAGGCAAGGTGGCTCACGCCTATAATCCTAGCTACTCAGAAGACTGAGATCTGAGGATCTAGGTTCAAAGACAGCCCAGGCACTAAAGACCTTGAGACTCTTCAATTAACTACCAGAAAACCGGAAGTGGCACTGTGGCTCAAAGGGTAGGGAGGTAGCCTTGAGCTGAATTGCTGGGACAGCGCCCAGGCCCAGAGTTCAAGCAAGCCCCACAACTGACAAAAGAAAAAAGAAAAAAAAAGATAAAATTTAAGGTGAAAACACTGACCTATTCCTTTGGAATAGCTCAATAGTTGTCCATTAATGAGATGATTTTGCTTTTCTGTGCTTCCAGAAAATAATCTTGAATCTGAGATACCAGAGGTTGGTAGGATTCATGGGAAATAAGAGCTTTGTGTGAAGTGTACACTAGTGGTAGAATGCTTACCTAGCATGCACAAAGCCCTGGGTTTGGTTCCTCAGTACTACATACACAGCAAAAGCCAGAACTGATACTGTGGCTCAAGTGGTAGAGTGCTGGCCTTGAAAAAGCTCAAGGACAATACCCAAGCCCTGAGTTCAAGCCTAGGATTGGCAAAAACAGACAAACAACAACAAAATGCCTATGAACACAAAAGATTGCATTCTTTTTTTTTTTTTTTTAAGATTTCGTTCTTTAAAGAAATGAGCAGGACCAGGTGCGGTCCTGCAGGCTCACACCTGTAATCCTAGCTACTCAGGAGGCTGAGATCTGAGGATCAAGGTTCAAAGCCAGCCCAGGCACTAAAGGACTTGAGACTTTTATCTCCAATTAACCTCTAGAAAACAGGAAGTGGTGTTGTGGCTCAAGGGGTAGGTCAATAGCCTTGAGCTGAAGAGCTCAGGGACAAAGCCCAGGCTGAGTTCAAGCCCCATGACCAAAAAAAAAAAAAAAAAAAGAAAGAAAGAAAAAGAAATTAGCAGGAATTTGTGTCATTTTAAAATCTTTTGAGTGTCCAATGATTGACATTTAATTTGGGGAGCCCTACAGTGTTAGCATGAGACTATCCATCCCACACTTTGTCTTCTTATGCTCCATAACGCACCTTAATTCATTGGCACCTGTTCCAGCAAAGGAAGAGCTGCCTGGCTAAACCTAGTTACATCCGCCTGCTAAAATGGTCCAAAGAATAAATTTTGCTCAGAATGGAGATCTTTGAAAAAGCCAGCAACTTATACAATTTGGGGGTTTGCTGACATTTTCTTACCAGGCATAATGAAGCTTTAAATGCCAAGGCTTGCTTTAAAATACCAAAGACATTTCAAAAAATACTGAAATAAAGTATTACCATTTCTTTATTTAAAAAATAAAATAAGAAAACAAGGATTTAATTTTGTCAATTAATATTGGATCAGAATTGGGGTTTTCCCTTGGCTATTTTCCCTGGACACATTTATGGTGATTTAGCTTTGTTTGAATACACCTCTGTTTGGGCTCCATCAAGCACCCATCCCAGAATCCCCACTGATCTTTCATACCTCACATCTTGCCCATTCCTAAGACTGAGCTACATGTACTTTCGTGTGCCTTCAGCAAGACACAATCTAAAAGTACTACGTACATTATTAAAGGAATGTGATCCTTACTGAGGGGGTGGAAGTAGGCAGATCATGAGTTTGAAGCCATGAGTGCTGAGGAAAGTCAGTGAGACTCTGTTCCCAAAACAAAATACAATCAAAAGGTCTGGGTTCATGGCTTAAGTGATAGAGAATACGGTTAGAACAAGGCTTTGGATTCAGTCCTTCATACTGTCAGGAGGAAAAAAAAAGTGTTAGCCTATCTCTAAATGTCACTTCTTCCCAATAAAGCCAAAGCATGACTTCAAAGTAAGTAACCGGGCTGAGCGTGGCAAGGCAGATTTGTGATCCCAGCTATAAAAGAGATGGAGGTAAGAAGATCAAATATACTCCAAGGCCAACCTGGGTAAAAGCACCAGGTCCTATTAAAATTAAAAATATTCCTAAAGTATAAAAGGCTAGGGCACAGCTTTCATGGGTACATGCACATACCTGGGTACAATGTCTGTCCAGCAAGCACAAGCCCTGGGATTAAATCCTGGTCCCACAAGAAAAGAAAATTAAACCATATAATGTAGAGCTAACTGTATCAACATAAATAGTTCTTAGAAAACATCTGGTTCTGGTGATAAAAACAAATTGAATAATAATGTGCCGGTCGTGGTGGCTCACGCCTGTAATCCTAGCTACTCAGGAGGCTGAAATCTGAGGATCAAGGTTCAAAGCCAGCCTGGGCACAAAAGGACCTGAGACTCTTATCACCAATTAACCTCTACAAAATGGGAAGTGAGGCTTGGCTCAAGGGTAGGGCGGAAGCTTTGAGCTGAAGAGCTCAGGGACAACCCCCAGGCCGAGTTCAAGCCTCATGACCCACAAAAAAAAATTCTAAAAACAAATTGAATAATAATGTATATTTTTGCTGGGAGTGGTGGCACCCCTGTAATTCCAGCTACTCAGGAGGCTGAGACCTGAGGATCACAGTTTTCTCCAATTAACCCCTAGGAAACCGGAAGTGGAGCTGAGGCTCAAGGGGTAGGGCAGTAGCCTTGAGCTGAAGAGTTCAGGAACAGAGTCCAGGCCCAGATTAAGCCCCACGACTGACAAAAAAAAGTGCATTTTTGTTAGCATTTACATCAAAATATTAAAAACACAAAAGGCCAGGAGTGTGGCCTAGTGGTGGAGTACTTGCCTAACATACAGGAAGCCCTGGGTTTGATTCCTTGGTACCACCTACATAGAAAGGCCAGAAGTGGTGCTGTGTCTCAAATGGTAGAACACTAGCTTTGAGAAAGCTCAAGGACAGAGCCCATGCCCTGAGTTCAAGCCCCAGGACTGGCAAACATGCACCCACATACACACCAAAACATAAACACATGGGGTATCATTTAAGGACAGCTACAATGGCATAGAAGTATAAAAATATGAGTGAGTAAGATCTAAAAGAACTGTAGATTATCTCAGGGGACAAAAGAAGGGGAAAGAACTTTAATTAGGGACACAAAGGAAGACTTCAAATGTGTTTTGTTTTTTTTTTTTTTAGCATTTCTAGAGGTCAAATTCAGGTCTTCACATTTGCTAGGTAGGTGCTCTAGTGCTTCAGCTGTGCCTCCAGCCCTTTTTTGCTCTATTTATTAAGACCAGGGTGGGTGAACCCTCATAATGGTACAGATGTGAAAGCATATTTAGAGCATTTTTGAGAGGTATTTAATGAATTTAAGAATGGAATAGTAACCATATGAATTAATCACACATTAGTTTTATTCTGAGGATAGAGCTAGAGCTTTGGCAGTACTGGAAATATAATAAACAAATGCATGCAACCATGCAAAAGCAACCTCCACACAGCAGGAAAGGAAGAAATGAACAGAGAGAGCGAGAGAGAGCGAGAGCGAGAGCGAGAGAGAGAGAGAGACAGAGAGACAGAGAGAGAGAGAGAAAGGAGGAATTCAAACCTATGCTTTCTATGTAGACCAACAGAGTGGTATCATGTACAGGCCAATGGGGTGGTTCTAGTTTGTGGCTAATGATAACTATACAATCAAGCGTATTGACATCAAAGTAAAAAATAAACTAAAACATGGGCTAGGTGGCAACTGTTCATGCCTAAAATCATAGCTACTAACAAGGTTGAGATCTGAGAATAGAGATTTGAACCAGCCTAGGCAGACAAATCCTTGAGACTTTTATCTCCAATTAACAAATACAAATCAGAAGTAAAGGTGTAGCTCAAGCAGTAGAACACAGCCATAAGTGGAAAAGAGCAAAATCAGGAGGCCTGGAGTTCAAGCTTCAATACTGGTACAAAAACCAAATAGTACAAAGGAGTTACATTAGGGACAGAGGCAGATGAGAAAAGGAAATAGAAAGCCAGAGGAGTGCAGCAACCGTAATGAATGGCAGAAGCCAGGGGAGCCACTGACATTAAGAAACATATCATCTGAGTGTGAAAATGTTGGTTCTGAGGCAAGAATGCTGCAGGAGTTCTAAACAATTGGAAATGTCATTTTTGGCTTTAGGTTGCTATAATAAAATACTTGAGGCTGGTAATATGTAGCAAGCGAGATGTATTTGGTTCATGATTAGATTGCGAAGATCAAAGAGTCTGCCATTAGCATCTGGTGAGGGCCTGCAGGCTAAGCCACAGAATGGAGGATGGAGTCAGATTTTGGGATTGTGTATGGGAGCACCTAGAAGATAAAGTGAGGGCCAGGTTCATTGTTTTATAACAACTCACTCTCTCTGAGCTAGTACATTCCCCTGAGCTCTAATTCACTCTGATCTGTCATCATGAATTCCTCCTTTAGGACGTTCATGTCCCTTTTTCTTTTTCTTTTTTTTTTTTTTTGCCAGTCCTGGGCTTGGGCTCAGGGCCTGAGCACTGTCCTTGGACTTTCTCAAGGCTAGAGCTCTACCACTTGAGCCTCAGCACCACTTCCGGCTTTTTTCTATGTATGTGGTACCAAGGAATCGAACCCGGGTCTTCATGCATGCTAGGCAAGCACTTTAACCACTAGGCCAAACTCCCGGCCCTCATGTCCCTTTTTCTTAAAAAGTCCTCTAATCTTTCAATAGTGTTACATTGGGAACCAAGAATCTAGTGCATGGACCTTTTGAGAACAAAGTATATTAAAAGCATAGATCCTTACACATTTGATAAATTCATAAGGTCATCATTATGCACTTTCATTTTTCTTTTCTACATAGCTTCTCTTTTTGCCCATGCTTACCAAGACTTCGAGCCCTATTTATGCTTCCCCTATAGCTGGAATGAGACACATGCTACCCCATATTTTCTGATGAGGTTGTTTTTCAAAACTTTATTTTTGCCACTCCTGGGGATTGAACTCAGGGCCTGGGCATTGTCCTTGGGTTTTTCTCCTCAAGGTTTGTGCTCTACCACTTGAGCCACATCAACACTTCTGGCTTTTTTCTGTGTATATATGGTACTGAGGAATCGAACTCAGGGCTTCGTGCATGCTAGGCAAATACTCTACCACTAGGCCATGCTCCTGGCCCTCAAAACCTTTTTGATCTCTACCTCCTGTGTAGCAAGGATCTATACATTTTATATGTTTTCATTTTTCTTTGTGCCTATCCTGGGGCTTGAACTCAGTTTGGGCATTGTCCCTCAGGTCTTTTGCTCAAAGCTGGTGCTCTACCACTTGAACCACAACTATGCTTCTGGCTTTTCTGGTAGCAAATTGGAGAGAAGGATTTTATGGGATATCCTACCCAGACTAGCTTCCAACTTCAATTCTCAGACCTCAGTCTTCTGACTAGCTAGGATTATAGGTGTGAGCCACCAGCAATGAGAAAATATTTGAACTGATTAACTGTTAACATTTTTAATATAAATGATAAATACATGGTTATTTCCCAAATTACTTAGACTTTTTATTTTAAATATATTTCATAAATGTAGCAAGTAAATTAAAATTTTTGACTTGAAAAGTTTAGGAGAGCCAGGAGCTGGAGCTATGCCTATTATGGTTCAAAGCCAGACAGCGTAGGAAAGTCTGGGAGACTATTATCTCCAATTAACCACAAGGAAAGTGGAAGTGGAGCTGTGTCTCAAAGTGGTATAATGTCTCTGAGCAAAAGAGCTCAGAGACAGCGCCCAGGCCTTGAATTCAAGCCCCATAACCAGCAAAAACCAAAACAAAACAAAACAAAAGAACAAAAGAAAGAGAAAGAAAGAAAGAAAAAGTTGAGAGTTTTGATATGAATACCCCTGAAAAATTATGTTATTCACTAATATTAATGTTATTAAATAACTGGGTAATTGAGTTATTATTTAATAATAACCGAGTTATTTAGCAATAACCCATTACAAATGGCATGAAGCCCCAAACCTTAAATTCATTCTTATTTTCTCCACTTATTTCAAAGCATTTGTGAAACAGAATTATTAGATAAACATGTAGAATATACTGTATGAATCAGATAAGTGTTTATTAGGGGGAGGGAGTGAAGCCAAGGGTTCTATGTTCACTGCTCCTGGCATTACTGCTCGGTTTCCACTGAACTGACAATAACTGATTCCAGGCATTTATAAGACAACTGAAATTTGAACTCTATAAGCAAATGCTTTTGCAATGCTGTGAAAAACATACATACAACTGGTCAGGTGGCAGAATATCAAACTTCGTGTGTGTGCCGGCATGTGCATGTGTGTATGTGGGTGGGTGCATGCCTGTGTAAGCATGTTGGGTATTGAACCCAGGGTTTTGGGCATGCTTTGTATGTGCTCTGACAGTCACCACTCAGAGTTCTCTTTTTCTCCTCTAAACCTTCCTCCTATCATCTTCCTTTCCTATTGGATTCATACATTACAGAGTTGCATGTAAATAAAGTGCAGAAACCCAAGGCTTACCAGTTACAAAGTAGTATCCCTTGATAACGAGAGGTGGATGTGAGGAGCCATGACATCCACGGAGAACCACATACCCTTCCATCCTGTACTTTCTGTGCAAAGCTTGAATCCTTGACCTGCATGCCTTACTGATAAACCAATTTATTACATATTGCTAGCGTTAGCGAGGCCTCTTTGTAAAGAACTGAATAATATTAAAAAATCTTTTCTTTTTTCCTAAAAGGTTTAAAAGTCCTACAAAACAAAAATAACAAAAAAAAACTACTATGACCTGTCTTAAATGAATTTTAAATGAATTCATGCCAGACACAGGTCTTTATTCTGTTCTGCCTAGGGATAAGGTGTGCTCATAAAGTGACTTCAAAGTGGAGGTACATAATCAGCGGAGCGCATAATCCACTCTCATCAGCTCCTCTGCTCACTCCAGCTCACCATAGTAAAAAAATTTTGGTGAGGAATTTATAGTAAAGGATAAGAATATACAGATGGTGCCTTAGGGCTTTTACTGCCCCTCTGACTCCTAACTGAAGGCGTGGGAAGGACAACCTGAAACAGTGGCTCCCACCCATCTCTCTTGTTGCTGTACAAATCCAAATCAAGTCAGGCTTGAACTGAGAGATGGGTCCTTTCTCAGGGACTGTAAGCAAATGGTGGGCGGGGGTGGGGGAGTAAGCATATAATTCATACAGGACACTGGATGTGGGATTTCCACAGTATTAAAGTTGGATGTTCGCCCTTCTTGAGGACCTAGGAATTATCAGGAAGTTAAGGATCCTTTTCCACTCACCTAAACATATGCATTTTTCTCTCCTTAAATTATCAAGGATTCTCTCTGCCAAAAGGACTCATGACTGATTACCTCAAGCCTTGCTTTTACAGGGAATAAACTAGCTTTAATAATAGCCAGCAGTTCTCTTGAATTGTTCTGAAAGAATTTTAGTTTTGATTTTTATAGGAGTCCAGTTCTTCACATGCATGACTGATCTTTACATCTGCTTTGGAAAGATTTTGCTCTATATTTATCGGGTAAATTACCTCTAAATTGGCTTTTTGGTAAAAAAAAAAAAATATGATTCCTTTCCTTGATGCAATTTTGAAAGAACTCAAAGTTTCTGCCAGAGCTTTGGCCTCTCCCTTCCTGAGTTTGTTTAATAATTGCAGTGACACTCATTATTACATGGAAATTTTTAATACAGACATTAATCATATCAATTGCTGGGCGCTGGTGCTTCCTGCCTGTATCCCTAGTTACTCAGGAGGCTGAGATCTAAGGATCACAGTTCAAAGCCAGCCTAGGGAGGAAACTCCATGAAACTCTTACTTCCAAGTGAGTTTCAAAAAAGCAGAAGTAACACTGTGGCTCAAGTGGTAGAGTAAAACAGCACTTACTCAAGTCCCAGTACCAACACGCACACACACGCGCACACACACGCATACACACACACGAAAGTGTTAATAGTAAAGAAAATATAAAATAATAAAGATACTTGGACTAGAAACAGCACATCCCTCTCCAATTCACAAGGACATCCCTTCAGTGAATGGAAAACTGAAGGTGACTAAGTACTGGATATGATTCAAGGCCCCATCTCTGCTACAGAACTTCAAACAGAGGAGAACATATGTAGTACATGCCTCAAGAGCTTGGGGAATAAATGCAAGAACATCTAAAGACTGAGGAACAGGAAGCAAAGCCCTGATGCCACAGCAGCTCCAGAAATCATGATTATTTATGTAAAGTTGATGAGAAAGTGGTTTTTGGTGTATATTTTAAATCCCAGTCATTTTTGCTGACATACACACAAATAAGCCTTCAAAATGGCTTGTAGAAGAACTCTCACAGGAATTGAGAAGGATAAATTGGCCCAATTTACTTTCCTGTTGGAGATCTGTCTGTGAAGAGATATATAAAGGGAATCAGCAGCTAGCAAAGAAAGCTGGGTTACAGGAATAGGAGACAGTCTAAGAATAGACAGCAAAGAATCAACCTCATCTAATTTAGAGACAGTATTTATATGACCCACAGGTGTTAGTAGTCTTGTCACAGTATCTGGACTAAGATTCCATATTACATGGAATCTGACACAGAACTCCCATCACATAAAATGACCCAAATGTTAATCTGCTTCTACAATCTAGAAAGGCCCAATTCAGAGAGAGAGAGAGAGAGAGAGAGAGAGAGAGAGAGAGAGAGAGAGAGAGAGAGAGAGAGAGAGAGAGAGAGAGAGAGAGAGAATACGCCAGCCAAGCACCGGTTACACACCTGGAATCACAGCAAGATCTTAGAGAACTGGGATTTAAGGCCAACCTGAGCAGAAAAATTCTTAAGATCCTCAAGATACTGTCACTGTTGGTCTGAAGAGAACAAAGGGAGCAGTCTCACAAGAGTATCTGTGGTCATAGAGTAACATCACCTTGGGTCAAAGGTTGTCCAGGATGGTAGGAATAAATTTCTGTCTGTCTCCTTCCTCCTATTACCAGCAACAGTGCTTCTCTGGCTATTTCCAGTGGGTATACATCAGTTGTATACCCACTATACAACTAGCTATATATACAACTAGCTAGCTATGATAGAAAGTCTAAGATAGGGTCATGTCCAGGCATATGTCTGGATACAAACTAATACCTTATCTCAAAAATAACCAGTTGAAAAGACCAGGGTTGAGTATAGTTGACCAGATTGGTGTAGTTGAACAGCAGGCTGCCTGTCTAGGAGTCATGAGGCCCACAGCCCAAACCCCAGTACGGCAAAAACAAAACTATATAAGGAGAGAGAGAAAAGAGGAGAGAGTAATAGAGTGCTCAAAGGCTGCAGACTAGATGCGAGCTCTTTGAGGGACCATTTCTAATTAATTGGTGTATCATCCTAAAGTATCTAGTATTTACGAAAATCATTCAAGAGACGCTTTTTGAAAACTAAAATGGAAGCATATACACACAGTGCCACAAGGTCCAGAGAATAGAATAATTGCTATTATAATCCCAGAGTGATACGTATTCTGAGTTCAGTCCTTCACCCCAGTTCCATGATCTCTTTCTCTGGTGTTCCATGTGCCATAGAAAGATGGTATCTAAGTACTTCATTCATTCCCAACAAGCCTTTCCTGTGGCTTCCCACTGGGAATAGCCACAGAAGCATCTGTTACTGGTAATGGAAGGAAGGAGACCAACAGAAATTTATTCCTACCATCCTGGGCAACCTTTGGTCAAGGTTATGTTACTACTCTATGGCCAGCCATGTTGCTGGCTATCTGGGTCTCTTGTGACACTGCTCCCTCCGTTGTCTCTTCAGACCCACAGTAACACTATCTTGACCTATTCCTAATCTCTGGGTAGTTCAGCAGATCCTTTAATGGTACCCATACCTCTGAAAATAACATCTTTATTAAACTCTTCACTGCAACTCATAAAGCCCATTGTCATTTCCATGCAGCATTTTGACGGGTACATCCTGTGTTCCTCAGTCAGGAGGAGCTGGTTCTGGGGTTGTTTCCAAGTCGTCTTAGGGCTTGACCTTACAAGTAGGTTATGATCAGAGGGCTAGCAGATACAAACAACCTTTTGCTTCTAGCCCTGGAGTGGTAGGAGTGACTCCCTCCCCTCCTTTTATCAGTTTCTACTCCTCCAAATTCTCCCACTTGGGTCAAGCCTCAACAGCTCCTTCCCCATCCCCTTACTGGAGAAGTCTCCTTCCTTTAGCTAGAATCTCAGTCTTTGTCTCTCCTCTGTCTCTGTGTCTATGTCTGTCTCTGTCCCTCTGTGTGTCTGTCTCTGTCTCTCCGTCTCTCTCTCCCTCTCTTTCTCCTCTCCTCTCCTCTTGTCTGCTCTCCTGTCCTCTTTCCTCTCTTTCTTCTCTTTTCTTTTGCTCTCTCTTATTTGTTTTTCTGTGCTGATCCTGGGGCTTGACTTAGGGCCTGGACACTGTGCCTGGGATTTTTGTTCCTCTCAAGACTAATAGTCTACTAGTGGAACCACAATTCCAATTTCTGGCTTTTTTTTTTTTTTGAGTAGCTTATCGGAGAGTGGGCACGGTGGCTCATACCTGTAATCCTAGCTACTCAGGAGGCTGAGATCTGAGGATCAAAGGTTCAAAGCCAGCCAGGGCACAGAAGGACCTGAGACTCTTATCTCCAATTAACCTCTAGAAAATGGGAAGTGGGGCTGTGGTTCAAGGGTAGGGTGGTAGCCTTGAGCTGAAGAGCTCAGGGACAGCGCCCAGGCTGAGTTCAAGCCCCATGACCCCCGCCCTCCCCCCAAAAAAGAGTAGTTTATTGGAGATAAGAATTTCATAGATTTGCCTGCCCAGGCTGGCTTCAAACCCCAATCCTCCAATCTCAGCCTGCTAGGATTACCGATGTGAGCCACTAGTGCCTGGGAATCTCTTAAAAATCTCCTTTTCTTCAGACTCTGCGGACTCATGCTTCCTGAGCCAGCTGTCAGTTTGATTCCTGCAAATGGGATAGGAGTTTCGAACTCTGAAGGCAGGTGTCACTGTGGAAAGGGAAAAGAGGAGGGGGGTTCTCCCAGTGTGCTTTCAAGCTATTTGTAGAATTACCTGACCCCCTGCAGAAAAAAGGTTAAACACTTCTATGTGTTTCCTGCCCTGGTCAGGTAGAGGGTTTGCTGAAGAGCTGGGCAACAATGTACATGATTCTGTGAAGAGAAGAAAGTTGGAGAGGGATTACCCCATTCTACCACATGGAGGACACAGGACTTGAGTAGCTGTGAAGTAGATTAAACAAGGGAGGTGGAGGGGGGCATTTTAGAAATGAGGTGTGATAAAGAAGATGGGATTGTGGTATTGGGGAGGAAATGAGTACAGTGCTTGGCTGGTGCAGCAAAGAGTGGCAGATGGGTTTAATGAGCTAAATAAAATGCCAATGTGGGAGGCCACACAGACACCAGGATCAAGGCTTTAAAGGAGTCTTTCAAAGCTCTTAGCCCAGAGTGGGGAGTTTGGTCTAGTGGGAGTGGTCTAGTGCTTGCCTAGCATGCACGAAGACCCAGGTTTGATTCCTCGGTACCACATACATAAAAAAGGCCAGAAGTGGTGCTATAGCTCAAGTGGCAGAGCTCTAACCTTGAGCAAAAAGTGTCCACTTTTGAGTTCAGGCCCTGAGTTCAAGCCCCAGGACTGGCAAAAAAAATTCTTAGCACAACGTTTCAGAATTCACATATTAAGTGAGCTGAAAGGGAAGAAAGAGAAGTTAGAAAACAAAGGCAATTCATACATAAGATTGGGAAGGGTTTTTAATCAAAGGCCTCAAAGAGGCTGGGAGTTTGGCCTAGTGGGAGAGTGCTTGCCTAGTGTGCATGAATATCTGGGTTCGATTCCTAGGTACCACATACATAGAAAAAGCTAGAGGTGCTGTGGCTCAGAGCTCTAGCCTTGAGAAAGCCCAAGGGCAGCACTCAGGCCCTGAGTTCAAGCCAGGACTGGCAAAAAAAAAAAAAAAAAAAAAAAGCCTTGAAGAAAATATTACCCCAAAAATGAACAAACAAAACAAAAAAAACAAAGACAAACACTGGCATTTCACACCTGCAATTCTAGTATTCATAAAGATAAGATCTGAGGATTACAAGTTGAAGCCAGCCCAGGCAGGAAACAGACTTTTATCTTCAGTTAACCACCAAAAAGCCCGAAGAGGAGATGTGGCACAAATGGTAGAATACTACCAGCCTTGAGTGAAAACGTAAGGGGCAGGGCCCTGCATTTTAGTCACAGTACCAGCACTGAAAGCAAGCAGCAAGTGAAAGCAAGGGAGGCAGGCAAGCGGGCAGGTGAGAGGGGAGGAAGGAAGGAAGGAAGGAAGGAAGGAAGGAAGGAAGGAAGGAAGGAAGGAAGGAAGGAAAGAAGGAAGGAAGGGGCAAACTACACATTGGTTATGGGATAAATATGGTTGAAAGGGGAAAGTGGAAGATAAAGATGACTTAAAAGATTTTAAATAAAGAAGCGGAAATTCTTCTTTTTAGGCAAACATAGAAAACTTCTACTGAGAGGTGTGGTTTGGGGTGTTAGGTTTTCTGAATTAGATTTCTGCATGTTGGTGACCACAGTGCTTCCTGGCACAGGCGGAATCTAATTTGAAAAGTTAATTATTTATGGCCAGGAGTGACCATAATAGTGGTAGAGTGCTTGCCTAGCATGCACAAAGACCCAGGTTTGATTCCTTGGTACCACATACATAGAAAAAAGCTGGAAATGGTGCTGTGGCTCAAATGATGGAGCTCTTGTTTTGAGAAAGCCCAGACTGTAATCAGGCCCTGAGTTCAAGCCCCGAGACTGGCAAAAAAGAAAGAAAGAAAGGAAGGAAGAAAGAGAAAAGAAAAAGTTAACTATTGAAGTTACAAAAGTGAGCAGTACCCCTAAGAAGGACTGCAGATTAAAACAGGGGATCGGTTTCTAAGTTTCTATATTTCTGACAGTGTGGCTGGACCAGGAGGACAGTAAATGAAATAAGCCATCACAGACAAATGTATTCCATACTATCTCACTGAACTATGAGATAGAAGCAGAGAGTAGAGTGGTAAAGGGCAGAGGCTGGAGGAGGGTTGGGAAGATGTCAGTCAAAAGGAACAAAATGTTACTTAGGAGTAAATTCAGAGATCCATTGCACAACCCAGTCACTGTAGTTAGTAACAATGTATTGTACACTTTAAAATTGTTGAGAGTATATTTTCAGTATTCTCATTACAAAAATAATATATATGAAATAATATCTATATCAACTCAGTTTAGCACACCAGGAATATGTACAATTGTATCTGTTAATTAAATAAAATTTAAAAATAAGATTAAAAAAAAACAAAGCATGCCTTCAGACATGCCCATCTTTCCCAAGCCAGGGAGAACATAGAACTGTGAAGTAACAGTTACAGAATCAATCTAAGAAAAGTCGGAGAAGTGAGATGGCATAAGAAATCCATAAAGGGAGGGGTGGGAAAATGGGACAAACACATGAGAAGGGGTATCAATGTTCAAGAAGTAATATACCCACTACCCAGTGAATGTAACTGTAACCCCTTCTATGCCCCGACAATAAAAGACAATTTTAAAAAATCCACAGGTTTGATTCTTCAGTACCATATACATAGAAAAGCCAGAAGTAGTGCTGTGGTTCAAGTGGTAGAGCACTAGCCTTGAGGAAAGCCCAAGGACAGTGCTCAAGCCCTGAGTTCAAGCCCCCAAACTGGCAATAAAATAAAATAAACTTTTTTTTTTTTGCCAGTCCTGGGCTTAGCACAGGGCCTGAGCACTGTCCTTGGACTTTCTTAAGGCTAGAGCTCTACCACTTGAGCTTCAGCACCACTTTCAGCTTTTTTGTATGTATGTGGTACTGAGGAATTGAACCCGGGTCTTCATGCATGCTAGGCAAACACTCTACCACTCTACCACTTGGCCAAACTTCCAGTACCCTGAATGAATGATTTCATTCTCAACACATAAAGCAGATAGAATTAAAGATTTTGGGCAGCAAATCAAAATTAAGCCATAAATTCTGTAGGAAGCCAGAGCAGTTGTCTCCTTAATAGATGCAACATCTATAAAGTAATTCCTCATGCTCTTACCCCCTGGCCGCCATGTGGCCTAATGTATATCTTTCACATTAAGGAATTTCTAGCAATAAAATGGCAGGAATGGTTATTTAAAGAAATCTGGAATATATAAGTGCTAACCACTATTACTTTAGTGAATAATGTATAAATTAACAGTTCCTAGAAACCTGCCTAAACTTTCATTGTACTGTCGAAAAATCTGCTTTTGCACCTTCCAGATCTGGGGAGATGTGAAAACACTGGAATTAATTAACATCACAGGCTTTGGAGTTAGGCAGGAACACCCCATTCTGCTTATTTCCTTCTATTCTTTTGGAGGAAATTTTAATTCCACAACATACTATGACATCATGCTAGAAAAGGAACCAGCTATTGCTTGCTGAATTAACATGTGAACCAGAGACTCCATCACAGCAACTCTGCTTCCACAGAGTCCCACTCTTCTGCTTAGTTTACTTTGGCATTTTGACAGAAAAAAAAGAAAAGAAAAAGATCTCATGAGAGTACCATCTTGAGCTAAAATTAGAGTACTGTATTTCATTTCCAGTGCTACTTCTGATAAGCCTTAGGATCATGGGAAAATTACCCTTCATTGCATTGTATTTCTGTGTCTACAGTAATGACAAAATCCTGGTCCTCAGGGAATCAGATAAAATGTAAAAGAAAAAAAACACAGCACAATGTGGTAGTCTTTGTCTCGCCATATTACGGAAGCAGCAGCAGGGTGCGGTGGAATGTACCATGAGCTCAAGGAAAATGGGAATTCTGTTTCTGATAGGTCACTAGAAAGCTGGGTAACTTTGGACCCATTAAGTCTATGGGTTAGGGAGTAGCTGCTGGATGATCTCTACAATCTTTTTCAGCACTGGCTTTGAAATGCTTGGAATAATGGAAACAATTTCTTTTGAATCACAGTTTTGGAGATTCCAGCCCATGATCAATTAATTTGTCCTTTTGTGTGGGGTGGAGGGTGGGGGGGGCACTGGATGAAGCAGTGCATTGTGGGTAGAGTGGGTGATACAACAGAACATCTCACCTTTCATGGCCAGCAAGCAAGGATAAGGGTAGATGGATCCATCCCCAAATCCTCAAGGACCCGTCCAAAGGCCCCTTCTTAGTAGAACCACCCTATCACAAGCCTTTAGTACATGGAGTTTGAAAGGTAGGGGAATTTATCCAAACCTTAATACCTTGAGACTCTTGAAAATGTCTAAGATTCTAGTCGATCATTGGTAGCCCATGCCTGTAATCCTAGCTACTCAAAGGAGACTTCATGGTTTGAAGTTAGCTGGAGGAGAAAAGTTGGTGAAACCCTCCTCTCTGACTAACCAACAAAAAAACAGGAAGTGGAGTTGTGGCTCAAGTAGTAGAATGCCAGCTTAGAGCAGAAAAAGGTCAAATGAGAATACAAGGTTCTGAATTCAAGCCCCAGAGTCTAAGATTCTAGCCATTACTTAGGGTATTTTGCAAGTCTGAAACTTTTATGTAAATTTCTCCATTGTCTCATGTTAAGGATTTTTTTTGCCAGTCCTAGGCTTGGACTCAGGGCCTGAGCACTGTCCTAGAGCTTTCTCAAAGCTAGAGCCCTACCACATGAGCCACAGCAACACTTCTGCCTTTTTCTATGTATGTGGTACTGAGCAATCGAATCCAGGTTTTCATGCATGCTGTGCAAGCACTCTACCACTAGGCCAAACTCCCAACCCTCATATTAAATATTTTGAGAGGCCAGTAACTACTATCCATCCTCAAATTCTGACTCAAAGATAAAATATGGGATAAAGGATAAAACATCAGATTGAAAGGAGACAACTAACATTTATTATGAATAAAGTATGCAAATATGATATCTATGGACAGGTAGGCTTCTTCCCATTGAACTCTACATATTTAGAAGCCAGTATTACTGATTCAAACATTTGTAATCCAGGTGCTGGTGGCTCAGATCTGAGAGTTCAAACTTAAACCAGCCCAGGCAGAAAATTTCAAGAGACTCATATCTCTACTTAACCAGCAAAAAGCTGAAAGTAGAGATGTGACTCAAGTGTTAGAGCCCTAGCTGTGGTTAAAAAAAAAAAAAAAGCTGTGTTTGAGGCCCTGAGGTCAAGCCCCAATACACCCACCCACCACCCCCCACACACACACTTGAATTTCCCATGTTATCTCATTAAATCATCCCTGTCTTGTGAAGTAACTAGAATGGCTATTTACAGATGAAAATCTGAGGGTCAGAGAGATTGCTACATGGTGAGATCATATAGCTGGTTAGAGGCTGCTATCAAATCCAGATACTCTTCTACCTCTAAACCCCATTTTCTTCTACTGTTGTTATACTTTGTATGATTATCTGTAAAGTCATCATTTGTTGCTTATTGGAGAATAAAGCCAGCATCACATAAATACATTACTTACCATTGATATCATTCAAAATAATGGGTTTGTAGCATGTGCTTCTTTAATTAGGAAGAGATTAATACCAACCAGCAGCTGCTAGGAGTTTAATTGAGAATGGTGATAGCACTTACTAATCAGGATTGATTTACAGTTTCCAGATGTGAAAGAAATCCATTAACTGTACTATATGCTACCAAAGATGATGACAGAACCAATTTAAGGCATTAAGTTTATTGCCTGCAATTACTCCTGTCAGGACTCAAAGAGGAGTTAATTTAGGTTTCTTTTCCCAAAAGATAGTATGCTCACAAAGGACCCCCCTCCCAAAAAAGAGATAGTATGTACTGATTAATTATTCAGGGTAATAGCTGAGACACGTATGAACAATTACCTCATACTTAAAATTTGTGAATACATCTATTGTCAAAAATTTTTTTGTCTTTGATCACTTTGGACTTCCTCAAAGGCTTGTACCTATTAACAGAGGCATTTTATACATAAAGAAAAAAAACTTCATAGCAGGGGCCCAGCTAAACCAATGTTTTAAGCAAATATTTTCACTTCTTGACAATTGTAACACAATGAAATACCTTTCTTAAGTAAAAAAAATAGCTTCTTAATATCTAGTAGGAATAATATATATATATATATATATATATATATATATATATATATATATATTGGGGGGGTGTCATAGGCTTGAACTCAGTCTGGGCGCTGTCCCTGAGCTCTTCAGCTCAAGGCTACCACCCTACCCTTGAGCCAAGTCCCACTTCCTGCTTTCTAGAGATTAATTGTAGATAAGAGTCTCAGGTCCATTTGTGCCCAGCCTAGCTTTGAACCTTGATCCTCAGATCTCAGCCTCCTGATAGGTAGGATTACAGGCATGAGCCACTGCATGGCTAAAAATTATATTAAGATATCGATTATCATTCATATCTAGATCTTTGAGTGTAGGCTTTACTACTTATAGGTTGTACTAGTTATAGGTCATACCCTCTAAAGGTAGCTAATTCCATTACTGAATCATGACATCATATCTTGTAAAAAAATTGATTTGCAAGCTTTTGTCAATCTCTGTTCAAAATATTAAAATGGGGAACAAAAAATGGATGGGCTAACAAAGATGGCTTAAAACCTAAGTGCTTGGGCTGGGAGTGTGGCCTAATGGTAGAGTGCTTGCCTAGCATGTACAAAGACCAGAGTTAGATTCCTTGGTACCACATGCATAGAAAACACTGAAATGGTGCTGCAGCTCAAGTGGCAGAGCTCTATCCTTGAGAAAGTCCAAGGACAGTGCTTAGGCCCTGAGTTCAAGCTCAAGCCCTAGGACGGGCAAAAACAAAAACAAGAAAAAGTTAAGTGTTGGTGGCTCACACCTGTAATCCTACCTACTTACAGGCTGAGATCTGAGGACTGTACTTAGAAGAACCCTAGACAGGAAAGTCTGTGAGGCTCCTATTTCCAGTTAAGCAAAGGATTGAAGTGGAAGTGTGGTTCAATTGGTAGAGCACCAGCCTTGAGCAAAAAAGCAGAGGGAATTGGTAAGGCCCTGGGTTCCAGCACTGAAGACAACAGGAAAAAAATCTAGTCAAAATGAGTGAACCATAAAGGAGTGACAAACAAAATGACTGCTCCTGTGCAGATTTAAACTGGGCTGTCTTCTGTCTTCAAAAAAAAAAAACATATATAAATTCAAGAAATATTCATCCTGAGGTAAAATGTATTTAGGGGAAAAATGGTCCAGAAACAGTGTAATGAACTATTATTAGGTCTTATATTGCTATAAAATGTTTTACAAAAAAAAGGTTAGACTTGTAAAATAAGAAGCTACCCTTCATTGTTTCCAAAGAAATAAACCCATGATCAGTTTCCGTCAAGAGGCCATTCCTGATTTACCACACCTGCCACATTTCTTGCTCTCTCGGTAATTTATTTCTTACTTATATGAGACAGCTAAGCAGATGCCACATCTGGCTCTCTTACAGTTTTGGATTTTAAATTTATTTTTAGCTGAGGATGGCATAACAGAGTTTAATATGTTTGATAAGTTTATACTACAAAAAACAGCCAGAACTATCTTACAGCTAGTATTTTCCTAACCCTGTTAAGACTGAGATGATAAGGAGGAAAAAGTCAGCACTATTTCCAAAGAAGGAGGAAGAAGATAGGAGGAAAAAGCAACGTCACCTGACCTGCCACATTAACTGTGCATCCTGGACCCGATACCGTTATTAATGTTCTCTTGGATAACAGTTTTGTGCCATGAGAATCTTCCTGTGAACAATATCTGGCTACTCCACATAAAGTTTAATGAACAGGTCTTCTGAAAACTTAGACTTTGCTTTTGGCCCCAATGTTGTATGAGTGACTCACACCTATAATCCTAGCTATTTGGGAGGCTGAGAGCTGAGGATTCAGTTCAAAGTTACTCCAAGTTAGGAAAGGCTATGCAATTCTTAACTTGAATTAATCACTAGCCTTAAGCTATAAAGCTAAGGGGCAAAACCAAGACCCTGAGTTTTAGCCCCACTACACACACACACACACACACACACACACACACACACACACACACACATAGAATCCTGCTTCAAGATTATCAAATTTCTGGATCATTAACAGTATTTTCTTTCGATTTCACCATTGTGAAATTGATCAAACAACAACCAAACCAAATTTACAACTCAAGAAGGAATGATCACGTAGTAGAGAAACTGAATATAACCACAAACAAAACAACACAAACAAACCCTCTGAACATGACAACACACTACAACATGTACAGAAATCATAAAGTTATATATATGATAACTTTTGCTGTTAACAAAATCCCAGAGTCAGGAAGGCATGCACCACATTCACTGCTGGCTAGAGAGAAACTCTCTGATTCAATCATGCAATAGAGTTGTACAAGCTTGATAACTAAGAAGTTGCCCTTTGGCAGATGCCTAGAGAAATTTTCAGAGCTATGAATATGTGCTTAATGCAATATTTTTAGTAGCGAAATAAGCTAAATGTTTGCTAAAATTAGAACAGAAGAATACATTCATGAATGGAAAGGCATTCAGTTAAGATGAATATTCTATCTGGATGTATAAACATGAGTGAACTTTGAAGTCATGTTGAAGCACAACATGAACTATGGAATGATATACATATGATGGTGCAATTTATATAAACTATGTGTGTGTGCCAGTCCTAGGGCTTGGAAGGCATGGACACTGCCCCTGAGCATTTTTGCTCAAGACTAGCACTCTACCGTTTACACAATAGCTCCACTTTTGCCTGTGATTAATTGGAGATAAGAGTTTTACAAACTTTTCTACCCAGGCTGGTTTTGAACCTCAATTCTTAGATTTCCTGAGTAGCTCGTATTATAGGCATGAACCATCAGTGCCTGGCAAGTGTCTTCATTTTTTTTAATGTCCAAGCAGACCTGAATAGTCAAGGTCCCTCTTGCAGAAGTAGTTGTGGAGAGCTTTGACATCAGCTAATGTCTGCTTCAAAGTGATAGAGAGATTATCATCTTTTTTTTTTTTTTTTTGCCAGTCCTGGGCCTTGAACTCAGGCCTGAGCACTGTCCTTGGGCTTTCTCAAGGCCAGAGGTCTACCACTTGAGCCACAGCACCAATTCCAGCTTTTTTCTATGCATATGGTACCGAAGAATGGAACCCGGGTCTGTGTGCATGCAAGGCAAGCACTCTACCACTAGGTCAAATTCCCAGCCAGATTATCATCTTTTGAAAATAAAACTCCTGAGATTGAAACAAGTTATATGATTCCCTCTACTAGTAACTCAGTGGCCGTATTTGAGGTTAGTTTCTCCTCTGTTCTGTCTTTGCAGCCTCTTCTTTCTTAGCAGCATGAGTCTGGAGTCTGGTACAGTTTTGTTATCAGTTTTTCCCAGGAACTTTGCTGTTGGAACAGTGGGAAAATCTGTTTTTAAAAGAAGCTGGTAGTTCCTGGGATGATTTCACAAAGAAGTTCACACACACACACACGCGTGCGCGCGTGCACACATTCCAACCTACTTGCAACTTCACTCCTTATCACTGGCTCCCAGTCAGAAAATCATTATTATATAGAGCATTGTCAGGGCTGAGAATGTGGCTTAGTGGTAGAGGACTTGCCTAGCATGCACGAAACCCTGGGTTCAATTATTCAGTATCACCTAAACAGAAAAGGTCTTAAGTGGTGCTGTGGCTCAAGTGGTAGAGTGCTAGCCTGCAGCAAAAAGAAACTCAATAAGAAAAAGAAGGGGCCAGGAGTCTGTCAGAGTGCTTGCCTAGCATGCACAAAGGCCCGAGTTCAATTCCTTGGTACCACATACATGGAAAAAAGCTGGAAGTGGTGCTGTGGCTCAAATGGTAGAGAGTTAGCCTTGAAAAAGTCCAAGGCCAGTACTCAGGCTCTGAGCTCAAGCCCAGGACTGGCAAAAGAAGAAGGACGAGGAGGAGGAGGAGGAGGAGGAGGAGGAGAAGGAGGAGGAAGAGAAGAAGAAGAGGAGGAGGAGAAGAAAAAAAGAAAAAAAAAACATTGTCAAAGGGATCTTCCACTTTCCTCATCCAAAGTGAACGGACGAAAGAGTAAGGAAGTGGGGATAGATTAGATTAAGGAGACACGCTGATGACTCCTTTAAGCATTTGCTGATATTGCTGATAAATAATGTTGATGGAATCAATAAATTGGCAAAGGAGCTTGAGAGACACGTCTCAGAAGAATGGCCAATAAACATGTGAGAAAACAGTCAACATCCCTGACCACAAAGGAAATACAAATCCAAACAACCTTGAGAGTCCATCTCACTCTAGAGTTAGATTGGCCAACATCATAAATTCAAATAGCTATAAATGCTGGTGATCAGATGGGGAAAAAGGCACTGTTGATGGGAATAAAACCACTCTGAAGTGGCATGGAGATGCCTTAAAAATTGACACATAGAACTTCCTTATAACCCAATCATACCACTCCAGGGCATCTACCCAGATCATTATAAGTCAGGATATGGTAAAGATACTTGTATATCCATGTTTATTTCTGCCCTACTCACAATAGCCAAGTCATGGAAATAGCCCAAATGCCCTACAACTGGTGAGTGGATCATGTAATACACACACACACACACACACACACACACACACACACACACACAGTGGAATTTTATTCATTAGAAAGAATAAGATTATGTCATTTGCAGGGAAATGGATGGACCTTAGACCTAGAACAAATCATGCTGCGAGGTAAGTCAAACTCAGAGACAAATGATGTGGAAACTGGATGCAAGACATAACTAGATATGATGACATATATGGGATTCCAGGAATCCAATGGTGACTACATTTTTTTTTTTTGCCAGTCCTGGGGCCTGTCCTTGGACTTTTCTCAAGGCTAGAGCTCTACCACCTGAGCCACAGCACCACTTCCAGAGTTTTGCTTTGTAGGTGGTATCGAGGAATTGAACCCGGGTCTTTGTGCATGCTAGGCAAGCACTCTACCACTAGGCCAAACTCCCAGCCCCAATGATGACTACTTTGAACATTAAAAATATTATTTATTGAAATGAATTCCATGAAGTTTTTGTTATTGTTGTTGGTAGTATTTTGTTTTTGCTTTATTTTTTATTGGAGGGCAAAGAGGGGCACAGAAATAGAGGGAGTAAGGGTGAATAAATGCTATCATGCTGTTCAGTATACACTCTGGAAAATGACCTATTTAACTTGTGGGCAAGGAAGGGAGGGGAAACCTGGGGGAAAATGAAGGAAGGGGTGATATTATCCAAAAACAGAAATGTACTCATTACCTGACTTATGAAATGGTAACCCCTCTGTATAACACTTTAATAATAATAATAAAGATATATATATATATATATATATATATATATATATATATATATATATATATATATATATATACATTTGCCAGTCCTGGGGCTTGAACTCAGGGCCTGGGCACTGTCTTCAGGTTTTTCTCAAGGCTAGCACTCTACCACTTGAGCCACAGCACCACTTCCAGGTTTTTATTCAGTGTATGTGGTATCAAGGAATCGAATCTGGGGCTTCATGCATGTTACGCTAGTTACGCACTCTACCACTATGCCACCCTCCTGGCCTAAAGTTATATTTTAAAAGGTATCATTGACAGACATTATTTAACACATTGTATAGTTAATACACAATTTTGAGCTCATAAACTGCATGTACCCTGCTTTCAAAGAAGAGCATAGGCTTATGTAATAGTTTACTTCTGCCTTCTCTTCCCTTTCCTTGAGCCTTGTCTGGGCACTCACTCTCTGCACTGCTGTCACCTGTAACCTATCTGTCTGTCTGTCTGTCTATGTGACTTACTCTATAATAAGAGTTGTCGGGCTTTTCTTTTTCCCTACAAACTGTGGTCATCAGATCTCAGAATTCTGAGTAGCTAGGATTACAGGTGTAAGCCACCAGTGCCCTGCTTGTTCCCAGTTTTATATGAATTTCAGATATATGATGGTTTATTATGTATTTTGAATGTAGATTCAAATATTGCATGAAGATATCCTAAAAATGGTCATTTTTTTCAAAAATTATTTGTAGCAGTTTTGAATTTGTATTTGATAACTCTGACAATCTTACAGATAATGTCACATACTTGTGAGTACTTTTACTTTGCTACAGGGCAAAACCCTGGGCTTTCTGGAGTATAAAATGACTGATTAGCTGGACACCAGTGGCTCAAGCTTGTAATCTCAGCTACCATGTGGCTGAGATCTGGGGATTGCAGTTAGAAGCCAATCTGGGCAGGCAAGTCCATGAGACTCTCTCCTCAATTAATCACCAGAAAACTGGAAGGAGCTCTGTGGCTCAAAATGATAGAGTGCTAACTTTAAGTGAAAAAGCCCAGGGACAGTGCTCAGACACTGAGTTCAAGCCCCATGACTGACCAAAAAAGAAAAAAAAAAAGGCATTTGACTACTTTTTCCTCTTTAATCATCTTCTTTCATATTTAAGGAGAACTTAAAAAAGTAAACCCCTGTGTAACTACCACACAGGTTGTGTGCTATAGTGGAATGATGTCAGTACTTTAGTTGGCTTAGAAACCCTCACCTGGCATGTTCTTCGCCCCTGAAAAGTATGCTCCTCACCTGACTTTGATGACAGGCTCCACAATTTCCTTAAGCACTTCTTTAGGTTTGCTGTTTATGTATGCTCTCTTAAAAATATTCTGGGGCTGGGGGGGCGGGGGAGAGGCAGTGCAGAGGTTGGACCCCAGGGCTTTACATTTGCTAGACCAGTGTTATGCTACCTGAACCATGTCCTCAGTCTTGGTTTAGTTATTTTCAGATAGGATGTTGCATTTTTTTTCAATGCTGACCTTAGACTGTGCTCCTCTGGATTTCCTCCTGAGTAAAAAGGATTATAATCATGAGTCATTGTACTTAGTTTATGTTTGTTTGGTTTAGTTTGGTTTGGTTTGGTAACCCAGGATGACGTGTGCTCTTGATCCTCTAGCCTCTAATTGCTGGTATGTGTCACTATGCAAGGATGATGGCAATAAAGATGGTAGTGATGACGATGATGTGTGTTCCAATGGAAGCTTAAACTCAGACCTTGTATTTACTAGGCTGATCTACCTGGCTGGCTTTTTTGTTTTGTTTTGTTTTGATCTGTTATGAGGCTTGAACTCAGGGTCTGGACACTGTCCCTGACCTGTTTTGTTCAGGATTTAGCACTCTACCATTTTGAGCCACAGTTCTACTTCTGGTTTTCTGATGGTTAATTGAAGATAAGAGTCTCATGGACTTTCTTGCCCAGGTTGGCTTTGAACTGAGATCCTCAGATCTCAGACTCCTGAGTAGCTAGGATTACAGATGTGAGCCACCGGCTCCTGGCTCTGGCTAAGTTTTCAACTTTATACAAAAGATAAACTTACCTTTGTGGTTTATTACTCACTATTGTGTCTATGACATGTATGCATTGATACACATATGATTTCTTACCTCCTCTTTAGTATAATGTTCCAATATATAATTATGCTTATGATTTATTCTTCCATATATTTTTCTTTTTCTTTCTTTCTTTCTTTTTTTTTTTTTTTTGCCAGTCCTGGGCTTGAGCTCAGGGCTGAGCTCAAGGCTAGAGCTCTACTACTTGAGCCTCAGCACCACTTCCAGCTTTTTTCTATGTATGTGGTACCTAGGAATCGAACCCAGTTCTTCATGCATGCTACCACTAGGCCAAACTCCCCGCCTCTTCCATATATTTTTAAATGCACTAAATGAAGCTAAAATAACAATTTTAAATGAAGATTCATGTGGTTCCAGGTAATTGCTAATGAGAGTTCCCTCTGAAAACTTTCATTATTGTGTTCAACAATAGGTCAAAGTTTTTGATGGCTTATATAAAGTGGTTCTCAAGTATAGTCGCTGGTGGTGACTGGGGATCAAACAGTTCCATTTGTTTCTGAAATATGTGCAGATAGTAAAATGGGCCTATCTCAAGTATATAGCCTGATTTGTTTAACATATTTTACCTAAAAAAAGAGGACATTTTCAGCATCCTTTTAGTACAATTGTCTTACAATTATATAGTTTCTGCTATTAACTACAAGATAGCTATCTGCCTAAAATTGTTTATTTTTATTATCTTTTGGTAGTTGCACAAAGGAGTCTCCATTTCATGAGGCAGTTTAGAAACACAATACATCTTGATCAGTGTCACCGTTTTCAACATTCTTACCCATTCCTCACCTACCCATCCCTTCCCTCATCTGAATTTTGTAGGATTTACATTGGATTCTTGACTGTCTGAATTTTTGATTGCACCTAATTTAGAGACTTAGGCTGCTAAGTTTCTGGTTTTAGGGGTGCCACCATCTGGTGTGTCTGTTGTATTGCTCCTTGATTCCTTAAAGAAATGTTCAAGCAATGGATATCCGAAATGAAAAGTGGTAGTACAGATTCTGATTCAGTTGACAATTTTAAAAGTTCAATTAATATTTATATTTAAAAAGAGAGAGATTGGGGCGGGGAATTTGGCCTGGTGATAGAGTGCTTTCCTAGCATGCACGAAGACCCGGGTTTGATTCCTTGGTACCATATATGTAGAAAAAAGCCGGAAGTGGAAGTGGTGCTGAGGCTCAAGTGGTAGAGCCTTGAGAAACAAGTCCAAGGACGGGGCTTAGGCCCAGAGCTCAAGCTCAGGACTGGCAAAAAGAAAGAAAGAAAGAAAGAAAGAAAGAAAGAAAGAAAGAAAGAAAGAAAGAAAGAAAGAAAGAAAGAAAGAGAGAGAGATTGACTTTCCAAACACAGGACTTAATTGTTAGCTCAATAATAGAGCACTTGCCTAGCATGCTAGAGGCCCTAAGTTCAATTCCCATGACCACAAAAAGAAAAAAGCTAGTTTTGTTTGCCTGTTTGAACTCAGGGCCTGGGTACTGTCTATTGTATCAGGTACAGTGGCTAACTTCTGTCATTTCATCTACATGGGAAGTGAAAATAGAGAAGGATTAAAATCCAGGATAGTGTGGGCAAAAACATGCGACCTTAAAAAAATACCTAAGGGGAAGTAGGCTGGGAGTATGCCTAAAGAGAGTCCTTGCCTAACAATTGCAAGTCCCTAAGTTCAAACCTCAGTAACACACACATGACTGCATTACTTCACTGCATATGTTCACATCTTACTACTAAACTTTCATTTGTTTTCAGGGCTGGGGGACCAAGCCCAGAGCCTCATGCACACTAGGCCAGTGTTCCACCTCTGAGCTACATCTCCAGCCAACTATTAATCATTTAGAACATAGAAAAGCCTTCTTTTTCTCCATATCTATTCAAACTGTTGTCTATTCCTATTTACTTTTTCATACATTCAATAAACAACATACATGTCATTTAACACCATGACACACTATTTTTCTGTTGTTATATGGCTTTTAAAGTTAGCATTTCTGGTGATTGATGAACAATACAGCCTCAAATAGATAAGACCTCTTACTATAAACCATTTCTCTATTGTTGATATTTAAATTGCTTCTGATTTTTCACTGTCAAAAAAGTGAATTCCTTCCTTCCTTCTTCCTTCCTCTCTCTCTCTCTCTCTCTCTCTCTCTCTCTCTCTCTCTCTCTCTCTCTCTCTCTCTCTCTCTCTCTCTGTCTCTCTCTGTCTCTCTCTGTCTCTCTCTGTCTCTCTCTCTCTTTCTGTAGTGAGGCTTGAACTTGGCCTAGGTGCTGTCCTTGAGCTCTTTAGCTCATGTTAGCAATCTACCATTTGAGCCACAGCACCACTTCTGGCTTTTCCTATATATGCGGTACCAAGGAATTGACCCTAGGGTTTCATGCATGCTAGGCAAGCACTCTACCACTAGACCAAACTCCTGCCATTAGGCAAACATCTTTAGACATATGATTTTCTGATAAATCATCAGATATTGCATTCTGGGGTCTGAATTTTTTTCTGTTTCTTGGCATAAACTGCTATATTGTTTCTGATGATTATATGTATAACATCATGAACTATTTAACAATAGCTCAGCATGCACATGAATTGTCAATGATATGCTCTTGAAATGATTTTATAGCATTCTTCCTTTTATCTATGCATGTTAATTTTGTCTATGATACAAAATAATGGAATTATATATTTTAAATGACACTATTACCTCTTCCACAGCCTCTTTCTTGACTCCTTCCTTCCCTCCCTCCCTTCCTTCCTTCCTCTTTTTTTTTTTTGCCAGTCCTGGAGCTTGAACTCAGTGCCTCGGCACTGTCTAGCAGCTTTCTCAAGGCTAGCACTTTTGCCACTTGAGTCACAGCAATACTTCTGGCTTTTTCTGTGTAGGGGCTACTGAGGAATCAAACCCGGGTCTTTGTGCATGCTAGGCAAGCGCTCTACCCCTAGGCCACGCTCCTGGTCCTCTTGACAGTTTTTACTGCAGCATTTCTATAACCATAGTTTGCTGCTGATCTATTAATTTTCAGTATTGGGATCCATCCTGATTTTAAGTCATGAGTTTAGGCTAAGATGTATCATAACGCTATACAGTCAATTTTTTAAATTTATTTATTTATTTATTTTTGCCAGTCCTGGCCTTGAGCTCAGGGTCTGAGCGCTGTCCTTGGACTTTCTCAATCAAGGCTAGAGCTCTACCACTTGAGCCTCAGCACCACTTCCGGCTTTTTCTATGTATGTGATACCGAGGAATTGAACCTGGGTCTTCCTGCATGCTAGGCAAGCACTCTATCACTAGGCCAAACTCCCAGCACTACACCGTTAAACGTTTTTACAGAAGAGAAATAATTCTGTAGACCTATACTTGTTAACTTTAAAATGTTTCTGTTAAGGGGAGCAGGGCCTGGCGCCATCCGGAATGCCTGAGTTCCCCGCCCGTCGTGGAAGGTGGACAATGGTACAGCTCAGCCACCTTTGCCCTTCTAGGGAGGGGCAACCTTGACCTCCCCACCCCCCCAGAGGAGGAGGGACATCCGCTTGGGTGGGGGGGGCCTGCTTTGTGTGCAGACCTTCCCAATTTGTGCACCAACTCCAACTAAGGTGATGGGTAAATTAAACACTGGGCTGTGACCCTATTGGCTACCTGCGTGTGGCTGGAGCTGGCAATGGTCCCTCTGTGTATGTGACTATCCCGTAGGCCACCTGTGTGGCCAGGTTGGCCCGCATGGGTTTTGCCCTTAAAAACCCAGCGTGAGAGCCGCTCGGGGTCACAGCGTCAGCTCCCGAGCCTGCACTGTGTCCCTGGCCGGTCGGTTCACCACCAGCTGCTTCCCCAATAAATTCACCTTTTTCTATGAGACTGTCTCTGTGTGGTGGACTCTGGTGGCAGGTGGAATCCCCTCCTCCTGACCCCATAACAGTGTAACAGATGAGACAGACAAAATGGAGACTGGGCAGATGAGAAATCTTATGTTTACAAATTTTCTGTAAATCTGAAAATATCTAAAATTACATTTGTTAAAACAATCAACTATGAAACGGGGGCTATGGAGGTCACTAGGGCTAAAGGAGCAAGAGGACATCTCAACCAAAATAAGTGGACAGCTATAATCCCAGCTGCCAGGAAGGGACTCTTATCCCGAATTAACTATCAAAAAGTCAGAAGCTGTGGCTCAAGTGGTAGGGAGCCAGCTTTGCGCACGAAAACCCAGGCACAGAGCCCAGGCCCTGAGTTCAAACCTCAGGACCACCACCAAAATAACCAAGAAAAGACCAAAAGAAAGCCCGGCCAAGTAGATCCCCAGAGCGGACGAGCCACAGAGGCCCCGAAGGGGCAGCCCAAGCCCAAGTCTGCCAGTGTCGCCAGCCAGGGCATTGGGACCCCCCCCACCGCAGCTCACCGCCACTCCGCTCCGCCGCCACTCCGCTTCGGCGCTCGGATTCTTCCGTGGAGATCCCGCCCCTTTCCCCGTCACACCCGTCCTCTGAACCGTCCTTCTGCCTGTCAATCAATTCAAACATCGCGCAGAGCGAGCCTATCGCAAGCCCGGCCAAGCGGAAGGGGCGGGAGCCCCACCCCGGAAGTGTGGGTTAAAGCCCCTCCAATCAGAAGCCTGGGGCGGAAGTTTGAATTTTGCGCGGTGTTGGCTGGTAGGCGTTCCTGAGGCGGCGGCGACCGAGTGTGTCCGGACCCTGAGGAGTCCTTTACGGCTTATTCGGCTGAGGTTTCGCCGAGGTGCATCAGGTAAGCGGGGGAGCGGGGTGCTGGAGAGCTGCGGGAGGACGCTGACCCGCGTTGGGAGGGCGCCCAGCCGTGTGAGGACCGGGCCGCGGCGGGAGCGGGGTCCCCGGCCGGACCTCGGGGACGCCGTCGCTCGCTGCCCCGGTCTGGCTTGGTACGTTTTATACCGTACGCAAGTAATTAGGCTCTGAGGTGCCCGGCGCTCCCCGGGCAGGGACGTTTAGCATTTCCCCGCCCTCGTTGTGTTCCAGCCCCTCCTCCTCCCGAATCCGAAGTCAACTAACCGGTCCCGGACGAGAAACTTGAGCCTGAAAGACTCTGGACTGACCTTCCCAGACCATCAGCCCGAGAAAGTGCGCGTGCGCGTGCGCGCGTGGGTGTGGGTGTGTGTGCGCGTGCGTGTGTGTGTGCGCGCGCGTGCGTGGGTGTGTGTGTGCGTGCGTGGGTGCGCGCGTGCGCGGGTGCGTGTCACTCGGGACGCCCGTGTTCACCTTGTACCCGCGCTAATGCCCTCTTCTGTACCTCTCCCGTACTAACCACCCATTCCAGCTATTGTCGTCCTTAAACGTGGGACCGGCAGCCGAGGATCACGGTTCGAAGCCGGTCCGGGCAGGAAAGTCCGTGAGACTCCAGAAAGCCAGAAGAGGAGCTGTGGCTCAAATGAGAGACTAAGGGGGAAATAACAGCCCGTCTTAAGTTCTAGCCCATTCCGTCGTGCGCGCACACGCACAGATGTGTATGTAATATACATTACATGTGTGTGTACGTTCATGCATACTTATATGTGATTTATAATCTTGTCCTCACATTCTTCCCTCTCCTCTACATTTTTAGCTTTTCTTTAATATTTAGGAAATTAATAATAAATATTTTCAGGAGATAACAAATGGCATAATAGAAGAGAATTCTTTTCTTCTCCCTCTCCCTGCCAGCCTGTCTGCCTGTCCTGAGGCTTGAGTTCAGGGCCTTAGCACTGCCCTTGAGCCTTCTTAAGGCTAGAGCTCTACCACTTGAGCCACAGCACCACTTCCGGATTTTCCTATGTTTGTGTTACTGAGAAATCGAACTCAGGTTTTTGTGCATGGTAGGGCAAGCTCCTGGCCATGGCCTTGTATTCATGATCCTCTTGCTTGAACATCTGGAGTGCTGGGATACAGACACATGCCACATCACTCCAATTTTTTCCTTAGTTTTTTGTTGTTGTTTTGTTTTGGTTTTTTTTGGTGGACTTTCTAAATTCTTGTTGAAGAATGTAGTGTTACTGTTACATTGTAAACTATTCAGCATTTGTCACTGAATTTTTGCCATACAATTCCTAGACTCTTAATACCTTCTATATGCTAATGAATTGACTTACTCTGAGAGCTGACATCTAGGTGGGAGCTGGTTACTGGAAAGGTCAAAATTGCTTTATAAAGGAGTGTTTCAACCCCACCTTTAGCCTCCAGAGAAGAGAAAGGTTGGAGATTGAGTTGATCAACTTTGATCTAAAGTTGACCATAATTTAATCAGTCATGACTGCTACTGCTCACCTTCCTAAAGAAAAAGAAAAAGAGTTTAGAGGACTTTCACATGGAAAACACATGGAGGTTTGTAGACGGTGTTTTTCAAGAAGAATTTTGTAAGGAAGACTTGTGCTACTTCCCACATGCTTTACCCCATGCATTTCTTCATCTATGCCCTTTCTAATGTCCCCTATAATAAACCATAGACATAAGGAAAACATTTCCCTGGGTTCTGGGCTCTTTGGTAAATTAGTACAACCTGAGAAGGAGGTCTGTAAGTAGCACAGGTAAATGACCTGCACCTTGCTATTGTCTTTGGGCCTTGTCAGTCTAATCATTGGACCTAAGCCCTTTACCTACAGGATCTGATGCTATAGGTAGAATCAGAATTAGATTGATTTAGAAGCCACACAGCTGGTGTCTACTGTAAAACTAGTTACTTGCTTGGTTCTTGTCACCGGTATGTTAAGAGTATAATGGTAGAAGCTGTTTTTATTATGTTCACAGAGTACCTATAACTTCTTTTTAATAAAGAATTTATTAACGTTGATTTTTACATCATTTTAAATGACAAATTTAACAAACAAGTGTTCAAGGAGGGAATCTGTATTTACAATCACTGGGACTTAGTATTTAGAACTTAATCAAAATTAGCCTAAGGGTTTGTATGTCATAGAAACATATTAATTTATGAAATAAAACATTATGTCTATAGAATCATAGGTTTTTATGTCTATATAGTTATGTTTATATTTCCATTACCATGTCCATAGCTTTGGGTATGCAGTTATTGAGTCCTCGCTCTTGTATTCTTTGGATTTAATAGCCACATATTAAGGATACCATGAGCCTTTTGATCCTTAGCTCTTGACTTGTCTCACTCAACATGATTCTCTCTAGATTCATCCACTTCCCTGCAAATGCCATTTTATCTTGTCTTCCCTCTAGATTCATCCACTTCCCTGCAAATGCCATTTTATCTTGTCTCTTGGCTATGTAGAATTCCATTGTGTATCTATACCACATTTTCTGTATCCATTCATCTTCAGTAGGGCATCTGGATTGTTTCCATCTCCTGGCTATTGAATAGTGCAGAGATGAACATAGCTGAGCAGGTGTCCTTATAATATCTTGGGTCATGATGTTCAGGGTAGATGCCCAGAAGTGGTATGGCAGGATGGTAGGGAAGGTCTATTTTCAGTTCTTTGAGAAACTTCCACACTGCTTTCTAGAGTGGCTGAACTAGTTTACATTCCCAGCAGCAATATCCTTTGACTAGGTAGTCTATTATTATGCCAGTTGTATAAGTGACCATTCAGATTTTTCCCTTTTCCTTTATTCTCAACTGGATATACTGTTGAACCTCATGGTATTGTCTTTATTGTCCTTGTTTGTGTTGCTAAATACATTTCTCAAAGATGTTTTTAGGATAACTATATAGTTTCACATAAACAAAAGTAATAGGGCAAAAAAAAAAAAGTAATAGGGCATTCTGGTAAATATATCTCTAAGGATTTCCTTGAAAACCTTTTCTTTTTTTCAGTTTTGTATATCCAGCTGTCTTTTATCCCTGCATGTCTAATGTATTTTGTTTGTTTGTTTGTTTTTGAGACATGGTTCAGGCTGGCCTTAGATTTTCAATCCTTCTGCCTTAGGCTCAGTGCTGGGATTATAGGTTGTAGGCTTGTGCCACTATGCTTAATCCTTTCCTCCCTCCCTCCCTCCCTCCCTTCCCTCCCTTCCCTCTCTCCCTCCCCCCTTTTCTCCCTTTCACCCCTTCTCTCCTTTCCTCCCTTCCCCTCTTCCCCTCTTCCCCCCTTCCCCCCTTCCCTCCTTCCCTCCTTCCCTCCTTCCCTCCTTCCCTCCTTCCCTCCTTCCCTCCTTCCTTCCTTCCTTCCTTCCTTTCTTCCTTCCTTCCTTCCTTCCTTCCTTCCTTCCTTCCTTCCTTCCTTCCTTCCCTCTCTCCCTGCTTCCCTTCCTTCTTTCCTTACTGGTAAAAAATCTTGGCTGCTGTCCCTGAGCTTTTTTCCCCTCAAGGTTAGTGCTGTATCACTTGAGCCACACCTCTACTTCCAGGTCTTTTGGTACTTAGTTGGAGATGAGTCTCTGACTTTTTTGCCCAGGTTGGCTTCAAACCTCCAATCAAAGATCTCAGCCTCCTGAAGAAGCTAGGATTATAGGCACAAGCCACCAGTGCCTGAGAGCTGTTTTATTTTTGGGGAATGAGAAGAACTAGTAGACTCTGTCTTTATCACCAGGGGAAGGTAAAAGAAACTGTTCTATATACTTTACTTATTTTCACCATATCTTTTCCCAGTGTTCTCTATGGTACTTTATGTATGTTCTTTTTTTTTTTTTTTGTCCTGGGGCTTGAACTCAGGTCCTGAGGACTGTCCTTGGGCTTTTTCCTCAAGGCTAGTGCCCTATCACTTGAGCCAAAGCACTACTTCTGGCTTTTCTATGTATGTGGTACCAAGGACTCAAACCCAGGGCTTCCGTGCATGTTAGGCAAGCACTCTACCACTAGGGCAAACTCCAGGCCTATGTATGTTCTTGACTATGGTTTACTTGAACTGTACCTCATCCATTAATTAAGTTCCTAATTGGACCCCCAACCTAGTGGTTGAGTCTGCCCTTTGATAACCTTTCTTCCATTCTTCATTGTCACATGTTTATGATACAATTTAATATTTTTATTTCATTGGACTCTGAGGTGGGATATGAAATGAACTGGAATCTTAGTTTTCTACATAAGAAAATGAAAATTCATTTAAGTTGATTTGCATTTCTCTTTCAGGATGTCTTCGTCACGTTTTGCCGGTTGTCACAGGAAGGATTTAAGTACTGATATGATTAGAACTAAAATTGCTCATAGAAAATCAATATCCCAAAAAGAAAACAGACATAAGGAATATGAACGAAATAGACACTTTGGTTTGAAGGATGTCAACATTCCATCCTTGGGAGGTAGAGTTCTTGCTAATATAGATGAGACTGCTCAAGACCTTGTTCCAGAGACCAATATCAAAACAAGTAAGTAATGTTCTATTGCAACTTTAAATGCTTTTAAAGAGTTGATTTAAAGCCTGTGACTTAGAAGAATAAAACCCAACCAGAAGAATGGAGTTTGAAAATACCACTCTAAATGTTTCTACAACTGAACTGTCAATGTAAAGGCTGAATGTGTTACTAATTAGGTGAACCTATCCACTTATCAAGTATTATATGTATCATTTTATTATCTAGACTGCCTATCAGAAACCTAGTACTTTATAGAACTTGGATAAATTTCGAGAAGGTAAATTGATAAGAAGCATTAAAAACAGACTGATGGAAGAAGCTGTGAAATACGAATGCTTTGTCAATGGAAACATGACTTAAACTGCAGGATTCATTTGTACAATGCTTAGGTTTCCTCAAAATGATTTGGATCCATTCAGAAGGAAATAGCCAAATAAAGAAATAGGAACCAAATAATGAGAAAAGAAACTGATGCTAATGGTGTGTGCCTATAATCCTTGCTACTCTGGTGGCTCTTCTTGGTCCCACAGGCCATTCTGTCAGTGTGAAAGAGAACAACACAAGGGCATTGTTTAGAATGAGAGTCATTAATGGTCAGCTTCGATGCTTGATAACTGTACAAGTTAGTTGAAAAGTTAGTAAAACATGCCAAAGTATACCAAGCATTTAGTAAATATTTCTGTAAGTAAAGGGAAGAGAAAGAGACATTTTGATATGACTAAGGGTTCGGAGACTTGTGGTTAGTATTGAAGAATTAGCAAAAGTTATTAGAATTATTTTGAAGTCAGACAAAACTTTTTTCATGTTTGCTATACATCTTAATCTGAAATGTTTTACATATTGTGTTTGATTTTTATTTTTCGTATTTTAGGATCAATGAAAACTATCCAAAGTGATGAAAGAAGACAAATGCTCCAAAAGTACAAAGAAGAAAAACAACTTAAAAAATTGAAAGAACAAAGAGAGAAAGCTAAACAAGGAGTATTTAAAGCAGGTCTTTATAGACCTGATGCACCTTGCTTTCTTTTAACTACCCAGAATGCTCTGAAAGCTGAAGGGAAAAAGGTAAATTTGTGATGTTAATCTGAAAGAGACTTGTTCTTTTTAACTAGAGTTTTGTTTTGGCCAGTTCTGGGCTGTGAACTTGGGTTCTGGCCACTGTCCTTGAGCTTTCTCAAGGCTAGCACTCTACCCTTGAGCCATGGTACCACTTCTGGCTTTTTCTGTGTATGGGATACCAAGGAATTGAACCCAGGGCTTCATGTATGCTAGGCAAGCAATAACACCTTTCTTTTTAGTCCTTCATTGATAGAAATTTAAATTAGTAGGTATATTTATGCCATAAATGATTAAGGATAAAATTCAGTTTTAAACTGGGATATTCTTCACCTCCCCTCCCCTCCCTCTTTTCTTTCTTTTCCTTGCTGGTCCTTTGGCTTGAACTCTGGGCCTGGGCTCTGTTCCTGAGCTTCTTTTGCTCAAGGCTAGCACTCTAGCACTTGAGCCATAGCACTACTTCTGGCCTTTTTCCAGTAATTTAAGATAAGAGTCTCAGGGACTTTCCTTCCCCTTGCTGACTTCAAACTTTGACCCTCAAATCTCAGTCTCCTGAGTAGCCAGGATTACAAGGCATGAGCCACCAGCACCTAGCTTGGGGAGTTCATTTCCAAATGAGACATTGAAATAAACTTTTACCTGTTCATTTTGTTTAACTTGATATTCTTATGATTGCTTATAGGCTATTCCAGATAACATACGAATTACAAGATCAAAAGCCAAAGACCAAATGGGACAGACTAAGGTATAGTTGATACTAAGTGATTGTTACTAAAATAACATATGTTCTGTGTTGGGTGGTTTATGCCTATAATCCCTGCTACTCAGTAGGAGATCTGGAGGGTTGAGGTTTAAGGCTGGCAGAGATCTCAACAACAAATAAATTGGATGTGATGGGCATCCTTCCTTTTGGGGGGGGGGTGGTTGGGGGGCAGTCTTGGGCTTGAGCACTATCCTTGCGCTTTCTCAAGGCTAGAACCCTACCACTTGAGCCACAGCACCACTTCTGGCTTTTTTTTCTATGTACGTGGTACCAAGGAATTGAATCTGGGTCTTCATGCATGCTAGGCAAGCACTCTTACCACTAGGCCAAACTCCCGGCCCCATGTTTTTTTTTTGTTTTTTGGCCAGTCCAGGGACTTGAACTCAGGGCCTGGGCACTGTCCTTGAACTTTCTCAAGGCTAGCATTCTACCATTTGAGCCACTAAACCACTTCCAGCTTTTTCTGTGCATGTGGTACCAAGGAATCCAACCCAGGGCTTTGTGCATACTAGACAAGCACTCTACTACTAGGCCATGCTCCCAGCCCTAGGCATACTTTTAATACCAGCTACTAGGTGGGAGGATAAAGGTCTTCTCTAATCAGAGCAAAAATGCAAAACCTTATCTGAAAAATAATGAAAGCAAAAAGGGTTGGGAGTATGGCTCATGTGATAGAGCCATACTCTGATAAACAGGAGGCATGTTCAAACCTCAGTACTGCTAAAAAAAAAAAAAACCAATAGATTATACTTTTTTCCTGCTCAGAATAAGTAAATTCATTTTAAACTTAGTATGGGATGCAAACATGCTAGTTAATTTACTTGAGTTGGCAAGAATGAACATTACTGTTAATGATATGGTGACTTAGCAGTTTATTTCTTGCTGGTAATGGAATGATCATTTAATATTCTTGCTCAGACATCTCTTATGAAATCCATACAAAATTTTGTATCACATTGTTTACTGGACATTTATTACGCATTGACGTTAACAGGAATGAAAAGCATGTGTGGAAGGGGGGTGTTTATAAACTTCTGGCCCTTCTAAATCCAGACACAAATGGAGAACTAGATTAAGTGGGTAGAAGGATAAATATTATGGAGATTGAGAAAGAGGGGGATAGGAACTGTAATAGAAGTAGAAGTGGGGTAGTCTTGTTACTGGGTTTTTTGGGGGCAATACTAGGGTTTGAACTCAGGTCGTAGTGCTTGCTAGGCAAATGCTCCCTTGTCGAGCCATGATCCTGCCCTTTTCTTTCCCAGTTGTTTTTTTTTTTTTTTTTTTCCTCCCAGTCTCGGGCTTAAGCTCAGGGCCTGAGCACTGTTCTTGGACTTTAAGGCTAGAGCTTTACCACTTGAGCCACAGGACCACTTCTGGCTTTTTTCTATGTATGTGGTACTGAGGAGTTGAACCCGGGTCTTTGAGCATGCTAGGCAAGCACTCTACCACTACGCCAAACTCCCGGCCCCTTCCCTAGTTATTTTTGAGAAAGGGACTAACTATCTGCACAATAGCATACTGAGACTCTCATTCAACTATGTTAGGGTCCCATTGTAGCTGGGATGATAGACATGAGGCATTATATCTATCTTTTTTCCACTGAGATGGAGTCTCATGGACATCTCTTTCCAGGTTGACATGTAGCTACTGATTGAGAAAACCTGGGCTGGCCTCTGTCATTCTGATCTCAGCCTGCCCAGTAGCTAGGATTACAGGTGTGAGTCACCAGCACCTATAGATATAGATATATCTATAGATAGATATAGATACAGATACACATACATGTATACATATATACATACATACACATAGATGTATATGTGTGTATGTGCATGTGTACATGCATGTCTATGTATATACATACACACACAACACACAAACGTACATATTGTGTGTTTGTTATTTTAGGTTTTCTTTTTTTTTGCTATCATGATTGCTGGGCAGGTACTTTGCTGTAGCTTGAGCCATGCCTCTAGCTGTTTGGTTTTTTGTATGTATGAGCATGTACATGTGTATGTGCATACATACCAGTACTGAGGCTTGAATTCAGGCAGTTGCTGTCTAGATTGGCCTTTTTTTTCCCTTATAGCTGGCACTCTACCAGTGTAGCATTTTGCTGTAATTGGAGATGTCTTAATTATTTTTCTGTCCCAGCTGGCTTTAGTCCTCATATTTCAGCCACCTGAGTAGCTAGGAGTACATGTGTGAGCCATAGGACCCATAATATTCCTGAAAATTTTAAGAACCAACAGAAAATTATAGTCCTTTTTTTGTTTATTTGCTTTAAAAAATGTCTGGGCGGGGAGCATGGCCTAGTGGTAGAGTGCTTGCCTAGCATGCATGAAGACCTGGGTTTGATTCCTTGGTACCACATACACAGAAAAAGCCAGAAATGGTGCTGTGGCTCAAGTGGTAGAGAGCTACCCTTGAGAAAGTCCAAGGATGGTGCTCAGGACCTGAGTTCAAGCCCAGGACTGGCAAAAAAAAAAGAAAAGAAAATGGTCGAGAGTTGAATTCTGTGCTTTCAGTCCTGTCACTAGTGCCCAGCTGATTATCTGTCACTTGAGCTGTGCCTCTTCCTAGTCAGATAATTTTTTTTTTTTTTTGGCGCAGGTGATTAGTGGTGATAAGAGTTTCTCAGACTTTCCTGTCCTGCCTAGCTTTGAACTTAGATTCTTAGATTTCAGCCTCCTGAGTAGTTAGGATTACAAGTGTGAGTCACAGGTTCCTGACTAGTCAGCTATTTTTGGTTTTGGTCAGTCATGGGACTTGAACTCAAGACCTGGACACTGTCTATGAGCTCTTTCACTTGAGGCTAGGGCTCTACAGCCACAGTACTACTTCTTGCTTTCCAGTTATTAATTGGAGATAAGAACTTCATGAACTTTCTCCTGCACATGCTGGCTTCGATCTGTGATCCTCAAATCTTAGCCTCTTGAATAGCTAGGATTACAAGCGTAAGACACCAACAGTCAGTTAGCCAGGCATGGTGGTACATGGCTATAATTCCAGCTACTGGAGTGACAGAGATGGAGGATTACGAGGGCTCTTGAATTTGTGATCAGTCTAGAGAGACTGCAACATACCCAGCATACTTTTTCTCAAAAAAACAAGAGAAAAGATTACTACTTTGTAAATTCTAGGATTCTAAAAGAGTTGTAAGGAAGTGTATATAATAAATGGAAAACATTTTCTTTTTCTTCTTTTCTCTTTGTCGGTCGTGGGGCTTGCACTCTGGGCTTTTGAGTTCTTCAGCTCAAGGTTACAGCCCTACCACTTGAGCCACAGCCCTACTTCCAATAAATGGAAAACTTTTTATTTGTACTGGAATTTTTTTTTTAAGTGAGGAATTTATAACAACCAGCATTTAGTTTAAAATGCGACCAGTCATTATGCAATTAAATCACATAGCACCTGATCTCTTAAACAGATTAGTAATGGAAGCGATGCTGGACCAATACGACCTGGTCAAAGACAGAATTCTGAAAAGACAGTGTTGGAGAAACAGAAAAAAGGTAGGACTGTTAGCCATTATTATAACAAACTCTGGAGCTACCACTGTAATAGTTTATGAATAGCCAACAGCATTTGATTATTTTTCACATAGCTGTTCAGCCCAGCCTGTCGATGCCAATGAGAGTGACTCGATCAGCTACTCAGGTGACAAAGCAGGTGGCCAAAACAGTCTCATCTACCACAACAAGAAAGCCTGTCACAAGAGCTGCCACTGGTAAGAATTCTTGATCTAGTGTCTGAAATGGGGTGTTTTGGTCTTTGAGGGTTTTTAAAATATACTTTCACTTTTTGGTGTGGCACTGAGTCTGTGTGATTGCTGGGCTAGTACTTTACCATTTGAGCTACATCCCAAGTCCATTTATGTATGTATAGGTGAATGAATGTTTGAATATCAGTTGTAAGGCTTGAACTCAGGTCCTGGGTGTGGTCCTAGAGCTTTTTCAATCAGAGCTAGCACTTTGCCACTTTGAGCCACAGTACCACTTCAGTTTTCTGGAGGTTAATTGGATGTAAGACTGTCATGGACTTTCCTCCCTGGCTGACTTTGAACCATGATCCTTAGAGCTCAGCCTCCTGAGTAGCTAGGATTACAGGTATGAGCCGCCAGCGTCTGGCTGTTTAGTATAAAAAGTGGCATGTACATTGTAGTAGAAAAGAAAGAATTAGGTCCTGAAGTAGGTTCTGTGCTCTGACTTTGAGTTCCACACTGGGTGCTGGGATGTTGAAGCACCTGAACTAGGGTAAGCAATGCTACAGAGTGTAAAATTAAAGGCCTAATAAATCCCAGCTCATTTGTATAGTCATTAACATCGGTATTGTTAAAAGAAAACTTAATATCATGTTTCATGATAGGCTCAGTGAGCCATGAAAAGCAATTCTGAAAAATAGGCTGCTTGCCAGTGCTGGTGGCTCACGCTTGTAATCCTAGCTATTCAGGAGGCTGAGAACTGAGGACTTAGCAGTTCAAAGCCAATCTCAGCAGAAAAGTGAGACTTACCTCCGGTAACCTCCAGAAAACTGGAAGAAGTTTATTTGCAAATATTTGGACATAGTTAAAAAATGGGAAAATTATATGTTGAATAGTCAACTGAAATCGAGGGTGATTGTTTTTCTTTCCTCTTTTGTTATTGTGGTGGTGCTTTTCTATGTTTTCCTACCTATAAAAGTATGTGGTATACAGAAGGAAACAAAACAACTGAAATACCTTTGTGTTGTCTCAAAAACAGATGGCCTAGTTGGATATGAAATTTCATTTGTTTTTAATCTCTTTTCAGAATAAGACTTTTTTTCCCTGGTTATGGGGCTTAAACTCAGGGTCTGGGCACTGTCTCTGAGGTCTTTTGCTCGAGGCTCTACCACTTGGAGCCACCACGTTCTACATCTACTCTTCTGAAGGAGTTAAGGGTTTAACTGACTTTCCTGCCCAGACTAGCTTTGAACCATGATCCTCAGACCTCAGCCTCCTGGGTAGCTAAGTTTATAGGCCTGAGCCACCAGTACCTGGCATCAAACTTTTTTTATGATTGAATAACAAGGTTTTAATGGCTTGTTTTTCTTATAGCTGTATAAATCTTTAAAAGATAACATTCTGAGTTGAGTAGGATAAACCAAAAAAGTAACAGTTCTGCCATATTACAGAAGTAAATTCATTTACTTGGCTTCCCATCCTCCCACTCAGCAGATTTCAGATTAGAATTAGAAGACATAGGAATCCATACTTTGTATCAGGAACAAGAAAGTTACTGAGCAGAAAATGAATTCTAAAATTCCATATTCCAACATCGTATACACCTATTAATAGAATCTTCAATTAACTTGATACTTAAGATTCTTGTTTGGGGTCATGGAGCAATCTGGCTCAGAATAAAAGTCTGTCACTGCAACAAGGGAAGTGGTTGTGAGTCTGAAGTAAGACCCATGGCTCATAGGCCCTGTGCTGTGTCCTGATGAGAGACAACCTGTTAAAGAGGGAGAGTGTGTGGGTGTTATGCAAGAACTATATAGAGGCCTTAGGGATGGTTCCTAGGTTAGCTTCTGCCTTGGTCACATGCTCCATCTGGGCTGCCAATCATCCTCACATTTGGCTTGCATAGCTCCCTGGATTTTCCTGCTGTCCCTACTCAGGATGAGCTCTACATGCAGCTCAGCCGCTTCCTTGGACTTTAACTCTGCACCCATGAGGCTACCTAACATCCGTTAATGCTTTTAATCCTAAAAATCTTCAAGATATATATTCCCAAAGGTGGCAGTTTCCTTTCCAAAATTACTTACTATTAGAGCAGCATTTTCTTCTCTTTTTATTTTTAGGTTCTTGGTTGTGGGGCTTGAACTTGGGTCCTGAGCACTGTCCTTTAGCTCTTATGCTCAATGCTAGCACTCTACCTCTGTGAGCCACAGCCCCACTTCCAGTCTTCTGGTAGTTAATTGGAGAGAAGAATCTCACAGACTTTCGTGCCTGGACTGGCTTTGACCTGTGATCCTCAGATTGCAGCCTCCTGAGTAGCTAGGATTACAGTTATGAGCCACTGGTGCATAGCCAAAGAGCAGCATTTGAAATGGATCTCTCTTCTTTTTTTTTTTTTTTTTTTTTGGCCAGCCTTGGGGCTTGAATTCAGTGTCTGGGCACTATCCCTGAGCTTCTTTTGCTCAAGGCTAGCATGCTACTACTTGAGCGCCACCTCTGGCTTTTTCTGTTTATGTGGTACTGAGGAATTGAACCCAGGGCTTCATGTATGCTAAGGAAGCATTTTATCTCTTAAGACATATTCCATGAAATGGATATCTTATTTCATTTTTATTTTAGATAAGGAACCAGAAAGAAAGGCACCAAATAAAGGAAGACCTGCCAAAAAGATGGAAACAAAGCCTGACAAGGTAAGAGTACATGCACTGTTTATTTTTAGGTGCTTTGAAAAATCTCATTACTACTTTCATAAAGCTGACATTAAGCACACTGTTTCAAGTTAACCCACAAATGTGTTAAAACTCATTGAACCATAAGGACGAATCACAAGATTTATTGTTAATTTTTTTTCAGGTGTCTTACTTTCATGGTTTAACAGGTAGAGAAAATATAAATCATGCGAACAAAAAGATTGATGAAAACAGGAGCCGGAAGTTTGGCCTAGTGGTAGAATGCTTGCCTAGCATGCATGAAGACTCAGGTTCAATTCCTCAGTACCACATACATAGCAAAAAGCCAGAAGTGGTGCTGTGGCTCAAATGGTAGAGCTCTAGCCTTGAGAAAATCCAAGGACAGTGCCTAGGCCCTGAGCTCAAGCCCAGAACCAGCAAAAAAAAAATTGATGAAAATAATAAAAATGAGCCGGGAATGTAGCCTAGTGGTAGAGTACTTGTCTAGCATGCATGAAGCCTTGTGTGTTCAATTCTCAGTACCACATACACAAAAACGTCGGAAGTGGTGCTGTGTCACAAATTTCAAGCCCCATGATGGGTGCGGGGGAATGATACCCCTATTCCCCTACCCATTCACTACTGACTCATGTAGTTTTAGTGACTCAGGAGACTGAGATCTGAGGACTGCAATTCAGCTGCAGTTCAAAGCCAGCCAGGGTGGGAAAGGTCATGAGACTCTTATCTCCGGTTAACCACCAAAATACTGGAGGTAGCATTGTGACTCAGAAAGTGGTAGTGTGCTAGCCTTGAGCGAAAAAGCTCGGAAATAACACCCAGGCCTTGAGTTCAAACCCCAAATTGACAACGGCAAAGAAAAAAGCTGTAATGTAAAAAACCTGGCAAGATGCTTACTAAAACCTAATATAGCTCCTCTAAGGAAGACAATTTGTTTATTTGAGTTTGTTTGTTTTTTTTTAGGAGGAGTGGAACTAGGGATTTTGTGTGTATGCACACACCAGTACTAGGGCCTGAACTCAGGCCTTTGCATATTAACTTGTCTATGACTATACGATCTGTGCCTCTAGCTTACTTTATTGCCCATTATTACAGAGTTTCCCTGACTATTCTATCTGGGCTGGTTTCAAACAAATTTTTTTTTCTGGGTCTCAGCCTTGTAACTAGCTATGATTATATATATTAGCCTCAGACACCTGGCTTCTTCAGGTAATTTAAGCAAAAATATAATTTGAGAATTTGTCTCTTCCTCCACTTCTCTCTCCCTCTTCCTGTCTCCTCTTCTCTCTCTCTTTTTTATATGCCAGCTCTTGAACTCAGGGCCTGACTGCCTTCCCTGACACTTTTTGCTCAGGGGTAGTGTTCTACTGTTTGAGCCACAGATCTAATTTGGGCATATAGATGACTAATGAGAGATAAGAGTCAAAGACTTTCTTGCCTTAGCTGGGTTTAAACCATGATCCCTAGATCTTAGCCTCATGATTAGTAGGATTATATGTAGCTTCTCTACCACTGAGCTATATGTCCACCCTAAAATCAAGTTTTGGTAATTTTTTTCTTTAGTCTTTAGTTTCACTTAATATTGTTATTATTATTAAATAATTACTATTTTGTTGTGGTCCTGGGGATTGAACTCAGGGCATGGTTGGCATACAGTCTTTCACTTAAACCACATCCCTCAGTGAAGATATGTTTGTTAGTTAAATAAATTTGTTCACTGTAGTATCATGTGTTTTAGTTTGTTTTAAGGTGTAATTTACTCCTTTCACAAGGATTGAGTCTTTCTAGATTAGCAATGGCCTTCTTGATTCCATGTGTAGATTTTAACCATATTTGATTTTTATTTCTCAAATTATGTAGTTGGAAGGTGTGGCTGAATTTGTCCCGCTTTCAAACCTATGAAAAATATGATTGAGCTGGGCATGATGGTCCCTGCATATAATTCCAGTACTAGTAAGGTTAAGGCAGGAGAATTGTGAGTTTGAGGGCAGCCTCTACTGTGTTCGGGTGAACCAGGGCTACACTGTGAGATACTGGCTTAAAAAAAGCTAACAGCCACAAGACATGAGAAAGGGTATCAATGTATGTGAAGTAATGCACCGTCTATCTGGTGTATATAATATAACCCTTCTATTAATTACAATTAAAAAAATATGGAAAAAAAAAGAAATGTAAAAAAAAAAAAAACCTAATGGCTAGGCACAGTGGCTCACTACTCAGGAGGCTGAGATCTGAGGATCTCAGTTCAAAGTTAGCCCCGGCACTAAATAATGAGAGGCTCTTATCTCCATTTAACCACTAAAAAATATGAAGTGAGGCTATGGCTCAAGGGATAGGGCAGTAGCCTTGAGCTGAAGATCTCAGGGACAGTGGCCAGGCCCAGAGTTCAAGCCCCAAGACCCACCAAAAAACAAACATGTTAAATACATACCCAGAAGGGAAATTCTTACTCTATTCTATTTACTGATTTCTAGGTCATTTCCTTTAAAGTTGAGAGTGAAGAAAATGCTTCAGATTCACAGATCAGTGCAACAAATGTAATGGATCCAGATGAAGGAGTCTTACCAGAAATGGAAAACTTACCTAAGAAAGATGGAGTGTTACCAGAAATAGAAAACTTGCCTAAGACATACCAGGCAAAAACCAGAGGGAAAAATTCCTTTGCGCCCCAGGATTTTGTGTTTCAGCCTCTAGATGGTCTGAAGACCTATCAAGTAACTCCCATGACTCCCAGAAGTGCCAGTGCTTTCTTGACACCTAGTTACACCTGGAATCCTTTAAAGCCAGAAGGGTAAGAATACGATCTTGAAAAGCCACCATGCATAATCCCTCTTACATACATGAGAAGGGGGATAACAGCTTTTTGAGATTGGGCCTGTGCTTTTTAGAAGTTACTGCTTGGTAAGGTAGATTAATTATAACTCAGAAAACTTGTCTATTTTAAAGAAAGTTCTTAAACAAGTGCATTGAATGAATGGTAACAGTGTTGTGAATTTTGCCCTGCAATTTGAGGAGGGTTTTTCTTTTGTGGTATTTTTTGTTTTGTTTGTTTTCAGTATTGGTCATGGGGCTTGAACTCTGATCCTGTGCACTGTCCCTGAGCTCTTCAGCTCAAAGCTACAGCTCTCCCACTTGAGCCACAGCACCACTTCCGGTTTTCTAGTGCTTAATTGGAAATAAGAGTCTCACAGACTTTCATGCCTGTGCTGGTTTGAACCACGACCCTCAGATCAGCTTCTGAGTAGCCAGGATTACAGGCATGAGCCACTGATGGCCAGCTAGGAATTTTTTCTTGCTTGCTGTTTTTTGTATGGTATTTTGGAGACAAAGTCTTATTACATAGTCCAGACTAATCCCAAATTTGTTTCTCCTTCCTTTACTTTTTGGGTGATAGAATTACATCCATGTGTTACCATACACCGCTCTTTTTTTTTTTTTTTAACTTTATGTAATTACCTTAATTATAGCAGTTAAATATGTTCCTGCAGCACGAAGTGGTTCGTGCCTGTGATCCTAGCTACTCAGAAGGCTGAGATTTGAGAATCATGGTTCAAGGCCAGCCCAGGCACTAAAGACTGAGAGACTCTTTTTGTCAGTCATGGGACTTGAACTCAGGGCCTGAACACTATCCTTGGACTTTTCTCAAGGCTAGAGTTCTACCACTTGAGTCATAGCACCACTTCTGGCTTTTTTCTATGTATGTGGTACCAAGGAGTCCAACCTGGGACTTTGTGAATTCTAGGCAAGCACTCTACCACTATGCCAAACTCGCAGCCCCAATTAACCACTAGAAAAGTGGGAATTGCTCAGGGATAGTACCCAGGCTGAGTTCAAGTCCCATGACCAACCAAAAAAAAAAAAGTTGTTCCTGTTATTTTTGTTGTTGTATCCCCAGCAACACTGGGGGTTGAGCTGAGTCTTTCATATGATGGATAAACAATTACCACAAAATATTCCTCCATAACCCCAAAGTTAAACAATTTTAGAAGGCATAATGCTCAAACAGGAGATTTCTTTACCTTTGTTTCTTTGCTTTTTTTTCTTCCTGAAAATTATTTTGCACTTGAACTTGGGGCCTGGGCACTGTTCTGAACTTTTTTTTGTCAAGGCACTTGAGCCACAGCTCCACTTCCAGCTTTTTGATTGTTAATTGGGGATAGTATCACAGACTTTCTTGCCTGGGCTGAATTCGAACCATGATCTTCTGATCTTAACCTCTGAGTAGGATTATAGGCATGAGCCACCAGTTCCTAACCTGTGAGGTTTTTGTTTTTTGTTTTAACCTACTTCTGGCAACAAAAAAGTTCTTGCAAAAATTTATTTATATATTTATTTTTGTGGGTCATGGGGTTTGAACTTGGCCTGGGAGCTATCTCTGAGCTTTTCAGCTCAAGGCTGTCACCCTACCTGCAAGCCAAGCCCCACTTCCCATTTTCTAGAGGTTTATTGGAGATGAGAATCTTGGGTCCTTTTGTGCCTGGGCTGGCTTTGAACCACAATCCTCAGATCTCAGCCTCCTGAGTAGCTAAGATTACAGGCTTGAGCCATTGCACCTGGCACTCACAAAATTTATGAGACAAGGTTACTTTGCAAAAATTAAGATTAGTTAGAAGCAAATACACTAGAAACTATTCAGTATCATCTAAGAGTGTTAGTGCTGTTTTCCATTAAGAAATCTTTGAATTTCATAACAGTAAATGTGGACATCTCATTTTTGGTTTTTACATTATTATCGCCTTGCAGGTGAGACCTGAAATACAGAGAGAGGAGAGGGAGGGAGAGGAGAAAGGAAGGAAAAGAGAGAGAGAAGGAAGAAAAGCATGATGGCTATGCTCATAAATCTCAGTATTTGGAGGGGTGCTCCAGTGGCACAATTGGTGAGCGCTCAGTACTTACAATAAGTCTCAGTATTTGGAAGACTAAGGCAAGATTAGGAGTTCAAAGCCAGCCTGTGTTACATAGCAAGACCCTTTCTTGGGCCAGGAGTGTGGCCTGGTGGTAACGTGCTCACTTAGCATGCTAGAGTCGATTTCACAGAACCACATACAAAGAAAAAACCAGAAGTGATGCTGTGGCTGAAGTGGCAGAGTGGTAGCCTTGAACAAAAAAGTGTCCAAGGACAGTGCCCTGGCCCTGAGTTCAAGCCCCGGACTGGTAAAAGCAAAAAAGAAGAAAAAAAAAAAAAGACCCTTTTTCAAAAAATCCAAAACAAATAGATAAATCTGGAAACATTTGTTTTATCTTTGGTTTTTAAATTTTCCCAGATATGTGGAATATATGTTCTATGAAATGCAGTTTTGCTATTGTTTTTAGTGATAATCAGACTGAAGAAGCAAGAGATGAAATCTTGACCCACCAATGTACCAAGACAGTACAGCAAGATTTGAAGAAATTGCAATGTCCTTTGAGTTCTCTTCCAATTAGGGAAGAAGGTATAGTATTTTAATTCAGTTTTTATGTGATTTTTTTTTTTTTTTTTTTTTTTTTTGGTCAGTGATGGGGCTTGAGATCTGGGACTGGACGCTGTCCCTGAGCTCTTCAGCTCAAGGCTAGTGCTCTATCATGGTGCTACTTCTGGGTTTTCTGGGAGTTTGTTGGAGATAAAGTTGGAATGAGGAATATAGACTGAGAGAAGGAAGAAATAAATGTAAATTTGAGAAAGAAAAACAATTGAGAAACTCTTGGAGACTTAGACAATAAATGGTTGAAGCAAAGGAAAAAAATGGGTTAAACTTTAAAGAAAATTGAAAGATTTAAAACATATCTTTGTGAGGGATGGCATCGTAGGAATTGCTTAGCGGTTTATTTATTATTTTATTTTATTTTTGGCAGTCCTGGGGGCTTGAACTCAGAACCCGGGCACTTTCCTCGGGCTCTTTCAAGGCTAGAGCTCTACTGCTTGAGCCACAGCACCACCTTTGTCTTTTCCTTGTATGTGGTACTGAGGAATTGAACCCAGGGCTTCCTGCATACTAGAAGAGTACTCTACCATAGGCCATGCTCCCAGCCATGCTTTGCAATTTATATGTAATGTTTTCTTTAATTTGTAGAACATGACTTAAGTCAGAATGAAGCCACTATTGAAAATTCAAATTGCCTTCCAATAAAGGGAACCCCATCACCTGAAATCACTGAAGGCCAGGTATCTCAGCCTCAGCACGACGTGCCTTATTTCAGGTTTGTCTGCTTGTTCCTAGCAGAAAAAAAGTTTGCATTCTTATGTAGACATTTAAAATAGTAAGTTGGGGGAAATGGACTCTGGATGATTCTCACTTATATTTTAAATTTAAATTTTTACTTTTCCAATAACGAATACATTTTGAAATGTGTAAGTAATAAGTTTCATCAGAAACCTGAAACAAGATTTTTTATTTATTTTTTTGGTGGGTCATGGGGCTTGAACTCATGGGTGTTGCCCCTGAGCTCTTCAGCACAAGGCTATGCCCTAACTTTGAGCCCACTTCCCATTTTCTCGGAGTAAATTGGGTTTTTCTAGGGATTAATTGGAGATAACAGTCACAGATTGTTTTGTGCCCAGGCTGGCTTTGAACCTTGATCCTCAGAACTCAGCCTCCTGAGTAGGATTACGGGCCTGAAATAAGATTTTTAAATGTGGGGGGAAGGCTCATGGGAGGGTGGGGGCATGTAAAAGGGCATAGGGGACAAGTACAGCTAGAATATTGAACGTACAAATGTGAAGACAAAAGTGGAAGTGGAAAATGTGGAAAGAGACTGGGAGGAGGGAAGGAACGGGATGGGGATCACTGTGAAAACCAAGCACTGAATAGTTAAATGTACTAGTTAAATTGTAATCCCCTTAATCTTTTGAAGCACAAAGAAAAGAGTATCCTTCCTAATATTTTCTCCTAATCTCCTAGTTTGAGCCTTCCCCCCAAAGAGTTAATTATTTCTTATGACAATTTTCAGACTACTACACATGTAGACATAAAAATCATTTTTCTGGGGCCAGGAGTTTGGCCTAGTGGTAAGAGTGCTTGCCTAGCATGCATGAAGACCCCTGTTCGATTCCTTGGTACCACATACATAGAAAAAAGCCAGAAGTGGTTCGGAAGCTCAAGTGGTAGAGCTCTAGCCTTGAGAAAACCCAAGGACAGTGCACAGGCCCTGAGCTCAGGCCCAGGACTGGCAAAAAAATAAAAATTAAAAATGCATTTTTCTTTTCTAAACACATAAGCCCATCATATATAATGTACACTAGGTATTCTTGTATTCTTGTTTCATGTTCAACTAGGTGAGAAATACTATCTCACTATTGGTTTTTGGTTTTGGATTTGGGTTTGGTTTGGTTTGGTTTGGTTTTTCATTTTGTTGTGCCAGTACTAGGGCTTAAACTAAGGGCCTGGGTGCTTTCCCTTAGTGCTCAATGCTTCTGCTCTACCACTTAAGTCACATCTTTACTTGTATCTTTTTGCTATAAGAGTCTAAGGACTCTTACTCAATCTGGCTGCAAATCTTGATCCTTATATCTCAGCATCCTGAGTAGTTAGTATTACAGATGCAAGCCACCAACACCTAGCTATTTGAGTATTTTTTTTTGCAGACACATTTTATTTTATTTTTTTATTAAAGAATTTATTAACATTGATTTTTACATCATTTCAAATGACATGTTTAACAAACAAGTGTTCAAGAGGGGAATCTCTACATACAATCACTGGCACTTAGTTTTTAGAACGTAATCAAAATTAGGCTAAGGGTTTGTATATCATAGATACATATGTTTTATTTCATAAATTAATGTCTATAGAGTCATAGGTTTTTATGTCTATATAGTTATGTTTATATTTCTAGTACCATGTCCATAGCATTGGGTATGCAAATATTGAGTCCTCGCTCTTGTACTGTTTGGATCTAACAGCCACATATTAAGGATACCATGTACCTTTTGTTCCTTTGGTCTTGACTTGTCTCACTCAACATGATTCGCTCTAGAGTCATCCACTTCCCTGCAAATGCCATTATTTTATCTTGTCTCTTGGCTATGTAGAATTCCATTGTATATATATACACCACATTTTCTGTATCCATTCTCTGCAGTAGGGCATCTGGATTGTTTCCATCGCCTGGTTATTGTGAATAGTGCAGAGATAAACATAGCTGAGCAGGTGACTTATCATATCTTGGGTTATGATGTTCAGGGTGGGTATGGCGGGATTGTAGGGAAGGTCAATTTTCAGTTCTTTGAGAAACCTCCACACTGCTTTCCAGAGTGGCTCAACTTGCTTACAATCCCACCAGTAGTGCAGTAGCGTTCCTTTTTCTCCACAACCCCACCAGCAACTGTCATTGTCTGAGTTCAAAATCTTGGCCATTCTTGTGGGGGTAAGGTGGTATCTTATCTTAGAGTTGTTTTTATTTGCATTTCCTTCATGACCATAGATGTTGAACATTTTCTTATATGCTTTTCTGCCATTTTAATCTCTTCTGATAAGTCTCTCTTTAGTTCCCTTGCCCAGTTAGTGAATGGTTTGTTGGGTTTTAGGGGGATTAGTTTCTTGAGTTCCCTGTAGATACTGGATATTAAGCATTTGTCAGATGTATTATTGGTAAATATCTTTTCCCAGTTGGTTGGCTGTCTCTCTACTTTTGCGACTATGCTTTTATCTGTGCAGAAACTTTTTATTTTTAGGTAGTCCCATTTATCGAGTCTCTCTCCAATCTGTTGTGACCCTGGGATTCTGTTCCGGTGTTTTGAGTATTTTTATATACTTGAAGACCAGCTATTTCTTTTTTTGGGGGGGAGGTACTTCTGGTGCTTGAACTCAGCCTGAGCACTGTCCTTGAACTTTCTGAAGGCTAGAACTCTACCACTTGAGCCTCATAACCACTTCTGGCTTTTTCTATGTATGAGGTACTGAGGAATGGAATCCGGATCTTCGTGCATGCTAGGCAAACACTCTTACCACTAGACCCAACTCCTAGTCCCAGTATACTCAAATTTTATCTGTAGTTCAGATTTTTTATTTTAACTTTGAGTAGCACCCATTCTTCTGTCAGGGACACTTGGGGTGCATATATGTTTTGGCTTTGTAAGCATCTATGAACACAAATGGGCAAATATCTCTCAGGTGCTCTCCTTTCAGTACTATGGGGCATATGTTTAGAAGGGAAGTTGCTAGATCAGATTGTAATTCGCTTCTTTGAACAACTGCTATTCTGTTTTCCATAGCGGTTGTGCCATTTTACCTCCTATATGTACTGGGATGCTTTTTGTGTAAAAACAGATTCATCTAACTACCCTCAGAGATAGGTTTCTCAACCTTACCATTATTGACATTTTAGAATTATGAGCTTATTATGGGAATTTCATAGCATGCCAAGTTGGTAATTGTGATTTTTTTTAATTGCCTGCAGACATCATCAAATATGCCTGACTCCAGATAAGAACCACTGCCTAATAACCAGAGAGATAGATCCTATCAGCCCTGTCACTTCAATCACATTTAGCTTCAACTTGCTTTTGGCGCTTAGATTGGCCTTGTCCCACAGAAAATATCAGAGAATCTAATACATACAAGAAAATATTTGACTCCAAAATTCAGAAAAACAAGAATACAGAAATGGAGTTGTGGCTCATGTGGGAGAATGCCAGCCTTGAGCTGAAAAACCAAGTGAGAGTACTAGTCCCTGAATTCAAGCCCCTGGTATTGCCACCAAATTAAACAAAAACAAATAAGAGAACAAGCCAGAAATGTTAGCTTAAAAAGTGGATTTTTTTGAGCCTGGTGCAGGTGGCTTACACATGTTATCCTAGCTAGTCAAATGGATTTTTTTCTTTTCCTGCCAGTCCTGGGGCTTGAAATCAGGGTCTGGGTGCTATCCTTAAATTTCTTTTTGCTCAAGGCTAGTACTGTACCACTTGAGCCCCAATGCCACTATCAGCTTTTTCTTAACAGTTTATTGGAGATAGGAGTCTCATGGACTTTCCTACCCTGGCTTTTTTTTGTGGGTATTGGGCTTGGGCACTGTCCCTAAGCTCTTTGGCTTAAGGCTACTTCCCTACCCTTGATCCACCGCCCACTTCCCATTCTCTAGTGGTTCATTGAAGTTAAGAATCTCAAGTTCTATAGCCTCCTGTGTAGCTAGGATTACGGGTGCAAGCCACTACGCTCAGCCCTGGCTGGTTTTGTACAGGTATCCTCAGATCTCAGCCTCCTGAGTAGCCAGGATTACAGGCATAAGTCCCCAGCACCCAGCTATCAAGTGGATAGTTGCTCTGTAAGTTGTAAGTTTTAGGTATGGAATGATAGGCACACACAAAATGTTGACTTTTATGGATTTTTAGCATAAAATGTGTGATTTCAGTTATTCACTGAATAAGCTATTTTTTTTTTTTTTTTTTTTGCCAGTCCTAGGCCATGAACTTGGCCTGAGCACTGTCCTTGGGCTTTCTCAGGGTTAGAGCTCTACCACTTGAGCCACAGTACCACTTCCGGTTATTTTCTATGTACTTGGCACCAAGAAATCATACCTAGGTCTTTGTGCATGCTAGGCAAGCACTCTACCAGTAGGCCAAACTCCCGGCCCATGAATAAGCTAAATTCTTGGAAAATATATATTATGCCTGTTTCTATTTTCCTAATATTATGAATCCTGGTATCATAATGCTAATGGTGATACTGATACTAGTGTGGACAGCGCTTCTAAAATTGAAATATATGTCATAATTGTAGGCATATTCTTCAATCAGAAACTGGGAAATTAACCGCACTTTGCCTCGAGTGGGACAAGAAGCTTGAATTGGACATTCCGGATGACGGTCAGAAAATACTTGTGTTTGTTGATGACTTAGCTTTGTTTCTTTTAATATGGTTATATTTATCTTTGTAGCGTCATTATTTGTCAAAATAGTAAGAATTTTCCATTACTTAACATATGTTCCCTAGTATGTCTTTCTTACAGTGGTATAAGAGGTCTATGTAGCTGAGTGCCCAGTGACTCACCGATAAACATTACTCAGGAGGTTGAGATGTAAGGATCAGTGTTCAAACCCATCCCAGGCAGACAAATCAGAAAGACACATATCAAATTGACCATCAAAAATGTGGAATTGGAAGTGTGACTCAAATGGAGAGCACCAGCCATGAGCAAAAATACCAGACAAGCATGAGGCCCCAAGTTCAAGCAGAAAAATAAGTAAATTAAAACATGTATATATTATTGTGAGATTTGTTTTAATGAGTGCTAAAAATATTTGGTATTATTTACACAAAAAATGTTTTCTGTATGAAAATTATCTTAATATGGAAAGGATGTGTGTGTCTGTGTCTGTCTGTCTCTCTGTCATGGGGCTTGAACTCTGGGCCTGGGCTTTGTCCCTGTGCTCTTCAGCTCTAGGCTACCATCTTACCCTGGAGCCACAGTGCCACTTTTAGTTTTCTAGTGGTTAACTGGAGATAAGAATCTCAGGGACTTTCTGGCCAGGCTGGCTTTGATGAGAGCCACCACCCAGCTGGAAAAGATTTTCTTAAAATATTCTTATTACATAGCAAAGCTTTTCAGAAAAAGTCTTTATGTACTACTTTTGTGGGGGCCGGGAGTTTGGCCTAGTGGTAGAGTGCTTGCCTAGCATGCACGGAGGCCCGGGTTCGATTCCTCGGTACCACATACGTAGCAAAAAGCCAGAAGTGGTGCTGTGGCTCAAGTGGTAGAGCTCTAGCCTTGAGAAAATCCAGGGACAGTGCTCAGGCCCTGAGCCCAAGCCCAGGACTGGCCAAAAAAAAAAAAAAAAAAAAAATCACTGTACTACTTTTGTGCAATGAATTATTTGAGGTTGAATTCTTATATAAGACAAGTGGATGGGCCGGGAGTTTGGCCTAGTGGTTAAAGTGCTTGCCTAGCATGCATGAAGACCCGGGTTCGATTCCTCGGTACCACATACATAGAAAAAAGCCAGAAGTGGTGCTGAGGCTCAAGTGGTAGAGCTCTAACCTTGAGAAAGTCCAAGGACAGTGCTCAGGCTCTGAGCTCAAGCCCAGGACTGGCAAAAAAAAAAAAAAAAAAAAGACAAGTGGAATATTACAAACATATTTAAAAGCAAACCTTGCTAATTGTTGATGACTGAAGCAAATAGCTAATACTTAATATCTATATGACAAAGTTTGGGGCAGATGCTTTTGACTTGTTTTAAGAGTTTGAATCTATTAGCCCTAGAATATTGTTTTTGTGCCAGTCCTGGGGCTTGAAATCAGGGCCTGGACTCGCTCTCTCTGAGCTTCTTTTGCACAAGGCTAGCACTTTACCACTTGAGCCACAGCACCACTTTTGGCCTTTTCTGAGTAGTTTTTTTTTGTGGGTCACAGGGCTTAAATTTGGCCTGCTCAGGGACAGCTGCCCTACCCTTAAGCCAAGCCCTACTTCCCATTTTCTAGAGGTTAAGTGGAGATAAGAGTCTCAGGTCCTTTTGTGCCCTGCTGGCTTTGAACCTTGATCCTCAGATCTCAGCCTCCTGAGTAGGATTACAGGCGTGAGCCACCAGGGCCTAGTGGATATTGGATTTTAATAATTCATTAAACATTCTTGTCATGTGGTTGTCTTGCTATAAAGATCCAGTCTTGTCTTTTAACTTAATTTCTTACCTTCGTTAGCTAAAGATCTTATCCGAACAGCAGTGTGCCAAACAAGACTCCTTATGAAGGAAAGATTCAAACAGTTTGAAGGACTGGTGAATGACTGTGAATATAAGCGAGGTGAAAAAGAGACTACTTGTAGAGATCTGGATGGATTTTGGGATATGGTTACTTTTCAGGTATGTGATCAGGTATTTTTATGGATATATAATTTCTGGGTCCTCTCTTCCCTTCTATTGTTAGGAAATAATTCTTAATGGCAGTAATAATTCTGCATGTGAAAAATGAGCCAGTCTAGTAGTGCAATTAGATATTGGATTCTTGTCGTGTGCCAGGCATTGTATTAGTAGATGATAAAAGGTACATTCCCTATCCCAGGGAGTTTATGGTTTGATATGCAACAATGTGAGACAACATACAATTCTAATTTAATGAAAAAAGTCCCATGACAGAGGAAAATACAGTGAGAATGCTTTATCTAGCTTGCTGAGCTTATTTTAGATATAAGCATATAAAATACCATTTAAAGAGACAATTTCGAAAAGAAAGCTCTATCATTTTTTAGTGCTAAGGATCAAACCAAAAGCAAAACATTTATTAAATCTAGACAAAAGTTATGAGAAAGCAAATATAACCAGTATTGTTCTATGGCCCAGATGTGAGTAATATTTATATTATTTGTATGTCATAAAATTTAGTAAGTTTATGGAGTTAAGCAAAGAGTACCACAGTTCATTTTGTGAAAGATCCCTCCTATCTGTTTGCAGTTAACCACAGGCAGTCACTATCTGTATATTATTTATAAAGATGTATCTCTTTGGGTTGGGAGTTTGGCCTAGAGTGCTTGCCTTGCATGCATAAAGACCCAGGTTCAATTCCTCAGCACCACATACATAGAAAAGGCTGGAAGTGGCTGAGTGTGGTGGCTCACACCTGTAATCCTGGCTACTCAGGAGACTGAGATCTGACGATCAGGGTTCAAAACCAGCCCAGGCACTAAAATCCATGGACTCTTATCTCCATTTCCAGAAAACTAGAAGTGGCACTGTGGCTCAAGGGGTAGGGTGGTAGCTTTGAGCTGAAGAGCTCACCGACAGCATCCAGGCCCAGAGTTCAAGTCCCATGACTGGCCAAAAAACAACAATAACAACAACAAAAAAGCTAAAAGTGGTGTTGTGGCTCAAGTGGTAGAGCTATAGCCTTGAGAAAGCCCAAGGCCTTGAATTTAAGCCCCAGGACTGGCAAAAATAAATAAAGAGAAAGAAATGTGTCTCTTTAACATTTTCTGGACTTTTTTCTCAAGGCTAGAGCTCCTCTACCACTTGAGCCACAATAGCACTTCCAGCTTTTTTCTATGTATGTGGTATCGAGGAATCAAACCTAGGTCTTCATGCTTACTAGGCAAACACTCTATCACTAGGCCAAACTCCTGGCCCAGTGCTGCCTGTTTCTACATCTGAGTCAACCAACTATGACTGAAAATACTTTTTTAACCTTTAAACTATTATTATAAAGGTATTATTCAATTGGGTGCAGTAGCTCATGCCTATACTCTTAGCTACTGGGGAGGATGAAATCTGAGGATCACTGTGGTTCCAGAGGTAGGGCGGTAGCCTTGAGCTCAGGGACAATGCCCAGGCCCAAAGTTTAAGTCCCATGACCGACAAAGTATACTAATAATAAATAAAAAATAAAGGTGATAGTCAGAGTGGCTATAATTACTTAAGTCAGGTAAGGAATACATTTCTTTTTGGACAGTGTCACCTCTTTACTGTCTCTCAGTTTTTCCCTTTCATCTTCACCTACAAGTTATATTCTCATCATAGTGTCTAGTGAATAGCATTGCTATGCCTCCTTTTCTGGCATCCGTCCCCCCTTTACTCTTCCATAGACAGTTGAACAAACAAGACAAAAAGAAAACAAAAGCAATAGCAAAGAAAGAAAAGGGTTTGTATTTGAAAATTATCTTGCTCTCTCGTTTTCTCTCTTTCTTTCTCTTTCACTCTTTCTTGCCAGTTCTGGGGCTTTAACTTAGGGCCTGGGTATTGTCCCTGAACTTCTTTTATACAAGGCTAGCACATTACCACTTGAGCCACAGTGCCACTTCTACCTCTTTCTATATATGTGGTACTGAAGAATTGAACCCAGGGTATTATACATGCTAGTCAAGCATTCTGCCACTAAGCCACCTTCCCAGCCCTTGAAAATAGGTTTTAAAGAATTGTTTCCAGGACTGGGAGTTTGACCTAGTAGTAGAGTGCTTGCCTAGCATGCTTGAAGACCCAGGTTTGATTCCTTGGTACCACATACGTAGAAAAAAGCCGGAAGTGGTGCTGAGTCTCAAGTCCTAGAGCTCCACGGACAGTTCTCAGGCCCTGAGCTCTAAAGCCCTGGCAAAAAAAAAAAAAAAAAAAAAAAAATTGTTTCCAGCCAGGTGCCAGTGGCTCATGCCTGTGATCCTGAGTATCCTGGTTTATAAGCCAATCCAAGTAGGAAAGTGGTGGGAGTCTCTTATCTCCAATTTACCACGCCCACACCCTCAAAAAAAGAAAAGAAAAAGCTAGAAATAGAGCTATGGCTCAAATAGTAGAGCTCAAGGACAGTGCTCAAGCCCTGAGTTCAAACCATAGGACCAGCACGAAAAATGAAGCTGTTTCCATCCTGAACATGTACAGACTTGTTGTTATAGTTTTCTAAACAATATAGTCCAAGAGGTATTTATGGTGATCAGGAGTCTAAGTACATTATTTGAATCCTACATATTGTTTTGTTTCATTTGTGTGGCAGTACTTGAGATTTGCACTAACGGCCCAGTGTTTCCTAGACTGGTATGATATTGCTGAGACACAGCCTTTACCCGTTTTTCTAGTGTTATTTTTTGAGTAGGATCTTGCTTTTTGCCCAGACATCAGAGCTATCATCTTACTACTTCTAGACTTTCTTAGTTGCTGAGATTGAAGGTCTGTTCTACCAGTTAGCTTCTGTCTTTGAAGATAGAGTCCAGTAGATTTTTCTGCCTCAGGTAGCCTGGAACCACAGTCTTCTTAATTTGAGCCTTCTGTATACTTGGGGTGTTAGGCATATGTCACACTACACCTAGCTATTGATTAAGACCAGGTTATTCAAACTTTTTTTTTGGTGTGACCATGAACTGTTTTTCTTTCATTTTCAGCTTCCTAGGTAGCTATGAATACAGGCATGAGCCATGGGGTTCTGGCTGCTTTGGGGTTATTTAGGAACTCATCATCTTCCTCTGCTTCCCCTTTGCCTCTGCTGGGATTATAGGTTTGCACCACTATAGCTACCTTATTAATTGAATATTTTATAATAAGGTTGTATCAAGAAATTGAGAAGAAAGCCCACACCCTGGAAGACAATATTTGTGAAAAAAAATATTATATAAAGACTGTTACCCAAAATACATGAAGAACTCTTTAAAAGTCACCAACTAACAACTTAGGTTGGGCTGTAGCTTTGGGACAGAGCACTTGCCTAGCATGTAAGAGGTTCTGTTTTTGATCCCTAATACCCTCAGAAAAAAAGTCCATAAAGATCTAAACTAAGATGCCTCATCAACGAAAATAAACAGATGGTGGATAGGCATATGAGAAGATTTTCAGCACTATCTGTCATTAGGGAATTGCAAACAAGTACAGTTAGTTAACACCTGATGAACTGACAGAAGCGCCACAACACTGACGACACCACTGCTGGTAAGGAAGCAACAGGATATGAAACAACAGGAAATCTTAGTCATTGCTGATGACAGTACAAGATGGTATGTCCAAGAGGAAGACAGTTCGGGGATTTCTCGCAAAACTAAATGTACTGTTACCATATGGACAGCAATTGCAGTTCTTGGCACATACCCAAATGAGCTGAAAACTTATGTTCTGACAGAAATCTGTGTGTGGTGTTTATAGCAGCATTACTCAGCATTGCCAAAACTGGGAAGCAACCAAGATATTCCCTGTAGAGAAATGGAGGTAGGTAGGTAGTCAGACAGACAGACACAAACCTTTAAAAACATTTTTTTTCCAAAGACATTTTTATTGTAATTAATAAAAGGATTACATTATATTTGCCAGATAGAAGGTACATTACTTCACAAACATTGATACCCTTTCTCATGTTTTGGTCCCCATTTCCCTCCCTCCACCCCCATTTTTAAAATTTTTATTGTATCTGGCACCAGTGGCTTAGCTAGCTATCTGAGAGTCTGAGATCTGAGGATTGTGGTTTGAAGCCAGCCCGGGCAGGGAAATCCATGAGACTTTGTTCTGCAGTAAACCACCAAAAAATCAGAAATGGAGTTATGGCCCAAATAGATTGCCAGCATCTTCTTTTCCATTTTAGTGACTTGAAATAATGATAAGGAGGTAGAGCAATAATGTCCTTTATGCAGATTTGGAAGGTGATAAAACCAAAAAGGACAATGAACAATTTTACCATAAAAATTCTTGGTTTGGGGCCTAGGAGTGTGGCCAAGTGGTAGAGTGCTTGCCTAGCATGAAACCCTGGGTTCAATTCCTCAGTACCAGATATACAGAGAAAACCAGAAGTGATTCTGTGGGCTCAAGTGGTAGAGCACTAGCCTTGAGAAAAGCCCAAGGACCAAATGCTCAGGCCCTGAGTTCAAGCCTCAGGACTGGCAAAAAAAAAAAAAAAAGAAAAAGAAATAGTGCTTGGTTTGAAACCCAGATAAAATGGCTCACACCAATAATCCTAGCTACTTAGAATGCTGAGATCAAGAGGACCATGGCTCAACACTAACATGAGCAAGACTAACCCCATCATAACCAATAAAAAGTTGGACATGTTGTATGCCTGTCATTCCATCTATACAAGAAGTTTAAATAAGAGGATTTTAGACCAGGCCAGCTATGGCATAAGGCAAGACATAGTCAATAACTATTGAAAGCAAAAAGTGGAGCTTTAGAGGTAGCATAATACTTGAGCTATTTTGAAGCCTTGAGTTTAAGCCCCAGTACCACCCCTACCCCTCAAAACAATCTTACTGTGAACATTATTAACTTAAGCTGGGCTCCGTGGCTCATGCCCTAATCCTAGCTACTCAGGAGGCTGAGATCTGAAGAATGCAGTTCAAAGCCAACCTGGGCATGAAAGTCACTGAGACTCTTATCTCCAATTAACGACAAGAAAACCAGAAGTGATGAAGGGGTAGGACAGTAGCCTTGAGCTGAAGAGCTCAGGGACAGTGTCCAGGCCCAGAGTTCAAGTCCCACAACAGACCAAAAAAAAAAAGACTTAATCTAGTTTCAGTAAGTCATATTATTTATTGCCAGTCCTGGGGGCTTGACTTCAGGGCCTGATCACTGTCCCTAAATTTCTTTGTGTTCAAGGCTAGCCCTCTAACAATTGAGCTACAGTACCACTTCCAGCTTTTTCTGAGTAGGTATTTGGAGATAAGATCTCATAGACTTTTCCTGCCCTGGCTAGCTTTGAACTGTGATTCTTAGATCTCAGAGTCCTGACTAGCTAGGATTCTAGACATGAACTACTGGTGCCCAGCCTTAAGTCATGAATTGTAAGTATTCTCAATGCTTTTTGATGTTTTAGGTCCTTAGCTTCTAACTGTAATACGTTTAATATTAATCTCAAAATCTGATACATTTGGGCTTTTATTTACTAACAGGTAGAAGATGTTAACCAAAAATTAAACAACTTGGCCAAACTTGAAGAATCTGGATGGCAAAACAATAATAGCAATCCAAGTAGAAAAGTCATTCGAGTAAGTTTATAGGTTTTGTTTTGTTTTTTTGTGGGGCAAGTTTGTAGTTTTCAATCCAAATTTCTAATATAGGCTCTTCTTTATACTGTACATTAGTAGCACTAATAGATAATGTATACAATTCTTTGTGTGTGCCAAGTAGTCCAAGTACTCTGTTCATTAACTTATTCCATCCTTATAAGAATCCTGAGGTTATCTTTACTATATGACTGAAAAATCTGAAGTCCATAAGATTAAATTATTCACCAAAGGCAGAGCTGAATCTCAGGTAAGACTTTGTCATTCGAGTCTGTTTTCTTTTTTTTTTTGGCGGGGGGGGGGGGGGGGGTGGGTTGTTTTGTTTTTGTCAGTTGGTCGTGGGCCTGTTCCTGAGCTCTCAGCTCAAGGGTACCACCCCACCCCTTGAACCACAGCACCACTTCCAGTTTTCTAGCACCCAGCTTAGAGTCTGTGTTCTTAATCAGCGGCTATATTCCCTATATTTGTTTCTTTGTTTGCTAGCAACACTAGAGTTTCCAATTCAGGGACTTAGTTTTACTAGTCAAAAACATTCTACTACTATGCTGCACCTCCAACTCCACCTCGTTGTTTTGTATGCTTTTTTGTGTAAAAAATGGTTTATTTAAAAAATAATAATAATAGAGCCAGGCATGGTGGCTTACACTTGTAATCCCAGCTACTCTGGAGGTTAAGATCTGAGGATTGCCATTCAAAGCCAACCCTGGTACTAAAGACCGAGAGACTCTCATCTCCAATTAACCACTAGAAAAAGTGGAAGAGGTGCTGTGGCTTCAGAGATAGGGGCGGTAGCCTTGAGCTGAAGAGCTCAGGGACAACACCCAGGCCCCAGAGTTCAAGCCCCACGACCAACAACAAAAAAGAACTATGTCTCTATAGAACATATTTTTATTTCCCTGTACTTCATCTTATAAAATTTTTCTGTTACTTGTTCCTATAGATGTTGCTGCTTTCATCTAATAAAATCCTATTCTTAATCTATTTTGAATAATTTTTTCCAGTAAATTATTATGCATGTGTTTGGTTCAGGTGGATATTTGGCAAGTTAAGCATTGTCAGCTTTTCTTTAAGATTTTAGAATGATGTGTGGCTCAGGGCCTAAGCAAGCATAAAGCCTTGACTTCAAATCCCAATACTGCCAAGATAAAAACATTTAAAAAAAAAATAGAAATGTACCTGTAGTCTGTAGTACCTGTAGTTATAAACTCAGGTTGTCTAGGTTGATTTAAAAAAAACAAACAAACAAAAAAAAACCTTCTGAATTATAATTTTAGGAGTTTAAGATGTTCACGTTAGTTTACTAATTTAAGTTGTTTTAAATTATTTTACTAGTGAGCCATCATAAGGGCAGTTACTAAATGATTGAATTAATTATAAATCTACTAAATAATTAATGGATGTTACTTATTAAAGTTACTCTAGATATTTTTCAGGGAAATTTTTTTTTAAAAAAAGCATTCTACTTTGTTGCCCAAGCTAACCGCAAATTTGTAATCTTTTCACCTTAGCTTCCAGAATTCTGAGATTACAGGCATGTAACTGCTATGCCAATCTACTGTAAAGGACTTAGGCCTGGAAATAGTAATACAATACCATGGGCAGTGCAGATACTAATTATATATCAGTCTTGTAATTCTGCCTGTTATCACTAGAGGTCTCTCTCCGTCTACTTCATGTTATAGTTTCCTCTTACCTCTCAGCTTATTCTTTTTTTTTAAATTTATTTTTATTTTATTGTTGGAGTGATGTACAGAGGGGTTACAGCTACATTCACCAAGTAGTGGGTACATTACTTCTTGAACATTATTACCCCGTCCCATGTTTTTCTAAAGTCATGCTTGCAAGTTTGTTTTTCCATTCCCCTTTAGATATTCCTCAATTCTGTTCTCTTGACACATTCTTTCTGTGAAAGCTATTCTCCCCTTACACACACACACATTCATACTGCTAGGGATCAAACCCAGGGTCTCATAAATGCTAGGCAGCTTCTCTACCACTGCACCTAAAATAGTTTGGGAAATTTCTGGTAGTGGTAGTGGTCACGGTGGTCCTGGGAATTGAACCCAGGGCATGCCAGGCAAATAGTCTACCATCTAAGTCACATCCCTCAGCCAAGGCATACTTATTTGTTAGTTAAGTAAATTTTTTCATCTTGGTTTTCATGTATTTAATGAATTACAATTTCTATACTGTGTTATTTATTCTGTAATAAAGGTTAGTTCTTTTTCCAAATCATAGCAATGGTTTTAATATAGCTTGTCCTCAAGTCCATGTATAGATTTTGATTCTGTTTGTATTTTTCAAATTATATACTTGGAATGTATAGTAAGCACTCTACCTCTAAACTACATTCCCACCCCTTTCTGTGCAATCATATAGTAAGTATACTTTAAAAGTCACTTTACCCCAAAATCATTTCCACACATACTAGTGTGTCCTTATCTCAAAGAATAGTGTTCTTGGGGCCGGGAGTTTGGCCTAGTGGTAGAGTGGCCCTGAACTCAAGCCCAGGACTGGCAAAAAGGCAAAAAGGCAAAAAAAAAAAAAAAAAAGAATAATGTTCTATAAACACTCCTATCCGGAGGCTCAGAAACTTTGGGTATTTCTTCTGAACCTTCCCTTTTATTTTACCTTCTCCATTCCATGGAGATGGGTGGATCAGCAAATCAAGTCTTCTCTGTTCTGCCTTTTTTTTTGGAGGGGGGGGAGGGTTTGTCATGGGATAGACAGATTTTATATATGTGTAGCTTGTGTAATAAGCAGCCTAATGTCCGAATTTTCTCTTTGCAGAAGAAAATTGTCTCAGGGATAGCAAACAAATCAAAACAGGATGATGGTGGAAGGGCTGCAGCTAGAAATCGTCTTGCCGCCATAAAAAATGCCATGCGAGAGAGAATGAAGCAGGGAGAACAACATGCTGACACAGTGGCCTCTGTAGCGCCAAAGGAAGTTGACAAAATAGTGTTTGATGCTGGATTTTTCAGAGTTGAGAGTCCTGTTAAATCGTTCTCAGGTTGGGTTTTGTTTTTTGTTTTTTTTTTCCAGACTGCTTAAGAGAACTATTTGGGTTACTCAGGAGGACTTGTATACAAATAGAGCCAAAGCCAGGCATGGTAGCTCATGCCTGTAACCCTTTAATCTCAGGGGGCTGAGAACTGATTTTAAAGCCAGCCGGGTACTAAAGTCTGTGAGACTTCTCTCCAATTAACCACTAGAAAAGCAGACGTGGCCCTGTGGCTCAAGGGGTAGGGTGGTAGCCTTGAGCCGAAGAGCTCAGGGACAATGCCCAGACCCAGGGTTCAAGCCCCAGGATTGTCAGAACAATAAATAAAATAAAATGGTGGCTTTCAAACCATCATCTTATTATCGTCTCTTCTTTTTTTCTTTTTTGCCAGTCCTGGGGCTTGAACTCAGAGCTTAAGTACTGTCTTTGGGCTCAACCACTTGAGCCACAGCAACACTTTTGGCTTTTTTCTGTGTATGTGGGACTGAGGAATCTAACTCGGGTTTTCGTGCATGCTAGGCAAGCACTCTATCACTAAGCCAAACTCCTGGCCCTTCTATTTATTCTTTAAGCTGACTTGTAACTACTTCTGTTTTTAGCTTCAATTTTTACCTCTGCTTCTAAAGATACTCAGGGCTACTAATTCTTTTGAAAGATTTTATGGTAGACAGTGAATTGGCTTGGTTTTTCTGATTGATGGCTTACCATTAATTTGCTTAGCATCAACTTACCTACTAATAGCTAAAAGCTCCTAAGCTATAGTTGTTACTGATAACTCTTTAACTTCCTTTGTGCTTCTAGAGTTCTGCCTTTCAAGATTTTTCTATTTAGGTTATAGGAGTGGGTATCATAAAGAAGCACAATTTACTGTGTGTGTTTAACATTATCTTTAAAAAAAAAAAAAAGTTCTACGTGTTTTTGTTTGACAAGACAGAAATTACTTGGAATTTACAATTTCTTCTTGGATTTTTGGGTTTTCTTTTTTAAAAGCAAATTAGGGGTCTTTTACTCCTATTTCTGTGTAGAAAGCAGGAAATATTCTCCATTTCTTTTACTTTAACCCTGTTATACTAGGATAACCATTCTAAAACTTTTGAAAAGAAATAAAGGTAAGTTATAATTTTTGTTATTGAGGTGATTTCACTTATTTTCTAGTACTATCCTCTGAACGTTGTGCTCAAAGACTTGGCACACCTAAGTCTGCTGGCAAAACTGTGCCTGAGAACAGGACTGAAATGGATCTTCTAGGACAAAAGCCATCACCAGAGAATCTCCATACCCAGAGAGAATGTCCTGGCAAGAAGACATTGTTTTCAAATGTTTCTGAAAGCAGGTATTTTCTTTAACATGTTAACAATTTAAAGATCATTTCAAACTGTTAAGATAATGGAATGTACCAGTTTTAATTTTTAATTGAGTTTCACAGTCTAGCGTATAGGCTAGACTTCCTCTGAGTAAGAAGCGCAGGGAATGTGGCCTAGTGGTAAAGTGCTTGCCTTGTATGCATGAAGTCCTAGATTCAATTCCTCAGTACACAGAGAAAAAAAAAGGTCAGAAGTGGTGTTGTGGCTCAAGTAGTAGAACACCAGCTTAGAGAAAGCTCAAAGACTACGTGTCCTAAGTTGAAGCCTATGACTGACCAAAAAAAAAGAAATGGGCATAAGATTCCAGATGGACCTAGGTGTAATGGTCTATCTAGATTATGTTACCTCTTAGACCCATTCCTAAACTAAACTTACTCTCTAGAAAGGACACAAGTCAAAAAATAATATACTTAATTATCTATAATGTGCCTTTTTCTTTTAATTTTTCAGAGACACAGTAGAAGATGCTCAGTGTTCTGAGTCACAGGATGTAATTGAAGTAAGCCATGGCCAGGTGGTAAATAGCTGCTCAGTTGCTATTTATATCGCTTACTATGAGTAATAACTCTTACTTTAAAAAAAAAAACATAGCATTTACATTGGAAATCTAAATTGGTAGTACAGAATAATTATTGGTTCAAGCCAGGGGCGAGGTGGCTAATACCTGTCATCCTAGCTACTCAGGAGGCTGAGATCTGAGGATCAAGATTCAAAGCCAGCCCAGGCACAAAAGAACCTAAGACTCTTATCTCCAGTTAACCTCTAAAAAATGGGAAGTGGGGCTTGGCTCAAGGGTAGGGCAATAAATAGCCTTGAGCTGAAGAGTTCAGGGACAACAGCCCAGGCAGAGTTGAAGAAGGAGGGGAGGGGGGAGGAGGAAGAGGAGGGAAGAAGGAAAAAAGAAGAATTACTATTATTCTTGGTTCAGTGGCCAGAGGATTGTTTTCAGTTGGTCTTTTTGTAGTTCTAGCTTAGACCAACATTAATATAAAACCAATGACCTAGGGCAAAATCAGCAAGCTTTGACCACTGTTTTTTAAAAGCCAAGTTTTATTGTGACTGTCATACTCAGCTGTTTATTTTATCTAGCTTCTTTTGCAGTGCAGAAATGGATTTGAACAATTGTGACAGACCTGGTGGTGGCTCACCAAATCTGAAATATTTCCTATCTGATCCTTCTCAGAAAGTGTTTGCCCATCCCCAAACTGGTGTATAGATATTTGCTGAGAAACTTGCCTTCATCCTTATTGTTTGTAATGTATTGCCTGAATTAGTTGTCATGAAGCAAGGCCATAGGATTGATAGTGTTCTTTAGTCTATATATAGATTGTAACACTTTTTCTTTTTACATTTAATAAATTTGTGTGTGTTTATTTTGATTTTTTGGTAATTAGTATAATAGCTATTTTTGCTTCCAGGATATAAATGAAGTAAATTTTGAAATATATTGTGTACCCAGTGAAAGAATGAGTTTGCCTCCTCTCTCTGGAGTAGCTGATGATGCTACTGCTAACAAAGAAGCTTCAGATGTTGTAGAAGAAATGGAACTCAATTCTTCAGTTGCCTCACAGGATGTTTTGATGAGTAGCCCTGAAAAAAACGTACCATTACAAAATACCATTCTGAAAGGAGCTGAAACTTCTCAGTCAGGTATAATTGTTTAAAATACAGTGAGGCTTTGTTATTTAAAAAAAAAAAATGAGCTTTTTGCTGGGAGTTTGGCCTGGTAGTAAAGTGCTTGCCTAGTATGCACTAAGTCCCAGGTTCAATTCCATGGTACCAAATACATAGAGAAAGCCAGAAGTGGTGCTGTGGTAGAGCTCTAGTTTTGAGAAAGCCCAAAGACAGTGCTCAGGCCCTGAGTTCAAGCTCCTGGACCGGGGAGGAGGTCAGCAACAAACACTAATCCATCCTGGATGTAAGGAGCATTTTGTATTAGATCTATTTGAGAGCCTTCAGTGTTAGTGAAGATCAGTAAAATTCCCTCAACTATACACAGCTCAAAATTGACCTACTTTTTCCTTCCTACTTCCTATGCCTTTTCCACCTACTCCGTTGTGATTGTAAGAGGAAGTGGGTTATGCTGTTGGATACAATGTTTGTAGGTTTCACCGGTTTTTTTTTCCTCTGCATATTTGTGGTGTTGGTCTAGCTGGGACTCCAGGTGAAATGTTATAGCGATGGCCAGAAGTTTCTTCTGGCCAGACCTGTTCTTCATCAGCATCTTTCATTCATCTTCAGTCTTAAAAGCATGGTATTCATTTAGGCTCTTCATTCCAAAGTTAAGAATTAAAAAAATGCATTTTTAAAAAATATACAGGATTTTTCTTACCTTTCAAGACATCCATTTTTGATAACCCTTGATTGAGAATATTCTTTAATCTTGTTTTGTTTTCTTTTTTTTTTTCAGTACTATGTGATAATAAAAGTCTCACTACAGAATGCCACCTTCATGATTCAGTAAGTTTCTCAACTCAAATTTCTTTATTAGATTTTTGTTTGTTTCTGAGACAGGTCCCACTATATAACCCAGGCTGCCTTCAGTATATGGTTTGAGTTATACTAGGTATTGCCTTTCAGAAATGTACTGGATGGTGAGAGGTACAACACATGTGGGGAATGTCTATACTACCTACAGTCTTCCTGTTTATTTTCATCCTAATTCTTTTACATTATTTATACTCTGCTCTTCTATTTTACTTTTTGTGACCTTTGTAAACATCTTCCTGTTAAAGCTGTAATTCACATGTACACCTGCGTGCATAAGCATATGGTGAATACATTCATCTCTTACTAAAAGTTAATGTGTATGTATTCTATTTCTAGAACCTATTAAGTGTAAATTCCTCATGCGCTGTCTCATGTACTATGATATTCATGGAATAGTTCTGTGTAAGTGTTTGAGCACAGTGTTTGAGCCTTACTTCTAGACATTGTGTCTGTGGTCTATAGTAGGGCTTGGTTATTTGTATCTTTAACTTGTGATTCTAGTGTAGAGCACGGCTTGGCACTGGTTCAACTCAGAATATAATAAATTCATTCAAAGAAATGTATGATCAAACAACAGCAACTTTTATCAACTTTATGAAGCTTGGAAGATTCTTGGATTCTTTTAAACTACTGATTTCTTAAGGATTCTTATGAAACTTGCTTTTTATAATCTCCCAAAGATGCCTTCAATATGATCAGGCTATGGACTGCCCCTCTATCTGGAGAACAGAAGTACATTACTGTGACCCACACACCTTTCTTTCTAAGCCGTAGTCTTTCATAATCATAAACTGAGACTTTGAAAATCAAGGACTTAGCACAAGAACAGTTCATGTAAACCTCGTTGTACCTTAGTCCCAAATCTGAACTATTAATTCCAATAATATATAAGTATTATTAAAAATTATTGAATCAGTTGGGTGCTAGTGGCTTGTGCCTGTAATCTTAGCTTCTCAGAAGGCTGAGATCTGAGGATTATGATTCACAGCCATTCACAGGCACAAAAGCCCATGAGACTCTTCAGTTAACGACCAGAAAATTGGATGTGGCACTGTGGCTCAAGTGGTAGAGCAATAGCCTTGAGCTGAAGAGTTCAGAGACTGCACCAGAGTTCAAGCCCCACAACTGACCAAAAAATAAAAAAATTGTTAAATCATATTCTTGGGTTGATATATGTATGAATAAAAGTGCTTCACAGAAATAAATTACCTAGGATTTTTTTTCTTCATTTCCATAAACATTTGAATTTAGATTTGTAAGTTCCTTCCCTTATTTATATTATATGGTTTAGGAGTTGTGGTATTTGCATAGGTAGCTTAAGATAAGGCCTAAATTTTATTTTTCTTGAATATGTTAAGTGCATTTACATACTTATCTTTTTAGGCATGAATCCCTTATATACCATTCCAATTTAAAATAATTTAAAATTATATCTACTTAACATAGGGAAACTTGTTTATGGTATTTATTAGTCTGAAATTAACTGACAGTGTTCATAATTTAATTTGAGGAATTTTTTTCTTTTTTTTAAATATTTTCGGTACCAAGGTTTGAATGTAGGGCCCTGAATTTGTGCTGGGCTTTCTTGCTCATGGCAGGTTGTTCCACTTGCACCATGCCTCCAGTCCATTGGTGAAACTTAATGATTTCTCTGTTTGTTCTTTAGCCAGGCCTGAACTTTGGTAACCTGGGCACTCAGTTGGAGAACAGATGTCAAGAACGTGCCAGACACATTTCCTTTGGTGGTAACCTCATTGCCTTTTCACCTCTGAGGCCACTTAGTGGAGAATAACCAGGAAAATCAGTTCAGTAATTTCCCTCATGATAGCAATGCAGTGACACATTCCTAAACTATGTATTTTTGTTCATTTTATTCAGTCCACTTGTATAGTGTCATAGTGTTGTAATATTTGGTATTCATCCAAGTGTGTTTTAGATACGATACTATTTCTCAAGGGAAGTTAGGGATATTTTATATTGTAACCATGTAAAATAAAAAGTGTGCTTTGTCTTGAAAAAAGTGAACTTTGTCATGACTCATTTGTTTGAAATGTATAGATTTACCTAGGTGCAGGTGGCTCATGCTATTACCCTAGCTACTTAGGAGGCTGAGGTCTGAGGATAGTAGCTTGAAACCAGTCAGGCAGAAAAACCCAAAGCACTCTTTATCTCTAATTTTCTGAGTGAAAGTTCAACTTGAAGCATGGCTCAAATAATCGAGTGCCTGCTATGAGCAAAAAAGCTGAGGACATGGGGCGGATAGTGTGGCCTAGTGGTAGAGTGCTCGCCTAGTATGCATGAAGCCCTAAATTTTATTCCTCGGCACCACATACACAGAAAAAGCTGGAAGTGGTGCTGTGCGTCTGGGTAGAGCACTAGCCTTATGAAGGCCCAAGGTCGTCGGGGCCTGGAGTTTGGCCTAGTGGTAGAGTGCTTACCTAGCATGCATGAAGACCCAGGTTTGATTCCTCAGCACCACATACATAGAAAAAAAAAAGCTGGAAGTGGTGCTGTGGCTCAAGGGTAGAGCTCCAGCCTTGAGAAAAGTGCAAGGACAGTGCGCAGTCCACAAATTCAAGCCTCACAACTAAGAAAGAAAGCCCAAGATCAGTGCCCAAGCCCTGAGTTCAAGCCCCCAAATTGACACACACACACACACAAAGCTGAGGAGAATGCAAGGCAACTATATGTATTGATTTTAAGCATGACAGGCTTCTCTGGCCTGATGTGTTTATTACATGTTTGTGGTAATGCTGGTGTGAAAAAACCTGCATTGCAGTTGTGTAAAAGTATGAGTACACATAGGTATGCATGCTACATAATAATAATAGCTATTTATTAACGGTATATGTATTTGTATTTACACCTTTTTTGTTGTTGGTCCTGGGGTTTGAACTCAAGTCTTGGGCACTGTCCCTGAGTTTTTTCAGCTCAAGGTTAGTACTCTACCACTTTGAGCCACAGCCCCACTTCCTGTTTTCTGATGGTTAATTGCAGATAAGATTCTCACAGATTTTCTTGCACAGACTGTCTTTGAACTGCAATTCTCTGATTTTAGCCTCCTGAGTAGCTAGGATTAGAGGTATGAGCCGCCAACACCAGGCCTTACTACACTTTTAACTGTTATTTTAGAATATATGCCTTTTTTTTCCTCTTAAGGATATTATAACACAATATGCAGAGTTATTGCTGGCAATAGCCTCACATCTCATGGTTACTGTGTCTCTTGACTACATCAAGAGACTACCACGGATCGGCTTGTCCCATCCATCATGTATTCCAACCATTAAGTTGCCTAACAACACATATCTCAAGCTGTTGCTAAGCAACATGACTACAGACCAAAATGCAAGGAGCAATTGTCTATGGGGAAACTTCCCACTTTTCTCATTTCCTCAATATGTTTCCTTAAGAAAGAAGATCAAAGGATGATTATGTAGCATCACCTAATTTTGAGGAAACTAAGGAGGAAAATTTGGAGATAGCAGTCTTTTCACATAGGTTGACAAGAATGGAAAACTTTGGGAATCCCTAATGTATGTCATTGCATAGTTCTTTTTCCAATGTAAATTATTCAGAGTTAACTGCTACAGTTAAATGACATAAAGACAAGCAACTCAGCATAGAATATTTATTAAATGGATGGCTTACAAGAGGGTACTAATGAATAAATGAAGTGTTTTTCACTTACAGCAAACATAAAGCCTTTAAATGTATGCAATTTAAAGATTTGCACTTTATACATTATTATATCATCGTGTATGTAGCACTGGTGAGGTTAAGGTCACCAGAAATGCCCAGTTTGCTGATTTCCTTGAGATTTCTCATCCGATGACTGTACTGCAACAAGTGAACGTCGTTGACAGCAACCTTAAAGTAGTCGGGTTCAACCAGGACTTGTATCTGAAAAACAACAGTGGCTGCATTACGCATGGTAACAGCAGATTTCAAAACTATATGTAACAGTTTGTATACCTATAGATGTATATATATATATATACATAAATAGACACATATATACACTATATATAAAAATTTTTTTAATTTAATTTTTTTAGCCAGCCCTGGGGCTTGAACTCAGGGTTTGAGCACTGTCCTTGGGCTAGACCTCTACCATTTGCCCACATTCCTTAACGCTGAGCCTGGGCGCTGTCCCTGAGCTCTTCAGCTCAAGGCTACCTACCACCCTACCCCTGGAGCCACAGCCCTACTTCCTAGTTTTCTAGTGAGTAATTGGAGATAAGAGTCTCGCATTCTTTAGTGCCTGGGTTGGCTGTTTTGAACCATGATCCTCAAGATCCTCATATCTCAACCTCCTGAGTTAGGAGCTAGGATTACAGTCATGAGCCACCTTACCTGGCTTTGTATAATTTTCATTTGGCAATTTAAAGACAGATAGACATTCCCATGAACTTAAAACCAGTTCACCAACATTTCATCCTCATCATTTGTGGAGCTGATTAAGATCCAAAGAAAGTAAATTTATATCAAATACTTAAATAACAATAAAAATATTAGAAAGGGGCCAGAAACATGGCCTAGTGGTAGAATGCTTAACTAGTGTGCAGGAAACACTGGGTTCAATTCCTTCGTACCATATAAGCAGAAAAAGCCAGAAGTGATGCTGTGGCTAAAGTAGTAGAGTGCTAGCCTTGAGAAAGCTCAAGGACAGTGCCTAGACCCTGAGTTTGGCCCCAGGACTGGCCAAAAAGAAAAAGTCATGTAAACGAAGCTGTGAAAGGAAAGACTGAAAATTTGCCTGTATAAAGTCTTTGTATAGCCTAAAATACCTAAAAGTAATAGTAAACACTAAAGTAGAAATCCTTTAACAAGATGACAAGTGAAGATTAATAATGACCAGATAGGGTGAGTCCTGGTTGCTTGCCTGTCATCCCAGCAAAATGTGGGGTTCCCAGTAGAACAGCAAAAAATGAGATTGGAGGCATGGTTCAAGTAGTAAGTGCCAGCTGAGCAAGAATTTGAGGCCCTGAGTGCCAGCGCAAAATTAGTTAAATTTCAAAACACCAAAAGCTGAGTGCAATAGCAAAAGCCTATATATCCAGCTACTCAGGAAAGCAAAAGAAGGATAGTTCAAGCCTGGGCAAACAAAACAGAACTGGGGGTGTGGCTCTAACGATAGAGCACTTGTCTAATGTGCTGAAGTGTTTAATCCTGGAACCCAAAACCACTTTCAGTTTTAAAAGAAAACAAAAGCTTTTGATTGTCTTGCCAACTGCTTTTCTGTATCTGTGTGCCATTTCTGGGGCTTGAACCTGGGGCCTGGCTGCTGTCCCTGGGCTTTTTCATTCAAAGCTAAAGTTCTGCCAGTTGATCCACAGCTCCACTTCTGGCTTTTTGCTAGTTAATTAGAATGTTTTTTGTTTGGGGAAAAAAAAAACTTTTATGTGTAGGCAAAAAATATGCTATATATATTTTTTTTTTGGGGGGGGGGTCAGTCATGGGACTTGAACTCTGGGCCTGGGTGTTGTCCCTAAGCTCTTCAGCTCAAGGTTACTACCCTATTCCTTGAAACACAGTGCCACTTCTGGTTTTCTGGTGGCTAATTAGAGATAAGAGTCTCACCGACTTAGTGCCCCGAGCTGGCTTTTAACTGCAATCCTTAGATCTAAGCCTGCTGAGGAGCTAAGATTACAGGGGTGAGCCACCGGTGCCGGCGTATATTTTAATTTTTTTATCTCTAGAAAAGCTTATACTCATGGGTGTGGGGCTGCGATGGTGAGGAGGTGTCCAGAGGACGTAGGGACTGTGCCCCTCCTGGCCATGTTCTCAGCATGCCAAGCTTGGTATCCTGAGTGAAGAGAGATTACAAACTGTCTCTGTGCCCTAAGGGAGTGACAAAAATCCAGTTACAGTGTGCTGTGGTTTTAGAGGATTCCCCATGACAAGTAACCATCGTCACAGGGGATGGGAGCTGTAGCTTACTTTGAATGGTTTGCCGCCTTCGAAGGGGAAAACCGCTTGCCTTTCTTCCTTTCCCCAGCAGTTGTCCACCTTTGTGTTGCACACAATAACTCTGTTGTTGTTTTCCTTGAAGCGTGGGTTGAAGTGGAAGGCAACATCATTGCCTCTCTTGAAATCTAGAGCAAGCCTGTTTCAAAATAAAGTCTTAAATCATGTTTCTAGAAAGCAAGGCTTTTTACAATATGAAAGCAATGTCTACAAACAGAAAGAACAGGTTCAAACTGGAAAATATCCTAGGGCACAACAGAATCGCGTAAAGGTCACCAAGCCAATATGTGTTGCTTTTGTTTTTCTTCCTCCTTGACTTTGGTTCTATCATTCCCAGGTCCCCCTTTTTTGGGGGGGCGGGGTGGGTCATGGGGCTTGAACTAGGCCTGGGCGCTGCCCCTAAACTCCAGCTCAAGGCTACCGCCCTACCCCTGGGCCTGAACGTTGTCCCTGAGCTCTTCAGCTCAAGGCTACCACTCTATCCTTGAGCCACTTCCCATTTTCTAGAGGTTAATTGGAGATAAGAGTCTCAGGTCCTTCTGTGCTGGGCTGGCTTTCATCACAGCCTCCTGAGTACCTGGGCTTACAGGTGTGAGCCACCTAGCCTGGCTTTCCCAGGTCCTCTTTTCAGACTCCACTCAAGCAAAAAAATCTCTAAGCTTTCCTTACAGAAGGGTAGAGCCCGGGAAAGAATTTTGTATCTTATTATGAATACTTACTCTGTCCTATCCTAGCAGACTGCCATGACTTCCTCAAGGTTACCCAGATACCTAATTCCTCAGAAACAGCATGAATAAGATACTGTAGGTAATTTTTACTAACCTGTTGTTAAGTTGTAAAGTCATGACAGTAAATGTATTACACATTCCATGATGTGAGGTGAGACCAGTGACAGTACTTGTTTAATTTTTGGCCCTTTTCCATCTCCTTAAAATGTTAATGGCAAACACAAATCCTCTGTGTTAAAGCACTAACCTTTACCCTTATTTCCTCAAGGCATGGCCCATACAGTACTAAACCAGAATGAGCTCAGTCTTCTCAGGCTACTAACAGTCTGATCCAAGTCCAGTTAAACAGTAGAAGGCTCTTTTTTAAACGCTCACAGAAAAGCAGTGATTTTCTCAGTATTTTGAATAATTCAGAAACTGTCACATTCAACAATAAATGCATCTTTCAGTAACAAAACTCACAGGGGAAAATGGCAATGAATTTGATTTTGACTAATATACCCAAGGGCTTTATTCCCTCCTCAGTTATCTCTGTCACCTAATGTAATTTTTTCTTTCCATGAAGTTCTTCATACAGAATTTTGGGGCCCAATCAACAGTTCTTTCAAGTTAACCATCATTAACCATTTCAAGCAGAATTAGTTTTGATCTACCAGATCAAAACTAAACTATCCCATGCAATGTCTCTAACTAAGGTGAGGAAATATGGATGAATAGAGATATAGGCTGAACATTCATGTGTGTTAGTGTGCATATTACACACATGTACATACATACTAGTTTTTTTTCTTTAAATCCAATTAATTCAAAAATCAATTAACAGAATGGCTAGGCTGTTGACATTACCCTCTTTACCTGTTTGCGTTAGGCTTCACTGTGCCCATAATAGTTACAAGCATGCGAGGCATGAGTCCTCCAGGGAAGGTCAGGTCATAAGGAACAGTCTTGAAAGAATAAGTACATACATGTCAATAAAGAGTCATGTTTAGAGGAAAGAAAACATTATTCAAGTACAATCACTATTAATGTGTGGGAACACATAGGCCTACTTAGGGGCCCTTGCACCCATGATATATTCTATGTGTACCTGTGATTTCTGAGAATGAAAACTCTAGAAGAAAAATACTATCTTTGGGGCCATTTCAATCTACAGGACCACTTTGGCTTTTTCTGTTTATGTGGTACTGGGGAATTGGACCCTGGGCTTCATGCATGCTTGGCAAGCATTCTACCACTGAACCACATTTCCAGCACCCTCAATGCCTCTTTCGAGAGAGAGAGAGATCTAAACTATTGCCAAAACCAACTAACTAGATACAGAAAGATCTGTGACAGATAGAGGTGTACCCACATTGAGTTATGTTTTCATTTAGAAATTACTTACTAAAATATGTTTTAATTTGAGTAACCCTGGCCAACCTAACTGGTGCTTTGGCTTGAACTCAGGGCTTGAACTCTTGTTCTACTTAATTGATCATGACTGACATTCTACCACTTGAGCCATACCTCCAGCTCTGGCTTTTTGCTGGCTAACTGCTGATAAGCATCTCACAGCTTTGTCTGCCTGGGTGGCTTTGAATCCCAAAACCCTCAGATCTTAACCTCCTGAGTAGCTAAATTAGGATTAAAGGCATAAGCCACCAGTGTCTGGCTGTACTGTTTATTTAGTTATTTTTGCCAGCCCTGGTGCATGAGCTCAGGGCCTGGGCACTGTCCTTGGGCTTTCTCAAGGTTAGAGCTCTACCACTTGAGCTACAGCACCACTTCCGGCTTTTTCCTGTGTATGTGGTACCGAAGAATTGATCCCAAGTCTTTGTACATGCTAGGCAAGTGCTCTACCACTAGGCCAAACTCTTGGCTGTACTGGTTATTTTTTGAGATAATAGGTTTCTTGCCTTCTGCTGTGACACCTACCTGGCCTTCAGTCAGCCTCTTTTTAAGTTTCCTTCATAGCTGAGATAGCAAGTGTATGTCACTGTGCTCAGCCCTCCATTGAGAAGGGCTCTTAAGAACTTTTGTTTTTCTGCCCTGACTGTCCTGGAATCTCAGCCTCACAAGCAGCTAGGATTACAGGCGTGAGCCACTGACAGCCAGCCATTACTACAGCCTTGAGTAAACAGCTTTATCACCAACATGGCTTATTACGTTTACATTAACCGTAGGCTACAACAATCAATTCCGTCGGAACACCTCCTTTTCCTCTTAGGCTAACATGCTCCTATGACCAATCCTTGATAGATGGCATGTATCAAGTTTGAGAAATAATTCCTTCCTCTTACCATTGGTCCAGCAGGGGTGCCATAGGGGGCAGCAGCTGGACCACTCGGGTAGGCCCCGGGAGCACTGGGGTAGGCCCCGGGAGCACTCGGGTAGGCCCCGGGAGCACTTGGGTAGGCCCCGGGAGCACTCGGGTAGGCCCCAGGAGCACTCGGGTAGGCCCCGGGAGCACTTGGTTGTCCTGGGTAGGCTCCAGGGGCAGCTGGGCTAGGATAAGCTCCCGGAGGTGTCTGCCCGGGGTAGGCCCCAGGGTAGGAAGCTCCTGGGTAGCCCCCTGCCCCAGACCCAGGCTGGCTTCCCCATGCACCAGGCCATCCTTGAGGGTTTGGGTTTCCAGACCCAGACAAGGCATCATTAAGCTGGAAAGAAAGATAAAGACAATTACTAGAAAGACAGCACTCACAAAATGTTATTTTTAAGAAAATAGGCATATAGTCCAGAAATATGGGGAAGGTATAAAATTCATATCAGTGATTCCCCCCTTTTTTATTAATAGTTTTGAATGCCAAAGATTAAAACTAGACTTTTCCAGATTCTACAGACTCTGTCACCTTATTCTGGTAGACACACGCACATGGCAGTTGTTGAGCATGAACTCAAGGCTTCTCACTTTCACTTGGCTTTTTCCACTTAAGACAGGAGTTCTACCACCTGAACAACACTTCCATTTCTGGCTTTTTGGGAGTTAATTAGAGATTTAAGGTCTCACAAGACTTTCCTTCCTGAGTTGGCTTTGAATCCTGGCCCTCAGAGCTCAGCCTCCTGAGTAGCTAGCGTTACAGGCGTGAACCACCAGTGCCTGAATGCATTTTTTTCATTTGCTCAAATCAGGAGCTTGCTCTCTGTCTGAAAGCACAGGCCTTCAGCCTGGCAGGAGAAACACAATCACAGACATTAGACTGCTTGGACTGTGGTGCTCGTCCTGCTGCCTCTAGCAGGGTTCAAAGTCACTGGTGCTGAGTCCCAAGCTTCTCTGCCTGCTGCTCTTCCCAGGTCTGCTTTTGGCAAAAGAAGAGTTTGGCTAATAGGGCGTTCACAGACAAGGAAGCGAAGGGAACAGTCCTCAACCCACATGACTGCCCAAGGCTAACGGAGATGAACCACTTACCGAGAAACTGTCTGCCATTTTCCTAAAAAGGAAAGGAAAGAAAGAGAAAGGTTAGCATGAGATTCTAAAATATTTTACCAATCTCCATTCATGGAGATTTAACATCCTAAATAGCTCACGGGCAGTTCTGTTCAATTTCTAGGCATCCTACCTAAATCAACAGTGTAGAACCACAAAAATATCTCATTGAGCCGGGCACAGTGGATCACACCTGGAATCCTAGCTACTCAGGAGGCTCAGATCTGAGGATCCCAGTTCAAAGCCAGCCCAGGCACAAACGACAGTGAGATTCTTATCTCTAATTAATCACTAGAAAATGGGAATGGTAAGGTGGTAGCCTTGAGCTGAAGAGCTCAGGGACAGTGCCCCAGCCTAGAGTTCAGGCCCCATAACCCACAAACAAACAAACAAACAAACAAACAAACTGTATATATATGTATATATATATATATATTATAAAAGCACAAATAAGTAGAGCTCTTCCTAGAACTTAATGTGTCCTTTATTTACACAGAAGCCAGATGTTTTCTATCTCTAGAACACAGTGATGCTCTATCACTATCAAACACCACATATCTCTAAGCTGAGCATTCTCAGAGTACTCAGTGCAGTCAGATGATGGCTGAGCCCATCTACCAAGGAGGAAAACCGCTGGCACATTGACAGAGAAGTCAGTGCTTCCAGAGCTTTCCATGCCCTCACCCCTTGTTTCCTATTGCACTTGACCTTTTAAAAACAAAAGAGGGGGCAGGAGTTTAGTCTATTGGTAGAGTGCTTGCCTAGCATGCATAAAGAACCAGGTTTAATTCCTTAGGACCATTTACATAGAAAAAGCCAGAAGTGGTGGTGTGGCTCAAGTGGTAGACCGCTATCCTTGAGGAGAGCCCAAGGACAGTGCTCAAGCCGAGTTCAACCCCAGGACTGGCAAAAAAAAAAAAAAAGGATAAAACAAAAGGGTGGGTCTCTTCTGCTTGTGTCCCCTTCCCCACAAAGGTGTGTGTTATACTGTGTTGCCACTAGAGGAGAAACCTGAGAGAACTGTTACAGAAAAGGGCAGGGAAGGGGGCTGGGAATTTGGCCTAGTGGTTAAAGTGCTTGCCTAGCATGCATGAAGACCCAGGTTCGATTCCTCGGTACCACATACATAGAAAAAAGCCGGAAGTGGTGCTGAGGCTCAAGTGGTAGAGCTCTAGCCTTGAGAAAGTCCAAGGACAGTGCTCAGGCCCTGAGCTCAAGCCCAGGACTGGCAAAAAAAAGAAAAAAGAAAAGGGCAGGGAAAAGGCAGTTTCCCCAAACTTTCTGAGGGGCAGGGTCATCAAACCGAGGGCCTTGCATCTGTCAAGCAAGCATTCTACCATTGAACTATGTCCCACTCCCAACATTTCTTAAGAAAAGAAACCTTTCTTGGGCTGGGAATGTGACTTAGTGGTAGAGTGCTTGCCTAGCATGCATGAAGCCCTGGGTTCCATTCCTCTACCACATACACAGAAAAAGCTTGACATGGTGCTTTGGCTTAAGTGGTAGAACACTAGCCTTGAACATAGTGGCAAAAATAAATTTTAAAAGAAAGTTCTCATTGAATTTCAACTTCAATGTGCTCAGAGAGTTTAACACACCCAACTTTATAAGCTTTTCTTTTTTCTTTTTTGTCAGTTATGGGGCATGAACTCAGGGTTTGAGTGCTGTCCCTGAGCTTCTGTACTCTAAGCTAGTTCTCTTACCACTTTGAACCATAGCTCAACTGCTAGTTTTGCGGTGGTTAATTAGAGATAAGAGTCTCACGGGCTTTTCTGCCTGAGCTGCCTGAGGCTGATCCTCAGATCTCAGCCTCCTGAGTAACTGGAATTAAAGGATGAATCACCAGTGCTCGGCTGTATTGTGTGTGTGTGTGTATCTGTGTTTGTGTGTCGGGGGGGGGGCAAACACAGAGAGACGGGGAGGGTTTTGCTGTGTTTCAACTGACCCACTCCTAAGTGCTATGGTTACCTCCAAGCCTGACTTTACAAGCATTCTGATTTCTTTCCTATTCAATAGGAGTTTCTTATCACCCTTAGCAGCACTGCCACTCAGGTACAGTTGTCTGGGGCAGGGTGCTGTCCTGTGCACTGTAAGCTGTTCAGTACCCTTTCGGGCTGCAATTCATAAAATGGCAGTATCACACCACCCCATAACTTGTGACAACTTAAAACATTGCCAAAGATCCCCTGGGGGCAAAGCCATGCGAGGCTGGGAACTACCAGTCTAGTCCAGTTGGCATGTGTATTCTTGCATAATTGTATATATACCAGACAATAAAAACCAACAAATAGTTTCAATCATGAAAACTAGCTGAGGTTCACCTGACATGGCGGTACACATCTGTAGTCCCAAAGCATTCGAGAGTCTGAAGCAGGACTGCAAGTTCTGAACTTGGGGCTAGACTTTAGCTACATAGCCAGACCCTGTCTCAACAAAACAAACAAAAACATCACCTCCCTTTCTACCATTTGCCTTATAAAGTGACATGTCACTGTTACTCTAATCAAATCAAGTTGTGCTGGACAATCACAACCAGAAATCTCAATGAAATCATTTAGATCTACATTTATTCTTTCTAAAGCCTCAGATTAGGCCAGTTTATTTTCCAATCTGACCAAATACTAAGCACAACTAAGAGAAACTAAGCAAATTCCACTGTTTTTCCTGCTTCACAGATGACTCAAATGGCAGTTTGGACAGTGTTATGATTCATTCCATAGCCCTGTTAGAACAATGACACACTGCATGTGCAATTTCCAGTTTGCAAAGCCCTTTCACATACTCCATTTAGCAATAGCAATAATATGTGAGGAACCAAAAGAAAATTAACATTGGGCTCAGAGAACTGTAGGCCCAGAAGCATCCATTTATTAGCAGCTTAGTGGAAGGAAGGGCTCAAATCTCTGGATTCCTAATTCAAACTCATTCAACACTAATTTTAAACCATACTTTTGAATTTTCAAGTATAGTCTTTAGACAGTGTTAATTATTTCTTTGAGAATTAATTCTCTGGGTCATTCATCAAAAACTACATAGTACACTGAAATTGTAAACAAACTAAAAACAAGATCATGTTTCTGTCAGAAAACTGTGTGGTTGACTCATACAGCACACAGTAATACTGGAGGCAGGATGCTATTTTGCACAGTCACTTTCTAATTACAACCACATTTTAACCAATAAGTTGTATTTTTCCATAATTTTGTTAGGCACTGTTTTGGTAATGGCAACTCCAAAGTACCAGATGTATTTTTTAAGAGCTGTTGCCTGTGTTCCTCTGAAGTCAAGGTCAATAATCTTAAAACACTGAAGAAAAGATATGAATTTAGATAAATATCTTCCTTACTTGCTTGGCCATTTCTTTCTGTCTTATGGTATTTTGTTTGTTTGTTTTTAGTGAGTAGTTTACTAAGAGAGACACTGTTAATGAGAAATATCTTTCCAGTCTATAGATAGTACAAATATAAGAATTCCATCTGGTTCTTCCAGCATCAGGGGGGGAAAAAAACTTCATAAACAACAGGCTCCAGGAGTTTGGTCTAGTGGTAGAATGCTTGCCTAGCATGCACGAAGACCAGGGTTCGATTCCTCAGTACCACATACATAGAAAAAAGCTGGAAGTGGTGCTGAGGCTCAAGTGGTAGAGCTCTGGCCTTGAGAAAGTCCAAGGACAGTGCTCAGGCCCTGAGCTCAAGGCCAGGATTGGAAAAAAAAAAAAGATAAACAACAGCAATCAAAATAGGAAGAATGAGAGAGGGGAAGACAGAAATCTTAATAGGCCTCCATGTTTGGAAACAGTAAGAAGTAGCTCGATGAAGCTTGGACTAAGGAATTCAAACTTCAGTCAGAATGTAGATCATTTTAATTAGATGTTAATTGGTAGTTTTTTCTTTATTTCCTTTGTTATTATTATTATGAGTAGTAATATTTTTCTCCTTTAATGGGGAGTAGTTACCCGAAGCACTCTGCTCTTCTTGGCATACCTACAATCATGGAGTTGTTGGATTCCCACGGTCAGTCCTTCTGGAAGGACCTTACTCAAGAAGGTCCAGATCATTCTACAAACCACAAGGTAGCAGACTGCAGAGGTGTTTGCTCAGGGCTCTGGGCTGTCCCCAGACTCCTCCCCCAAGAACCCAGGTGGTCTATTTCCTGCCCCTGTGCAATCACTGAGCATGGCTTGAGGCAAGTCCACTTTTGAAAGCCAAAGGCAGTGATGCTGAGTTGGAAGAAAGGAGAGAGACTAGTTCTTCTCACCAAGAACGGAAAAGCAACTTCTTGTTTTTCAGTTACTATTTTTTTCCCTTTGGAAAAGCTGACTAGCATTCAAGAGAGAACACATGACCCTTAGTCAATAGTGAGCTGGAAGCTTGAGGCAAGCTCAGTGCTGGCTGGTTCTTCAGTTACCCAACTAGAGTATGAAGAGCAAAGCCAGTTCAGGCACCAGACACAAAACACTACACAGTTGTCTCACCAGCGCTTGTATCTCAGATGGCCACAACAAAGAAAAGTCATGTTGTAAGTTACAATGAGTTGTGGGTACACACATTTAGAAGCCAACTGGTGGTTACAGTCAACAGGAGAGGCTCAGATTTACTGAGCAAATATAGGTCTCTGTGATAGGAAACTTCCAAGCATGGCTAAGTTCCAGACCAATAAGTACCTACATTCTAGGCTGGACCAACACGGGCCTCTTAAGCTTACTAGCAAATGAGGGGTGGGTGGGGAAACAGAAATTGGGAGATCGAGGGAAAGGATGACATTGTCCAAAAAGAAATGTTTTCTGCCTGATAGATGAAACTAGAATCCATGTGTACATCACCTTTATAACAATAGTTTTAAAAAAAGAAGTGAAAGTTTGGGCTGAAGATGTGACTCAAGTTGCAGAGCACCCGTCTATGAGGTGAAACATTGCTATGAAGCTTACATGAGCACTGTGAACTACCACCAGGACTCAAGGGCCTGTCAAGGCTAAGAACCGCTCTTCTGAGCATGACCAGTTTGGGGCGACCCGTCAAGCTATATTCTCCTTCTTCTTCTTTTTGTTTCACCCCTCCTAACATATCTAAGCTGTAAGCATTCAAGAACGACCACCAAACTGCTCCCCAGAATGTGGAGTTAAGTTGACACACAGGACCTCAAATGTGAATTAAGAAAGCAACTCCAATTTCCCAAAGGTTAAGGACCAACCACCCTTCCAATGGAAGCCAGTTCAAGCTGGGGCTTGAACTCAGGGCCTGGGCTTTCTTGAGGCCTACTGCTCTACCACTTGAGTCACAGCACCACTACCGGCTTTTTCTATGTACATGGAACCAGGGAATCGAATACTGGGTCTTCATGCATGCTAGACAAGCATTCTTACCTCTAGGCCAAACTCCCAATCCAAAAAGCTAACTTTTATTAAGCTTTAAGGAGCGTGTGTGTGTGTGTGTGTGTGTGTGTGTGTGTGTGTGTGTGTGTGTGTGTGCGCGTGCGTGCGTGCGCGTGCTGGTACTGTGGCTTGACCTCAGGGCCTTGCACTCTCTTCCTTAGCTTTGTAGATCTAGACTAGTGATCTGTCACTTCAGTCACAGCTCTGTTTCTGGCGTTTTGCTACTTAACTGCAACTGGGAGTCTCCCAGATTGGTCTGGGCTGGCTTTGCACCTTGATCTTCAGATCTCAGTCTCCTGAGTAGCTAGGATCACAGGTATGAGCCACCAGCACTGGTTAAACTTTAAAAAAAATTTTTTTGCCAGTCCTGGGCTTGAGCTCAGGGCCTGAGCACTGCCCTTGGACTTTCTCAAGGCTAGAGCTCTACCACTTGAGCCTCAGCACCAGTTCCGGCTTTTTTCTACGTATGTGGTACCGAGGAATCAAACCCAGATTTTCGTGCATGCCAGACAAGCACTCTACCACTAAGCCAAACTCTTGGCCCCTAAACTTCTAATTTTTGTGGTCGCATGATTTCCCAGTTGGGGACAGCGACACACTCAAGGCAAACAAGTGCGAATGTGGAAGTTGTTCTTATCCTCTGCACCCAGGGGATTCATGACTGTCGAGTTTCTTTGCAATGAACTCAGCCTGGCTTGCAATCCTTTCCCAGGGTCCTGGGGACAGACTGCATCGCTGCTGTCCAGATGTCCTCACGGTCCAGCGACCCAGCTCCCGGCGGTCACTTTACAAGCATTGCAAGGCCCGGTTCCCTGCAGGGTCAGGCGGAGGGCTGAGCCTCCGGCCGCCCCAGTCCCTGGCTCGTCCCCTCTGGGGCACTGAGTCGCCACTCCTCGCATTGCAGCAGGTCCCTTAGGTGCGTTTACGACGACAACCGCGCTCCCATGTTTAAAAAGACCCACCAGCCAGGCCAACGCCCGCCCTTTCCTCAGCCCACGTCACCGGGTTAGCAAAGCCGGGGCAGGGCAGTGATGGCAACGCCGGGCACCACCCCGCCCGGGCCTGGGGCGGCGTGGTCTTCGGGGGTCCGCATTCGGACGGTGGCCGTCGTCGCCCCCACCGGGGGAGCTGCCAGGCCCGGAGGGTCCGCGGGCGGGCGTGCCGCGGCGGGATCTGCCCACGGGCGTCCCCTCCCCGGACAGCAGCAGCCCGCCCGGCCGGGCCGTGGAAGCACGACCGGAAGAAGCCCCTTGGCCGGGCCCGGGGAGCCGCGTTCCCCCGCTGGGGGTCGGTCCTGGGCGCCCGGCGAGTGACGAGGGCACCGGCTCGGCGGGGCTCCCCGTCCCGTCCAAAGCCACCGAGCGCTGCCCGGCGAGGCTGGCAGAGCTGGCGGGCTGCCGCTGGCTCCGCGCGGCCGTCCACAGCCCGGCCGGGCCAGGGCCTCCGGCTGGCGCGGTCCCCGCCGCCGCCCCGCCGCCCCGCCGCCCCGCGCTGCTCACCGCGCCCCGGGGCTCCGCCGCCGCTGCTCCGCCGCCGCCGCTCCGCCTGCTCGGGTGGTTCCGGCGACCTGGGCTGGGCGGCGGCTCCGCGCTCAAGTAGCCGCGCCCGCCCGGCCCCTCCCGGCCCTCCCTCGGGGCGGGGCTGCGCCCCTGCACCCCTGCACCCCTGCACCCCTGCACCCCTGCACCCCTGCACCCCTGCACCGGAAGCAGGAGACCGGCGAGCGCTCCAGGGGCGCCCCCAAGTCGCCAGCCCCTAGCTGTCCCTAGACCCAGGCGGCAGCTGGGCCTCTTCTTTCTCCTTCTTTCTTCCTTCTTCTTTCTTCTTATTCTTTCTTCCTTCTCCTTCTTTCTTCTTCTTCTTCTTCTTCTTCTTCTTCTTCTTCTTCTTCTTCTTCTTCTTCTTCTTCTTCTTCTTCTTCTTCTTCTTCTTCTTCTTCTTCTTCTCCTTCTCCTTCTCCTTCTCCTTCTCCTTCTTATTCTGTCTTGTTCGTTCCTCTGTCTTTGGGAAGTTGAAGGGATGACACAGAAATGGAGGAACAAAACGTGAACCAAGGCAGCAGTGGTACCCACTGGACACTAGATCGAAAATGAACTATACAACTTGTGGGTGGGGACAGGAGGGAGGGGAATGGCAGAGCGAGGGAAGGGGTGACATTATCCAAAAAGAAATATACTCTTCACCTGATTTGTGTCACTGTGACCCCTCTGTATATCACCTTTATAATAACAGTAAAAAAAAAAAAACTGAAGCAGTGAAAATGAACTACACACCTTGTGATTGGGGACAGGAGGGGAAAACTGCGAGAGAGCGAGGGAAGGGGTGACATTGTCCACAAAGGAACATACTCTTTGTCTTATATGACTGAAACCCTTCTGCGTGTCACCTTTATAATAATAATAAATTAAAGTAAAACCCTTGACAAGATACATCATAAGTGCTTGATGCAAGTTAGCTGTTGTTATCATTATGCCAAGCTTTAAAAAATCATGACATCCCCCCACCAATAAAAATAAAATTAAAAAAAAAATCACAAACCTGGTCATCCTGAGCCAGCTACACTCAGAAAGTCCCGTGTCCTCTCTTGTCAAGCACCTCCCTCATCATCTCCTGTGTCTCAGGGTCTGGGACTGCGGAGCCTGCTTGTGAAGTTGTTTGTTTCTGCCTGGATTGCAGGTATCCCTCCTGTCACCTTTTCCTTCATTGAAAACTGTTTCCACAAGTGCCTGCTGGGTCCCCTATCAAATTTTGGGTGGAAGGGTTCCTTAGCCCCACGTTCTTGTCTTTGCATTCACCCTCGACCCCAGCTTGGGTGTGCTGCGTGATAGCAAGCCCTGTGCTTGCTGACAAAAGGAATGAATTGCTTCCGAGGGAATCATTTTTCTTAAAGCTTTGGGGTAGGGAATGCCCCGTCAGTGAGGTGGCAGTTCAGTCAAAAATGCCTTTAGACGAGTGAATTGGTTCAGGGTGCAGTGTGTGTGTGTGTGTGTGTGTGTGTGTGTGTGTGTAGAAATATCACAACGAGACTTCAGGCCACAAATGCATAATTCAAAAGAAATTTAAGTATCTTTGGAAGCCAGGTGCAGTGACTCTTGTCTGTAACCACAACTATTCCAGAAGTAGAACTACTCAGCAAGCAGAGATTGGGAAGATTAAGGTGTGTGGGGCGGGGGGGGGCAGTTAGCAAGACTCCATTTCAACCAATAAACTGGACATGATACTTAATAGATATCAACAACACAGGCGGGATAAATAGGAGAGAATCATAGTCCAGCCCTATTGAGGCAAAAATTCAAGAGTTTATCCCCCAAAATAACTAAAGCAAAAGGGACTAGAGGAGTTGAACACCTGTAATCGTGTAGCTATGAATTCAACCCCTGTACTGCAAAAAAAAAAGAAAAAAGTACCTTTGGTAAGGGTGTGAATAGGACAATGATATGACTGGTTGGCTATGTAAATGATTAATAATATATAGCCATGGTTACAAGAGAGCTGGTACCTGTGTGGGAATGTGCAGCTGCATAAAAAATGAGTGAAGGGACCAGGAGTTTGGCCTAGTGGTGGAGTGCTTCCCTAGCATGCATGAAGACTCAGGTTCAATTCCTTGGTACCATATACATAGAAAAAGCCAGAAGTGGCTCAAGTGGTAGAGCACTAGCCTTGAGAAAGCCCAAGGACCATCTCAGGCGCTAAGTTCAAGCTCTGAAACTGGCAAAAAAAAAAAAAAATGAGTGAAATGGTTAAGGATGTCAAGATGAATTTGTAAGAGTCCAGAAAACAAAGAATAGCAATAGCTATCACGTATACATCTTATACTATGCCTCATATTTATAATTAGGTATTTGTATACTATCTTTGAGATGAGAAATTAAAAGTGACTGTGCTGGGCTGGAAGTTTGGCCTAGTGGTAGAGTGCTTGCCTAGCATGCACGAAGACCCAAGTTCGATTCCTCGGTACCACATACGTAGCAAAAAAGCCAGAAGTGGTGCTGTGGCTCAAGTGGTAGAACCCTAGCCTTGAGAAAATCCAGGGACAGTGCTCAGGCCCTGAGCCCAAGCCCAGGACTGGCAAAAAAAAAAAAAAGTGACTGTGCTAATAACAGATCAAGTGGGAAATATGTCAGTGGTCAAAAGAAATCTTTGAAAATTGAATTTTTCACTATTCAACAGTCTGAAGCAATAAGAAAAATAGGAAGAAAAGATAGGAAGGAAGGAAGCTGGGAGGGAGGGAGGAAGGAAGGAAGGAAGGAAGGAAAGAAGGAAGGGTGGGAGGGAGGGAGGGAGGGAGGGAGAAAGAAAGTGACAGTAACAGGTTACCAAAGAGAGATAGATTTAGACGTGGAAAACTATCATTCAGAAATGGGAAGAATTATTGACCACAAGGTGAACTTGTGTCTGAATAATTGGAAGCAGAGTTGCTCTTTCCCTCAACTCCAAGGGGATAGTTTCCAGAGATTCTGCAAGCGCTTCTGTTTGGGGAACTGCTATGTCTAGAGACCTTTTGGGTTAAGGCTGAAAAAGGAAAGGATTTGAAGACAAAGAAATGAATCAGGAAAAGGAGCAGGATGGATCTTTCTCAAGTTGAAGTCCTAGGGAGAGATGATTGGGTCTGGTTTGTGCAAAGTGTGCGTACGTGTGTGTGTGTGTGTGTGTGTGTGTGTGTGTGTGTGTGTCTACTGGGGCTCGAAGCTGGGACCTGCACACTATTTTCCTTGGATTTTTGCTTAAGGTTAGCCCTCTACCACTTTGAGCCACAGCACCACTTCTGATTTCCTGGTGATTCATTGGAGATAAGAAACTCACAGACTGGCTGGGCTGGCTGTAAGCCTCAACCCTGAGCTCAGCCTGTTGAGCAGATTACGAGCAAGACAGCCAGCCTTTTGATAAGCTTGGACAGAAGCTGACACAGCAAAGCTGTGGTGACTCTGGTGGACTTTCAGGCCCAGGCCTCTCCCTAGAGATGTCAGCCATCTCACTGGGACAAGGAACTGCTGGCAGTGAAACCATGATGTTCATTCTCTCAAGGGGACAACCAGCTCACCAAGACTGACATCACAGTTTGTTAGTACAGGAGAGACTCTGCGTGGGCTGCTGGGACCCAGTGCTCCAGAGCCGGGAGGACCCTGTTTGTACAAGAATAGGTGATATGAAGAAAATCTAGACAGCCTCTGTGGAGAAGGAGGTTGGGTCAGAGCTGGCCACAGGACAATTGTGATGTAACTGCATTAGAAGCATTCTATGTTCGGTGTTTAGAATGATAGGTTCAACTCAGAAAACTAAAATGGAGCCAGGTGCCAGTGGTTCACATCTGTAATCCTAGCTAAGAGGCTGAGATCTGAAGATCCTGATTCGAATCCAGCCCAGACAGGAAAAGTCCATGGGCCTCTTATCTCCAATTAAACATCAAAAAGCTGGAAGTGGTTCAAGTGGTAGAGCACCAGGCTTGAGTGAAAAGCTAAGAGATAATGCCCCAGCTTCAGTTCAAGCTTCCACATTCACACACACACACACACACACACACGCAGACACACACACACACACACCCCAATGTGGTATACTCTTATTGATGCAATGTGACTAAATGATAGTAGCTAGCAACTAGGGAAAGTCTGAATTATTTCTTTTCCAGGGTATACAATGTATTCAATGACCCAAGCAAGCTGATAATGGTGGTTCCTGGGAATGGAGCCAAAGTGCCAGAGGAGAAAGATGTTAAGTATAAAGCTGTGTTGCTCCTAAAGAAAACTGGAAGAAGAAAGCCAACAGTTTAATTTGGAATTTAACTCTGACTTTTCTTCCTCTTACTATTCTCCTTGCTCACCCCAATCCTGGCCACAAGGCTTGCACAACGCTCCCACCACACGTGGGTCCCCTTGACTCAGCATCCTCCCACTGGCTGTTTCTGTGATCAGCCTTGTCAATTCCTTCTAGGCCTTGCTCACCTGCCACCTTCTCCGGGAGTCTTTCCACTCACAGTGGCAACTCACACCTGCCCCCACTTCTTCACAGTGCTAACCCCTTAACCCTAGCATATATGGGCTTCAGCCTGCTTCAGAACTGAATCACTTATTACATCTGCTGTTGATGGCTCTTTCCCTACCCCCACTGACACAATTCCTATTTTTCTCCCTAAAAGAAGATTTTTTTTGTTACACTAAGAGGTTCCAGGGGTAGGGAGTAGGCCCTCAATATTTCCTAAGCAAATAAACTCATGGTGTAACCTTTGGGCCATAATTTGATCATTTACAAGTTTCCTCTCTTTAGTAAACTAACACTCCTTAAAACTAATGATACAAGCTGGGTACCAGTGGCTTATACTTGTAATCCTAGCTACTCTGGAGGCTGAGATCTGAGGATCTCAATTCAAAGCCAGTCCAGGCAGAAAAGTTTAAAGCCTCTGGAAGTGGCTCGGTGGCTCAAGTGGTTGAGCACAGAGAGGCTCAGAGACTGTGCTCAGACCCTAAATTCAAGCCCTGGGACTGGAAAAAAAAAAGATATAATAGTTTACAAGTGAAGAGTTAAATTAATAGATTGTTGCATTTGTAAAATCCCTGAACAGAAATCTTCATGGTGTTACTTCCCTAGGGAACTCGCCAAACATTGATTTCTTCCTTTTATGGCCTGGGTGATGTCCCTGAGTTCTTCAGATCAAGGCTACTGCTCTACTGCTTGAGCCACAGCACCACTTCTGGTTTTCTAGTGGATAATTGGAGATAAGAGTCTTCCTGTCTTAGTGCATAGGCTGGCTTTGAACTGCAATCCTCAGATCTTAGCCTCCTGAATAGCTAGGCTTGCAGGCGTGAGCCACGACACCCAGCTATTTCACCTCTTTTTTTAAATTATTATTGAAGGCATAATATGTATTATTCACCTATTTTTCCTGTCAGGGTACTATGATCTGAACACATATTGCCTCTAAGATCCCATGGTAAAATTCTAGCCCCTCATGCATTGGAATGAAAGGCTTTGGGGGTGGCAGAGCCTTCATAAATGGGATTGGTAACCTTATAAAAGAGGCCCATGATGGCATGTGCCTATAATCCCAGCACTCCTAACAGGCAGGAGGATAGTTGGAGGACAGCTTGTATTAGTTGAGTTCTAGGCCCAGTCTCTATTATTATTATATAGTGACATCTTGTCTCACCACAAAAAAATGAGGGAGGGGTGCCTAGACACAATTGCTCATGTCTGCATCCCAGTTACTTAAGAGGTGGAGGATAGCCAGGCTGGTGGCTCAGGCCTGTAATCCTAGCTACTCAGGAGGCTGAGATCTGAGGGTCAAGGTTCAAAGCCAGCCCAGGCACTAAAAATAATGACACTCTATTCTCCAATTAATCACCCGAAAATGGGAAGGGGGGCTGTGGCTCAAGGGGTAGGGTGGTAGCCTGGAGTGACAGGCTCAGGGACAGTGCCCATGTCCAGAGGTCAAGTCCCATGACCCACAAAAAAAAAAAAAAAGAGGTGGAGGATTGAGATTCAAGGCTATCCTAGACAGAGATGTTATCAAGACTTATCATATACTAGTGTGTTAGCTTAAGCAGGAGACAGAGATGCCAGGCGTGGTGGCTCACACCTGTAATCCTAGCTTCTCAGGCGGCTGAGATCTGAGGATCAAGGCTCAAAGCCAGCCCAGGCACAAAAGGACCTGAGACTCTTATCTCCAATTAACCTCTAGAAAACCGGAAGTGGGGTTTGGCTGAAAGGTAGGGCGGTATTCCCTTCCTCCTCCCCCCCCAAAAAAGAAGGAGGCAGAGGTAGTTGGATCCTGTTCAGAAGCTGGCAGTAGAAAAAAAATCCCTTTTCTTTATATGAAAAATAACTAATGCAAAAATTGACTGGAGGCATAGCTCAAGTGTGAGGCCCTGAGTTCAGACTCCAGTGCCACCTCTCTTTCTCTTTCTTTCTTTCTTCCTTTCTTTCTTTCTTTCTTTCTTTCTTTCTTTCTTTCTTTCTTTCTTTCTTTCTTTCTTTCTTCTTTCTTTCTTTCTTTCTTTTGCTAGGGCCTAGGCACTGTCCTTGGACATTTTTGGCTCAAGGCTAGCACTCTGCCACTTTTGGCTTTTTCTGAGTATGTACCGAGGAATCGAACCCCTGGTTTTGTGAATGTTAGGCAAGCACTCTACCACTAGGCCATGCTTTTGGACCAGTACCACCTCTTGCAAAAAATAAAAATTGAATCCATGTCCCCCCCATGAAGACATAGTGTGAAGTTACTGTATATGAACCAGAAATCAGGTCCTCATTAATCACTGAATTTACTGGCCTTGATTCTGAATTTCCATACCTTGGGAACAAGAAATAAATTTCTTATATCTAAATGATAATCTGTCTGTGTTGTTGTTGGAAAAACACTCATGGATTGAGACACACAGTGCCTTACTTACTGAAATAGAATCCAGAAGCTCTGACTTGTATTATAAATTATCTAAAGAAACACCTCTCATCTGGATGCCATTGGTTCATATTTATAATACTAGCTAGTAAGGAGTTTGAAATCTGAGGATCTTGATTTGAAACCACTCTAGGTAGAAAAGTTTGCGAAACTCATTGCCAATTAACTAACAAAAAGTCAGAAACAGAGGTGTTGCTCACATGGTAGGGTACCAGTCTTTTTTTGGGGGGGGGCAGTCCTGGGGCTTGAACGCAGGGCCTGGGCATTGTCCTTGGATACTTTTTGCTTAAGGCTAGCACTCCGCCACTTAAGCCACAGTGCCACTTCCAGCTTTTTCTGTGTATGTGGTTCTGGGGAATCGAACCCAGGGTTTCATGCATGCTAGGCGAGCACTCTACCACTAGGCCACAGTCCCTGCCCAGGGTACCAGTCTTGAAAGGAAAAGCCAAGCAAGAACATAAAACCATGAATTCAAGTCCCACCACTAGAAAAAATAAAAACAAAAAAAGCAGAGCAAAAGAATCCTTTCAGGGACTGGCTTATGTAAACAATGGTATAAACCAGATATCATCCATTTCCTACAGGATTTCCATATTCACTAAGTAAATAGCTGATAATGTAAAGGTAAATTACTTCATCGGATTCCTCTCAGTCAGAAGGAAGGGACCTGATGAAGCCGGCACTCATTTGATGGAATACTTAACATTCTCTAGGGTATATCTCCAAGTGCTTTAGTGGCTACTACTGTCACTGAATTATGGACCTTCTAAGCTTGTACCTAGAAGTCACTTGTGTGGCTGCAGGGGAAGTGGGGAACTACGAGCTCTTCTCTGAAGAGGTAACTTGGCAACCAATGTGTTTGAATAGATCCACAGTAAACAAGCTGCCTTTGGGTGATCTGCAGGAACACCCTCGTCTCTGACGAAAATACTGCAGATCTTAAGACTTTGAGTCATGAAGCCATATGGCCAGGCGTGGTATGTTCAGCCGCTGGTAATAAGAAAATAGATAGCCATACAGATTACTATGGAGATAATGGATGAATCATATTCTTGCCTTTCTTTGGTCACTTGAGGAATAGACCTAGCTTTTGTCTTTGCTGCATAAAAGCCTTGCTTAATACTTAAATCATGAGATCAGACTTTTAAGATTCACTTACTTTCTAGGCTCTAGTGGCTCACAGGAGCTACTCAAGAGGCTGAGATCTGAGAATCACTATTTGAAGTCAGCTTGGGAAGAAAATTCTGTGAGACATTTCCAATTTAAAAAAAAAAAAACCTGGAAGTAGAGCTGTGGCTCAGGTGCTAGAGATCTAACCTTGAGCAAAAAAGCTCAAGCACATCTCTGTGAACTTTTCTATACCCTTTAGTGCCAATTCCTTGCCAGGCAAAGCTAACAAAAAAATCTTGCTACATGAGGGAGTGCCTGGAAGTTTATAGTTTGTACACATGCAGTAAATGGCTCATTAGTACCCAACCCAAAGACCATATAAGTTCTTCCAAGATAAATGTAAAAGCTAATCTCATAAAATCAGTAAGGTATCATCGAACAACTTTTATGCAGAGATCATTGTGCTTGCTGTTTCAAGTAAGGGACAAGCCCAGTATTAGTCCTCAATCAACAGACAGGCTGATTTCTACTGATCAAGAGATTTGAGGTTCCTGATAAAAAGGCGAGGATCGTGAGAAAGGCCTCTCACGTGGAAGCAGATGAACTGAGGCAGCATAGAATAGTGACCTAGTGACAGAACTTCTAGGAGGCTGCTGGGATGGGGTGGGAAGAGCTTCAGCTGGAGAAAGCCAGGAGAGAAGAATAAACGGAAATGCATAATTTCCATGGATGCATAAAAAGAATAAAAAGAGAGAAGTTGGGGGCCAGGGCTCACGCCTGTAATCCTAGCTCCTAAAGAGGCTGAGATCTGAGGATCCTAGTTCAAAGCCATCCAGGGCACTAAAAAGTCCATGAGACTCTTATCCCCAATTAATCACCACAAAGCTGGAGTGGCACTGTGGCTCAAGGGGTAGGGTGGTAGCCTTGAGCTGAAAAGCTCAGAGACAATACTCAGGCCCAGAATTCAAGTCCCACAACCAACAAAAGACAGGGAGGTGGAGGGGATTAATAGAGGAGAAAGTAGAGCCAAAAAAAGTCTTTTTTTTTTTTTTGGCCAGGCCCGGGGCTTGAACTCAGAACCTCAGCACTGGCTTTCTCAAGGCTAGCCCTCTACCACTTCAGTCACCGCACCATTTCCGGCTATTTCTATGTATGTTGTACTGAGGACTCAAACCCAGGTCTTGGTGAATGCTAGACAAGCACTCTACCACTAGGCCAAACTCCCAGCCATGTAAAGTCTTTTTTTTTTTTTCTTTTTGTCTGTCATGGGGCTTGAACTCTGGGCCTCAGCGATGTCCCTGAGTTCTTCAGCTCAAGGCTACCACCCTACCCCTTAAGCCACAGCCACATTTCGCATTTTCTAGTGGTTAATTGGAGATAAGAGTCTCAAGGACTTTAGTGCCCAGGCAGGCTTTGAACCGAGATCCTCGGATCTCAGCCTCTTGAGTAGCTAGAATTACAGGTGTGAGCTACTGTGCCTGGCATAGTCACTTTTTTTTTTTTTTTTTTTTTTGCCAGTCCTGGGCTTGAGCTCAGGGCCTGAGCACTGTCCTTGGACTTTCTCAAGGTTAGAGCTCTACCACTTGACCTCAGCACCATTTCCGGCTTTTTTCTGTGTATATGTGCTACCTAGGAATCAAACCCCGGTCTTCGTGCATGCTAGGCAAGCACTCTACCACTAGGCCAAACTCCAGGCCCCAGTCATTTTTTTTAAATAGGAAAACTGAATTGGAGAGGAGGGATTCGAAAATAATAAAATTATAAGCATATTTTTAAAAAAGTGAACCAGGTATGAGCCAAGAGAGAGATGGAGGATTTAGGCTAATTAATAAAAGACATATCACAGACGTTAATGCTGTTCTAAAATCTAAACAAAACCACATTGACATGAAGTCTTATAGACAGTACTAAGAACAGCCAGAAAAAGAAAAAAAAAAAGATCTTTGCATTTTTACCTTCGGTCCCTGAGATACCCATGCAAATCTGAAGATTCTATTCACATCGTGCCAAGAAGTTCAGCCAAGCACCAATGGCTCACATCTGTAATCCTAGCTACACAGGAGACTGAGATCTGAGGATTGCTGTTCAAAGCCAGCCAGGCATGAAAGTCCCTGAGAATCTTATCTCCAATTGGCCACCAAAAACCCAGAAGTAGCTGGGTACAACGGATCACACCTGTAATCCTAGCTACTCAGGAGGCTGAGATATGAGGATGGAGGTTCAAAGCCAGCCCAGGCACTAAAGAACATGAGACTTTTATCTCCAATCAATCACTGGAAAATGAGAAAGCGCTGAGGTTCAAGGCATAGGGTGGTAGCCTTGAGCTGAAGAACTCAGGGACAGCACCAAGGCCCACAGTTCAAGCACCATGATGAGAGAGAGAGAGAGAGAGAGAGAGAGAGAGAGAGAGAGAGAGAGAGAGAGAGAGAGAGAGAGAGAGAGAGAGAGAGTCCAGAAGTGGTGCTATGGCTCAAAAGGTAGAGTACTAGCCTTGAGCTGAAGAGCTCAGGAACAGCACCCAGGTCCTGAGTTCAAGCGCCATGATCGACCAAAAAATAAAAAAACAGAAAAGTCCAGGTGAGAAGTAAGAATGGAGTCACACATCTTATGCCAACATCTGGCATCCACCGACTATGTGGCTGCAGAGGACTGAAGGAGAAGATGGCGTCATGGGATGTCATGTATGCTTTGAAGATGGAAAGATACTACGTTCTGCAACCAAATGAAGGTGGTTACGTTCTGTGCCCCACTTGTTTGCACACCAGCCTTCATTCCAGGGCTTTTTAATGGGGACCTATATTAATCCATGCCTCAACTAGCTAACAAAAATCTACCCTTCATAGCTCACTGAAGAAACAGGCTTGTCAAAAGGCGCAAGTGACATGGGGGCAGTGGCAGTGGTATGCTGGGAACAAGGTCTCCCTGCCTAGGTTTGTGGGAGTGGAGCATTTTCCAATGGAGCCATAATCTGCTGAGAAGAGAGATCTTAGACAGGGTACAAAAGGGGCCACGTGGGTTGAAAGTCCTTTCTGCAGATGAACCTTGGCTTTGGCCACCTCTGCCTTTCCCTACCTGCCTTTCAAATCTAATGTGCTTGCCTTTAGCATTAGCCACCAGGAAATTCACATTCCTGCCACAGACTCTTCTGTGTCCCCAGGGTTCTGGCACACCCACCAGGCCCAGGCACACCCACCAGGTCCAGGCACACCTGTTGCTATTGTATTGCCTTGGCCACAGCCCAGGCTCACAGCTATACACTTAACCACTTCAAGGAGACATGAAACAAGGCAAAGGAATAGACTGTTTTAATTTTCTAGGAATGCTGTAACAAAGTACCATAGATTGGGTGGCTTAAATGGCAAAAAAAAAAAAAACCTTTCTCACATTTCTGGAGACCTGAAGTTTAAGACTAGTTGGTGAGTTTCTTCTGAGGCCCCATTCCTTGGCTTGTAAAAGGCTGTCCTCTCTTTAAGTCTTTTCCCAGCCTTCCCTTGTCACATGTCAGTGCCCCAATCTCATCTTCCTATCCCCCCTCCCCCTCAAAAAAAAAAAGCAACAACAAAAAAGAACAAGTAAACCCTTACTTAACACAGGGTGAACATTTTTTTTAACATAGGAGCCTAAGTCTGAGCCCTAACAGGCCCCCAGCCATTTGCTAATATAGCTGAGCAACGAAGCTCAGGGATTGCACCCAGGCCCTGAGTTTAAGCCCCAGGACTGGCATGAGACAGAGCGAGAGAGACAGAGACAGAGAGATAGAGACAGAAATACGGAGAGAGACAGAAAGAGAGAGGCAGAAAGAAAGAGAGAGAGCAAGACAGAGAGACAGAGAGAGGGAGACAGAGAGGAAAGAGAGAGCTTAGGCTAGGCATTTGGTCTAGTGGTAGAGTGCTTGCCTAGCATGCAAAAAGACCCAGGTTTGATTCTTCAGTACCACATACATAGAAAAGCTGGAATTGGTGCTGTGGCTCAAATGATAGAGCTCTAACCTTGAGAAAGCCCAAGGACAGTGCCCATGCCCTGAGTTCATGCCCTGAGACTAGCAAAAAGAATTTAAAAAAAACAAAGAAGGGGCTGGGAATTTGGCCTAGTGGTAGAGTGCTTGCCTAGCATGCATGAAGACCTGGGTTTGATTCCTCGGTACCCCACATACATAGCAAAAAGCTGGAAGTGGCGCTGAGGCTCAAGTGGTAGAGTGCTAACCTTGAGAAAGTCCAAGGACAGTGCTCAGGCCCTGAGCCCAAGCCCAGGACTGGCAAAAAAAAAAAAAAAAAAAGAAAGAGCTCATCTGTAGAGAGAATCAAGAAGCTTGGTGAAGCCAACTGTGGTGATATTCTCCTATAATCCCAGCACTTAGGAGGTAGAGGCAGAAGAAGTGAAAGTTCAAGATGAGCCTGGATGATGTCAAAAACTCAGGGATTTGGACTGTAGCTCAGTTGTAGACCTACCGTGACCTAATACTTGCCTAACAAGACCAAAGCTCTGCGTTTGATCTTCAGCATTGGGTTAAAATAGGAGAGGGAGGAAGAGAAAGAAAAACAGGGAGGAAGAAGAGGAAGACGAGTTGGAGGAGAAAGAGGAGCTTGGGGTTTTGGTGGCAGAGGCATCAGGATCTCTCTGCCAGTCTGGGTTATTTAGTGAGTGACTGTCTCAAAAGAAGCCTGAAGGAGGGCAGGGACCAGGCACAGAGAGAGTCAGGAAGTATCCTGAGGATATTGTGATTTTTTTTGTGTATCACAATTGATCCCAACCCAACACACATCCTTCCCCACTCCCACCCCCCTCATGAGCTTGGACTCTGGGCCTGAGTGCTGTCCCTGAGCTCTTCAGCTCTACCTCTGAGCCACAACACCACTTCCAGTTTACTAGTGGTTTATGGGAGGTAAGAGTCTCACAGTCTTTAGTGTCTAGGCTGGCTTTGAATCAAGACCCTCCGATCTCAGCCTCCTGAGTAGCCACCGTGCCCGGCTCCACATACACCTTTTTACAAAGCTTTTTTTCTTTCTTCTTAGACTTGCTGAAGCTGGTTTCTGTCACCTGCTACCAATAAATGTCGAACATTAGCCCTCACTGGAGGTCCCCTGACTTGTGGAGGGGCTGGGTCCTCTGTGTAGTGCTGGTGCACAAAGGGAGCCAGAGGGCAAGGCCTTTGGGGTTGTTGCCATGGCTACAAGATGACTCATGTTCCAGAATTTCCCCACAAAGCTCTAACTGCTCACCAGAGACTCAGAAAGAAGTTGTTTCTGGGAACTTGATGTTGACATGCACCTTTATGGCAAGCAGGCCTAGCCCCACTCGTGGTCAGTTCAGCCTTACACAGAGCCACAGTTTTTTGGCCTTTATTTCCCAACCTAGTCTCATGAATTTTGGCCTCTACTCTGTGGCATTCTCTAGAACTGTCCTTCATTTCCTGCTTGTCTTTTAGCATTCTCTATTCTATTCCCTTTACACCCAAATCATGCTTTCAGCCAAGCCCTCATCTTCCAAGCATACACAAACTGCTTCAGAAGGATGTCTCCCAGGCTTGCACTAAAGCTGAAATATCCAAAGCACTCCCTAGGCATATTTTTTTCCACCCTGCCAGTCTGATCCACTGGAGAAGGCAAAGGAGGAAGTCAGCTGGCAGGCACATGTGCCGCTCTTGATAACCATCTCTTCCACCACGCTGACTGGAGCTCTTGCAGTACAAACAGAATTGTGGGGCTTGGTGTGGCTAAGGCAGGGTGTGGTGAAACTGGACTGACAGGCTCTGTCTTGGAAAGCCCTCTAGATCTGCATGTTGGCAACACATTGTGCATATTTTCAAAGTCTCTTCTAGCCAGCAACCATAAAAATTAAAAAAAAAAATCTCTATGGAACCAGCTAGGAAGATCTGGTTTGTTTAAAGGATCAGAAATCATGCAGGAGGCTTTTCTCCCCTCTCTGTACTTTTCAAGGTCACAATATGCGCTCTAATTGCATTTGCGTAAGAATCAATGTTGCCAGTCTTACAGAACGTTGAACTGAGCTGAACATTGGTGGCTCAGCCTAAAATCCTAGCTAGTCAGCAGGCTGAGATCTGAGGACTGTGACTCAAAAACAGCCTGGGTTGGAAGGTTTGTGAGAGTCTCATCTCCAATTAACCACCAAAAAACTAAAAGTGAAGCTATGACTCAAGTGGTAGAATGACAGCCTTGAGTGAAAAAGCTAAGAGACAAGCATCTAAGCTTTGAGTCCAAGATTCCTAAGAAAAAAAAAAAAAGTTGAGGAACTGTAGCTCAGCATGAATGTTTACTACAAAATCACATTTTTTTGACAGTTCTGGGACTTGAACGCAGGTCCTGGGCACTGTCCTTGAGCTTTCTTAAGGCTAGCTAAGGGCCATAGCACCACTTCTGTGTATATGGTACCAAGGAATCGAACCCAGGGCTTTGTGCATGCTAGGCACTCTCCGGGTCCCAAAATCACATTCTTAATCACATCATATTATGAGGTCACAAAAGATGGTAGGCACTTTTCATAAGCGGGCCAATTCTTTCAAATCTAAGCTCTCCAAATGCCTCAATGTCATGTGCAGCAATGATAATGCATGATCATGGGAACTTCAGAGCTATTTGCCCATTGTCCCATGGGTGATGAAAGGTCAAGGATCTTACAATAAAGCAGGGAGCTTCTAGGTATGCATAGGTATATCTAACATAAAATCAGAGTAGGGCAGAAAATGGGAGTATGTGGAGAGCAATTTAACTTTATGGAGAGGACCATGAGGCCTGTAAGGTTTAAGTTAATAAAAAGCTCTTCCTGGGGCAAAGAGAAAGCCAGAGCTGAGTGGATGATTCTTGGTGATATAATGGCATAAGATCAAGAAAAAATTAACCTCATTGGCCATTCCAGCAAGTAAACTTTAATCTCCAAAGAAGAACATAATTTCAACTATAAACATTATTACTCTCTGCTCATTCTGTCTCTGTTATACATTCACTCATTCATTCATTCGTTTGTTTATTCAGTATTACTTCTCCAGATATGCTGTTAGAAAATATGAAAATAGGAAGCATTGTTTTTTGCTATTGAGGGAAAGCCAGAGGGATATTCCGACTACTGGATCAGATACACAGACTACACAGACAACTCACTAGAGTGTAATGGGATGACAGCTGGAGTGGAAGGATGTGACCCATGAGGAAAGGACATAGCTTATTCTTCCTGTGTGTGGGGAAAGGTGGATCAAGACTAGTGGAAACACCCTGACCAAAGGCAATGGGGCAAAAGGGTGTCAGGGGAGAGTGAACAGTGACGCTGGGTTTATCAGAGCAAAACTATGCACTTCCTTACTCTTCAATTCCTATAATTCTCACAACAGCCTTATGGGCCAGGAAACATTATTCTCTTCATTTTGCTGTTAAAGAGACAGAGACACAAGGAACTAAAGAGCTTGATTGATGTCACACAACTAATAAGTGGAAGAGTTGGAGTTTGAAATCCAGCAAGGAGGCAGGCATTGAGTCTGCTCTGTGAGCCTCATGGGCCATAGAAATATAAGTAGGTGGCTCATGCCTGGAATCCTAGCTACTCAGGAGACAGAGATCTGAGGATCAAGTTTCAAAGCCAGCCCAGGAAGAAAAGTCCATGTGACTCTTATCTCCATTTAACTACCAAAAAGTCTCAAGTGTTGTTGTGGCTAAAGTATTAGAGTGCTAGCCTTGAGTGAAAACACTAAGAAACACCCAAAGTACATGCCCTAGGTCACACACACAGACACACACACAATCCTGTGACTGATCATTCTGAAGCCCAGTAATTAATGATAGCTAGTAATTAATGGTAGATATGGCATGTCCTTTATAATGTTTTTTCCTTTCTGAGTCAACACCCAAGATAAATGCAAAGTACCAGCTTGCTTTTGATGGCATTTCTCTGATGAGCAGGAGCAGTCTGAGATAATTACGCTGACAGAAGTGGAAATGATTAGGTTCATAAAAAGTGTTCGTTTCACTTGTAACTTTAGTTCCCTTGGATTAAAATTAATAAAATAATAATAATAATGCTCTAAGGTTGTGGAGATACGTAGGTGTTTGCAACACAATAACAAAAAATAGTAGCAACTCCATCACTCTTAGTACTTCCTCATAATTAAGATGAGGTTGATATGACAATATATTTTTATTCCTTTAGTGATACTATAGATTGTCATTCTTTCTGCTCTTTCTCATTTGCTGATCTGCATTTTCTGAAGGATGGTCCTTTTTATGTGCCTATAATTTCCGGGTGACTGTCACTGTGTCCTGCCCTGTTCCTTTATGTTTTCAAACTATCAGTGACCTCTGGGGCAGGCAAGAATTGGTCCACCACTCAAGGACATAGATTCCTACTTCTTGAAGAAATGAACTCCTGCTCTGCATGGGAGATGTAGGCAGAAGGCTCAGTTGCTTAATCTCTGCAAACACATGTTTTTCTTCTCTTTTTGGTGTTGGGAATGGAATGCAGGTCCCCTCGCATGCTTGACACACTTCCCAGTGAACTATATCTTGAGCCTCTTGAAACATTTGAAATATTTAGCAGGGCACTGGCAGCTTACACCTATAACCCTAGTTCTACCAGAGGCTGAGGTCTGAAGATCACAGCCTGGGCGGAAAGCTGGGAGGAAGTCCTGCAGCCAACCTCTTAGCAAGTGCTCTGCCCCAGTTGCTCTTCAGTGCCATGCCAGATGCAGGGATTCAGTGAGAACAAAACTAGCCTTCAACATGGTGCACTACAGGGAGCGTCTGAACAGACTCCTGCTTTTCCAGACCAGAGGTGAGCTTGCATTGTACCCTTCACGAGCAGCCCTGCTCTCTTTGCCGACTAGGACACATCTGTAAGACTGTGCAAGGTACTGGATAGAAACTTCCAGGGCAAGTGGAAGGGACTGGGCACCCAGGCATGTTGCATGGCTGTTCTGGACCATGGTTCTCCACTCCTAGATCAAAAGGTTAAGGGACAACCCACAGGCACAGCTTCCTGGGTTCCCTCTTCCTCTTTTCTGTTTCTGCCGCCCAGACGAACATGAAGGAGGAAAATACCCAAAGGCAGAAAGCATCTGTTTCCCCATAGTTTTGGTCATAGGGGGGAAAACAAGTGTGTCAGTGCTAATTAAATCCAGTTTGTGACATCCAGTGGGCGAAGGGGGCGTGTGGAGATGGTGTGCTCACCACGCCAGGCTGTAGTCTCACCCTTCTTTGTTGGTTGACCATTTAATCTTTTGGAAGCATTTTTTTTTTTTTTGCAAGGATCAGCATTTAGTTTGCTCTCAGGACTGGTTATCCGTGTTCAGATCATTACCTGAAAGAAATGGTTTCGAGCTGGGAAGAAACAGTTAGGCCTGCGGAGACATGTCTATGGTAAGTAGAGACATCCAGGTTCTATGAGAGCCAATAAACCAGAGTTTTGTCTTCTAGTTTTGGAAGTCTGAACCAATAAAACAGTTGAAAACAGATCTCTAGTCCAAAGCCCTGTTCTCTGCCTAGTGCCTGGGCCATCAGCTTTGTTAATTCTGTCCAGACAGGAGTTCAAGAATAGTAACAGCTAATGCTGGGCTCAGCTACTCAGGAGGCTGAGATCTGAGGATCACAGTTCAAAGCCAGCCTGGGCAGGAAAGTCCTAGAGACTCTTATCTCCAATTAACCGTCAGATACCAAGAAGTGGGGCTGTGTCTCAAAGTGATAGAGCACTAGCCTTGAGCAAAAGAGTTCAGGAACAGCTTGTAGATCCTGAATTCAAGCCCAATGACCAACAAGAAAAAAAAAAGAAAAAAGAAAGAAAAGAATAATATAGCAGTTATTGGTACCAACAACACAAAATCCTAACCAACACAAAAAAAAGTAGAGCTATGGTAAACCTTGAGTGAAAAAGCCAAGGGAACAGTACCCTGAGTTCAACTCTAGTACAGGAGGAGGAAGAGAAAGAGAAGAAGGAGCAGGAGAAGGAATAACAACAGAAATACAGTTGAAGTTCTAGAGATCAGAGGCTGGGAAGACACTTATGGTGAGAAGGCATTTCCCAATCACTTTCCCTGATTTTTAGCCTTTTTATTACATTGTTTTGAGTCTGGTCAATGCTGGAGCCTCTCACATGATAAACCCTAGACTCAGATGCCACCCCCTGGTGCTGACTCACCCCCAATTTGCTAAAATGGGTGTGGTTACTTTTATTCTGCATTCCCAGAGATAGCCAAAGCTTTTTGATCTGGCCTTGAAAAAAAGTGTTACAAAACCCAGTGTAGATTCTGTGTGTACTGATGACTGGTTATGTTGCAAGAATGCAACTTAACAGCTTCCACACCCACATGACTCAGCCCAGCCCTCTGCTGCTGCTTTCCTGGCCTTTAGTAACCTGGCCAGGTGCTCCTCTGGTGCCTCACCTCCTGCAGGAGCCACAAAGTCTCCCTCCATAACTGGATTTTTTTTGCTTTGAGGTAAAGGCAATTGCCATTTATCCACTTAGGAATTGTGTGAAGAGGTCTGTGTTATTTTCAGCTACGTAGTCTTTAATGTATGGGACATTTATTCAAGTTGCAAAAGAAAAAAATCCACAATAAGTAAATAAATAAAATCTGTATCAAAACAAAGAGCTGGACACCTTGGGGGGGATGGCAGGGGGAGGGTATAAAATGGAGAAAATTATGTAACTAACAATTCAGAGACCTGGCCAAGAGGAGATAGCAGAGTAAAAGCAATCACTGGGGCCGGGAGTTTGGCCTAGTGGTAGAGTGCTTACCTAGTATGCATGAAGACTGGAGTTCAATTCCTCAGTACCACATACATAGAAAAAGCCAGAAGTGGTGCTATGGCTCAAGTGGTAGAGCTCTAACCTTGAGAAAGCTCAAGGACAGTGCTCAAGCTCTGAGTTCAAGCCCTAGGACTGGCAAAAAAAAAAAAGCAATCAATATACTAATTTCAGCACAAAAAGTCAGATAAGGGATACTGATAGAGTGCTTGCCTAGCATGCATGAACTCCTGGATTCAATTCCTCAGAACCACATACCAAGAAGAAGAAAAGCCAGAAGTGGCACTGTGACTCAAGTAACGTGTGGTAGCCTTGAGCAAACTTCAAGGACATTGCCCAGGCCCTGAGTTCAAGCCCCAGGATTGGCAAAAATAAATACATATATAAATAATAAAAAGGATAAACCCCTTCAAGGAAATGCTTCTTTTGGTCAGGTATTTCTCAGAGGAAGAGAATGCCTTTACTACTGTTCTTACAAAACAGGAAAACCTACCTGAGTCATACTCTGATAAAGATTATTAGATAAGAAAAAAATGCTTCCTTGCAAAAAATACAACTATATTCTATCTATTACAGGACTATGGACAAAAGCAGCCTTAATTCAAACAATCATTACTTTTTTTTTTTTTTTGCCAGTCCTGGGCTTGAGCTCAGGGCCTGAGCACTGTCCTTGGACTTTCTCAAGGCTAGAGCTCTACCACTTGAGCCTCAGCACCACTTCCGGCTTTTTGCTATGTATGTGGTACCGAGGAATCGAACCCGGGTCTTCATGCATGCTAGGCAAGCACTTTAGCCACTAGGCCAAACTCCCGGCCCCGTATAATCATTACTTTTATGAAAAGAGGTTTGATGGTGGCAAATCCACACGTTTTCTGAGGATTCTTAGGTCTGACAAGAATCTGATACAAAACAGCTACAGCCTCTCTGCTCTAAGGACATCTAGCTCTGCAGGAGTCATGTTCCACTTTGTGGTCTCCTCTTTTTTTTTTTTTTGTCATTCCTGGGCTTTCTCTAGAGCTCTGCCACTTGATCTGCAGCACCACTTCCAGCCCTTTTCTATGTATGTGGGATCTTCATGCAGGCTAGACAAGCACTCTATGTGGTCTCCTCTTTGACAGAATGTGCATAATACATATTCCAGCCAACTACCTGCCTAGTTCATTTTCTGTTGCTACATCAAAATATCCAAGACAAAGACATTTATAAAGAAAAGAGATTTTGTGCTGGCTCTTAATTGCAGAGGTTGGGACGTCTAAGAGCCTGTGGGCCCATGTGGTAAGGAGTTTGTGCTGCTTCAACTTGTTATTTCCTCCAGGGAGAAAAGCAGAGGAGCTGACAGTCATATAAGGACATTCCGGATAACTAACCCTTTCTCATGGGACTCCATCCATCAAGCAGGGCCTCTGTGACATAGATGACTCTTACAGGCCCTACCATTTCTTTCTAAACTGTATGAGGTGTAGTGTCCCCTTGCCCACAAGGACAGAGAAAGGTTAACACAGTCAGGAACTAAATATGAATATAATACCACTATTTCCTTGACTACTTAACAGTGGTCTTACAAAGTCCTTATACTTCCCCAAGTCCAGGACCCAATCTAAGATCACACAGCACATAGTTGCCACATGGATTTATTTTCCTCCATCCTGGCACAGTTCTTTATACTTTCTTTTTATTTCTTGACCTTGGCATTGTTCATAGTACACAGGCCAGCATGTGTAGAATCAGCTTCAGTTCCAGTCTGTTCCATGTTTTCTCATGACAAGATTGGAGTCATGGCGTCATCTTCTTCATTCCTATCTCCTGCATGTTAAGCAAGAGACGTCTTTCTTTCCCTTTGGATTTCTACCTACTTGATCTTTTTTGTTAAGGAAATTCTTGCTAACTTAAAAAAATGGTATGAGTTGTATATTTTTGACACATTGATGGGTAGATCTCGGTTTGAACATCTTTTTTTGTTTGCCAGTCCTGGGCTTGAGCTCAGAGCCTGAGCACTGTCCTTGGACTTTCTCAAGGCTAGAGCTCTACCACTTGAGCCTCAGCACCACTTCTAGCTTTTTTCTATATGTGTGGTACCTAGGAATCGAACCCGGGTCTTCGTGCATGCTAGGCAAGCACTCCACCACTAAGTCAAACTCCTGGCCCCGTCAGTTTGAACGTCTTAAACAGAGCTATATAATATTGAATATTGGTTTGTACCATCACAGAAATGTTAGATTTGATAACTTGGTTAAAGCTGTATCCACCACTATGATATCATTAAATTTTTCCTTTATAATTAATAAGTAATCTGTAAGAGCACATAGTTTTTATTTTATGTGTAGAGGATTGATTCCAGGACTCTTGTTGACAACAAGAGTCAAATTCTTGTACTATTTACATATAGTCTACATCCTTCTTGCCCTCTCTCCCTTCCTCTTTCTTTCCCTCCTTCCCTTCTTTCTCCCTCCCTGCCTCCCTTCTTTCCTTCCACCCAGGATCTTACTAAGTAGCCCAGGTAGGCCTTGGACCCATGATTCTCCTGTCTTCAGTAGCTAGGATTATAGGTGTGAGCAACCGGTACCCCTGATTTTGAATCTCATCCCTTGCTTTTTTCTGTTCCCCACTCTGAGGCTCATTTCACCTTAGCTCCTGGCCTTCGATCCCATTTTATCTGTTTTTTTGTTTGTTTGTTTTTATCTCCCAAGATTGGATTTCCAGTTCTACCTGCACAGTCTTTTCCAGTCCCTGAGCCACTCTGAGTCTGCTCCTCCACACTCCATGTTGCTTTTATTTCTGCACTAGCATACCTTTTTGGCAATACCAGGGTTTGAAATCAAGACCTTGAGCTTGCTAGGTAACCTCGTTAGCAATTAAGTCCTCCTTCTTCCCTCCCAACAGTTCTCATCCTGCTGGGCCGTGTACCGGTTTCATAAAGAGGAACAGCTCCTGGAGATTTGGCAGTGTAGCTGTGTCTGTCCCTGCTAACTCTTGAATTCTGAGCTCTGCTTGCTCTACCACCTCACTTCTTGACTGCAGTTCTGCGATGGTCCTGGGCCTTCCTCCGCAGTGATAGCAGAAGCCAGGAGCTGGTGACACCTCCTCACAACAGCGTTTTGTGAGCAGGACAATGACACACAGGAACCATGTGTCCTGCCACCATTTAATGGATGTGAAACTACGCAACCCACCAGCAAGGCATGGCAAGTGGCCAGAGCTGGGAGAAAAAGCAGAGAGGCGGGCGGGCCGCGAAGCACCCTTTAAATGCTCCTGAATAACTCCCTTTTAGCATAGTTCAGCTTAGAAAGAACCCTAGGGCACAGGAGAGAAACTAAGAAAGGAGGCCACAGAAGCAGGAAGTTACACCCATATGACTATTAAGAGAAGTGAGGCTGTAAGAGCTTATTTTCCAGGCTCCTCCATGAAAAAGGTTAGTGTCGTTCGGCTCTGGAAGCTTCTGAAAGGCTCTTTGACTCAGAGGAACTCAGCCCTGCTCTTCAGGCCTCCCTAACTTTATTAGCAGCCCAGGAAGCGGCTGTTTGCTCCTTCTGGGGCTGTGTGTGTGCGCGTGCACCAGTGTGCCAGTCCTGGGTCTTCAACTCAAGGCCCAGGTGCTGTCCCTGCTCTCTCTTCTTTTTTTTTCCCCTCAAGGCTAGCCTTCCCTCTGTCACTTGAGCCACAGTTCCACTTTCAGCTATATCACCTATGCTGCCTAGCCTTCTGAGGTCTCAGAATGTTGGGCTATAAAAGGGTTACTATATTCTTTCTTTTATTCTTTTGTACCAGTACTAGGGCTTGAACTTGAAAAGAACTTCATGTTCTTTTTTAAAAACATTTTTGTTAGCATTAAGATGTTCTACAAGGGTTACTGTTTCATAAGTCAGATAATGAGTCCTCGTGTTCTCCCTTGGTTTTGTGCTTAAGGCTGGCACTCTACCACTTGATTCACACCTCCACTTCTGGTTTTTTACTGGTTCATTGGAGGTAAGACTCTCAGATTTGTCTGCCCTAGATTGCCTTCAAACTGTGACCCTCAGATCTCGGCCACCTGAGCAGGTAGGATTACTAAGATGAGAGGTCAGCAGTGGCCACTATTGTTCTTCTCATGGGTTCTCAGCCTCTCCTTGCTTTTCTCCACCTGCGCATCTTCATTGGTTTCTATTGGGTCAACAGAAAATTGGCTAGAGCATCTTTTCCGTAGGCTTGTGGATAGCAACCTCTCATAGGATCTCATGGTGCAAAGCCTCTGAGCTTCCTGCTGTTATTCCTGCTTGGAGACACCAACACACCACAGACCAACAACAGGAACTCCTCAATGGGGAGTCCTCTCTACCATACACCAGACTAGTTTAGGATGTGGTTCTAGCTCCTCAGATTCTCAGTGGTGCAGGTACCCAGTCCTGCGGTTCTACTCCCTGCTTCCCACTGCTGTCCTGACCCACTTGCAGCTCCTGTTGACTCTTACCTAGATTATTGTAACCACCTACTTCCCAATGAGTCTACTGCTACTGGTAACAGTAAGATGTAAAGCGATCTGGCGGTAGAATGTAAGGTTATTTGGCCACGATCCCACATTAGCCTCCTACTGGAGCCACCATGAGATTCCATAGTCCTTGAGAGATGCATACAGCTGGTAAAGCCAGGGAAACCAAGCATTAACAACTCCAGCCAAATGAGGACAGGGCCACAGCTGGATTGGAAAATCTCATTTGGATACATTTCCAATGGATCTTTCACAGCCTTGGCTTCAAGTAGAAGCATCTGGGGAACTTTAAAAACTACCACGCCCCTCCCTCTGACCTTTAGATTTAATTAGACCATGATGAGATCTGGGTATGTTTACTCTTTCCTTCAAAATAAACTTTTATGTAAGTATTAAATTACTCAAGTCCAAAATGGCTATAAATTCGTTATGAGTACCTTTTTTTTTAACAAATTAGTACAAATTTCCAATATGGTTTTCATTGTTGTAAAATGCCCCATCAAGTGAACACAAATATTTAACTATTCACCTGCTATTTGTTGAGCTTTTAGTTTGTTTCTGATCTTTTTCCTTTTCACAAAAGAAGTTAGAATGACAGCAGTCATCACAGACATGTTCCTTACTTGAAGTTTCTTGAATCCATTAGGAGAAAATCCTGAAAACTCTGACAATTAGTTTCACTAAATTGTACACAAAGAGGTCTTGTGCTTGCAAGCTCAGTTTGCTTGGTGGGCTGGGTGCTCTACCACTCGAGCCACACCTCCACTTCTAGCTGGTTAATCTTCTTTTTGTGCTGGTACTGGGGCTTGAACTCAGGACCTCAGGTTCTTGCTTAGCTTGTTTTGCTCAAGACTGGTACCCTAGCACTCAAGATATACCTCTGTTTCTGGTTTTTTACTACTTCATTGGAGGTACGTTGTCTGCTCTGGTTGGCTTCAAAGTGTTATCCTCAGCTCTTAGCCTCCTGAGTAGCTAGGATTACAGCTGTGTGCCACTAGTTCCAGCCTTTGTCATTATTTTGGAGATGAGGTCTAGTGAACTTTCCTGCCTGGCTGGTGTTGAACCTGGTCCTTCCTGTCTCAGCCTCTTAAGGAATGTCAAGCTGTTGTAGGCCAGCCAGCCTATCTAGAGTGAAGCTGCATCGTGGAATCGTTCGGGACTCGGGTGCTGAGCTCACTCTGCTCTCTGTTGTCTTACTGTATCTGGGAATAATGGGGATACTCCCTTGGAGTCGAAAGTTCTATAAATGTGGGAGATGGAGGGCACTGTTTTGTTTAAGAACCTTGCTGTGATGCCCAGGCTGGTCTCTAGTTGGTGTGCTCAAATGATCCTCCTGCCTCAGTCTCCCTGGTAGCTGGGATTTATGTTTTTCCTCCCTTCTTTCCTCTCTTTTCTCCTTCTCTTTCTTCCTCTCCTCCCTCCTTCCCGTTCCCCCCTCCCTCCCCTTTTCTCCCTTCCCTCTCTCCCTCTGCCTCCCTGCCTCTTCCCTCTGTTTTTTATTTTTGCCAGTCCTGGTTTGAACTCAGGGCCTGGGCACTGTCTCTGAGTTTCTTTTGCACTCTACCACTTAAGCCACAGCTCCATTTGCAGCCTTTCCTGTTATGTGGTACAGAGTGATCACTTTATCACTTGAGCCACAGCACCATTTCCAGTTTTTTCAGGTTAATTGGAGGTAAGAATATCACAGACTTTTGTGCCCAGGCTGGCTTTGAACTGCAGTCCTCAGATCTCAGCCTCCTGAGTAGCTAGGATTATAGGCATGAGCCACTGGTGCCTAGCTAGATTTTTTTTTTTGCTAGTCTTAGGGCTTGAACTTGGGGCCTAAGCACTGTCCTTGGACTTTCTCAAGGCTAGAGCTCTACCACGTGAGTGACAGCACCACTTTCAGCTCTTTCCTATGTATGTGGTACCGAGGAATTGAACACGGGTCTTCATTCTTCATGCACACTAGCAAACACTCTACCACTAGGCCAAATTCCTGGCTGCTCCATTTTTTTTTTTTTTTTTTGGCCAGTCCTGGGCTTGGGCTCAGGGCCTGAGCACTGTCCTTGGACTTTCTCAAGGATAGCACTCTACCATTGAGCCTCAGCACCACTTCCGGCTTTTTGCTATGTATGTGGGGTACCGAGGAATCAAACCCAGGTCTTCGTGCATGCTAGGCAAGCACTCTACCACTAGGCCAAACTCCCGGCCCCTTGATTTTTTTTTTTTTATTTTAGATATTCATCAAGGACATGCTTATTCAGAATGGAGCTCAACTGACCTAAGAACATTTTAATTCTAGACTTGGTTTGAAAGTTTGGCAGACACAGGACTGGGTCATATAAGGAAGTCTCGGGTGTGTGACTGGCTTGTGCAGAAGCTGCACTGGGTTTGGTAGGAACAGGACTGAACACTGGGCTCAGCACATATATAAGGTGGCTAGACACCTGGGCTCCTGTGAAGTGTGCATAAGGCCATATCTGGTTCCCCTTTCTTAGCTCACATCCAAGGTCATTATACAACCCTGGTGGCACGAGCATCAGAAAGCTGGGCGTCTTGGATTAATCATTTTGGAACTTCAGCTAACTCTTTGTGTCAGAATCCCCCAAACCTATACTTTCTCCTGGAAAAATGGGTAAAACCTTTCTACTCATAATTTGGTATTAGAGTGGTCACAACGAGGACATTTTGATTTGGGTACTTATTTGTGGAGTCATTGGAAAAGGAAGGACATAGTCATTCTAAAATGGAGAAGAGGGGCCGGGTGCTGGTGGCTCACATCTATAATTCTAAATATTTAGTAGGCTGAGATCTGAGGATCACAATTTGAAGCCAGCTTAGGCAGGAAGTCCGTGAGCCTCTCATTTCCAACTAACCACCACCAAAAAAAATAAATAAAGCTTTAAGTAAGTTGGGCGTGGTGGCTCACGCCTGTAATCCTAGCTACTCAGAATGAGAGCTGAGGATTCTGGTTCAAAGTCAGCCTTGGCACTAAAGATTCTGAGTCTCCAATTAACCACTAAAAAACAGGAAGTGGGGCTGTGGCTCAAGGGGTAGGTGGTATCTTTAAGCTGAAGACCTCAAGGACAATACCTAGGCAAAGGGGCAGTGCCCAGGCCCAGAGTTCAAGCCCCATGTCCCACAAAAAAAAAAAAAGCTGGGGAAAAAAAATCTAGAAGTGGAGCTGTGGCTCCAGTGGACTCAGGGACTGAGTTCAAGCCTCAGGACTGTCGTGCACATGTGCTTGTGCGCATACACATAAATTGGAGAAGAGAGAAGATTGAGTTTAGTATCAGACACTGGCTCAAGCCTATAATTCCAGTCACTCAGGAAGTAGAGATTAGTAAAATTTCCATTTGAGGCTAGCCTGGGAAAAATGTTAAGGAGGCTCCATCCCAACAAAACAAGGTAGACATGGTAGCACATGTACAATCGTATCTATGTAAGAGGTATAAGTAGGAGGATCAAGATCCAAAGCAAAAATATGAGATCCTATCAGAAAGACAAAGCAAAAAAGGCCTAGGGATTATGGCTCATGTAGTAGAATACCTGCTTAGAAAGCGTGAGGCTCTGAGTTCAAATGCCAGAATCGTCAAAAGAAAAAAAATCTGACTTCTGAAGTTTTTGTTTTCAGCTAGTCTCTAGTGGGTCACTCTTGTAATTCTATGTAAACAGAAGTCTGCTATCTTGGCATCATGGTTTGAAGCCAGCTCAGGTAAGAAAGTCTGTGGGGTTCTCATGTCCAATTAACTACTACCCCCCACCCCCCAAAAAAAGCTGTGGCTCAAGCCACAAGGAGCTAGCCTTGAGCAAAATAGCTCAGAGACAGAGCCCAAGCTCGGAGTTCAAGCCCCAAGACTAGTACAAAAAAGGAAAAAAGGAAAAAAGAAGTTTTGTTTTCTTTGCCTCCCTCATTTTTCTCTAGGTGCTGTCTGATCATGGTTGGTGACTGGCATTCTCAGACCCGTCTCTGGTTCTGGGAGATAAACTCTACTAAATGTAATTAGGCTAAGGAACTTTCCTTTTAACGTGTGTGTGTGTGTGTGTGTGTGTGTGTGTGTGTGTGTGTGTGTGTGTGTGTGTCACAGATACCTGAACCAACTATTTTTGGCCCAGGGAGAGAGATAAATAACTCTTGATCCAATATGTTTATTTGTCCTTTAAGATTTATTTTTCCCAGCACCTTGGTCCTGCAAGAAATAATGAGAGCGAATGAGGAGCCAAGTGCACTCTGGGAAACAGGACGTCTGGTACCATTTAGGGCTTCCTAGGAGCAGACATGGACTTAGTTGTTGTTTTAGTTACTGGGGATTGAATTTAGATTGAATTTTGGCAGCTTCAGTTTTCTTCTTGGTACCTCTCCTCTCTTACGTTTCTTCCAGGATAACACAGGCTAGGGAGCACTTTGCCTGTTGTTTGAGATGTTTGATTGCTGCAGGTGGTTTGTCTCGCCTCTGTTTCTGAACCCACAGCCAGTGCATCTGCTTGGAGACCTGGCATCGGTGGATGATCTTTTCCTGCAGGAGCTCTCCCGGTGTCTTCTCGTGCGCATACATGCCAAGGCAATGCTGACCTGTTCTCGCCACTCTTCAAACTCTGGGAAGTGGTGGTCAGAGCCCAGCAATAAACCAATCTGTTCCTCTAATTAGCAAGTTTGGGCAGTTTGCTTATATAAGAAATTAGAGAAAGAAGATTACATTTTTTTGAAGTGCAACATATGTGCAGAAATGTACAGAATGCGTAGGCATGCATCTTGATGGAGTTTGTACAATACAAACACCTGTCACTCAGGTAGCTACTATGTAGAAGGAGCACTAGAGCATTAGTGTCCCCCAAGAGACCCCCTCACCCTCTTTCGGCACTAGGGCTCAGGGGGCAGGGGTTTGGGGGTTACTACTAGCCAGACTCCCAGCATCTTAGATTTATTTTGCGTTTTTCAGCTTCGCTTTTTTCTTTTAAATTAGCATATATGACTTTGCACAAAGGAGTTGTATTACAAATGTCCATATATGCATAAAATATACTTAGATCAAATTTACCCCTTCTGCTACTCTTTCTTGTCCTCCTGCACAACTCTATTATTAAACAATTTGAATGGGTTTCATTATCCTATTTCATACTTAACGTCTGAAAGACTGATCACATTCATTGTCCTTCATCTTTTTTTTCACCCTCTCTCAATCTTACTGATTCTCACTTCTTACAGTTCCTCCCCATTTTACACCTGGGTCTTTTTTTTTAAAGATCTAGATTACATATGCAAGAGATAATACTTGATATTTGCCTTTCTGAGTCTGACTTATTTTATTTAATATGAGTTCTATTAATTTTCTTGCAAAGGCTATCATTTATTTTCCTTTATGCTGAATAATTACTCCATTGTGTATATGGCACTCTCTCTTCAACCACATCAGTTGATGGGCACCTACCCTGGTTCCATAGCTTGGCTATTGGGAGTAGGGCTGCCATAAAGATGGGTCTCTAGTGTCTGCTGGCTTACAGTCTTTTTCTTTTCTCCTCCTCCTCCTCCTCCTCCTCCTCGTCGTCGTCGTCGTCGTCATCGTCGTCATCGTCGTCCTCCTCCTCCTCCTCCTCCTCCTCCTTCTTCTTCCTCTACTTCTTTTTTTTCTGGTTGGTCGTGGGGCTTGAACTCTCAGCCTGCGCACTGTCCCTGAACTCTTCAGCTCAAGGCTTGCACTCTACCTCATTCAGCCACAGCACCACTTTTTGTTTTCTGGTGGTTAATTGGAGATCAGAGTCTCATGGACTTTCGTGCCCTGGCTGATTTTGAACCTCAATCTTCAGATCTCAGCCTCCTGAGTAGCTAGGTTTACAGGTGTGAGCCACTGGCACCATTCTGGCTTATATTCTTTCAGATAAAATCCCATCAATAGTATACTTAGAATCACATGGTAGTTCTACTTTTAATTTTTTGAGGAACCTCCATACTGATTTCCAAAGTGGCTACCCTAATTTACATTCCATTGACAATGGGAATGGCAATCAGCCACTTGAACCAGGCCTCCAGACTGGCAATTTGCTGCTTAATTGGAGATAAATTCTTACAGATTTTCCTGTGTGCACTGGCTTTGAACCTTGATCCTCCATGTCTCAGCTTCCTGTGTAAGGTACAAACATGAACCACTAGTGTACAGCCTTCTTCTCTTTTAAAATTTTTGCTGAGGAGGGTGGGGGTGGGGGGGAGGGAAATGGGGACCAAGACATGTGAAAGGGTATCAATGTATGGGAATTAATGCATCTATCTGGCAAATATCATGTAACCCTTCTATTAATTACAATAAAAATATATGAAAAAAATTGTTGCTGAGGACCCTTCTGGCATTCTTTTCTTTTTCTTTTTTGTTTGTTTTTGGTTTTGGCCAGTCCTGAGGCTTGAACTCAGGGCCTCAGCGCTGTCCTTGGGCTTTCTCAAGGCTAGAGCCCTACCACTTGAGCCACAGCACCACTTCTGACTTTTCTATATATGTGGTACCGAGGAACCAAACCCAGGTCTTCATGCATGCTAGGCAAGCACTCAACCACTGGGCCAAACTCCCGGCCCTCTTCTGGCATTCTTATGGGTCTGCACTAGTGGTTCACACTAATTTTCAAAACGGCTTCCCAAATTGCATAATTTGGAATTATTTTCAGCTTGGGCTGTTACAGATTATGCAGTTGTGAACGACCTTGGTGTGCTTGTCCTTGCCTATTTGGATGCATGCATTCCTGTTGGGAATGTTTCTAGAAATGCAATTTGGGAATTGGAGGCACAGCTCAGGTGGTGGAGAGCCATATGGAGTTTGAGTCTCAGCCTCAGACCAAGAAAGAAAAAAAGGGGTACAATTTTTGGGTCACAGTGTCTGCACACATTCAAGTTGTGTCCCTAGAAAAAGCAGTGTGTGAGAATTAGGAATTTTACATTTGAGAAGGGAAAGAATACAGAGCTAACATCAGACCTCAGACTTCTGGTTATCAGCCTCAGGATTGGCTTTGAGGGGAAAGCAAAACAAACCACTTACTATTTGTGACTTTGCAACTGTAAATTGGAAATAATTAGTACCTTCTCTACTATTTGCTGTGTGATGGGAAAAACCCCTGGCAAAGACTCCTGTGGCACAGATGTAAGCTGTCATTAAAATAGAAGAAGAGGAGGGAACTTTTTAATTATCAATGAGAACTATAGAGAGCTATACTTACTCGAGTTTCCATTTCTAATTAAGAATCCAGATTAGATTTGCCAGCTCTGCTGGGCAGAGTTGTACTGCCAGAGGGACCTGCAGTAATCTGAAACCCAATCGATTGCCAGGAGCAACTTCCAAACCCCTTCTAGATATTTTGCTAGGAGATTGCCCAACTCTGGAGTCCCAGATTTCTTTCCAGTTTCTTTTCTCAGACACCAAATAACCCAGCCTCTTTCTTCTACCCCAGCATCTGCCTGAATTTGCCTACTTGGGGCTGAACCAACTATGACCTGTCAGGAAACACAAAAGACAAAATCGTTCCGGGTCTTCCAGCTTTACTGAGCATAAAGCCCATGTCTTATTAATGAGGTGCTTCATTCCTATAGTGAAATTAAAAACTTGAAAACATTTAAAATGGAAAAGGTTGTGCTAAACTCAATCTAGGGCTGTAAAACAATTGGATTAACATGTCAAGTGGAAAAATCCCTTCCCTCTTGATGGGTCCCATGCGGATACAATGGGGAGCAGCGCCCTCTGCTGGTAAATGCCGCATTTGCATGGCTGTAGCTAAGGGGACCAGTTTTTCACTTTGGGTAGTCCCATCTTCCACTCTTGTGGAAACAAGTTTTAGGATTCTATCTTTACTTTCTTCTCCAAAGAAGAAAAATCAAAGCTGTGATGATTTTATGCGTTACTATAGCTAGCCCACGGTGCCCTGTTAATTTCATCAAACACCAGTCTAAATGTTATGAAGATTTTTTTGCTTCTATTGTTCTTTTTCATATTTCTACTCTATTATAAAATAAGTCTATTTCCTCATTTAAGGAAGGAGTGCTCACTTAGCATGCATGAAGCCCTGGGTTCAATTGGCAGTATGGCTCAAGTGGCAGAGCATTAACCTTGAGCAAAAAATGTCCAAGGACAGTGCCCAGTCCTTGAGTTCAAGCCCCAGGACTGGCAGACACAAACAAAAAACAAAACCAAAAGGAAGCATTCACTAAAAGTCTTTTTTTTGCCAGTCGTGGGCTTGAACTCAGGGCCTGAGCACTGTCCTTGGGTTTTCTCAAGGTGAGAGCTCTACCACTTGAGCTTCAACACCACTTATGGCTTTTTTCTATGTACTTGGTACCGAGGAATCGAACCCAGATCTTCATGCATGTACAGTTGTCACTTAAATCAGTTCACATCAGGGAAGCAGGTCACCTTCATATAGAGTGAGTTGGCCTCTTTCCATCTGTTAGAGGCTTGAAGACCAAAGAGTGAGGCTTCATGAAGAAACGAATTCTGTCTCAGGACTGCAGCATAGAATATCTACCTCAGTTTCCAGGATGCAGCTTCCTAAATTAAGGTAGCAACTTTAACCTACTTTCTGGGCATGGTAGCTTGATGTGCAGATGCTAGATTTTTACCAAGTCCCTCAGTTGGAAGACCCAGTGAATAAAAATCTAGGTGTATTTTGCTTCTTCCCATAGGGATTAATCAAGATAAATAATTACATTTTATCCTGAGCACCAGTGACTTATGCCTGGAATCCTAACTACTCAGGAGACAGAGATCTGAGGCTCCTACTTTGAAGCCAGTCAGGGCAGGAAAATCCATGAGATTCTTTCTTTCTTTCTTTCTTTCTTTCTTTCTTTCTTTCTTTCTTTCTTTCCTTCTTTCTTTCTCTCTCTCTCTCTCTCTCTCTCTCTCTCTCTCTCTCTCTCTCTCTCTCTTTCTTTCTTTCCTTCTTTCTTTCTTCTTTCTTTTGTCAGCTGTCGGGCTTGAACTCTGGTCTCGAGCGCTGTCCTTGAGCTCTTCAGCTCAAAGCTAGAGAGCACTCTACCACTTGAGCCACAGCACCATTTCTGATTTTCTGGGCTGGCTTTGAACCATGATCCTCAGATCTCAGCCTCCTGAGTAGCTTGGATTGCAGGTGTGAGCCACCAGTGCCCAGCTTCCATGAGATTCTTATTTCCAATTAATCACCAAAAATCCAGAAGTAGAGATGTGGCACTAGTCTTGATCAAAAACTCTCAGAGACAGGGCATAGGCCCTGAGTTCAAGCCCTAGTACCAATAACAAAACAAAAAAAATTTAAGTTCCAAATTAAGGACTAAATCATAGATGAGACCTGTATTATGTCACCAAAGCAAAGTTCAATATATTTTGGTGACAACTAGACTTGGATAAATTTATTCTTCATTTTACAATACAACTTTTATTAATTAAATTGATCTCTCTCTCTCTCTCTCTCTCTCAATTTAGAAGGATTTGTTGTTGTTGTTGTTGATGATTTGGTTGGTCAATGCCTGTTTTTAAAAAATGTGTTAGACAGTCTTGCTTTGTAGCCCATACTGTCCAGAAACTCATGACTGTCCTGTCAGAATCCTCAATGTGGGAAGATGGCTGCATGTCATGATGCCTGGCTACTTTTGAAGCTAGTCCAACTGGAGAGATTTTGGTTCACTTATGTTTTCTGTCTTTCTTTTTATTAATATTTGTATTGCACTCAGCAATTTACCAGAAAGACCCACAGGTCTTAATAGTAGGTTGGTTATATACCACCACTAAGATTTAGGAGAGCAGGAAAAAGAGAGGAATCACTGGTTTCTGAGAGACTTGATCTAGACTTCCAATACCCAATCTCTGCTGGAAGCCACACAGGAGTCTTGTCTTTATTGCCTATCTACAAGGGCCAGGCTGGAATGTTAAACCCGGTTTAAATATCAGTGCCCCGTTTTGTGTGTGTGTGTGTGTGTGTGTGAGGGGGGGGGGAGGGAAGGAGGGAAGGAGGGAGAGAGAGAGAGAGACAGAGACAGAGACAGAGACAGAGACAGAGAGACAGAGAGAGACAGAGAGACAGAGAGAGAAAGAATGAGATTGAGAGATATCATGAGCATGTATGCTGGTCCTGAGGCTTGAACTCAGGGCTTGAGCACTTCCCTGAGCTTTTGTGCTCAAGGCTAGTACTTTTCCACTTTGAGCCACAGCTCCACTTCTGGCTTTTGGTGGTACATTGAAGATTAAAAACTTCATGGACTTTCCTGCCCAGGTTGGCTTAGAACTCTGATCCTCAGATCTCAGCCTCCTGGGTTCTAGGATTACAGGCGTGAGCCACCGTGCCCAGGCAGACGGAGCTCTATTTTGCTGGGCCTCTTCCATGGCAACTCTAACTGGAGCACAAACAATGAAACCAAATGCATACCATCACCTTTAATATCACTGAAAAGCATCCTGACAAACCAGAATGGCACAGTCCATAACTCCGGTGTCTATAACGACATCATCAGCATCTACTACAAAGAACACTAGAAGGGCTTTGTTCTCAGTGGCTGGCCAAGGGTCACTCATGGTTCCCTTAGCAGCGTGGAGGGTATATGCAGCTTAGCCTGCCATGAAGTTTTTCTTCACGGTTTGTATTCTTGAAAATGTGTATAATTAACTGGCATTAACTTTATCATCAGAAGTGTAAGTCAATACACAAGTATCCAAAGTTAATGATTTTCTTTAATTGTCTGCTTTGTGATATAAGTACATTTCCTTGTAGGAACCAGAGCTGCTGACATAGCCACCCTGCCAGACATTTCACCGAGACCCCCCAGCGTCCCTGCACATCATTGAAAGATCATAAAAGCAGGCACGACGAGGCCTGAGACCTCTTCCTCCACTCCTCCCTTACACCCGGGGACATGGGAAGACTCAGCTGTGGCAGGAGTTGTTTCTGGCTTTAAAAGCTTCTCTTGGAATCGCCAAGATGCCTGCTCAGTTGCTTCTAAAAGCCTTTACCCTGAAAAGGAGAAGCCTGACATTCGGGGTTATCTGAAACATCTCACATCTTCTTCTGCCCATTCCAGCCAGATGCTCTTCAGAAGAAGTAGAGCTTTCCGCTCTTCTCCTTCTTTCAGACCATGCCAGAGGCACCCGGACCAATATCCCATTTGGGGACCTATTAAGAGATTAGAGTCATCATTCATTTTCCTTTTCTCTCTCCATCTTTTCCTCTTATCTGCCTCTGCTGTTTTACAAATTCCTTTAAAGTCTACTGGAACCATGTTTTACTTGTGGTTCCAGGTTGAATTCTGGTTTGCATCTCATTTGGCTTGTATGATTTGAGTAAGTTACTTAATGGAAATAATAGTACCTTTCTCATAAAATCAGTAAGGGGATAAAATAAATGAAGGAATAACTCAAACATTGGACATCGCCTATAGTGAATGTTCAATAACGAATTTTAAAAAGAAGACATTGATTTTGCGAAACTCTTCTAGTTTTTAAAGTAGATTTTGGCTGGGTGTGGTGGCTCACGCCTGTAATCCTAGCTACTGAGGAGGCTGAGATCTGAGGATCAAGGTTCAAAGCCAGACCAGGCTCAAGGGTAGGGTGGTAGCCTTGAGCTGAAGAGCTCAGGGACGAAAGGACAAAGCCCAGGCCCAGGGGTAGGGCAGTAGCCTTGAGCTGAAGAGCTCAGGGACAGAACCCAGGCCGAGTTCAAGCTCCATGATCCACAAAAAATAAAAAAATAAAATAGATTTTGTTGAAGCAATTGACATCCCATTTACAGTGAGCATTTGAAAAGTATATAGTATGTACATTTTGACACGTACACCTCTTTATCACTATAGTCCGTTGCATTTTAAACTTCTACTGTGGTTTAAAATGCATTATTATTGTTATTATTATTTAATTTATTTTTATCTTGTTGGCCTTGGGACTTGAACTTAGGGCCCGGGCACTGTTTCCTGATGGTTCATGGGACTTGAACTTGGCCGGGAGCTGTCCCTGAGCTCTTCAGCTCAAGGCTACCACTGGGCACTGTTTGTGAGCTTTATTGCTCAAGGCTAGTGCTCTAATTCTTTTTTTTCTTTTTTGGTCCACTTTGAGACTTGAACTCTGGGCCTGGACTCTGTCCCTGAGCTCTTCAGCTCAAGGCTACCACTTGAGCCACAGCACCATTTCCCATTTTCTGGTGGTTAATTGGAGACAAGGTTCTATGGACTTTCATGCCCTGGCTGGTTTTTAACCGTGACCCTCAGGTCTCAGCCTCCTAAGTAGCTAGGATTACTGGCGTGGTGCTCGGCTCCCAGAAGTTTCTTACACCCTAGTAACATTCCTTTCCTAGTTTTTTACAGAGCAGCTTTCATTTGCTAGACTTTTATATAGAGTCATATATAAGTGCATTCTCTCAGCATTATTGTGAGATTCATCAGTGTTGTTGAGTTACTTGAGGGTATGGACTGACCAAATCATTCAAGCAGTGTTTTTTGTTTTTTATTCCAATTTGCCTTTTGGCAGTAAACCTGGGAATAAAGTCCCATCTCTTGAGTGGCATGGTGCTGAGATTGATTCTGTCACCAAAAGGCTTAGAGATCCTTGCTCCTTTATCTCAGGGTTGCTCTGTCTTCCTTTGTCCTAGGTCAAAGTCTTCTCAACTCCCTTTGTCCACAGCTCAGAACCTTCTCTGCAAACCCTTCTTATCTGTTTCCCAGAGTAAAGCAGCTGACATCACTGCACACAGGCTAAAGTCTCTTGTGCTGGGGAGCTAATATGCCTGGAGAAAGCAGTGAAGTATGTGTTCAGGGATCCTAGAGGCCCTGGGCTCACTAATGAATACCTCATGTGTGGGCCCTCAACCCAGCGAGAAGGATCTGTGCAGCTGTGGGCAGCCCAGAAGCCAGCTGTGTTCGCAGGTCGGCTGCTGACATCACAGGGCATGAGGCACCCAAAGTTGTTCCAGGGTGGGGCCATCTCTGCAGTCCACCTGCACTCCTACTCAGAGGCGGAACTGTGATTCTCTGCTCCCTATCCCTCCCTGGGGGAAACACTTGCTCGCTAGCCCCTTCCCATAACCTGAACTCACTTGCACTCTAAACTTCTACTATGCTTTAAAATTCATTACTATTAGTTTATTTATTGGTTGTGAGCTCTTTTGCTCAAGGCTTATATTCTACCACTTCTAGCTTTTCGGTGCTTAACTGGAGATATGAATCTCATGGACTTTCCTGCCCAGGCTGGCTTTGAATCACGAGCCTCAGATCTCAGCCTCCTGAGTAGCTAGGATTATTGGCACAAGCCACTGGTGGATGGCTGTCCCTTTAAAGTTCTTATAAAAACCAGTTAGACAAATGCTTCCTAGCTCCCCTGAGATCTCAGGTGCTGCATGCTCTACATGGATTGTTGCCTTGTTACTTGGGACACTTATTTTATAGCTAAGTAAAGGAAGGCAGTGATGTATGCAGTACTGAGGAATTGAACCCAGGTCTTGGTGCATGCTAGGCAAGCAGTCTACCACTGGGCCAAACTCCCAGCTTGTTTGTTTAAAAAAAAATTAGAATGAGGTTTATTCTAGACACAACTCTGGAGTCTAGAGGGTTCAGAAAGTCGGGCATTAATCATTTCCCAGTGAGGGTTTGTTCACTGTGTTGCCAGCTGGAAAACCACGGAAAAGGAATTGGTTGTGGGCGGAAGAGGCCAAACATGCAGTGGCTTCAACCAGTGTCTAGCAATCTGCTTTCGTAGGAGCGTCCTCGCTCCGCAGCCAGTATCCATGCTTTGTGGGGACGAAGTCTCTGTGACCTAATCAGTTAGGTTGTAGTAGACAATCTCTCTTTAAAGTTCCACCGCTTCATCCTTGTCACATCAAGCTCCATTTTTTTTTGCCAGTCCTGGGGCTTGAATTAAGGGCATGAACGCTGTACTTGGGCTTTCTCAAGGCTAGAGCTCTACCACTTGAGCCACAGCACCATTTCGGGCTTTTTTCTATGTATATGGTACCAAGGAATCGAATCTGGGTCTTCATGCATGCTAGGCAAACATTCCACGACAGGCTACACTCCTGGCCCTACACATGAATTTTATTAAAAAACAAAAGCAACTACAGTAGATAGTGCACGTGGATGAATACCATTCGTGTTTGCAGGTGATAGGATGGATGCCCCTGTAAAGAAGCACCCACTTGATAGTCTCTCCACTCGTCCATTTACCCTTCCCTGCGCATCCCTCTTCCACTGCCTTCACCCACGCCCATGATATACAAATGCTTTCCCTTACACGCAGAAGGAGTTACCTGGAAGTGACAAATCTGTGATTCAGACGTCATCTCCCAAGTTCCTTCTTATGAAAGGGGCCAGTGGCACGTGCACAGTCAAGCTTGGAGTATCTATGGCTTTCTGTGCTATGCAAACTGTTGTCATCAGTGGCTCCTGACTTACCAATTGCCATGCTACAGTCACCAGAGGTGACACTGAATTGAGATCTATAGGCAGAATTATTTCTTTTTGTGTGTGTGCAAGTACTGGGGCTTGAACTCAGGCCACCATCCTTTAGCTTTTTCACTCAAGGCTGGCACTCTACCCCCTGAGCTGGAGCTCCACTCTGGATTTTTGGTGGTTAGCTGTTGGTAAGAGTCACATGGAGCCAGGTGAGGGTGGCTTACACCTGTAATCCTGGCTATTCAGGGGCTGATCCCTGAGGACCAAAGTTCAAAGCCAGCCCTAGTAGGAAAGCCCATGAGACTTTTCAGAAGCAGTCAGGATGTTCAGATTGGGTGCTTGCTGGTGGGGAGGAGAAGTATATAAATGGCAGGAATGGAGGGAGGACTGTGACATCAGGTCTCAAGCGTAGACAGCCTGTGGCCTGCAGCTTGCCAGGTTTCCCCAGTGTCACTGGTGAGGTCAACTGAGCAGAAGCGGTCAGCATCTTATCACCCCAGTACTGCGAAAGCCCCCAGAAATTTCACCTTCTGGTGCCTGGCCCTGGCACCAAAAAGCTGACAATTACCAGTCCCACTATTGGTTATGGCAGCGTGGTTTAACAAGTATTTGCCATGTATTTCCTGTTCTGTGGAACTCTATGGAATAACTTCCTCTGCCCTAGCCACATATGTAAATCGGAAACACACAAAGGGCTGGAGGAACTGAAATATAGTTGGCCCATACCTAGGTTTGGTGAGGTTTGTTGTGAAGCCTCTAGAGATCTAAGAAAATAGGACACCCTTTAGGAGCTACTCAGCTTCTGAGGGGATTACGAAAAATTTTGGAGCTATAAGGAAAGTTACATTCTGATTTGGGAGAGAAAAGAAAAAGACACAATCAAGGCTCTGAGGCAAAGTCTTGGAGGGATGCCTGGAAAAGTTGGAAACTTTATTTCCACCCTCGTTCTCTATCTTCTCTTTCCCAAAAAGGCAAGCTTCTGGTTCTAGGGCTGGAATGTGCCCCAACTCACAAGAGCACAAGAGTGACCAAACGAAATGTAGCTGCAGTGAAATGTCCTCGCTATATTTTCCCACGTTTTTCTTTTCTTTTTTTTTTGGTGCTAGTAGTGAGGCTTGAACCTTGCATTCTCTAGCTTTCTTGTTCAAGGTGGCACTTTACCACTTGAGCCACAGCTCTACTTCCAGCTTTTTGCTCTTGGAGTTTTCTTCTGTGTGCTGGCTTTGAACTGAGAATTTCAAGTCTCAGCAGCTTTTGGGTAGCTGGGATTAAAGGCACGAGCCACCAGTGCGTGGCTTTTCTTCACTTTTAAAAGAGTATTAACTCTGAACAACAAATAAGTCTAAGGGGTAGCTCCTCTGCTAAAATGTTTTATGGAAGTTTTTTCTCCTCAAAACCTTCACTAGCACCGCGTGTGCGCGTGCATGTGTGCACACTGTATTTAGGATTGCTAGACGACTTATTCTTAGAGCTGGGACACCTTGAGGATTGGCAGCATCAAGGCTTGAACGCGGGCCTCACGCTTGCTCCCGAGGCTGGTGCTGTGCCATCTGACCAGACCTCCAGACCAGACCTTTGCTGGCTGTCTTGGAGCTGGAATCCTGCAGACTTTTCTGCCTGGACTGATTTTCAACCAAGATCCTTCAAGACTCCAGCTCCCAGCCACCTGGGCAGCTAGGATTACAAGCATGAACCATAAGGGACTACACTGCTTACATTGTTGTGCGACAGGGTCTCTTTGCGGACGCTTCCTCCGTGCTGGGATGAGAGGTGCCTGCTACTGCACCATCACTCATAGGTTGCGATGAGATCTTGTGAATGTTTTCCCCAGGGAGTGGTTTAAATTGCAATCCTCCTGCTGTACAGCGCTTGAAGGCTAGGGATTCTAGTTATGAGCCATCACACCCGGCTGGGTATTATTCATTATTATGTCTGGAAAGCAAATCAAAATTTTTCCAGGCAAACCAAGATATATGGCCGTTTACAGTGTAAGTTTTGTATTTGTAAGATTTTTTTTTAAAAAATCACAATGTAGAATTTTGCTTTAAGGATCAGTGTGACTACAGTGTACTATAGTGGTATAAAGCACCAGCCAGGGCCGGGCGACCCAGGACAGCTTGGTGGATTTTGAGGCTTCCCGTTCTCTATAACTGGCCGTCAGTCAGCTGCTTCTCACTTCCCAACCACCATGCTGTAGTCTGAGCCATGTCGTTCCAACAGGGGAATGAACAACTATTCCTGCTCCAGAATGGTTTTCTCACTGTTTTTGTTATGGCTCCATGACAGGTGGGCACTTTGGGACATGGACTACCAAAACCCTAGGCTTACATTTAGTTCTAAGTTGCTCAGTTACAAGGTAAAAAGCAGAAATGTCTTTCAAAACTTTCATTTTTCCTGCTCACATGGAAACTCCTGTGAATAAGAATGCAGACTCTGCCAGGCTTCATGTGGCCTTCATGAAATGGGCATCAGTCAGGACAAGTAGCTGTTGTTTGTCCCACAAGTGGGAGTGGTGGCAGCCCCTGTGCCATCACAAAGGTTTCAGAGGGAGGTTCCGGACTTCTGCAGATAACCCAGTAGTAACAAACCAGCCTGGCCTTGCAGGGAGCAGAGAGGCCAAGTTCACAATGGACATGGCTGCTGAAGGGGGTTTAGGGAAGAAGTGCTCATCACATGCAAACAGGTGTATTTCCAGCGCTTGCTTTCCTCGCCACAATAAACAGGCAGTCAGTCAGAGTAGGACTTACTCAGGATTGGGCCAACAGAATAAAACACTTGAAAAACCGTGAAACAGCTTTCGGGTATGGTAAAAAGAAAAAAAAGCAAACAAGTTTATCTCAAAAAAGCCAACAATTACATCGAAAGTCTATCCCTAATTATGTCTGAAGAAACATTTGTCTTTATTTATACATACAGCAGCAGGTAAGAAAACTTAACACTTTAGATTGTTCATAGTACAAACAAATGTATGTCTCTCATCACATTTTAGGCAGTTTTAACTTAAAAGGCATAGACAATTTTATATATTAAATTTGTCATTATTGTGTAAGTGAAGCATCATAATTCCCAGGAAAAATTCTAGAGCATTTCTGAGTCTAGTTTGCTGAATGGTAGCACATCTGTTTATCAGGGCCAGGGAGCCCCTGGGGAAGAGGAAAAAAATCTTATTTGAATACTGGAATAGTATCAGTGCTCAAAGTATGTCTTAGATATGTTTAATTTTAAAAGAGCACATCATACTTTGATCTCTAAAATGCCCAGGACTGGTCAAGTCACTATCCTAAAAAGCTTCCATCTAGGTAGCTAATAATGGATGTATTAACGCCATAAGGTCATCCTTGGACTCTGAGCTTCTCAAGGACAGGGATTTGCTTTCATCCTTATCTCTGACTGCTGGCCTCAGACATGTGTTGAATGAACAGTAATCGAATTGTTTTCTATAGCCAGAAGCTTGCAGAACATTTGAATAGTGACTATCTTATTGGCATTTTGTTTTTCTTGGTAGAACTCTGAAAATAAATAGAATAGTATGACTTCAATATTGCTTTGCTAAAATTGGTCTTCCCTGCAAGCCCCTCACTTTCTAAGCAGTTTATCAGTGGGATTCATCTTGGTTTAGGTTTATGTTTTTCATGTACCTGCCACACTTGAAGGTCTGTGCTTAAGGCTAATTATCTGAGGGGCAATATATACTGTGGTAAACTACTAGTCAAGACTTGACAACTGATGTAACCCAAAATTTACTTCTTCTTTGCCCTTTGGATACCTAGAAATATGTATAACTGAACAATCAACATGGTACCTTACCTAAAAAATCGGGCTGTGAAGTGTCTAAAAGTGGCAGGTGTGATGAGGACAGTGAAGCCTTCTTTAAGGAACACTAATTCTTGAGAACTGGGTATAAATGAGAGCCTAAAGGACCTTTTTAATACTTTTTAAAGTTTCCATAGTGTTATTTGGGCTCAACATTTCAAAACCTACTCTAGTAACACTGTTCTTGAACACACACCAGAGATTTCAGAATCTCTTGTCTAAAGCCTGCTAGATAGCCTACTCCATGATCTAGGCTCCCTTAAGACCAAGTACTTTTGCTAATAAACAGTTTCTTCCATAGACCAAGTTAGCCCAGCATGACTTTTTTTTTTTTTTGCCAGTCCTGGACTTGAGCTCAGGGCCTGAACACTGTCCTTGGACTTTCTCAAGGCTAGAGCTCTACCACTTGAGCCTCAGCACCACTTCTGGCTTTTTTTCTATGTATGTGGTACCGAGGAATCGAACCCGGGTCTTCATGCATGCTAGGCAAGCACTTTAACCACTAGGCCAAACTCCCGGCCCCCCAGCATGACTTCTTAAAAGCAGTATCTGCTCCTCTCTCCAGGTGGAAAAGAACCTCAAACACCATTCCTTACTCCATGTTCTTTTGTTCACTAAAATTTTTGTTTAACTATCTTGAACCTAAAAATACTTTTTGGCCCATATTTCCCAGAAGAGTGGAGACCTTCTCATCTCATGCCCAGGGATGCACTGTATAGAAAGAAAAGCACAAATTCTATTATCCCATTCTTACATTAAACAAATAAAACCTACCGGATGTAAGATGGAAAGCCTGCAACAATAAAAGCTGGGTGGTAGAGCCTTCCAGAGCATGCGGGAAGTTCTCTCTCCTGGGAATAATCTCAGACCCTCGATTCACTATCCTTCAAATCCTCTTCAGTGGACTCCACACTTGCTCTGTAGTGGTTAATGCTGCATGCAAGACTAGCTGTTGATCCCACTGAGGGACAGCCAAAATAACCAGATATCTCTGTGGCCATCTCACTATTCTGCTTCCTTCTCATTAGCTGACATCTTGATATTGCCTGGAAACTACATAGTTTATCCAGTCTTGTAGACTTGAAGCTACTTTGACAAGAAATACTAGGGTACTGAAACAGATAGCTGCCCAACCTTGCAAAGTTGGGAAATAAATACCATTGTCACAGCTCTTTAAGAAGTCTTAAAGGGGCTGGGAGTTTGGCCTAGTGGTTAAAGTGCTTGCCTAGCATGCACGAAGACCTGGGTTCGATTCCTCAGTACCACATACATAGCAAAAAGCCGGAAGTGGTGCTGAGGCTCAAGTGGTAGAGCTCTAACCTTGAGAAAGTCCAAGGACAGTGCTCAGGCCCTGAGCTCAAGCCCAGGACTGGCAAAAAAAAAAAAAAAAAAAAAAGAAGTCTTAAAGGGCCAGGAAAGTGGCATAGCCGTAGAGTGCTTGCCTAGCATGCACGAAGCCCTGGGTTCGATTCCCAAAGGCTAGAATTGGTGCTGTGGCTCAAGTGGTACAGCGCTAGCCTTAAGAAATCCCAAGGACAGTGCCCATGCTCAGAGTTCAAGCCCAGTACTGGGGAAAAACAAAAAACTTCCTAGTCTCAAAATAACCAAGCAAATTAGTCATCTACCTTTGAATCTAACAAGTACTTTACCATCCAACTGGCAGGATCTAACTTTTTTTTGGGAGGGGGTGGGAAGGTGTTAGTCCCAGGTACTCTGCCTGAGCTTTCTTTTTTTGCCTAAAGTCAGTGTTCTACCATTTGAACTACTTTCCGCTTTGGTTGGAGATTTGACTTTCACGGATTTTTCCCTATGATCCTCAGATCTCAGCCTCCCAATAGCTAGTATTACACTCAGGATCCGCCAGAGCCCAGTGAATTTAACATTCTTGACACTTAAATTATACAAGAAATAAGCTACTAATATTTTATTTCAACGTAAAAACGGAACTCCAGCATAAAATTTGCATACCAGTCAGAGTAATTTCACAATACATTTTAGAAACCTAATGAATACATTCAAAAGTCCAAAACATTTCTGATAAATAAGATCAGGTTGATCACAAACCCAAGTCTGATTTATAGGCAAGGTGTCAAAAGCTACCAGGATTGTTTTGGATGTTACAGACTGCAATATAGTGACATGGCTTTAAATTTAGTTGCAGAGATCTACAGTTTTTGTTTTCAGCGTTAGAGCTAGAGAATAACTTAAGTGCTCAATTCCACTTATTCACTTGTCAACAAATACAGAATGGAACTGTTAGCCATTAACACAGACCGAGTAAACAATGCAGGAAACAGACACAGCTCTGAAAGATGTATTTTTGATTCACGCGGCAAAGAGCAGTCATAGTGGCATGACTTAGCGTTCTCTAAATATAACGGCTCTATGTCCTGACAACAGACCTCTAGTGTGCCCGCTTTCCCTATCGGAAGAATCAAGGGATGTGCTCTCTGCAACGAACTGGGAGTGGGTCAGGGGAGGCCACGGGGAAAGGGCTGAGCAAAGCTGCCTCAGGTTTTATGGGCATAAAATTACAATGAAGCAACTGTTGGAATGAAACAATTCCCAGGGTTTATCTACTTTGAGGTTCAAAACAAAGGAGACACTTCTTTCCTTCATAAGCCACTCTAAAGCAGCACAAAGGGATCGCCAATTCTCTAACAACATAACTTACATACACACTGGCTTAATTTTAGAAAGTTAGGCTAGAGAGATACTCATTGGCAGAGTGATTGCCCAGTATATGTGAAGGCCCTGGGTTCCACCTCAACAACACAAAAAGTTTTTATAAATGGCAGATTTCAGTGCTATATATAACCTGTGTGGCAAAAATAAAACATCACAAGTTTTTACTCAAAGCTCAAGGATAAACATGAACATCGTCTGGCTACTGAACGCAGTATCTGACAATTAAAAATATCTATCCAAAACATAATCATAAGAGGACCACATCTATCTATCCTATACAGCAGCACATCAAAAGGAATCGTTTGTTTAGGTTATAGTGTGATTGTTTCCAATGTCACTTTGGGGTAAATATGATTATAGAAAAATACTTGAAGTCTGCAACAAAGCTGCAGATTCTTGTAGTAATCCATATATAACATCTTAAAATTGTAATGGTGTGGTTTCATGATTTAAACAAATCATATCAAAGAGCTATTCCAAATACTTCAATCACTTTAACTTCCATAAGAACCAAATAAAAATCACATCTGAATGATCTGCTTCTGTTTTATCTGATTGCATCCATTTGATGAACTACATATCCAAGCTCAGGAGGCAGATAATCTTCTGAGAGGTGCTGTTTCATGAGTGGCCTCTGAACAGAGAAACAGCAAATCTGATATATGCACTCATGTGCACATACACGTACTTCAAAAAGCAAAGCGGCATCTCTTCATCCACTATTAACTTAATGGTAAGACTGCAATAGAACAAAGAAAAAGTCAACTTTGGGATGTTATAAATGGAACTTCTTAATTCCTTGCTAAGGCTTAAAATAATTGCTTAGCAAACCAAAATAGCAAGTCATCTTAATTTACATTGACATATATTTCGCAAAAAGTATTTTTTAGAGAATATATCTAACAAGAAGTTATACTGAAGAAACTTTGGCAGCACTTCATCAAGAGTATCTATCAGTATATACAAAAAAAAAAAAAGAATCTATCTAGCTCGAAGCATGTGCTAATACTATGGCTAGAACTCTCTAGGCTTGTTTACAGCTGGCACTCTACCATTTGAACTATGACTCTCAAAAAATGTAACCACTTTATTAACCAGTCTGATGTATTTTTCTGCTCAGGATGGCTCTGAACCTCAATGTTCTAGATCTCAGCCCATCAAGCAGCATGTATTACAGATGTAAGTCAACAGTATACAGTTATAGATTTTTTTTTTTCTTTTAAAACTGAGGTGGCTATCTAACCTGTTATCTTGGGGTTTAAGAATTATCAGGCTGAATGCTAGTGGCTCACACCTGTAATCCTAGCTACTGAGAAGGCTGAGATCTGAAGACTGCAGTTCAGAGTCAGCTGGCCAGGAAAGTCTCTGAGATTTTTCTCTCCCTTTAACTACCAGAAAACTGGAGGTAGTGCTATGGCTCAAAGTAGTAGAGCAACAGCTTTGAATGAAAGCACTCAGTGACAGTGCCCAGGCCCTGTGTTCAAGCTCTACAATTGGGGGGGGAAAAAAAAACTACCAAATGTTTTGTCATCATCACTGCTTTAGGATTTGTAAAATCCGACCTTTTTTTTGTCAAATGAGACAGGCAGAGATTGCTTTTATTCATCTATGCTTTGGAGTCTTTCAATAAAAAACTGGAGAGATGAGAAATGCACAGCAAACACAAGCATCCACAATGAAATGCATCACAGAACTCACCTCAAGATGCTATTGAGAACTTTGCTTATTACATTATAAAGTCTCTTGGGGAGGGAAGGGATAGAAAAATATTCTATCTTTATTATAAGAGAAGGCATACTTCTCATCACTCATCCTTTTAACATGCCATGCCACTTTATATATTCAAATTCTAAGAGTTTTAGAAGCTGCTTCTTTTTTTGTGTGTGTGCCAGTCCTGGGGCTTTAATTAAGCTCAGGGCCTGGACATTCTCAAGGCCAGAGCTCTACCACCCATTTGAGCCACAGCACCACTTCCAGCTTTTTCTATGTATGTGGTACCGAGTAATTGAACCCGGGTCCTTGTACATGTTAGGTAAGCACTCAACCACTGGGCCTAACTCACAGCTGAGAAGCTTTCTTTTTAAAAAAATTAATTTAGTTACTATTATTGTGAATGTGTGTGCAATGCTTGGGCTAAATCTAGGGCCTTGCCTTGCATAGGCCAGGTAAGCATTTCATCACTGAGCTACACTCCCAGCCCAAGTGTTAATAAAACTTTTGAAGATGGGTGCAATGGATCAAATCTGTAATCCTAGCTACTCAGGAGGCTGAGATCTGAGGATCACAGTTCAAAGTGAGCTCCGACACTAAGTCCATGAGTCTTTTATTTCCAATTAACCACTAGAAAACTGAAGTGGTGCTGTGGGTCAATGGGTAGGGCAGTAGCCTTGGGCTGAAGAGCTCAGGGACAGAGCCCAGGCTCAAAGTTCAAACCCTACAACCGACAAAACAAAACAAAACAAAACAAAACAAAACAGCTTTTGAATCTGCCATCCAGCACTGGGGAGGAACAATTTTCCAGGTGTGCTTATGTGACTATTAGTACAGATGACACAACTAACTCAATACTCACATGGGGGGCACCAGGCATTGGCGGAGCACCGGAAGGTCCTGAAGGCACTTGAAAAGGATTGTTGGGAGTAGGATAGAGTCCTGGTGTGGGATATGACCCTGCAGGGGCAGGATAAGGTGCTGGTGGTCCCCAGGCTCCTGGTGGCACGGCACCCCAAGGAACCGGCGGCGCTGCTCCCGGGGCTTGGGGAGGAGGAGGGGTTGGATAGGGCCCGGGGGAAGGGTACGGCATATTAGCAGAAGGATACTGCCCTCCCATTCCAGGTGCCCAAGGTCCAGAAGCCATGGATCCCCATGGACCTAGACCGGCTGCAGCTGGATCTGTGGGAGTGCCATATGGTCTAGGTAGCTCTGGAAATGGCATATTTGGTGTAGGATATGGCCCTGTGGGGCCTGGCACAGCTGGAGCTGAATAAGGACCACCAGGTGGGGGTCCAGAAGGAGGAAAGGGTGCTGGGGGTCCTGGCGGTGGTCCAGTGGGAGGCACAGATGGATACATTCCTGTGGGTGCTGGTCCAAAAGGCACAGTGGACGGGGTTGCACTTGGGGGGAGTCCAGACGGCACAGATGGTGGAGCACTTGGGTTATTCCAAGGACTGGAACCTGGCCAGCCCTGAGGAGGCTGGCCAGGTTTTGTATTGCTCACAGCCGAGGTTTTGGCAGGTGAATGCTCAGGTAGTGCATCTGCCAACTGGAATACAAAACAGGTATGTCTTAGCTATGTCACCCAGGTACAAGGCAGAGCAAGCATGATTATGAATGGCTGTAAATGCTTCAGAGGAGATCAGCTTTTTCTAAATAAAACTAGTCATACTGTGTTGCCTTTCTGTGTTATATTGACACTAGAGTACGGTAAGTAAGAAGAGAGAATTCAAGTCAAGATCTGGATTCAAATACTGGCTTTGCTCCAAATAAGTAACATACCTTCTCTGAACCTCCTCATATTCAAAAGCAGTTGTGGGGTTTATTCTTAAAGGAGGTCCTTCCCTCCCTCCCTCCCTTCCTTTTTGTAGAGTTGAGGACTGATGCAGGGCCAAGCACTTTTCCACTGAGCTAAATCCTCAACCCCCTTGAGGTAAGATACTTTGTGCAACCCACTGGACATAATACTTGGCATAAAATAACTCACTGAATGCAGGGACTATTACTAGATAAAAGAACACAAAAATTTTCACTTAAGAATTCATGAACCGCTGGGTGCAGTGGCTCATGCATATAATCCTATCTACTCATAAGGCTGAGATCTGGAGCTGAAGAGCTCAAGGACAGTGTCCAGGCCCAGAGTTCGAGCCAGGTACGTAGTCTAGTGGTAGAGTGTTTGCCTGGCACGCACGAAGACCTGGGTTCAATTCCTCGGTACCACATGTACAGGAAAAGCTAGAAGTGGTGCTATAGCTCAAGTGGCAGAGCACTAGCCTCAAGCAAAAAGTATCAAGGACAGTGCCCAGGCCCTAAACCAACCCCCAGGCTGATTAAAAAACAAACAAAAAAAGCAAAATCACATGTCTCCCCAAATCTATACAGTACCAAAAAGTATTCTTTTCAAATGAAAATACATACGGTGGTACAGTGAGGGTATTTTTCTTAAAAGCCTAAAGCCGTACCAAAGATAAACAGATCAACTTACCGAGAATTCATCAGACATTTTCCTAAAGAAAGAAAGAAAATTTCAAAATCAGTGTGTACCATTTCTTTTACAAACACATATTTTTCCATGTTTATTTATTTATTTTTTGCTAAATAGTCCTGGAGTATGTACTATGGCATGTAGAAGGCAGCACTACACAAGGTTTGAGCCAAAACTCCAGCCCATTCTGCTTTGGCTATTGTTAGGATAGTGTGTCCTATTGTGCCCAGGCTGGCTTGGACTGCAATCCTTCTATTTACACTTCCCATTATATAGCTGGGATGAGAGGTACATATATTGATACCCAGCTTTTTTCACTGCGATGAGGTCTTGTTCCATGCTAGTAGTGATCCTAACTCCTCTCATTTCTGGTCCAAAGCAGCTAAGATTACAGGTGAGAATCACTGGCAAAAGGTTTTATACCAATCATTAAAGTGGCATTCTCATTTATGTAATTTTTTTTCTTCTTGCCAGTCTTGAGGCTTGAATTTAGAGCCTGGACGTTGTCTTGGAGCTTTGTGCTCAAGACTAGGTCTCTACCACTTGAGCCACAGTGCCACTTCTGGCCTTTTCTGAATAGTTTAGAGTCTCACTGACTTTTCTGCCTAGGCTGGCTTTGAATCATGACTCTCAGATTTCAGCCTCCTGAGTAGCTAGGATTATAAGTGTTAGCCACCAGCACCCAGTTTATATCAAATCTTTTTTAACATAGGAAAAAATTCCCACTCAAGTGATCAAGAGATCTCTGGAAAGATAACCTGCTACAACCTGCAGGTCCAGTAGACCTCCTAGACCCACAATTTATACTTTGATTTTTGTGTCAGTTTACATTGTTTCAAACAAAGGCATAGAGAACAATTATTTCTGACAATATTAGCATATAGCTTCAAGAAAAAGCACCAGAAATAGAATTTGTGTCAACAGGTAAGTTTATCTAAATCCTAATCCATCTGAAAATTCCATGCCAATTTATACTCACTTCTTTCTAAGCTCTAGATTCTACTAAAATTTGAAATCTAAAATTGGTCCCTTATATTAATTTCCATTCAACTTTTGGGTGCCAGGACTATGGGTTGAATTCAGGGCCCTGGGTGTTGTGTTCCTTACAGTTTTTTCCCCCATTCAAGGCTACCACATCTTAACTTGGGGGCTTTTAATGGTTAACTGGAGATAGTCTTACAGACTTTCCTGCTTAGGGTGGCTTGCAACTATGAGGCTCAAATCTCAGGCTCCTGATAGCTAAGATTACAGGTGTGAACCACTAGCATCTAGCTTGGAAGGTAGAATGTCTTAATATTCTATTTATAGTTCAGTGAATTTACTGCCATCAATTTTTCTGGGGATGGAACCTAGAGCCTTGTGCATACTATGTGATTTCAGGAAATACTTAAAATGTCAAATCTCATACCTGGTAAGCACTTCAAGTTAACATTGGGTGAAAACCTTAAGTGCTGAAGTCAGAGTTATGCCAACTGTATATGCCCCTGTAACCACCATCAAACAAAATACAGAACATATCTATGACTCCAGAAAATTTATGTACTTTGGGCCTACTCTTCCTGATTTTATGTGTGCACACACACACACACACACACACACACAAAATGTGTGTGTATGTATATATATATATATATATATATATATTTTTTTTTTTTTTTTTTTTTTTTTTTGGCCAGTCCTGGGCTTGAGCTCAGGGGCCTGAGCACTGTCCTTGGACTTTCTCAAGGCTAGAGCTCTACCACTTGAGCCTCAGCACCACTTCCGGCTTTTTTCTATGTATGTGGTACTGAGGAATTGAACCCGGGTCTTCATGCATGCTAGGCAAGCACTTTAACCACTAGGCCAAACTCCCGGCCCCATATATATATATATTTTTTTTTGCCAGCTCTAGGGCTTACACTCAGGGCTTGCGCACTGTCCTTGGACACTTTTTGCTCTAAGCTAGGTACAAAAATTCAAACCCAAGGCTTTGTGCATGTTATTCTTCCCCATTTTTGACTTGGTATGACTAGAATAAGATAGCAGGCCCTCTTTTTTTGGGGGGTAGGGGGAGGAGGGGGCAGTTCCAGGGCTTCAACTTAGGGCCTGAGCACTGTCCTTGGGCTTTCTCAAGGCTAGAGCTCAGCCACTTGAGCCACAGCACCACTTCTGGCTTTTTCTATGTATGCGGTATCAAGGAATTGAACCTAGGTCTTTGTGCATACTAGGCAAGCACTTTACCACTAGGCCAAACTCCCAGCCCCCCAACAGTACTCTTAAGGGCCAATGCTAGAAGAAATTACGAATGCATAAATAAATTTAAAGTCTACACAAGGCTGTATGTGGGAAGCTGTGTTATTCAGGGAGAATTGCGAGTTTAAGGTCAGCTTAAGATGACCTAGGCATGCAGTGAGATTGTGTCTCAAAAATACAACAAAAGGGGCCGGGAGTTTAGCCTAGTGGTAGAGTACTTGCCTAGAATGCACCAAGACCTGAGTTCATTCCTCGGTACCACATACATAGAAAAAAGTTGGAAGTGGTGCTGAGCCTCAAGTGGTAGAGCTCTAGCTTTGAGAAAGTCCAAAGACAGTGCTCAGGCCCTGAGCTCAAGCCCAGGACTGGCCAAAAAAAAAAAAAAGGAAGGAAGAAAAAACAAAACCAAGTTTTTTTTTTTGGTATAATCTAAAACTATTACCTCCAAAAATCAAAAATTTCAACTTCTACTTCCTGGGATAACCTAACCATTATCTGAAAAAAATGCTTATTTTATGAGGAAAGAATTCTAAAACAGAGCACAATTTTTTTTTGTACTAATAAAGCACGACATACTTCAGTAACTCCTAGGACTTTTAGAATAAAAATGACAATTCAATCACCAGGAAAAACCTGAACTCCATAAACTGGGACTTACAAGTTCTCCAGAGGGCCATCCAAATATAATCCGATAAAAGAAAAATTTGAGACCATATAGTTATAAAACCTGAACACAACCCTCTTTGGATAAAAGCAAACTTCTAGCAAGAGACCATATTCCCATCAAAGATGTAATTGAGCAGGGCCCTGGCGGCTTACTCTTACAATCCTAGCTACTTGGAAGGCTGAGACCAGGAAGATCAAGGTTTAAAGTTAGCACAGACAGGAAAGTCTGTGTCTACTTCCAATTACCTAGCAAAATGCTAGACTGGAGACAAGGTTCAAGTGGTAGAGTCCCAGCCATGAGCACATAAAGTTTTGTGTGTGTGTGTGTGTGTCAGTCCTAGGGCTTGAACTCGGCCTGGGCACTGTCCTTGTACACTTTTGCTCAAGGTTAGTGCTCTGCCACTTGACCCACAGCATCATTTCTGGCTTTTTCTGTGAATGTGGTACCCAGGTCTTCGTGCATGCTAGGAGAACACTCTACCACTAGGCTACACTCCTGGCCCTGAAACACAGTTTAGGGAGAGCAAGGGACCCTAGTTTCAGCATGTGCATGCACGCACACACATATACACAATAATTCCTAGCTATCTCAAAGACAATGAAAAGGAACACAGCAATCTATAATGCACTAAATAAATACATTAAGAGGAAATAATAAGGATTTACTAAGGGAAATCAAGATTTTTGTGTTGATTTCAGTATGGGGACAAATGATGGTATTGCACTGAAAAATACTGAATTAAAAATACACACTACTGGGCCGGGAGTTTGGCCTAGTGGTTAAAGTGCTTGCCTAGCATGCATGAAGACCTGGGTTCAATTCCTCAGTACCACGTACATAGAAAAAAGCCAGAAATGGTGCTGAGGCTCAAGTGGTAGAGCTCTAGGCTTGAGAAAGTCCAAGGACAGTGCTCAGGCCCTGAGCTCAAGCCCAGGACTGGTAAAAAAAAAAAAAAAATACACACTACTTGTCAGTATTGACTCATTTATCAAACTACTTTCCATTGTAAAATATTGGGCAACTCACGAAACTGGAGCACAAAGTTTATGAACACTTTCAATCCCCACAGTAGCTTTTATAATTTAAATATATACGGGGGGCTGGGAGTTTGGCCTAGCGGTACAGTGCTTGTCTAGCATGCACCAAGACCCGGGTTTGATTCCTCGGTTCCACATGCAGAAAAAGCCAGAAATGGTGCGGTGGCTCATGTGGTAGAGCTCTAGCCTTGAGAAAGCCCAAGGACAGGGCTCAGGCCTCGAGATCACACCCCAGGACTGGCAAAAAAAAAAACCCACCAAAACAAAACTTATTGGGACACCCGTGCTTTGGGAAATCAGTAACATTGCACACACATTCCAGAGAAGTGGTGTCTCTGCAGTTTAGAAGGAAAATAAAGGAGAATGTTGTACAGGTTCTAGGCTAAGTTTGTGGAAAATCTGTGAGGACTTATGGGCAGTTCAGATTGGATGGAACAAAGCGAAGAAAAAGAAGACAACGTGTAAGTTTTAGAAGTGAAACCTTAGACAAGGATGTCTGCCAGCTTATCTCAACTCCACTTCAGTTTCTTCACCTGTACAGAATGGGTCAGTAATAATGTATGGAGACTAAATGGTATTCTAGACTAGAAAGTACCTAAAATGGTGTAGGCAACAAATACCAAATTTTCTCTTCTTCCTTTGCATATGTATCTACATACAGTACAGGTTTAAGAGTCGATGCCTAATTAAAACTGCGATTCTTCACTGGCTGGCTGGATTCTGGGCAAGTCCAATTCTTCAAACCTCAAAGATACAGGTAGAGAAGTTCCACCTCACAGACTGCTGAGACAGAAATAAATCTCTTGGTCACTGGCTGGCAAACAGCAAAAGCCCCACGAATTCTGACTCTTACAACTGCTACAATAGGTCCAAAAAACTTTGTAAGCAGCCTTCAACCCAGAAACCCCTGCAATGAATGAAACTCCCAAGTCTGGCTCAAAACTTGTTTGATGAAAAAGTTATCTGAGGCTATTTACAGTTCTTACTAAACCTAATGTATGGATTGAATATTGATTTCTGCAGGCCGGCCAAGAGCTCAAACACAAACAGCCACAGATTCTGTACAGGTATTAATTTTGGAATTGGGCCGGAGCTGGGGGAAAACGGGCACTGCTGGGCTAATCTTAAGTCTCTCTTAGGTATAAAGCCCCCTTTTCTTAATTTCCAAACACAGTGGGCCCGGTGGTTGAGGAGAGTAGAAGAGAGCATCCCCAATCCTCCCAGGATAAAGCAGTGTAGGCAATTCAAGAGTTCTCGGAAGCCAGGTTTTGGTGAGGGTTTCTCACACCTGTACACGAGCTTCTGTTCCTCCTGACCAGAGCCCTACACACAGGGGCTTCGGGGACGCGTCTGGGGCTATGCCGCCGTGGGGCCGTGCGGCCGAGGCTTTCAGTCCCCACGCCCTCGAGGTGTGCACGTGTGTCCTCGTCTTTCTCCCGCGCGGCAGCGTCCAGGGAAAGCTTGACTCGTCGTTCCCAAGTAAAGGAGGGAAACGGTGCGACTACTTGCGAGACCGCGCGCGGGGCGTGCTCCTAGGACTCAGTGTCACCCCCGCGCTTGGGGTGAGCTGTCCGGAGGGCCAGCGCCCAGCCAGGCGTGGGGTGCTGGCGCCGGATCCCGGGCCCCTTCAGCGGCGGCGGGTGGGGTCAGGGTGGAGAGGCGCGGGCTCCGCGGCCCCTCAGGGCCTGAGGAACAAAGGCGTCCGGGATCGGCCGGAGCGAACCGGCCTGGGAGCGGGTCGTGCCCGCCGGCCCGGGGGGAGGGGAGCCGGCTGCGCCCGACCCCCGCCGGGCCTCCCCTCGAGCGCCGGGCTCGCCGGGCCGGGCCCACGAAGCCTGCTCCGCCTGCCTCGGGGACCCCCGAGCCGCTGGCCCGCGCGCGGCGCCCCCGGGGAAGGGAGGAACTCCGGGCGCCTCCGCCCCGCGCCCAGCTCCCGCCGCTCCCGCGCCCTCCGCTTCCCAGACCCGGCCGCGCCAGCGCCGAGGCGGTCTCACCTGGCAAGATCGGAGCCCGAGGCACAGCGCAGCGGAGGCGATGGGTCCGAGGGAAGTGGGCGCTGAAGAACCGCGCGGCAGTGTGACTGACGGCAGCGACGAGGCAGCGGCACAGCAGCGCGCGTCTCCTCCGGCGCCGGAACAGGAAGCGCGCGTGCGCCGCCCCGCCCCCTCGTGCCCGCCCTCCGGCGCGCGCCCGCGCGCTCGCCTCCCCGCCCTCCGCCCCGCCCCCTCGTGCCCGCCTCCCCGGCCGGCCGCGCGCGCCCCCGGCTGGTCCCCGGGGGGACTGCAAGCCTTGGACGTGGCTGTTTTCTAGCCGTGGCCCCCCTGACTTGCCAAGCTGCTGTTTGATGGTGGGTTGGGCGTCTGGGGAAGCCGACCCTGAGCCCACACTTGAGAGTTAAACTACCCTGCCGCGGGCCTAGGGCTGGCAGCTCACGCCTGTGCTCCTGCTGAGCAGGCTGAGGTCCCAGGGTTGTGGTTCGAAGGCAGCCGTGGCAGGAAAGTCCCTGACGCTTTTACCACCAATAAATCACAGAAAAAGCCCCAAAAGTGGTAGAGCGCAAGAGCTCCGGGGCAGCACTCAGGCCCCGAGCTCAAGCCCCAGGCCCGACCCCCCCCCAAAATCAGTGCAACGAGAAGACGTTGAAAATGGATTGATTTACTTTTAAGGTTATCGTTGTGTGTGGTCATGTGCGTATGTACACATAGGTACTGTTTTTATATAAAATAACTACACTAATGAAACCGGGTAGATACCTGCCTGTGAACTCTTTAGACACCTCACACCATGCATTATGCTCATACCGAAGAAAAATAAGTCGTAGAGGAAACTCGGAATACCAAGGGAGACCTGTTTGGGGATTCGGATCTAGAAAAGGACACTTACGTGGAATATCCGATCTCAAAGGAGGCAGAGAATGGGCACTGCCTTTTGTAACACGAAACGTCCTATGTCTGGACTTGGTTTCCATATCTTCATCAGTTTAAAAAAACGAACTAGAATACTGCATGAAGTTAGTCTTTTGGTTAGAAAGAAAAATCGTGTCCAAGCAAAGTATTGCATAACCCTAGTGCTGGCCCCTGGGTGTCAACGCAATGGGCAGCCCGTGCCGCCAGCTAGTAAGTGAGCTTGGTAAGATGTTTTTCTCTTTTCCTTTTGCCGGCCCTGGCTTGAGCTCAGAGCCTCAACTCTCAAGGCTAGAGCTCTACCACTTGACTACGGCACAACTTCCGCCCTTTTCTATGTACGTGGGGCAGAAGAACCCAACCCGGGTCTTGCAGCGTGCTCGGCACGCGCTCTACCACGAGGCCACACTCTCAGCCACCTCTGGCTTTTCCTGAGGAACTGAACCCAGGTCTTCATGAATCTCCCACCAGGCCCAACTCCCGGCTCTTGGTAAGATGTTTTCTAGAGCCAGTTTCTCCACCCTGCCCTGTGTGTGGACTTCACTACAGGCAGATTTCGTTCTGTAACTACACTCCACTCCCATCTACACCTATTCAAACCTACCATGCCCAGCTCTAGCCTCTCTCCAGTGTCAGCCCGGCACTGTGCATCACCTCCTCAACCTCTGATCCCTCCTTCCTCTCTTTACCTTCTTGTTTCACAGGAAATAAATTTTGCACATTCCCTAGTTCTGGAACACTCAAATGGATACAATGAGAATCATAAAGCGTATTTCAGTTCAGAATACAGCTCTTTTTTTTTTGCCAGTCCTGGGCTTGAGCTCAGGGCCTGAGCACTGTCCTTGGACTTTCTCAAGGCTAGAGCTCTACCACTTGAGCCTCAGCACCACTTCCGGCTTTTTTCTATGTATGTGGTACCGAGGAATCGAACCCAGGTCTTTGTGCATGCTAGGCAAGCACCCTACCACTAGGCTAAATTCCCAGCCCCAAGATACTATGTTTTTTTTTTTTGGCCCCCTTCTCTTTCTGGCCCCACTCGCTCCGGCCCCGCTCGCTCCGGCCTCGCTGGCTCTGGCTCGGCTCGCTCCCGCAGGCTCCGGCCCCGCTTGCTCCGGCCCCGCTCGCTTGCTTTCGCTCTCTGTCGCTTGTTGCAGTCTCCTCTCTGTCACTTCCGGCTTGGTTGTGTCTCGTCTCTGCCACTTCCGGCTTGGTTGTGTATGTGGGATACCGAGGAATCGAACCCGGGTCTTTGTGCATGCTAGGCAAGCACTTTAACCGCTAGGCCAAACTCCCGGGCCCCGAGATACTATGTTTTTAAAACAAAACACAGGGCCTTTGGGTTTCACATATGAAGATTTAATGAAGTGAAAATTTATTCAGATCAAATCATTTGAACTCAAACCCAAGAAGAAACATTTGATGGGGGAAAATAGAAAAGTTTTGGTGGTAGCAGTGGGTGATGTTTGACTGAAAATAGCTTTGTGAAGTAAGAATCTTATTGTTCACACTTGACATATTTACAATTTATCCAATTATAGCAGTAGCACAATCTGAGTAAACTGCTTTGAGTTTTATAGCTTGGCTCTCAAGTGTGGGAGCTCAGATCTGATGACAAGCATGACAAAATGGTTCTTTATATCCTGTAGATGTAATTTTTAAAAATAAGTTAGGCAAACATCAATTTTATGTAGGGTAGGAGAAAACTGCAATTGTTTATCTAATTGTAGTCTCAACTGTAAGTTTAAATTGTACTGTTATTTCTAAAAGTAAATGTGACTTCACAGGGTCTACTATGGGGAACACTGCAAAATCCTAGCATCACTTAAATTAGAACTGATCAGCTGGTACAGTAATTATTTTCAAGTATGCTCCAAGGGTCACCTCTTTAAGAAGGATCAATCCTCAGGAAACCATGTAACAAGTATTATCTACATTTTATAGACAATGGAAAGGAAAGATTTAGGATTTGAGTAATCTCTTCAAATTAGAAAACAGGATAAAGTCTTTAGCTTTGAGTTAGAATTTGTGCCCAAAATTCCTTTTTCATTGGCTAGCCATTATTTTTATTCCTAATTGTTAGCCAATCTATATTTTAAAAATTACCTCCATTTATGGCCAATATTTTAGTGTTAGAATACCATATACAGACTTGTAGTACTGTCCATTTCTGGTAGGCTATCAATAATGAAAACCCTTTGTGCTGTCTGTTCCTTAGAAATAAAAAAATGAATGTAAAATTGTTTGAATGAAACTAGCAAAGATACTTCCTCACAAGTTTCTTGACATAAAATCATTTATTCATTTGGGCACTCAGTCATTACTATTATATAGCTTATTTTTCTTGAACATTGATTTGTATCCAGAATGCATTAAAATTAAGTCTATTTTCTGATGAAAGCTGCTTTTCTAAAAACATAAAGCTGTTTATTGGATTCTGAGTATAACTAGAAGTGACAAATATTTTCAATGAAGAATATGAGAGACCTCAGGGTTTTCATCTCATGGGAAGGAAGTGCTCTATTACTTGGATCTATAAAATGATCCAAACTTCAGGGACAGGAAGTGCATGATTTAGCTTCTTAATGGTTTTGGCTCATGAATAAATAATAGTTTTATGTTTTTTTAATAAAAAGAAATGTGATTTGTATAAAGATGAGTCCTACTTGCTGCATTTGTTCTACTTTTCAAAAGACTTCTAATTACTGACATTCTTTATATTATTTATAATAAGGAATCAAAATTCACTCTGACCACAGCCATTAGCTGAAGTTTAGGAAAGAACACAGTTTGATCACCAAATCAATAAGGCTAGCCACAAGCTGACTAAAAGCTTCCTTTAAGCTTCCTATTAGATCTCCTTTAAATTAAACTATTCCCTCTATGAAATATTTAGGACCATAGCATGATTATAGAAAGACTACCTATGACCCTTCATACAAACCTAAAAAAAATCCATTCAGCATATTTCAAGAATGACAGTATGAATCAAGATGTATTTGTTTCTGTTTTTGTTAAAGGAGGTGAGAGGAAAGGACTATGTCCTGAAAAACTGCAGAGTAAAACAGAAGTCAAGTTTATTTCCTGATTAGCACAGGATGATTACTGAAGCCCAGTTTAATGTCTGGTCCAGACAAGCTATTAGTGATTAAGTAGTTTCCTTTCACTGTCAAGCATTTTCTTGGAGGTCATGTCTAAATTTTAATATTTCATCTTGTTTCTTTTCAGCTCTCTTACAATAAGCTCTATTTATTTCCATCAGGCTGAATGTTTTCTGGACTGAATTTATACTTTTCAAATGTTCAACTTACAGAGTTACAAACTTTTTCAAAACTTATTTTATATAGTTTAATAAGTATGATTTACACATTTTTATGAAAACTGATGTTTTTCCAACTGCATCCTCACAAAAACAGAGAGAAGGGGGAAGGTAACCTCTTTAGGTTCCAAACTCATGTTAAAAACAAAAAAAAAACTGCTGGATGCCATTGACTCATGCCTGTATTCCTAGCTACTCAGGAAGGTTAGATCTGAGGATTGAGGTTTGAAGCCAGCCAGGGCAGGAAAGTCCATGAGACTCTCATCTCTCTAATACATCATAGAAAAAGCAGGAAGTGGCGCAATGGCTCAAATGCTAGAGTACTAGCTTTGAGCAAAAAGAAGCCAAAGGACAGCACCTAGGCCTAGAGTTCAAGTCCCATGACTGGCCCAAAAGCAAAACAAAACCCTCTTTTCCCTTCAAGATATATAAACCCATTCTCAAGTCTTTATATTCCTACTCCTACTTCCCCAACTTTTTTTTCACTGCAGAAAATACCAAAGACAAAATATAATCCAATTCAGAGCAAATGAGTCTCTTTCCTGTTCTCATTTAATAGATGCTAAAATGGTATACACATGGCAACAATTTGAAAATGTTAATACCTTGAAATTGAAAATAATTGAAGAGCTAGAGAAAATATATCATAGGCAGTCAGTTTGAATTGTATGAAAAGTTACTTAGATTTTGACTTTCATATAAACACTAATATTTATTATAAAAGATAACATAATTATATTTTTATAAAACTACCCTTAAACAGAATATTCATCCCTTAGATATTTCTACCCTGATTAAAAAGTTAGTTTCAAAAGAAAAGTATTTAAAATAATTGTTTCATAGAAACAAAAAGTCTTATCAAATTCTGGTAAAACAAAAACAAAAACAAAACACAACCCTACAGTCATGGGTGGGTAATCTTTACCACACTATTTTTCTTTCACCGAAGATGGATATTTAGGAAGTGCTACAGTGGTCTACAAAAGGGCCACAAGAAAGGTGAGGTAGTGTAAGACTTTTCTGCCTTTGTAAAAGGTGAACATTGTCTTCAGAAGGTATTTGTCCTACCATGAGTGTTATATAATGTACTGAGTCTAGTCCCAACTACAAGATTCTAGTTCATACATACCTCTCCTGGAAACCAAATGAATCTAGACCACTGAGAAAATAATGCTAGACTGCCTGGCATCAGTGGCTCACATCTGAAGTCTCAGCTGCTCAAGCGGTTGAAATCTAAGGATTGTGTTTTGAAGCAAGTCCGGGCAGGAAAGTCTGTATGACTACTATTTCCAGTAAACTACTACAAAGCCAGAAGTGGAGCTGTGGCTCAAGTGTTAGAATGTTAGCCCTAAGCAAAACAAGCTCAGAGACAGTGTTTAAGCCCTGAGTTTAAGCTCAGGATAGCTTCTCAACCTTCCTGCTCCCCTCAAAAAAAAAAAAAAAGGCTAGAAGATAATGGCAACAGATTTTCCTGCTTTCATTCTGTGGTTGTTAAAAATTTATCATCAAGCAATAGTTGAAAAATGCCATCTTTTACAGTAAGATAGGGCAATACATCAATATAAAAACAGTAATAATTAAGAAACATCTATTCTAACTTGGAACTTTAACAAGTCAAGAGTTCTTTCAATACTGGCAAAAAGTTCCTTGTTTAGTTAAATAAGCATCAAGAAAGTAGCTACTAGTTAGGCTAGTAGCTCATAACTGTAATACTAGTACTTGGGAGGTTGAGGCAGGAGAACTGAGAATTTGTAGCCTGGATTACAAAGCAAGTTTGAGGGCTGGCTAAGCTACATGGTAAAACAAGTTTCAAAAACAAATTTCAATTACTACATTTACAAATGGGGTAGGCAGTTACCAGAAGAAAAACTGGGCAATCTGTCTAGATTTACTAATGTGACAGAATGACATTTTATTTGTTACATTGGTCTAATAATTAATGTCTCTCTGTCTGTCTGTCTCTCATTATTCCTTCCTTCTTTTATTTTTTTTTGCCAGTCTTGGGGTTTGAACTCAGGGCCTGAACACTGTCCTTAGGCTTTCTCAAGGCCAGAGAGCTCTACCACTTGAGCTACAGCACCACTTCTGGCTTTGAATCCAGGTCTTCGTGCAGGCTAGGCAAACATTCTACTGCTAGGCCAAACTCCTGGCCCCTGCTTAATATTGTCATTTTTATCCTACTGCTCAGTATGTTATAAGCTCTGGCCTTGCACTGAAGAAGTTCATTCTGAAGATATTAAGAGTTACTTGGAATATGAAGATAAAAAAAAAAAACTAAGCTTCCTAAATATTGAGCTCTAAGTGTTCAGTTCCTGATTTCTTATCTAAGTTCAATTTGAAAGAATGAAAGAAAGTACTTAGGGATTTTAGCTACCACTGAAAATTTGTCCCTGTTTGTAAATGGCAGAATTTCCCTTAAAATAACAGGCTCAGTTTCAACAGAAGAGGACAGTAGAAAAAATTAGTTTTTGTAGCATCTACGAGCTATAATCCTGTTATAATTTTTTCTTTCTTTCTTTTATGATTACTAGGCAGACACTACTTCTTGAGCCAAGTCGTCAACTTTGTAATCACTATTTCTAAAGCTACCAGTGAGAAATGAAATTTATGTTTTGTCAGTGGTATAACTCTTCCAGGTCAACAAAGATATATTCTGGAAAAACAAATGACCCTGCCATATTGTAGAATAAAAGAACCTCTAGAAAGCCATGTCCTCCTTTGATTCTCAATAGGCTAATAAAAAAAAGATAGTAACTGTTTTACAGTTAAACACACAAATTCTGACCTTGAATAATTTTGTTCCTTCAACATTCCTATTATCAAATTATACAAAGTCAATTACATTAGTATGGACAAATTACAATACACCTTTACTGAATAACTTTAAAGTTCAATGAGAACAGGACAGGAGAATTATATTTTTTTGCATAGGAATACTGACAACATAGATTAACAAAGTATTTTACCTGTAAACTTTTCCTATACGTTTTAAAAAGACAGAATATTCAAGTGCCTTCATTACCTACCAAATCTCAAATATGTCTAGAAAATATATAAAGAGAAAACAAGAATACAATCTACACAATAAAACAAAAACCAAACGGCCAGTGAGTCAAAAATATCTATTAGCTGCTCATACACAATCTTAAACAACAGTGTATCATAAGAAAAATAAGCTGATTTGGAAATAAAATTAAGGGCAGAGATTTATCTTGGATTATAACTGCCCTTGTAGAAAATTCAGAGGCATAATATTAAAAATATAACAGTAAATGAAAGTACTTATGTTAATGATTCCCATGTTTCTACCCTTTTCCTAGCATTGTTGTTCTGGTGCATCAATCCTGAGAACTCTAACTTTTGATTTGTAATGATACTCCTTCAGATATAATTTCATAGAAGAAGGAACTGGAAGGGCGTCAATGCCATCATAAGTCGTACAGTTACAAATAACTGTTCTGCAAATATGCTGCAGGGAAAAGGGAAAAGTCCGAATTAAAGGAGTGGATAAAAGTGGCTCAAAGAACATACAGGCACTTGGGTCCTTGTAATGCTCTAAGAGCCCAGTAATGTCGGGAGAGTGGAAGACACAAGGATCATGTGCATCAAAGCTAAAGTTGTGATTCCACTGCTCAATTCTAGCATGAAGAGAACGACTATAGCGTCTAAAACTAACAGAAAATAAATAGTCTTCCTGTGCTGAGTCCCGAAGTAAAAAGGTACCCTCTGGCTTCCCTTCTAATAGAGCTTCAGCTGCGTATTTATCCATAACTCCCCAGTAACATGGGTTGTTATTGATCTGAAGGAGATCTGGTACGAGACAATGGACATAGTCAATCTGGGTGTGATACTTAGGAGGTGCTTCCAACTGTAGAATCTCGTCATCCATTTCCCATTTGGGTTTATTCCTCTTTCTGGAATTTGTGCAAAGTGTTATGATTTCATCATCTGAGTCCATGTCACTGTCTTCAACACTGTTATTTGAAACCAGGTTCATCACAGAGCCAGTCACGGGTCCACCTCTACATGAAGCACTGTTGGCAGTTATGACACAAGGCTGGACATTGGTATGCGAGAAACAGTTTACATCTTCTTCCATGCTTCTTCTTTGTCTTAGCTGACCGTCGCTCAGTTCACTCTGAGGTAAGTCTGTGTTTACCCAGTCATCTGATTTGGGACTTATTGGAGCAGTGTGTCGTTTAATAAAATGCCACCTAAAGGCTAAATCTGATCGAGGTGGGAAAGGACACTTATCTAACATAAGTTCACTAATATGAATTTTTCTTTTAGATGGAAGCCCTGAAGAATGCCGACTACTACAGTTCTTTATTGGAAAACACTGCCCAACGGCATCCTGTAGTTTTTGTTTAAGAGATCGTCCTAAAAATCTATGTCCACAGGAATGATCTAAGTCCAACTCAATGGATGAACAGCTCCTTAAAGTAACTTCAGATTTCTCCACAGCATCCACTGTGTCAGCATCAGAACAACTCTCACTTTTTTTGGACCAAGATAACTTCTTTCCACTCCATACATAACCGTCCTTTCTGTCAGCACTTCTACTCCGACTTGTTTTGGGTCTTACATCTATACTTTTACTACTATTCTCACTACTTTCTGCCATTTTAGCAAATCATCCACAAAATCCAGTGTTATAAATGCTGCTTTTTCAGTTTTGCCGACAGGAAGTTTCTTCGGGTAACTTTCTGGATGAATCTAAGAGGGGAAAAAAGCCATTAGCCATTTGTTGTCCATCTTCTAGTTTATTTACATATTAAACCCTAATCACACACAGGATAAAGACACCATAATTAGTATATGGTGGCTGTGTTGGAAGATAGTACTCAGGATTTTGTTCCCATAATTTCATAATGGGATGGCATTAAGTTCCTTTCTCACAGCTAATGTTCAATGTCACAGTATGTGGACAAATGCAAACAGTACCTAGTCATGAAGTATACCTTGTGCTATCTCTTCTCACTTTGTTTTTATTTCTTAACAGAAGGTCAATTCTTCACAAAAGACAGTTATAAATCAAGGTGGGCAATTGAGAATCACTACCCTATATTGTTCCTCCACTTCCTTTCCTATTGATTAAAATATAAAGAATTTAAAGTAATAAAGCTGCATGACCTTATTAAGTAAACACTACCAAACAACAGGAATGCCAAGCAAGCATTCCCACTGGAGTTTTGTTGATTCATTTTAACAGTCCTCCAACACATATCGATAACTATTCCACATCATCACTATTAGTCTATGTAGTTTTTAGAAAACACAGATAATTTACACAATTATCCAATTTGAGAGAAATGAATAAAATTCTGCATTTAACCTAAACACATTCAAAGTAGTCTCCCCCCTCCTTTGTGTTCTGGGACTTAAACTTAGGGCCTCATGCTTGGCTGGCACTCTCTTACTAGAGGTACAACCCTTCCACTTTTTGCTGGTTAATTGCTAAAGGTCTCTCAGATTTGTCTGCTTGGGTCTCAGATATTCGTCTGAGGACTGGATTATAGGCACCCAGATTTTTGGTATTCTATCTGTGTGTGTCGCACATGTACATGTGAGCACGTGTGAACTCAGGCACTGTTCCCTGAGCTTTTGTCATTAGGTTAGTGCTCTGCCACTTGACTCAGAGTTCTACTTCCGGCCTTTCTGGTAGTTAACTGGAGGTTAACTTTCCTGCTCAGGCTAGCTTTGAACTATGACTCCTGAGTGGTTAGGATTACAAGCATGAGCCACTAGCCTGGTCTGGCCGAGCCCCAGGGTTTTAATTTTTTTTTTAATTAAAAAAATTTTTTTTTTGTCTGGACCCTGGGGCTTGAGCTCAGGCTATGGGCTATCTCTTAAGTGAGCTTTCTCACTTAAGGCTAGCACTCTACTACTTGAGCCACAACTCCACTTCCAGTTTTCTGATGATTAACTGCAAATAAGAGTTTCACAGACTTTCCTGTCTGCACCAGCTAACTGTGATGCTTAGATCTCAGCCTCCTGAGTACCTAGGATTATAGGTGTGAACCCTTGAAGTGAAGTAAGATTTAAGGCAGGAATTGAGGGAAGAGGTTGTACAAATAAAAGCTGAATTTTATGACTAAGAAAACCAAATAGTACTGTCATTATAATTAAGTAGTCAAGTAATGTCTATAGATATTTGAATCTATTTTTCAAAGAGGAGCCTTGAAACAAAAAAAATTATATTTTGGAAAATATAATCCCAAAATTTAAAAAGTATGAACTAGTAGTAAAGATTTTCTATATTCCATTTCCAAATATTCTGGTAACTATACTTACTATTGTGATTTAGTGAGTTCAATGGCATATAATTATTCAAATTCTAATTTATTTTGATTTTGTTTTGTGTTTTACTTATTTTATTTTCCCAGGTTTGACACTGAATCTTCTATGCTTCCAGAGTAGTGGGGACAACGGTCTAGACTATTTTTTTTGGGGGGGGGGTTATGGGACTTGAACTCGGCCTGGGTGCTGTCTCTGAGCTCTTCAGCTCAAGGCTACCGCCCTACCCTTGAGCCAAGCCCCATTTCATGTTTTCTAGAGGTTAACTGGTTAATAAGAATCTCAGGTCCTTTTGTGTCTAGGTTGGCTTTGAACCTTGATTCTCAGCTCTCAGCCTCCTGAGTAGCTAGGATTAAAGGCATGAACCACCGTGCCCAGCCTAGCTAATTTTTTACCCAAAATAGTCTTGAGCTTTCATCTCTCTGACTCCATTTCTGTTTCCTAAGCAACTGGGTCTACTGGTATGAGTCACCATGCCTAGTGAGTTGTGCTATTACAACACGTAAGCTAGTTTTACAGACTAGTTCATAATGAAGAAATCACAGAATACCTCTAGCCCAAACTAATTAAAAAGCAGAGGGGCGGGGAGTTTGGCCTAGTGGTAGAGTGCTTGCCAAGCATGCACAAAGCCCTGGGTTAAATTCCTCGGTACCACAGACACAAAAAAAGCCAGAAGTGGTGCTGTGGCTCAAGTGGTAGAGTGCTAGCCTTGAGAAAGCCCAAGGACAGTGCTCAAGCCCCAAGTTTAAGCCCCAGGATGGCCAAAAAAAGAAAAAAAAAAAAAAAGAAAGGGATATTGATTTCCAAGTATTTCTAATTGAAAAAAAGATCTATGTGCCAAATAGAGATGAGACTCAACGGGCCATACAGCTACAAAACAATTAAATATATGGTTGATAGTATTACTATCACTCTCTGCTAGGTGGTCATTAGATGCAGTTCCTGAGCTGAGAATGGAAGTTTCTGATGAGTTATAGCCACCCACTGCATTTCTTCACATTATATTCAAACTGTATGCATGAGGTTGAAATGGATTTGTGAATTATATGTACTTTTAAAATCCTAGATGGACTCAAACTGCCATCCTCAGATCTCAGCCTCCTGAGTAGCTAGGATTATAGGTAAGAGCCAATGGCACCCATCCTAAAAACATTTATGCTAGAGCAGTATCCTACTACAGAATTACAACTCTACTCCAGTTCTGCATAAATGAAGTGGAAGAGAAGACAGAAAATAAGGTGGCTTTACTATCAATTTGATATTATATATAAATCAGAGAGGATACTTTGAAAGATGCCAATGAATCGAAGATTTTAGATAGTTACAAGTTTTGGTTTTTTTTGCCAGTCCTGGGCTTGATCTCAGGGCCTGAGCACTGTCCTTGGTCTTTCTCAAGGCTAGAGCTCTACCACTTGAGCCTCAGCACCACTTCCAGCTTTTTTCTATGTATGTGGTGCCGAGGAATTGAACCCGGGTCTTCATGCATGCTAGGCAAGCACTCTACCACTAGGCCAAACTCCCGGCCCACAAGTTTTTTTCTTAAAGATGGTGAAACAATCATTCTGGAGAAGCTGCTTAGGTTCTTGATCCAATAATTCACTTTTAATGAAGGGAGCTATGGTATACATGACTCTGGGGAATAAACAGTGCATTTAAAACAATTATTCTTTCTTTTTTTTTGGTAGGGCTTGAACTCTGGGCCTGGGTGTTGTCTCTGAGTTCTTCAGCTCAAGGCTACCACCCTACCCCTTGAACCACAGCGCCACTTCCAGTTTTCTGGTGGTTAACTGGATATAAATCTCATAGTCTTTAGTGCCCAGGATGGCCCTGAACTGCAATTCTCAGATCTCAGCCTCCTGAGTACTAGGAAGGATTACAGGCATGAGGCACCGCGCTGGGCAAATCATTATTTCTTAATGAACCAGAGGTAAATGTCTAAAAAACAAGTTTATATAAAAGTAGTGTCAAGAAAGAAAGCTTTCAGATTCAGTAGACTCAGTAGACATTTGATCTACCATTAATTTTAATGGCATGAATAACACAATCAAGCTAGGTGTGGTGGCTCACGCCTGAAATCCTAGCTACTCAGGAGGCTGAGATCTGAGGATCATCATGATTCAAAGTCATCCCGGTCACTAAAAGTCCATGAAGAATTTTTTTTTTTTGGGGGGGAGGCTAGTCCTGGGGCTTGAACTCAGAGCCTAACACTGTCCTTGGGTTTTTAAGGTGAGAGCTCTACCATTTGAGCCACAGCACCACTTCCAACTTTTTCTTTTTTTTTCTTTTTTTGCATTTTTTTATTGTAATTAGTAAAAGGGTTACATGATATTTGCCAGATAGAAGGTGCATTAATTCACGTACATTGATACCCTTTCACATGTCTTGGTACCCATTTCCCTCCCCCCCCACACACCCCACTTCCAACTTTTTCTATGTATATGGTACCAAGGGATCAAACCCAGGTCTTTGTGTATGCTAGGCAAGCACTTTTACCACTAGGCCAAACTCCCAGCTCTAAAGTCTGTGAGACTCTTATCTTCAATTAACCACCAGAAAACTGGAAGTGGCGCTGTGGCTCAAGGGGTAGTCTTGAGCTGAAGACCTCAAGGATAATGCCCAGGCACAGAGTTCAAGTCCTACAATGGCAAAAAAAAATTAATAACAAAATCAATGCCTGTGGTGGCAAATGTACAAACAAAAGATTTAAGTAGTAGTTCTACTGAATAAAGTTGGATAGATAATTTTAGTTCACAATTGATATACAAAATAAAAGGTTGAGCTTCATCTGGAAAATTTATATCCTCTATGATTTGATTTTGTTTAAACTTAACAAAACATCATATAGCCAGACATTTGTGGCTCATGCCTATAATTCTAGGTACTCAGGAGACAGAGATCTGAGGATTGCATTGGAAGCCTGCCTAGAAAGGTAGTCTATGAGACTCTTAGTTCTGAAAGTAAAGCTGTGGCTCAAGTGGGAGAGCACTAGCCTTAAGTGAAAAACCTCAGGGGCAGTGCCCAGGACCAGAGGTTAAGCCCTCATACTGGGGCACATAGGTGTGGATACACACAGAGACACACACTCACACCCTTTACCTTAAAAATTAATTAAGGTACAAACGGCCTGCTAGACAGCTTGCCTAAACAAGCTTGAGTTAAAACCCAAGAATTTCTGTTCTGTTGTGGGTTCTCAAGCCAGGGAGACAGGAAACCAGACACTGTTATCAGAAGCAGTTTATTGTGCTAAGCACAGACTCTGTGGAGTCATGTTCTCCAAAACCAAGATCCCAAGAGAGAACAAAGAGCCTGTCTTTTATATCCTCTGTCCTTTATGTAGCATATATTTACTTGGCTAACTTTTTGTTGTTGTTTTGCCAGTCTTGGGGCTTATACTCAGGACCTGGACTCTGTCCTTGGCTTTTTCAAGGCCAGTGCTCTACCACTTGAGCCACATCACCACTTCTGGCCTTTTCTGTGTATGTAGTACCAAGAAATTGAACCAAAGGCTAGATGAGCCCTGTACCACTAGGCCAGCCCCACTTGGCTAATTTGATCGAACCCAGGACTTTGCACTTGCTAGGCAAGCGCTTTACCACGAGCTATGTCCCAGCCCTTGATTAATACTTTCATGGATGAAAACTTTTTTTTTTGCCAGTCTTGGGGCTTGAACTCAGGGCCTGGGTGCTGTCCCTGAGTCTCTCTGTGCTTACAGCTATGCTGTACTACTTGAGCTGTAGGGCTACTATTGGCCTTTTCTGAGTAGTTTACTGAAAATAAGAGTTTCATGGACTTTACCGTCTGGCCTGTCTTTGATGAATGATCTGTACATCTCACCTTCTTCAGTAGCTAAGATAACAGGCCTGAGCTTCTGGTGCCTGGCTAAAACTTTTTTTTTGCTAGTCCCGGGGCTTGAACTTAGGGCCTGGGCACTGTCCTTGGGCTTTCTCAAGGCTAACACTCTACCACTGGCCCTGGCTAAAACTATTTACAGACATTGCCTACATGCTGCTCTGTCCAAAAGGCCTAGCCTCCCCACTACATAATTAGTTGCAGCTCAGCTTCGCTCTATCCTCAACATCACTCCCACAAAACAAAAACAAAAAACACATTTCACACAATAGTTTTCAATTTTTTGGAAATACTAAAACACTGCTGGGCACAGTGGCTCATGCCTGTAATCCTAGCTACTCAGGAGGCTGAGATCTGAGGATTGTGGCTCAAAGCCAGCCCGGGCACTAAAGCCCAATTAACCACTAGAAAACCAGAAGTGGCACTGTGGCCCAGGAGGTAGGGCTGTAGCCTTGAACTGAAGAGCTCAAGGACAGCGCTCAGGCCCAGAATTCAAGCCCCATGACCCATCCGCCCTTCCCCCCACAAAATAAAGTGGGCCAGGAGTGTGACCTAGCAGTAGAGTTCTTGCCTGCCATGCATGAAGCTCTGAGTTCAATTCCTTGGTACCACATGCACTGAAAAAAGGCCGGAAGTGGTGCTGTGGCTCAAGTGGTAGAGTGCTATCATTGAGTTAGAGAGAGGTAAGAAAAGTCTAGTAATCTGTCACTGATGCCTAATCTGAAGAAAAGAGGAAATACTTAAGAGCTGGAAATACATGAATTTCTAAAAGTAGAAGGAGGATTAAATGTATCTTAGAAACCAGAATATCTAAGATATACCATTACATATCTCATGAAAAAACAAATAAAAGGAGAAAAAAGACAGTAATTCCAGTATCCAAAGGCAAGCAATTTTGCTACAGTTGTTATACTCTTTTTGCCAGTCCTGGGGCTTGAACTCAGGGCCTGGACACTGTCCCTGTCCCTGAGCTTTATTAGTTCAAAGCTAGCACAGCGTCATTTCTGCTTTTTTCCTGTTTATGTAGTACTAAGGAATCAAACCCAGGGCTTCAAGCATGCTAGGCAAGTACTCTATCACTAAGCTACATTCCTAGCACCAGTTATTACAGTCTTGATCTCTTTGCCTTAAGAGCTCAATTAGTTTAAAGAAAAAACAAATTAGAAACCTATTAATAACCTAAGCTAATTTTCATTATATTTAAAAGCAATGCAGATGGAATAGTATGAGTTGTTATATTGTTAAGCAGGAGTCAATACTCAAAGTCTACTACTTTCTAGGTATGCTACTTCTTCTTTTTTTTTTTTGCCAGTCCTGGGCTTGAGCTCAGGGCCTGACCACTGTCCTTGGACTTTCTCAAGGCTAGAACTCTACCACTTGAGCCTCAGCACCACTTCTGGCTTTTTTCTATGTACATGGTACCGAGGAATCAAACCTGTGTCTTTGTGCATGCTAAGCAAGCACTCAATCACTAGGCCAAACTCCTGGCCCAGTATGTTACTTCTTTCTAATAAAAATTTCATTTTTAAAAAGTTCGGAATGTAGCTTAGTGGTAGAGCTTGTGGTACTGGTTTAATTCCTAATACTAGAAAAATCTAGCTTTAGTTTTATCACTGTAAAAATCTGATCATGTTTTTACTCTGTTAGAATTAGACAAAAACATTAATTGAAATTAGTGGAAGTATTACACTCAAAACTTTGCCAAAAAGAGGTGGGAAAGTAGCAAAATTAAGGAGAAAAAAAAAAACAAAACCAAGAGTAGATTTGAAGCTAGAAAATCTGCACATACAAAAAAACCCAAAACCTTGAAATTCTGAAGTTCAAGAGGCTCCAGCATCTCTGAAACAGCATAAAGTATTTTACGTTACTACTAATATTAAGTAGTATATTACTACTAATATTAAATATGTTTCTTTTTTTGCCATTCCTCGGGCATCAACGCAGGGCCTGAGCATTGTCTTTGGGCTTTCTCAAGGGTAGAGCTCTACCTCTTGAGCCACAGTACCACTTCCGGCTTTTTCTATGTGTGTGGTACTGAGGAATTGAATCCGGGTCTTTGTTGTATGCTAGGCAAGCACTCTACCCCTGGCCAAACTCCTGGTCCCCTTAAGTATGTTTCTTTAAATATTTTTTTCTTAAGTTTTAAAGCCCTGAAGAATACTATGGATAAAAATAACCCATGCCTATAATCCTAGCTACTCAGAAGGGTGAGATTTGAGAGTCAGGGTTCAAAGCCAGCCCAGGCACAAAAAAAGTCCTTGAGACTCTTTTCTCTAATTAACCACCAGAAAAACTGGAAGTGCACTGGAGCTCAAGTTGTAGAGTGCTAGCTTTGAGCTGAAGAGATCAGAGACAACACCCAGGCCCAGAGTTCAAGTCCCATGATTGACAAAACAAAACAAAACCCAACACGTTTTATTTACTTATTTATGGCAATGCTAGGGTTTGAACTCAGGGACTTGACAATGCTTGGCAGGAACTCTACTTACTACTCAAGCCACACTTACAACCCTATGACTTCTGTTTTCAGCCACCTGAGTATGTAGGATCACACTTAATGACAAAATATTTGTAGTTTCTTGCAAGCTAATTTAGTAAATAAGATTATAGAAAAAGGCAATTTTAAAAATTGACTGCAGAGGGGCTGGGAGTTTGGCCTAGTGGTAGAGTGCTTGCCTAGCATGCACGAAGACCTGGGTTCGATTCCTCGGTACCACATACATAGAAAAAAACCCGGAAGTGGTGCCTAGGCTCAAGTGGTAGAGCTCTAGCTTTGAGAAAGTCCAAGGACAGTACTCAGGCCCTGAGCTCAAGCCCAGGACTGGCAAAAAAAAACAAAAAAAACTGCAGAAACCAGTGGTGGCTCATGCCTGTAATCCTAGCTACTCAGGAGGCTGAGACCTGAGGATCTCAGATACAAAGCCAATATAAAGCCATGAGACTCTTATCTCCAATTAATCACTAGAAAAATGGGAAGTGGGGCTATGGCTCAAGGGCAGGATGGTAGCCTTGAGCTGAAGAGCTCAGGGACAGTGCCCAGGTCAGAGTTCAAGCCCCATGACCCCCTCCTCCAAAAAAAAAGACTGCAGAGGTATTTCACTAATTTCTAACAGTTATATATTCTTATATTTAAGGCTGAGCAATAAGCTTCATCCAGAATCTAGTAAATGACTGAAGATTTTAATAAAATTGCTTAAAAAAAAAAAAAAAAGCTGGGTGGCATGAACATGTAATTCTAGTACTTAAAAGGCCAAGACAGGAGGCTCTCTAATTTGAAGATAGCCAAGTCTACATGAGTTTGAGGTCAAACAGATATAGTCTTATACCCCTCTCCTATTATGTGCTATCAAATTCTGACTTTGATGGTAATGGTTATGATTGGGAAAGTCAAGTGGTATACTAACTTGATTAGGCAAATGAACTAGGCTTGTCAGAATCTACTATGTCTCTAGCAGATATGTACGTTGGGTAATTTATGCTGCTATGCTCTTTATAGCTTACTAAGTTATAAATGGGCAAGCTCCCAAAATAAAGAGTTTCAGAATACACTCAGGAACAAAAGTAATTTTCTGGCCTGGGAGCTTGGCTCAGTGGTAGTGTGCTCACCTAGCATGCATGAATCCCTGAGTTCCATTCCCTGGAACCACATACACAGAAAAAGCCCGAAGTGGTGCTGTGGCTCAGGTGGCAGAGCACTAGCCTTGAGCAAAAAGTGTCCAAGGACAGTGCCCAGGCACTGAGTTTAAGTCCCAGGTCTGGAAAAAAAATTTTTTTTTTAAATTGTAGATTTCTAACCTATCTCAATGTTACTTTTTGAATACTTCATTCTTTTCAGTTACCCTCTCCTTCCAGTCGCATAAAATATATATCAAGTATATATTTTATAGAAAGGGCAGTAAAAACAAAAAATCCCAACTCCTTCCATTAGGTAGTATTGATACACTGTGGTATCACTTACATAGATAATATTATAATTGATAGAATGGCAATGTATGTATTTTTTCTCTCTCTAAAGGCATTAAGTCTGAGGATACTAAAGTGGTCACAAGACAGCAACTAACCTTCACTACAGCTGAATCTTAGATTTCAGCATAGTTTTTTATTAGTTTATTCAGCTACGAGTAACTATGATGCAATGATAAATACACTGATTTCAGAAAATTTTAGACAGTGACATAGCAATATTGGTTTATTTATTTTTTAATATAGGATCTTAAATAATCTAATGACTTTGCAATTCACTATTTAATTTACACTGGTTTTCTTTGCTACACTACCACTTTGTACATATTGCTTGAATGTCCATTTCCCTCAACTGGATCTCACCTCACTGAAGCCATTACAACTTGTAGGCATTTGAAACAAATCAAATTGTAACACATTTGTAAAAGAATTTACCTCTTAATATTAGAAAATTTTACTGATTTAGCCCCACTGTAAGGAAAAGCAGTAAATGTACCACCTCTTAATAATTTGAGACATTATTGATTCATTTTATAAATCCGTAAATATCTATTTTGGGGGGGTAGGGGTGCAGTCCTGGGACTTGGAACTCAGGGACTAAGTACTGTCCTTGAGTGTTCTCAAAGCTAGTGGTCTACCACTCTGGTCTTTTCTGTGTATGTGGTATGAGGAATCGAACCCAGGGCTTTGTGCATGCTAGGCAAGCACTCTAACAGTAGGCTATGCTCCTGGTCCTGCATTTTGTTTTTAAATTAAAATTTCATTATCTTTAAGTAGTTGTACAGAAGGGTTACCATTCAATATGTCAGTTTATGAGTACAAAGCATCTTGGTGCCATCACTTCCCCCCATCCCTCACAACCCCATCCATTGCCTCAACCTCCCTAGGTTTGTTTTTTTTTCCTGTGTATTAACAATTTGGTGATGCTGAGCCTCATCTCCACTTTTGAGATGAGGCATTCCATTACCTGGGAAAGCAGCATGTTTAAGGTCATACAATGTGGCAACAGTTAAATGAAAAAGGAAAGTTTCTTTTACCTTTTGAGTCAAATTGCTGATTGCTAAAGGTCACCAGAACCATTCACAGTTTTAAAGTCTCCTATAATTACAGACATCACAGCTACAATTCCTGTTTCAATGTGCAGATTGTAGTTATGCTGAGCTCTGAATAAAGCTCATCATTTATTTAATATAGAGATGAATATTATCAATTTCTCTGAACTCCACACTGTATCCAATGACAGCTAATTGGACAAAAATTGTAAATCATCACTGTATTCCAAACCTGAATGATCTCCAAATAAAATTAAGGTACTCCAAAAGGATCAACTAAGGTATCTTTGTTCTGGTGGGAAATCAATAGTAGGCTATTCTACAAATTCCAAGTTCTTCTTGAGCCAATCATTCCTCCTTTTCCTTCATACACTGAATGCACTCGCAGCTTTTCAAAATGGAACTAGACTGAAAAAACGACCCTGATTAAAACAAGTCTGACTGAAACGGAGACAGGTAATAATAATAAAAAAAAGCCTCAAAGAATATCAGCGAGAAAGTTTTCATCGAAGACTGGTGGAGGGAGAGCGTGAGGCCGAGAGCCTGACACACGGTGAGGCTCCTCGGAGGAAGCCTTCAGTCACTGTTAGAGTTAAATATTCGCGTCGGTGAGCTCTGGGCGGGACGCGGACAGGCAGAACGAGGCTTGTCCTCCTAAGGGCTCTCGGTAGCTCACCCTACAGCCACGGCAAGAGAAAGCACGGAGGATGTGCCACCAGGGTCTCGCTTTTCCTCTACAGCTGGCCAGGATCCGGCCCCTAACGGCCGCCCGCGGGCTGGACCCGCGAATGGCAGGGCAGGCCCCCGGGCTTCGAGGCCAGCCCGCGGCCGGGCTTTCCCGCTCACCTCCTGGAGGGCGGCGTCGCCGGGGCAGTCCGGGGAAATGCCGCCATCACCGTCGCCATCGCTCCGGGCGTCTGTCAGGCGGGGGAGGAGGCCGGGCCCCGCCGGCCCCGCGTGCCCTTCCCACACGCCGGACGACTTCCCACCGAGCCTTCCGAGCCCCTAGGAATCATCGACTCCGGCCTCCCACTTCCGCGGCCCCCGCCTCTGCCGGCTCCCCGGCACGCCTCAACTTCCGCGTTGGTCTCCCCTCCTGCCTCGCTCGTTCGCTCCGTCTCTCTCTCTCTCTCTCGGCTACCGGCTCTTTTTTCCTCGCCGCCGGCGCGTTGCTGACGTCACCACCCCGCGACCCAGGGTGGGCGGGCCGCGCAGGCGCAGCGCGGCGGACTCGCCGGAGCGCGGGAAAGCGCCGGTGGTGGCCGTGCTCCTCGTCGGCGGGTCCTTCGGTCTTCGGACGCTTGGGTTCCCGGTGGGCCGCGGACGGCTTCTCCGGTTCCCACGGCCCGCGCGGAGGAGAAGCGCGGCCCTCTCCCGCGCTGACTCCGCTGGCGGACTCTCCACACGGGTGCGCGCCGAGGGGACGGCGAAGAGCTCGCGGCGCGGGCGACCGGCCGTCCCCGCGTCCCGGCCGCAGGACTCGTGCCGCCCCGCTCACTACAGAGACCCGCTTCCTTCTGACCTCTTGAGGTCGGGGGAGGGAAGGATGCCGGCCACGCAGAAGTCGGTGAGGTACGGACACACGGAAGGACACACGGACGTCTGCTTTGATGATTCCGGGAGGTAAGCAGAAGAAGGGCTTTGTGAAGTGCAGACAGGTGTCGCTTTATCCATGTTCATCCGAGGATGACTCCGAGCAGGGAGGAATACTACAGGAATCGAGGGTTTCCCTGCTTCTGCCTTGTGCTTAGTACAACAGGAATTTTAGCCTATTGAAATCTTGGAAAGATGCAAGTTCCCCCTCACCCAGTTTTTGTTTAGAGTCGCACATTAATTCTGTCACATCACTAGATAACCCTTGCCAAAATCAGTGATTCTGTTTGGCATAGCATCTTCCATTGGTTGTAGTGACACTTTTTTTGTTTCTTAAATGTTCTGACTTAAAAAAAAAAAGTTGATTTTCCTCTGCTTGGTCCTTTAACAGCTATATTTTCTTGTTTATTGATTTCTCAAACTCCATTCCCATTGAGTATTGTCTACTGTGTGACTTCACTGCCACTAGTGTACTGAATGATTCATTGAAAAATATGTGTGTGTTTGCTCTCCCCGGGAGCTACAAATAGAGTAGTACAAACAAGTCCTGACCTTTTCCTTTATTGAGCTTAAGGTATATGGGGGTTGAGAGTTGATAGTTCAAGTAAATCACAAAAATAAATGTGTGTTTAGAAATACGCAACCCCCGCCTTTTTTTTGCTGGTCTTGGGACTTGAACTCAGGGCCTGAGCACTGTCCTCAGGCTTTCTCAGGTTAGAGCTCTACCACTTGAACCACAGCACCATTTCTATGTATGTGGCACCGAGGAATGGAACCTGGCTCTTCGTGCATGCTAGCTACGCATTCTATCATTAAGCTAAACTTCGGGCCCCATCAAATCCCCTTTTAAAAGCACTCAGCAGGTCTTTTGCTAACAGTCCATAAGCTGTCAGGAGAGAGCAGAGTAGAAATACTGCTTTTGGATGAAGTAGTGGCAGCCAGTTGTGTCATTTTGCTTCAATCAGTGGTATGGCAAGTTGAAAACAAGCAAAAGTAGAAATACTCCTAGAAATACTAACTGACATGTGTAGTGATATGTATTTTTCGGGGGGAGTTTGACATGATAAGGAAGCTCCTGAGGAAGTGTTGTTTTTTCCTTGCCAGTTGTGTGGCTTGCACTCAGGGCCTGAGAACTGTCCTTGGATTTCTCTCAAGGTTAGAGTTCTACCCTTGAGCCACAACACCACTTCCAGCTTTTTTCTATGTATGTGGTGCTGAGGAATCAAACCCTGGTCTTTGTGCATGCTTGGAGCACTCTACCTCTAGGCCAAATTCCTGGCCCTGAGGAAGTGTTTTTTTTGTTGTTGTTGTTGTTGTTGTTTTGGGTTTTTTTTTTTTTTTGCCAGTCCTGGGCTTGAGAAGTGTTTTTTTTTTGAGAGGAAATTGTGAGGTTGAATAGGTATTGAGAAGTATAAAGAGATGGGGGTATATGTGTCAATGTGGTGGTGGTATTGGTGTTGTAAGTAAAGGGAACACTAGGTTAAAAGGCCCTGTGACTCCATCAGGGACCGTGGCATGCTCAAGAGCTGAAAGAGTTATTGGTACTAAAGTGTAGAGGGATGCTGAGATTGATGAGAGATGAGTGTGTAACCATAAGCAAGATGAGTGCCATGCAAAGCTGTTTTGGGTTTTTTGTTGGTTGTTTGTTTTTCCCCCCAGTCCTGAGGCTTGAACTCAGGAGTCTCGAAGCTGTCCCTGAGCTTTTTTGGTGTTTAGTTGGAGCTAAAAGTCTCATGGACTTTCCTGCCCGGGTTGACTTTGAAACACAGCCTCCTTTTTAGCTAAGATTATAGATGTCACCCACTGGTACCTGCTGGTGGTGCCTTCTGGTTTTAAGGAGGAATTTTGTTTTTATTCTGAAAGCTGTGGGAAGGTATTAAAGATTTGAAGCATATGATGCATGAAGGATGAATTGGATAAGGAGCAAGAATGATTGCAGACTGTTAGGTGCTTATATTTATTTAAGTGAATATGCTGGCAACTTGAACTAGAATAGATATGGGTGCAGTGAAAAGAACACTAATTCAGGAAATAGTTAAAAGGAGAAGTCAATAGGATGATCCATGTATTAAGGATAAAGAGAGGTGTCAGGGATTAAGTCCACACTATGGAATAGAACATTAAAGGAAATGATGCTGCAGGTGTTGGAAACACTTGTCACTTGAAAAGTTGCTCCTTTTGAGGGAGCAGCTGGTGGAGTGCTTGCATTTGGACGTGGCTGATGTCTGGTTTATTTTGAGGTATTCAATTGGAGACATAAAACAGGTTGGGGCTAGAACTGTGGCTTAGTGGTAGAGTGCATACCTAGCATGTATGAAGCCCTGGGTTTGATTCATCAGTACCACATACACAAAGAAAGCCAGAAGTGGTGCTGTGGATCCAGTGGTAGAGTACTAGCCTTGAACAGAAAAGGTCAGGGACAATGCTTAGGTCCTGAGTTCAAGCCCCAGGACTGGCAAAAAAAGAAAAGAAAACAATTGAATAAATGAATCTAAGAAAAAATGTGAACTGGAGAGAATTATGTACATTATTAGTTGATGCCTCTCTGAGTTCAGGATTGAGGACCTCAATGGAACCTCAAAGATGGCAGTTCTTAGGAACTTGTTGCACAGCTAACCTGGAACCTCGATTCTCTCAACATCTGTTTCCTGAATAGTGTGGATAATAAAATGCATTCTGCCACAACCCAACTATTAGTTGCACAGCTCAAGCTGTGATCCTTCTAATCTCCCTCCTTCTCAATATCTACATTATAACTGTTAGCTGTCAATGCCTGGTGTCTTTGATGTGTGAGTGTGAGTGTGTGTGTGTGTGTGTGCATGTGCGTGTGTGCATATGCTCACTCACACAGGTCCTGAGGCTTGAACTCAGGGCCCTAGGAGTTGTCCTTCAGCTTTTCACTCAAGTCTGGTACTCTACTACTTGAGCCACAGTTCCACTTGGAGATTGTTGTTCCAGGGCCTCCTGGAACTTTCCTGCCCAGGGTGGCTTCCAACCACAGTCCTCAGATTTTAGCCACCAGAATAGCACTAAAGATATGAGCCACCTGGGTCTGACAGCTTTATTTATTCATTGATTTTTTTTTTTTTTCCCCAAGTCATGGGACTTCATCTCAGGACCTGGGCACTGTCCCTGAGCCTCTTTGTGCTTAAGGCTAGCACCTACCATTTGAGTCACAGCACCACTTTTTCTGAGTAGTTTATTGAAGATAATCTCACAAACTTTTATGCCCAGGCTGGCTTGAACTATAATCCTCAGATCTCAGTGTCCTGAGTAGCTAGGATTACAGGCATGAGCCGCTAGTGCCCGGCATCTTTGATATATTTGAAGACAAAATGTATTTGATTGTCTCTATGGTTCCTTTCTTCCCACAAGTCAAAATATTTCTATGTACAGTTATGTAGAATTTCAGAATTAAGTCATTCATCATTTCAGCTTTAAATTTTTTTTTTTATTTGGGGCGGGGAGTTTGGCCTAGTGGTAGAGTGCTTGCCTAGCATGCATGAAGACCTGGGTTCGATTCCTCAGTACTACATACATAGAAAAAGCCAGAAGTGGTGCTATGGCTCAAGTGGTAGAAGTCTAGCCTTGAGAAAGCCCAGGGATGGTGCTCAGGCTCTGAATTCAAGACCCAGGACCGGCAAAAAAACCCCAAAATAAAACTCTTTATTTGCCAGTCCTGGGGCTAAAAAGTAGTAAAATGCCTGCATTACAAGCACAGGTACTGAGTTAAGACTGGAGTACTGCCTAAAAACAAAAACAAGAAAAGACTGGCAAAAAGGGGTTTCACCAGCCATTTCTCAGATTTAACCATGTTAAAGTGAGGATTCCATATGTTGCATGTGTGTTACATTATTAAGTAAGGTCGTGGCAAAAGGTAGAAGTATGAAGATGTGGGCTGCCAAACCCATTCCAGCCAATATTGATGCAACAACTACTGATGTGTTGTGCAGTTAAAAATTCTAGCACAAATGACCATGCCAGCTGGATACCCAAACCCAGGAGTAGTTTGCACAAACAGACTTGTGGTCTTCCTGTCTGATCGGTATAGAAGAGAATCTGGTATTACAGTCACCAGCCTTCCTTTTCCTTCTCATTTCCTAGATTGTCTACACTGAATAAAGTTGGTATTCTTTTTTTTTTTTTTTTTTTTTTTTGCTGGTCCTGGGGCTTGAAACCTGGGTCTAGATATGGTCACTAGGCTCCTTTTGTTCAAGGCTAGCACTCTACCACTTGAACCACAGCTCTACTTCTGATTTTTTTCTGTGATTAATTGGAGATAAGAGCGTGGCCTAATGGAGTGCTTGCCTAGCATGCATGAAGCCCTGGGTTCTATTTCCCAGTACCACATACATGGCAAAAGCCAGATGTGGTGCTATGGGCTCAGGCTCAAGTGGTAGAGTACTAGCCTTGAGAAGAGCCCAAGAATAGTGCTCAGGCTCTGAGTTCAAGCCCAGGACTAGCAAAAAATTATTGGTTTGGTTCACTAAACCACATTCCCAGCCAGGCATTTTTTTCTATATTGATTTAAAGTCTTGTTATGTAGCTCAGGCTGACCTTGAACTTAGTCTTATTGCCTCAGCTTCCGGGCTGTTGGGGTTCCAGATGTGCACCGCTGTTGCTGGTTTCTGTAGCACTTTTTTCTAAGTCATAGTGTGTTAGTTTCCTAAATACCACTTTTTAAGTGATATTATGGGAACTCCGGGCCTGGGTGCTGTCCCTGAGCTCTTCAGCTCAAGGCTACCGCCCTGACTCTGGAGCCACAGCCCCACTTCCCATTTTTCTAGGGATTAATTGAGGATAAGAGCCTCACGTTTTTTAGTTCTTCAGTGCTGGGGCTGGCTTTGAACTACGATCCTCAGATCTCAGCCTCCTGAGTACCTAGGATGGCATGGGTAAGCCACAGTGCCCGGCTTTGGATCTAATTTTTGTAGGTGGAAATTTTTTTTCTTCTGAATATTCACAGTTTTTATTTCCTTCTGTGTGAATAATTATATATAATTATGTGTATGTTACTAATAATATATACTATGTTTTAAAACATTTATATCTTTGTTATAGAATTAGTTATGGAATATAGTAACATAATTATAGTATATAATTTTAACATATACTGTGTACATATATGTGAATTTTTTTTTTTTTTTTTTTTTGCTAGTCCTGGGGCTTGAACTCAGAGCCTGAGTGCTGTCCTTTGGCTTTCTCAAGGCTAGAGCTCTACTACTTGAGCCATTGCACCATTTCTGTTTTTTTCTATGTATGGGGTACTGAGGAATTAAACCCGAATTTTCATGTATGCTAGGCAAGCACTGTACCACTAGTTCAAGCTCCGGGCACCTGTAAATATATTTTTGGTGGTTTGCTTTGTATATGTCCAAATACTCTGAATGAACCAAAGGACTCAGAAGTTGAGGGTTTAAACAAATTATGACATACAGGTAGCTAGTTGAACAATCATCTTTGGGTAGTTGAGTTTATACACCATCATTTATTCATTTATCAAACATTTTATTAAAGTCTCTATGTGTGAGAAACTTTGGTACTTTGGATACAGTGGTGAACATGATAGATATGCTTTCTGCTATTGCAGAGATAACATAGTTAAGTTTCTTACATTTTTACTAAAAAGTAATTTTATGTCCTAGAACTATAGAGAACATTAATCTATGTTTTATACAATAAGAAGGAAGCAGTCTTTGTTTTGAGATTTATTTGTATAAAATCAGAAGACATTGTTGCCTAATGGTTTGGTTTTATTTAATATGTTAGGGTAGTGCTCCAAGAAAGTTAATATATATGGAATTGGATGGCTTTTTAATAATGTGTGTGTTTTCTTCACAGTTGTATTGTGACTTGTGGGAGTGACGGTGATGTGAGGATTTGGGAAGACTTAGATGATGATGATCCTAAATCTATTAATGTTGGAGAAAAGGCATACTCATGTGCTTTGAAGGTAGTAAAAATAGCTTCATCAATTGATGTGAGATGATGTGACTTTTATGCTTGAAAGAAAATACTTTTATGGAAGTTGAATATAAATGTGTTCTTTTGATTTTTTCTCTTATGAAATAATATTTAAGATATATAAGAATGTTATAACTGCTGGAAGTGGTGGCTCAAGTCTGTAATCCTACTTACTCAGGAAGCTGAGATCTGAGGATCCATGGTTCAAAGTCAGCCCTGGCACTAAAGACCCTGAGACTCTTATCTCCACTTAACCACTAGAAAACTGGAAGTGGTGCTGTGATTCCGGGGCTATGGCAGCAGCCTTGATCTGAAGAGCTCAGGGACAATGCCCAGGCCCAGGGATAAGGCAGAAACCTTGAGTTGAAGTGCACAGGGACAGCTCCCAGGCTCAGACTTCAAGCCCCGCTACTGACAAAAAAAAAAAAAAAATTCTGTAATTTACCAAAAAAATTTTAAGATAAAATAGGAAAGACTTATTAAAAGTGTTGAGCCAGTTAGTTCAAGACGCCAAGGTGGCTTATGGGTACAGTCCTAGCTATTCAAAGGCAGAGGTTAGGAAGGTTGTGGTTTGAGGCCGGCTTGAGCAGAAACTTAGTTCGAAACCTCGTCTTAACAAATATATCTAAGTGAAGTGATGTGCTCCTGTCATCCCAGCTGCATATAAATAGGACCACAGTCAAGGATTTCTTAAGCAAAAATGCAAGCCCCTATCCAAAAAATAACTTCAGTAAAAATGGGATGGGTACAGTACATGTCTAGTAAGCATGAGCCCTGAATTTAGATTCTGTTAGTACCCAATCAATCAGTCAGTCACATAAATATATAAATAGAACATTGTAAACAAATGAAAAATTCCTATAGTTTCCAACAATTCCTTAGGTTATTTGGATGAGTATCTTAATCTGTTTGATGCTCCTGCAACAATACTACAGACTTGTTCTAATGAGCAGAAAATTTCTTTTTCATGGTCTCATGATTCTGGAGATTGTTAAAGTTAAAATCAAGGGACTGGCATCTGCAAAGAGTATGGGCAGTAGGGCAGTTGTGTGTATGTGTGCGTGTGTGTTGAGCTTGGGCTCGAGGGCTCTTGTTCCCAGATGGTGTACTCTACCTCTTGAGTTAATGACTCTAGTCTAGCTTAGTTTCTGGATAATAGGAGTGTCATGAACTTCTTTACCCAGACATGCTTCAAACTGTAATTCTCAGGTCTTTTTTTTTTTTTTTTCCAGTCCTCGGACTTGAACTCAGGGCCTGAGCGCTGTCCTTGGGCTTTGTTCAAGGCTAGCGCTCTACCACTTGAGCCATAGCACCACTTCTGGCTTTTTCTATGTATGTGGTACTGAGTAATTGATCCCCAGTTTTCGTGCATGCTAGGCAGGCACTCTACCACTAGGCCAAACTCCTGGCCCCAATCCTCAGATCTTATCCTCCTGCATAATTAGAATTACAGGAGGGAGCCACAGATGTCTGGTTTGATGAGGACGTGACTGTATCCTTCCATGGCAGAAGGGCTAAGAGAAAGCAAGAAAATAAGAAGACCTGATTTGAGTGTTTCTAATGGACCCACTCACAAATTCCTAACTCACTTCTAGGTAATGGCAGCAGAATTCTTATGGCTTCATCATCTCTCATTCAGCTCCCCTCTCAATACCATATAGTGGTGGTGATTAAATTTCCAAGACTTTTGGGGGACACATTTAAACCAAAGCAACAAGCTAAAAACCACTCAGTTTTCCCCTCAGTGGAAAAGAGAGAACATTTAAATTTTGCTTAAAAGTGTAGTTACCTCCCTCCTTTCCCTCATCCTCCCTGAAATAGTTCTGTAATTAGAATTGTTTTCCTTGTGAATGTGCGTGTGTGCGTGCGTGTGTGTGTGTGTCTATTACACATACAAGGGAAATCACGGTATTTGCCTTTTTAAGCTTGGGTTATTTCTGTCACCATGATGTTTTCCAATTCCAACCATTTTTCTGCAAATGACAATTTTTCTTTATGGCTGATTTGTTCGTTATTGGACACCTCGGTTGATTCCACTATTTTTTGTGAACAGGGGTGTGTAGCTCTTTGGAGACAGTGACTCACTGTTGAGCTCTGACACAAGTGGATCCTCAGAATGCCTTTCTTCACCAAGGCTGGTATTTCACACTAGTGTGGTCATTCTCTCACAAAGCCATTCATTAAGGTTAAGGTATGAGAGTTGCATGAGCTTTCCTCCAGGTAGTGTTGGCAGTCTGTCCACAGAACCATCTGTTTTATTTGTATTACAGTCTTTTTCTCCTTGCCCAATCAGCAGGAGGTATGGGGGGTGCCAGGGACTCAGAAATTCCTGCTTTTCTTCTGACAGTATAGTTTTTCTATAATTTTCTGCCTTTTTGCTACCTTCTTTGTGATTTTTATTCATTTCTTACTTCAGAATCTAGTCTTTTCTGTGACCCCAGATTCTTTTCAGAGTAAAAAATGGCATGTTTGCAATCCACCATCCTACATCCCGAGAAACTTTTCTTTTTGTTGGTGGTGGGGCTTGAACTCTGGGCTGATGGCTACAGCTCTACCACTTGAGCCACAATGCCACTTCCTGTTTTCTGGTGGTTAATTGGAGAGAAGAGTCTTTCAGACTTTCGTTCAGGGCTGTCTTTGAACCATGATCCTCAGATCTCAGCCTCCCAAAGTGGCATGAGCTACTGGCATCTGGTTTCAAGGAACTTTTTGTTTGTTTGTTTTTGTTTTTTTGCCAGTCCTGGGCTTGAGCTCAGGGCCTGAGCACTGTCCTTGGACTTTCTCAAGGCTAGAGCTCTACCACTTGAGCCTCAGCACCACTTCTGGCTTTTTTCTATGTATGTGGTACCGAGGAATCGAACCCAGGTCTTCATGCATGCTAGGCAAGCACTTTAACCACTAGGCCAAACTCCCAGCCCCTCAAGGAACTTTTTATAAGCGATCAAAGTGAGCTGGGCGCGCTGGCTCACACCTGTAATCCTACCTCCTTAGGAGGCTGAGATGTGAAGATCGTAGTTCAAAGCCACCCGGGCACAAAAGGACCTGATATCTCCAATTAAGCAGGAAATGGGGCTTGGCTCAAGAGCAGAGCAGTATAGCCTTGAGCTGAAGAGCTTGGGGCAGTGCCCAGGCCCAGAATTCAAGCCCCATGACCTGCAAATGAGAGAGAGAGAGAGAATGAGCAAAGTGAGCTGAGTGTTGTGGCTCATTTGTATAATCTCTGATATTTTCTATAATCTCAGCTATGGAGGAGGTAGAAATGGGAGAGTTGGGGTTCCAGGCCATACCAGGCAAAAAGTCATTGAGACCTCCTCTCAGTCAACCAGCCAGTGGTAATGGTGTGCACCTGTGGTCTCAGCTATATGAGAGGCTGGAAGGGCTCCTGTGCTCTGAGGGATAATCAGTTTTATGCTTGCCTCCCAGGTTCTGGTTCTTGCCACAGTCCCAGGATTCCTTGGCTTTTAGATGTATCACTTCAATGTCTGTCATAGATTCTACGTTTAGACTTCATCCTATCCACAAAGAGTTGATTTCATTGTAGAAATAGGACACTGCTATCCTGGCCCCTGTGGCCATACCTTCTGGTAGTCTCTTTCCTCATTAAACTAAGTCCTGAATGCTTTGTATTTTTCCTTTGTTGGTGCCCAGGCTAGCTTTGAACCACAATCCTCAGATCTCAGCTTCCTGAGTAGTTAGGATTACAGGTGTGAATTGCTGCGCCCAGCCTGACTTTTTGGAGTTTGCAATACATAGATCCTGGGGCATTACAAACATATTGGGTTTGTTACTCTAGTGATTCTTATTTTTATTTTCTTTTAGAATGGAAAGTTAGTCACTGCAGTTTCCAACAACACTGTTCAAGTCCATACATTTCCTGAAGGAGTTCCAGATGGCATATTGACTCGCTTCACTACAAATGCAAACCATGTGATCTTTAATGACGATGGTACTAAAATTGCTGCTGGATCAAGGTAAGGCTCTGACAGAAGAAAAATGTTATTTGTTAATTTCAGGATAATAGTTTCAGATCTGTACCATGAATTCTTATTTGTTCTTATTAAATCTTTAGTATAAAGGGTTTTTTGGAGGGGCGGGGGAGTGAAGTACCAGGTTTTAACTGAGGGCTTCCTGCTTATTTTTGGTTGTTTTGTTTTAGTTTTTTGGTTGTGGGGCTTGAACTCAGGGCCTGGGCACTGTTCCTGAGTTCTTTTGCTCAAAGTTAGTACTCTACCACTTTGAGCTGTAGCCCTACTTCTGGTTTTTGAGTGATTAAGTGACAGTTTCATGGGGACTTTCCTGTCTGAACTGGCTTTAAACCATAGTCCTCAGATCTCAGCCTTTTCCCTAAATAACTATACCTGGCTGCAGATGCATTGTCACTTGAGCCACACTTCCAGATTTCTGTGCAGTAAATTTCTGTGGATGAGTTTTTTTTTTCTTAAATTTTCTTTATTTTTATAGAGTATAGAGCAGTTATCATTTCATAAGTCATAATGAGTATGAGTACATCTTTTTTCTTTTTCTTTTTTCTTTTTTGTCAATCTTGGTGATTGAATTCAGGGGCTAGGCACTGTCCTTGAACACTTTTGCTCAAGGCTAGTGCTCTGTCACTTGAGCTTCAGCGCCACTTTCAGCTTTTTCTGTGTATGTGGTACTGAGGAATCAAACCCAGGGCTTCAGGTGTGCTAGGCAAACATTCTATCACTAGGCTACGCTCGGAGCCAATCTTTTTTGTTTTTGTTTTTGTTTTTGCCAGTCCTGGGGATTGAGCTCAGGGCCTGGGCATTGTCCTAGGACACATTTTGCTCAAGGCTAGTGCTCTGCCACTTGATCTACAACGCTACTTCCAGCGCTTTCTGTGTATGTGGTACTGAGGACTTGAACTCAGGGGTTGGTGCATTCCAGGCAAGCACTCTACCACTGTGCTACGCTCCCTTCTTTTTTTTCCCAAGTTATAAGGCTTGAATTCAGGGCCCAGGTACTGTCCCTGAGCTTCTTTTGCTAAAGAATAGCAGCCCATGAGTATATAGTTTTTTTTTGGATAGTGTCATCCTTTCCCTCATTCTCTCCCAGTTTTCCCCTCCCATCCCCACTTACATGTTGTTCAGTTCGTTTCAGCATATTGTCTGCTGCTTTTGTTTGTCCTGTGTTCCTCCATTTTGTGTCTCTTTTACCCTCCCAAAGACAAAAAAAACAAACAGGACAAGAAAAGAAAAAAAATCTTTGTTTCCATTTCCTGGAGTTAATTTTGATAACTATTCTTTTTTTTTTTTTTTTTTTGCCAAAGCTGGTTTGAACTCATGGCCTGAGCACTATCCTTAGGTTTTCTCAAGGCTGGAGCTCTATCACTTGAGCCACAGCACCATTTCTGGCTTTTTCAATTCATGTGGTACCAAGGAAATCAACCCAAGTCTTTGTGCATGCTAGACAAGCACAAAGAAAAAATCTTCGGTCCTGCTATTTTTTTATATGATCCTAGGCACAGCGTCATTGTACCTTTATGTTCTTCCTAAAAATGTCTTCCATTGTTTTCACTGTGTTGAATACCTAGAGTCCAGTATAGTCTATCATGTCTTAGCTCCACATGTGAGAGAAGACCACAGGTGCCATTTGTTTCTCTGAGCTTGGCTTTCCTCACTTAAAGTAGATGAAATTTAATAAAAAATTTTATGGCAAAAGTGATTGTTTTGTGAATTGAAAAATACATTGCTTTGCAGGCAGTTTACTCAGAATGTTAAAAGATAATAGGAAATAGTGATAGCTTGTTACAAATTTTAAAGATTATTTTAAGTGGAACCTGGATTGTACAATCTGGATATTTGCATATTCACTTGATACTTATTTTTCATAGATTAAATGTAATTGGCAGACTGATTGAGATGGAATGAAACACATAGAGCTTTTTAAATATGACTATAATTAGGTTACCAAATAATGAGAGCTTAGGGTGTAACTGTAACTATAGAAGTCATATGGGAGATTTATATTTTAACAGTGTGAGAAATCCTGCCTTGTGTTTTCAGTATCTTTATAAAGACTGAGAGGCTAATCATTAAATTTGAGTGCCAGATTTTGCAGGTTAGTATAAAAACATAACAGTCTTGTGATTTTGAAATGATAGCAGAGGCATTTAAATTGGCACATATTGATGTGTATTACTTTTACCTTTCATAGTGATTTTCTTGTCAAAATTGTGGATGTAGTGGATTGTAGCCAACAGAAGACATTTCGAGGACATGATGCCCCCGTTTTAAGTCTCTCTTTTGATCCTAAAGACATCTTTCTGGTAATTACACCCCTATCCATCCCTTTTGTGTGTTTCTTGAATGTATAAAAGGTTATGTGAGAATCAGAAATTTTCACCCTGTTAATGAAAGGTTATGTGATTGAGTCAGTCAAGCCAGTTTCTATGTTGTTTTATGGCTGTAATTTTAGGGAAATGTGTTGTTTATTCCTTCAGGCATCAGCTAGCTGTGATGGATCTGTTAGAGTGTGGCACATCTCCGATCAGGTAAACTCATCAATTTAAACTCAAAACTGTTTGCCAATTTCTGTCTTATAGTAGGTGTCACATATTGTAATATTGGGCCAAAATACTTTTGGTAGTGTGTTTCAAGTAGCTTTAAGTATTGTTCTTATAATCAAATTGTAAAATTGTAGAATAATGTGAAAGTATGTTAAAGACTTAACTGCTTTTGCTGGGCATCAGTGGCCCTACACCTGTAATCTTAGCTACTCGGGAGGCTGAGATCGGAAGATCGAAGTTCAAAGCCAGCAGGGCACTAAAGTCCAGGAGACTCTTATCTCCAATTAACCATCAGAAAACCAGAAGTGATACTGTGGCACTAGGGGTGGATTGCTAGCCTTGGAGTTCAGGAACAGTTCCCAGGACTACAGTTCAAGGCCCACAACCTACCCCCCCCCAAAAAAAAATGCTTTTATGCTAATCACAAGGGGTATGATTGATTTATGTTTTCAATATATGTCTACAAATGACTACCATATGTTGGGTCTTGTATTGGATATTGGTGGTACATAAGCAAGCCATAGACCATACTTAGAGAGCTACGTGTGCATCTGACAATAGGTTTTAAAGGATATATGAAGAAAATGCTCTCTGAATTGATAAAGGTCTTCCTGAGGCAATCAGACCATGTTTGGCATTTCTGAAGTAATGTGGCTGTTAAAAGGAATTTCCCCATAGATATGTCCCAGTAGCCACAGTTCATCCCTTCATTATTGAACTATTTAGTTCTGACTTTTGTACCTTAACATTTCATAGTAGACATTTCAAGTTTTATTGATTTTTGTAGACATGTTAAAATTTTAATGTATTGAGATTTTTTTCAGCATAAATGTTTTTTCAGTGAGTGTACTGTTTGCTTATTCTGCAAGAAGATACTCTTATTTGAGACTTATTTAAGATTCTTATTTAAGACATATACATGTAAATATATTTAAGGTTTGTGTATCTGAAGAACTTGGAACCGTTGAGGCTAATAAAGTTTTCTTATCAAAGTAATAAATTGCTTTTTCTGAGATATATGTCAGTTTGAAGAAAATGCCTATTAAGTGAATTCATTTTAGGGGAATTTATCATAAAAGGAAATAAATTTTCTTTTTTAAAAATCTAGACATGTGCTATTAGTTGGCCACTACTACAAAAATGCAACGATGTGGTAAATGCAAAATCCATCTGTAGACTTGCTTGGCAGCCAAAAAGTGGGAAGGTAAGTGGCATTTATTTATTGATTGATTTATTGATTGATTGCCTTTTGAATTCAGTTCAATGTTCCTTTTTTATTAAAGAAGTTATTAACATTGATTTTTACATCATATTTCAAATGACGTATTTAACAAACAAGTATTCAAGAAGGGAATCTATACACAATCACTGGCCCTTAGATTTTAGAACATAATTAAAATTAGACTGAGGGTTTGTATGTCATAGATACATATTAATCTATGTAATAATACATTATGTCTATAGAGTCATAAATTTTTATGTCTATGTAGTTGTGTTTATATTTCCAATACCATGTCCATAGCATTGGGTACTCAAATTTTTTATTGCATTGTTTCTTGTCATTCTTGTAAACTTTCAATGTAAGAATAATATTTTTAATTGCAATTATCATTTGAATTATACATTTTAGAACCCTAAGACAAATAATTTATATTGAAATACTTAAAGATATATAATTTTTATTTATAGTTTTTGTCATCCTGAGGCTTGAATTTATAGCTTGAACACTGTCCCTAAGCTTCTTTGTGGTTTCATCCTGAGGCTTGAATTTATAGCTTGAACACTGTCCCTAAGCTTCTTTGTGGTTAAGGCTAATGCTGTACCACTTGAGCCTCAATTCCACTTCTGAAATATTTTAATTTATTTCTATTTATTTATTTTTTATGGGTCATGGGGCTTGAACTCTGGGCCTGGGCACTGTACTCAAGGCTACCTCCCTACCCCTGGGCCTGGGCGTTGTCCCTGAGCTCTTCAGCTCAAGGCTGCTACCCTACCCTAGAGCCAAGCCCCACTTCCCATTTTCTAGAAGTTAATTGGTGATAAGAGTCTCAGGTCCTTTTGTGCCTCAGGCTGGCTTTCAACCTTGATCCTTCACATCTCAGCCTCCTGAGTAGCTAGGATTACAGGAGTGAGCCACCACCTGCTTGGGCCTTGGGACTTTTGTCTTTAATCTTTAGTTAACCACAAAAAGCCAGAAATAGAATTTTAGAGGTAGAACAATAGTCTTTAGTCCAAAATCTCAAGGACAGATTACAGGCCCAGAATTTAAGCCCCAGGATTGCCTGTAATCCTAGCTACTCAGGAAGCTAAGATCTGAGGATCAAGGTTCAAAGGCAGCCCAGGCACAAAAGGATCTGAGACTCTTATCTCCAATTAATCTCTAGAAAATGGGAAGTGGAGCTCAGGGACAGGGCCCAGACCAAGTTCAAGCCCCATGACCCACAAAACAAAAACAAAAACAAAACAAGTAGTTGAGTGGTCATCTATTTTTTTTCATTTCAGTTTTTTAAATAATTTTTTGTTTTTGTTAGTTGCAATTAAAATTAAAATTTCCTTATATGCTTTATAAACTTATGTATGCTTTATAAATGTATCCTTTTCAAATTGTACTTAATATAAACTTTTGTTTAAATTACTTATATTTTCTAATAGTTACTTGCAATTCCTGTGGAAAAATCTGTAAAATTATATAGAAGAGAAACTTGGAGTAATCAGTTCGATCTTTCAGATAGTTTCATCTCTCAGGTGGGTTTTGTGACACTTTCAGGATACTATAGTAATACTTAATGCCTACTCCACCAAAGTTTCAGTGAAATATTATGGGAAGTGGAGAAAAGCTCCCCACTATACGTGTGTGTGTGCGTGTTTTAGAAAAAAGATTCAGCCTTCTCCAGTATGGATAGGTTTTTGCCATCTCTTATATGACCTTTCTCTTATGTGATTTTTTTTTTTTTCTGCCAGTCCTGGGCTTAGCGCTTGAGCACTGTCCCTGGATTTTTTTCCCCAAGGCTATGGCTCTACCATTTGAGCCACAGCACCACTTCTGGCTTTTTGCTACATATGTGGTACTGAGGAATTGAACCCGGGTCTTCGTGCATGCTAGGCAAGCACTCTACCACTAGGCCAAACTCCTGGCCCCTCTTATGTGATTTTAGAAAGAAAAAAGAATTTATGAAGTTTAAAATAAAATTTAAGCCTAGCTTAATAATTGGAGCAATTCATAGTTTTTATTAAAGTAAGTGGAATGTTAGAGCAAGAAAGGTTGTTAGTCTGGTCTTCTTGCTCGTTCTCTGTCTCTGTCATTTTTAAAACTGTTACATTTTAGAGCAAGGAAAGTTATTGCTCTAGTTCTCTCTTTTAAACATATTCATGTACACACACTCGTGGCCCACATGTTTTGTAGTTAAGAAAACATAGGCCCAATAGGTGAACAGTGACTTATTAAGGGTCATTTACTTCACTTATTGATTCTCTTTATCTTGATAGTAAATGAACGGAACGAGAGTGCCTTGACTGTCTAATTCCAAGATAATTTACTTTTAGATTTTACTTTTTTTTTCTTTTGTGAGTTGTAGAGCTTAAACTCAGGGCTCTCTCCCTGAGCTTTTTTCCTCTCAAATCTAGCATTCTACCATTTTGAACCACAGTACCACTTCCAAGATTTTACTTTTTAAAGTTATTCACCTATATAGTTTTGCAGTTTTCTCTTTCCTTGAAAAAGTTAAAAAACTAAAACAAGTCTTTGTCTTATCAAATCAGTCTTTGTAGATCAAATAATAGCGAATAGGAACTTTAATAATTAGGGGTATGGGCCGGGAGTTTGGCCTAGTGGTAGAGTGCTTGCCTAGCATGCACGAAGACCCAGGTTTGATTCCTAGGTACCACAAACATAGAAAAAAGCCAGAAATGGTGCCGAGGCTCAAGTGGTAGAGCTCTAGCCTTGAGAAAATCCAAGGACAGTGCTCAGGCTCTGAGCTCAAGCCCAGGACTGGCAAAAAAAAAAAAAAAAAATGGGGATATGGCCTAGTAGAGTGCCTGCCTGCCTAGCAAGCATGAAGACCCAGGTTCAATTCCTTGGTACCACATATATAGAAAAAGCCAGAAATGGTGCTGTGGCTCAAGTGGTAGAGCTCTAGCCTTGAGAAAGCCCAAGGACAATGCTCGGGCCCTGAGCTTAAGCTCCAGTACTGGCAAAAAAAAAAAAAAAAAAATGGGGCAATGAGTGTTAGTTTAAATTGGATTATTATTTATTTACTGTTTTTCATTACAGAACCTCAATGTAGTAACCTGGTCTCCCTGTGGGCAATATTTAGCTGCAGGTAGCATTAATGGTTTAATTATAGTTTGGAATGTGGAAACCAAAGCCTGTATGGAAAGGTATGATTCTTGTTCTTTTTTTGCTCATTTCTATTATTATTATTTTTTGGTTGGTCGTGGGACTTGAACTCTGGGCCTGGATGTTTTCGCTGAGCTCTTCAGCTCAAGGTTACGACCCTACTCCTTAGCCACAGCCCCACTTCCAGCTTCCTGGTGGTTAATTGGAGATAAGAGTCTCATGGACTTTTGTGCTAGGGCTGGCTTTGAATCACTATCCTCAGATCTCAGCTTCAATAGCTAGGATTACAGGCATGAGCCACCGGGCCCAGCCTTCTATATTATATTTTTGTATAGCTGTGAAATATTTCACAGCTTCTAGTTGTGAAAAGTCGTTAACTTTTTCTGCACAGTTTATTTTTCTTAACAGTATTTTAAAGAGCTTGCTATTTAATTTTTAGGGTGAAACATGAGAAAGGCTATGCGATTTGTGGCCTGGCATGGCACCCTACTTGTGGTCAGATATGTTACACTGATGCAGAGGGAAATCTTGGGCTCCTAGAAAATGTCTGTGATTCCAGTGGAAAGACTTCAAGAAGTAAGGTAATGTGGAATATGGTAGAGCATTTTCTCTCAACTGTTTCTGCATTTGCATGGATTCGAAGACAATAAACTACCATTCTTCCTTGTGAAAGTATAATTCATATTTTTGTTTGATGCCCAACAGTTATCTGTAGTTAGTTACAGAATTTGTGTTCAAGTTCGTTTTGATTTTGATAGTACTGGGCCTTAAACTCAGAGCTTTGTGCTTTTTAGGCATACATTCTACCACCAGAGCCATACCCTCAGCCGTAGCAATTATCTATGATAAAACTTACAGCTGGGTGCCAGTGGCTTGTACCTATAGCCCTACCTACCAAGAAGGCTGAAAGCTAAGGATCCAGGATTGAAGCTAGTCCGAGCAGGCCTAGTGGTCTAGTGCTTGCCTAGCATGCACAAAGGTCAGTGGTCCCTGAAGAATATCCATGTGTCCAGCAAAGAAATTGCCTTTCCCATCCTAATGTATATTATGACAGGATATATGTTCTCTGGAAAAGCAACATAGAGAAGGTACTTGATTTTGAGATTCTGTGTCCAGTTCAGGAACATTAGATCAGAAGAGACTTACGAGGAAGCAAATAAATTTAACATAATTATATTAGAAAACTAATGTTTAATAATGTGAAAGAACAGGAAACGGTACTTCCAAATTCATGTATTTAAACATAATTGAATGAGGCGGTAGTAACAAGATGTTATTTAACCATTTTAGCCCTAACAGCTTAAGAACCCAAATTCAATTTTTTTTTTTTATTGTTGGATAATTAGGTCTTTGTCTTATATTGATAATGAGGGATATAATATGATGACAGGTATTATGACATATATTATGAAGAACAAAACAGTGTTTATTTCTAGATAAAACATTTATGCTATATTCTTTATTAGTGGCCTTCTGGTAAATGTATATTCCCAAATTATAAATTATATTAACATTTGTACAGTTTCATTCATCCAGTAAGAATAAATTATAACTTCTAAACTGTGTCTGCTAAATACAACGACATTTAACTTATGCTTAAGTACTTAGGAAATAATGATGAAATGTTGAATTTCTTTGCTTCCTGTCTTTCTATTGGTTCTATGACTTTGTTCTTTTTTTTTTTTTTTTTTTTTTCTTTTTTTGTCAGTTGTGGGGCTTGAACTCTGGGCCCGGGCACTGTCCCAGAGCTCTTCAGCTCAAGGCTACCTCCCTTCCCTAGGAGCCACATCACCACTTCTGGTTTTCTAGAGGCACACACTTTAGTGCCTGGCTGGCTTTGAACCACAATCCTCAGATTTCAGCTTCCTAAGTAGCTGGGATTACAGGTGTGAGCCACTATGAATCTTTTTCTTTAACCATAAAAATGTAACAACAAGGGGCTGGGAGTTTGGCCTAGTGGTAGAGTGCCTGCCTAGCATGCACGAAGACCCGGTTCATTCCTCAGTACCACATACATAGAAAAAGCCAGAAATGGTGCGGTGGCTCAGGGTAGAACACTAGCCTTGAGGAAAGCCCAAGGACAGTGCTCAGGCCCTGAGCTCAAGCCTAGGACTGGCAAAAAAAAACCAAAAAACAAAAAAATAACGTAACAACAAAAACTCCAGCTAGATCCTACCTAGGCGAGTAAAGCTGGGTATAGAAGCACATGCCTGTAACCCCAGCGCTGGTGAGGCAATCTTAAAAAAACTAAATCCAAGCAGTACAAGAGCAATGACCCTGTTTGGGTACCCAAGGTTATGGACATGGTCTTGAAGATATAAACATAACTACCTAGACATAAAAATCTATGATGGGCTGTATACTCTGTAGACATAATATTTTATTACATATATTAATATGTATCTATGAAATACAAACCCTCAGCTTAATTTTAATTATGCTATAAAATCTATGTGCCAGTGAATATATATAGAGATTCCCTTCTTGAATATTTGTTAAACATGACATTTGAAATATGATGTAAAAATGTTAATAAAATCTTTAAAAATACATATAGAAAGATGTCTCAAGAAAATAACTAGCCTGGCATAGTGGCTCACATCTGTAATCCTAGCTACTCTGGAGGCTGAGATGTGAGGATCATAGTTCGAAGCCAGCCCAGGCACGAAAGTCCATGAAACTCGTATCTCCAATTAACCACCAGAAAACCAGAAGTGGCGCTGTGGCTCAAGAGGTATTAGCCTTGAGCTGAAGAGCTCAGGGACAGTGCCCAGGCCCAGAGTTTAAGTCCTATGACCAACAACAACAACAAAAAAAAAATAAGAAAGAAAAGAAAAATGTAAAAAAATTTTAACAAAGTAAATGGGAGAATGTCTTAGGAGATACTTGTTTCCTGAGAGTACAGAGTTCAGTGCTAGAGCACTTTCCTATCAAGGACAAAAGGTACTTGGTCTGTCCCAGAACCACCAAAACCAAAAGAGGGATAGTCTTTTCATGGAATTTTACTAATATGTGTTAAATTTTATTCATTTGTTCAAGGTATCTAGCAGAGTGGAAAAGGATTACAATGATCTTTTTGATGGAGAAGATACAAGTAATCCTGGAGACTTTATACATGACAGTGCGGTTGAGATCCCCTCTTTCTCAAAAGGGGTTCTCGATGATGATAATGATGATGACCTCACGCTTGCTTCAAGTCGTTCTAGACATCGAAGTCACATCCTAGAAGATGATGAAAACTCAGTTGGTATGTATTGGACTGTGTTCTTTTGCCTTGATGAATATTTTTTTAATTTAAATCTGTTAAAGAGACTTAAATTGTTGAATAGTCAGAGTTGTGCATAGATTAAAGTGCATAACATTCATAATTATATTCATACGTTAAAAATGAAAATTTCAGATTAACTATGCCAAATGAGAGCGTGGTTGGGAGCTTGAATTTTGAAGAATAAACTATAAACTATTGCATTATGTTTACAAACTAGGAAAAGGAGAAATACTAAACCATGAGAAGGAAGGAAATACTGCAAGTGATTCCGTGAAATTGACAAGAAAAAAAAGCTAGTTCTTTGAAAAAAAAAAACACTAAGTATCTACTCTAGTGACTAAGAAAAAGAGGTGTTATTGGCATTTGTTTATTCATTCACTCATTTAGTAGTAGGGCTTGTACTCAGGGTCTCAAGTGCTCTGTTTTTTCACCTGTATTTGGTTATTTTATCACTTGAGCCACACTTTCAGTCCAGTTCTTTTGGTAGTTAATTGGAAATGAAATGTTTTGCTGCGTTCAAATCTGTCTTCAGTTCTCAACATCCAAAGTGGCAAGGCTTACAGGTGTAAACCACTAGCATCCAGTTTGAGTTTTTTTGAGGGGGAATGGAAATTGGTGTTATAGTACTGGTATTTGAACTTAAAGTCTTGTGCTTTCTTGGGAGTTCAAATTTTAACATTGGCAGTAAGCTCTCTAAGTTTTTTTCTTAAATGACAGGTTTGCTTCATCTGTTTCCAAAAAAGTTAGTCATATATTCAGACCTTTATAATTACAGTTTATTTCATTAAAATAATAATAGTAATAATAATTTTATCTTGGAACTGAATCCACTGCCCAACTTTTTTTTTTTTTTTTTTTTTTTTTTTGGTGCCTGTCCTGGGGGTTGAACTAAGGGCCTGGAGATGTCCCTAAGTTTTTTAGCTCAAGGTTGGCATTCCACTACTTGAGCCACAGCTCTACTGGCTTTTTTGGTGGTTAATTGGAGATGAGTCTCATAGACTTTTCTGCACAGACTGGCTTTGAACCATGATCCTCAGGTCTCAGCCTGCTTAGAAGCTAGAAGTATAGTTATGAGTTGGCCAAACTTAATTTTTCTTGTTTTTGTCGGTCATGGGGTTTGAGCTCTGGGCCTGGGCGCTGTCCCTGAGCTCTTCAGCTAAGGCTACCGCCATACCCCTGGGCTGGGATGTTGCCCCTGAGCTCTTCAGTTCAAGGCTGCTGCCCTACCCCTGGAGCCACAATGCCACTTCTGGTTTTCTTGTGGTTAATTGGAGATAAGAATCTCAGGGTGTTTATTGCCCAGGCTGGCTTTGAACCTTGATCTTCAGATCTCAGCCTCCTGAATAGTATTTTTTTTCTTTTACATATGATTTTTTTTAAAGTTAATGACTAGTTATTATGGTAAATATTTTTTATTGAGGAGTGATTTCTAGAACCTTCCTTCTCAAAAGGAGTGCTTTCAACAGGACCAGGATCCTGTAGTGCCAGGTGCACTGATTTTTCCTGCCCATAGATCAAATTTGAACTGTCTTTAATTTGCATCTCTTGCTCTTCCAAATCCAAAGGTTTTTCAGGGGCTGGAACTATAACTTACTCTTCATTCTCATTTATACAAAACTGCAGATCATGTTGTGTCTATAGAAGTCACTTTCCTTCATTTGCATCCTTTCTTCTCCAACTGTAGTTTCTTCTCCTTTGTTTTCTGTCAGAAGAGTTCTTGTCATGCTGAGCTTCTTCATTGTATGACATTTATATTTTAGTAGTTTTATCGTAGTTTTCTGCATCCACATGTTCAACATTTTCTTTAAATATAACACAAGTCCCAAGGGTATCTTCATCCTCTCCAGCAAAGACTTACAGAATGGGCCTCTCAGTGTCAGTTCCAAAAATCTTGGATTTCTTTTTGCATTTTGAGAGAAAATCTGAACCAAAAATTCCTGTTAATTACACCAAGACAAACTTCTCCTGGTGGAAGAAAGATGAACCTGCTAGCCAAAAATCCACTGCGATTGCTACCCCTCCCCTCCAGGCCAAGGATGTCTCCATTCCCACTGCAGCGGGCACCGGGGACCGAGCTTGGATGGCACAGCTTGCATGCTGGAGCCACTCAGTCTGTATTCCCGTCTCCCTTCATCTTCTGCAGCCATATCACCATCACTACGGCCCTGCTCGGGTGCCCCCAACTTAATTTTTTTTAATTGGTGTCATACTTCTTTGTTTAACATACAGGAGTTTTTTAAAAAAAGATTATCTGGAGCTGGGAGTTTGGCCTAGTTGTAGAGTGCTTGCCTAGCATGCACAAAGACCTGGATTCAGTTCCTCAGTACCACATACATAGAAAAAGCTGAAAGTGGTACATGGCTCAGGTGGTAGAGATCTAGCCAAAGCCCAAGGACAGTGCTCAGGCCCTGAGTTCAAGCCCCAGGACTGTTTTTTTTTTTTTTTTTTAAATTCTTTGTAAATATGAAGATGAAATAAAAACTGGTACTTTTTACTGAAAGAAAGTGCTGGCTAACAATGCAGGAACTACTAATATAGTAGTATTGCAGTTGGTGCCACTGCTTTCATTGGTGCCAAGGCACCATGAGTTTCCTTACCAGTGCTTTTGTATTACTACTCTCTTAGCACGTGTGTGTGTCATTTATTATGTATTAATGGAAAGGTTATTAAGAGTCTTCATTTTTTTGCCTCCAGGTTATTGGTATTTATGATTCTCTTTTAATTCTTTGTGTTACAGATGTTACAGTGCTAAAATCTGGTCTTCTTAAGGAGGAAGAGGAAGATGATCAGGCAGGCAGAAGTCACAATCTCCCAGTCGTAACATCTCAAAGGCCATTTTATGATGGGCCCATGCCAACTCCTCGGCAAAGGCCATTTCAATCAGGTTCTACACCCCTCCATCTCACTCACAGATTCATGGTAAGCCTTCACTGAACTTTTAAAATAGCTTTTCAAGGTAGGCAGCCACAGCTACTCAGGAGGCTGAGATCTGAGGATTGTGGTTTGAAGCCATCCTGAGCAGGAAAGGCCATAAGGCTTTTATCTCCAACTAACCAGCAAAAAGCTGGATATGGTTCTGTGGCTCAAGTGGTAGAGTGGTATCTTTGTGTGGGAATAAAAGCTCAGGGAGGGCTGGGAGTGTGGCCTCATGGTAGCATCCTCACCTAGCATGCACAAAGCCTTGGGCTTGATTCCCTGGATCCACATACACAGAAAAAGCCAGAAGTGGCACTGTGGCTCAAGTAGCAGAGTGCTAACCTTGAACAGAGAGTTCAAGGACAGTGCCCAGGCCCTGAGTTCAAGCCCTGAGACTGGCAAAAAAAAAAAAAGCTCAGGGATGTTAGCCAGGCTTGAGTTTAGTCCTTAGGATAGGTATACATAAAACACAGAAGTGTTGTTGCAGTATTAAAAGAGAAGAAGTAAGAGGAGGAGAAAAAACTATTAGCCTTTTGTTTGGGCTTAAAAAGTTTATTTACGGGGGCCCGGGAGTTTGGCCTAGCGCTTAAAGTGCTTGACTAGCATGCACAAAGACCCGGGTTCGATTCCTCGGTATCCCACATACACAACCAAGCCGGAAGTGGCAGAGACGAGACTGCGACGGCGACAGAGAGCAAAAGAAGCGAGCTGAGCTGAAGTGAACAGAGCCCAACCGAGTGGTGGCCGGAGCGAGCGGGGCCGGAGCGAGAAGGGGCCGGAGCGAGCAGAGCCAGGAGCAAGCGAGAGCTGGCCGGGCCGGAGCGAGCGGGGCCAGGAGCGTGCGGGGCCAGGAGCGTGCGGGAGCGACCCGGGCCGGAGCGAGCGGGGCCTGAGCTAGAAAGGGGGCCTAGCCGGGCCGGAGCGAGCGGGGCCAGAAAGAGAAAGGGGCCAAAAAAAAAAAAAAAGTTTATTTACATAATTTATTTTGTGCCAGTATTGCTGCTTGAACTCACAGCCAAGACACTGTCCCTAAGCTTTTTTGCTTAAGGCTAGTGCTATACCACTTGAGCCACAACTCCATGTCTGGCTTTTGGGGATTAGTTATAGATAAAAGTCGCACAGACTTTCCTGACTAGGATGGTTTTGAACCTCAGTCCTCAGATCTCAGCCTTCTAAGTAGCTAGATAAGAGGCATGAGCCATTTGACACCCAGTTTAATATTTTTATTTGTTGGTTGTGATCTGTTCTGTTGGGGTTTTTTTTGTTTGTTTTTTTTTTTTGCCAGTCCTGGGCTTGAGCTTAGGGCCTGAGCCCTGTCCTTGGACTTTCTCAAGGCTAGAGCTCTACCACTTGAACCTCAGCACCACTTCCATCCTTTTTTCTATGCATGTGGTACCGAGGAATCGGACCCAGGTCTTCGTGCATGCTAGGCAAGCACTCTACCACTAGGCCAAACTCCCGGCCTCCTGCTCTGGGTTTTTTAAAGTTCAGAAATGTCTTTTGAGGAGCTTAATGTTTCTGTTATTCAAAGGCCATTTGTAAAGAATTTCTTTTTTCTTTTTTTATTAAAGAATTTATTAACATTGATTTTTACATCATATTTAACAAACAAGTATTCAAAAAGGGAATCTATATAATCACTGGCACTTAGATTTTAGAACATAATCAAAATTAGGGTTTGTATGTCATAGATACATATTAATCTATGTAATAAAACATTATGTCTATAGAGTCATAAGTTTTTATGTCTAGGTAGTTGTGTTTATATTTCCAGTACCATGTCCATAGCATTGGGTATGCAAATATTGAGTCCTCCCTCTTGTACTGTTTGGATCTAATAGCTGTATATTAAGGATACCATGTGCCTGTAAAGAACTTTTTTTTTTTTTTTTTGTAAAGAACATTTTTAACCTGATACTAGGACTTTGAATTCAGTGAACCTCTGGTGCTCTCAGTTTACTTGCTCATTTCTGCTGTTCTAACTTAGTCATGTTTCAGTCTGGAGTTTTGCTGGTAAATTTGAGATGGAATGTCTTGGGGTATTTTTTCTCTACCTGGCTTTGTACCAAGATTGAATCTAGTATCCTGAGAAGCTGAAAATACAGATATGAGTTACCAGCAATCAGCTCTAAAGTAACTCTTCTAATGATAGCAGTATTGCTTATGTATGTTGTTGTGCTTTTTCTTTTTCTTTTTTTTTTAGTTTTGGGGTTTGGACTCAGGGCTTGCCACTGAGCTCTTTTGCCCAAGGCTTGCACTCTACCACTTTGAACCACAGCTATACTCCTGGATTTTTTTTTTTGTTGTTGTTGTTGTTGTTTTGCCAGCCCTGGACTTGAGCTCAGGGCCTGAGCACTGTCCATGGATTTTTTTCTCAAGGCTAGAGCTCTACCACTTGAGCCACAGTACCACTTCTGGCTTTTTGCAATGTATGTGGTACTGAGGAATCGAACCCGGGTCTTCATGCATGCTAGGCAAGCACTCTACCACTAGGCCAAACTCCCGGCCCCTACTTCTGGTTTTTTGGTGGTAAATTAGAGATAAGAGTCTCATAGACTTTTCTTGCCTGGATTGGCTTTGATTCTCAGACCTCAGCCTCCTGAGTAGCTAGAATTACAGACATGAGCCACTGGCACCTGGTCAATGTAGTTTTGTTGTTTTTTTCCCATTGGTATTGGGGCTTGAACTCTGGGCCTGGGCACTGTCCCTGAGCTCTTCAGCTCAATGCTAGTGCTCTACCAATTGAGCCACAGTGCCACTTCCAGTTTTTTCTGGTGAATAATTGGAGATAAGAGTCTCACAGACTTTAGTGCCAGACTGGCTTTGAACCACAATCCTCAGATCTCAGCCTTCTGAGTAGTTAGAATTATAAGCATGAATCACTGGTGCCCAGCTCAGTGTAGATTTTTTAAATGCTTAAATAAATAGGTATATATGGTCAGATTTATTAGCTGCCTTGCTAAATAAATATATATATATTTTCTCATGAAGAAAGAATACTGGGTAATTGTAAATCGTTTGTACAATTGTAGCTTAATTGGTAATTAGTGTTACTCTTGTTGCCTAAGCCTCTAGATTTATGTGATAACACCCACAACTTAAACATTGATATAATTTGAATTGTAATATTATTAATTGTTAGCATTGTAGTTGCTAATTCTGAAAATTGCAGTCTTTCTTAGACTTGTATTCAATCTTACCTCTTTGTAGGTATGGAATTCTATTGGAATTATTCGTTGTTATAATGATGAGCAAGACAATGCCATAGATGTAGAGTTCCATGATACCTCCATACACCATGCAACACACCTATCAAACACTTTGAATTATACAGTAGCAGATCTTTCCCATGAAGCTATTTTGTTGGCGAGTGAAAGCACTGATGAACTAGCAAGGTAAATTCAAGATTATGTGAGAGGGTTTGGCACTGTTAAACTGTTAATTATATATATATATATATATTTAAGTGAAATCTAGAAAGAAATTTTGGTACACAACTCCAGTACACCCGTAATACCTCAGAGAACAGGTTTTCTCTAATTGTTTCCTCCACATGACATTTTCTAACTTCATACCAAAGCGATGTTTGCAAATTGTAATATGAGATGTGGAATTACTTTTGCATTGTTAGTGTTATTAGTACTATTAACAATATAGAAATAGTGAAGACAGGATACAGATGTTTACAAAAGGAAATTCCTCCTAGAATCCTCCTCTCTGATATAAGTACTATTAACAATTTGATGCATGTCTCTGAAGATTCATTACTATATGAGTCTTTAACGTTTACTGTATTGCAGTATTATTTATTTATTTATTATGCCAGTCATGGGGCTTGAACTTAGAACCTGACCACTGTCCTTTGGCTTTTTTCCTCAAGACTAATGCTCTGTCACGGTGCCACTTCCAGCTTTTTTCTACGTATGTGGTACCAATGAATTGAACCTGGGTCTTTGTGCATGCTAAGCAGGCACTCTACCACTAGGCCAAAGTCCGGCCCTACAATATAATTTATATGCAGTAAAATGCACTCATTTGTGTATAGTTTTGAGGAGACAGACACATATATTGAGGTATGACTAGTGTAATCAAGCAGACATTTTTTTGTCCTACTGTAATGAGGTTTGCACTCAGGATTTTAGGCCATCCAGGATGGCATCCTGGGGTTTGAGCTATATTCCCCACTCCTTTTTCTTCTATTTATTTATTTATTTTTGCTAGCACTGGGGCTTGAACCCAGGGCCTGGGCACTGTCCTTGGGTTTTCTCCAGGCTAGACCTTACTACTTGAGCCACAGCACCATTTCCAGCTTTTTCTGTGTCTGTAGAAGTGAGAAAATGAACCCTAGTCTTTGTGCATTCTAAGCAAACACTCTACTACTAGACCAAACTCCCGGCCCTCATACTATTTTTTTTTTAATTAAAAACTGTTTCATACAAAGGGGTTTCGCTATGTTATTTCTATGTATGTTTTAGTAGGTAGGTATAGACAGAAAAATAGATGTAGAGAAAAAAATCATGGTGGCAAAGTATTGGGTGCAGATTTTTTTTTTTTTTTGAGGAAAATATTTTTCTCAAATTTACTGTTTTTTCCTTTGTCATTCCTGGAGCTTGAACTTTAGGCCTGGACACTGTCCTTGGACACTTTTGCTCAAGGCTAGTACTCTGCCAATTGATCCACAGCACTACTTCTGGCCTTTTCTATGTATGTGGTTCTGAGTAATCAAGCCCAGGGCTTCATGCATGCTAAGTGAATTTGCTGTCACTAGGCCACATACCTGGCCCTACTCTTTTTTTTTTTTTCAACTTATTTTAAATTATGGAGGTCTTTGACATCTTATCTTCATACACTTGATGGATTTTACCATCTCTCAGGTAATTTGAAATTAAAATATTTCTGATGAGATATATTTGTTTCTTGCTGCTATAGTGGTCCATAGCCTAAGGGTGTTAATCACTTCAAGAAATGTGACTACCATCACCCAGGGGCTTAATGGTTTTAACTCTTTTTGCCAGTCCTGGGATTTGAACTCAGGGTCTGAACACTGTCCTTGGGCTAGAGCTCTACCACTTGAACCACAGCACCACTTCTGGCTTTTTCTATGTATGTGGTACCAAGGTCTTTGTGCATGCCAGGCAAGCACTCTACCACTAGGCCAAACTCCTGGCCCGCTTAATGGTTTTATGTATTTCATTTTAAGGGTATTTCATGGGGCTAGGCTTATAGTTCAGTGGTATTGAATTTGTCACCATGCTCAAGACAGTGAGTCTACCCTAGTTCAGAGGCATAGGAAGGGGAGGGGAGAAGGAAATTGGAGCTCATAATTATTAACTTGGATTGTTTCTGTCTTGTTTACTTTTTAGCAAGCTGCACTGCCTACATTTCAGTTCTTGGGATTCAAGCAAAGAATGGATGGTAGATATGCCTCAGCATGAAGATATTGAAGCCATTTGTCTTGGTCAAGGATGGGCTGCTGCCGCCACTAGTGCCTTGCTCGTTCGATTGTTTTCTATTGGAGGTGTTCAGAAAGAGATCTTCAGCCTGCCTGGGCCCGTAGTGTCAATGGCAGGACATGGAGAACAGCTTTTAATTGTTTTTCATAGAGGTAGGGCTTTTTTCTAGTTTAATAATTTGACCAGGATTTTAACTGAGATGGAAATTACTTTAGCTTTTCTGTAGTTGCTGTCTCTTTTTGGATTATGTATACTTCCTTTTGCATTTTTTAATATATTTTTATTGTAATTAATAGAAGGGTTACATGATATTTGCCAGCTAAATGGTGCATTAATTCCCATACATTGATACCCTTTCACATGTCTTGGTCCCCATTTCCCTTCCCCTCTCCCCCACCTCCTTTTGCATTTTATGTTTGCATAAGTGAAATCTTTGCAGAGAATTCTGTTGTATTTATTAATAGTAGTAAAAATAATTCTATTTGTAGACTATTAAACAGAAAATTTCAAGATGGAATATAGTTACTTCCATGTTTAATCCTTTGGCAAGCACATCTTTCAGAGTTTAAATTCCTAAAAGATAACTATCCTTTTAGTATGTAGGATCAAACCAAGCAACGTTGAATGTGATTCTTCCAAAGTTATTGCCTCCGTTTCTTTTTGTTGTTGTTATTCTTGTTCCTGGGGCTTGAAGGCTGCCCTGAGTCTTTTTTTGTTCAATTCTATCACTCCACCACTCGAACCACAGCTCCACTTCTGACTTTTTGGGTAGTTAATTGGAGATAAGAGTCCTACAGGCTTTCCTGCTCAGGCTGGCTTCAAACTTCAATCCTTATATCTCAGCCTCTTGAGTTGGTAGGATTACAGGCATGAGTCACTGATGCCTAGCTTTCTTTTTTTACTTCATGTTTTGTTTTTAGTCTTTACCACCTACCACTGTAGTTTTACCAAGATTACTATCAAGATTACTAACCAACCTGTGAGACTCTTATCTTCAATTAACCACCAGAAAATTGGAAGTGGTGCTGTGACTCAAGAGGTAGAGGGCTAGCCCTGAGCTGAAGAGCTCAGGGACAGGGCCCAGGTGGACCCAACAATTGACCAAAAAAAAAAGGAGGTGGGTGAAATGGCTCAAGCCTGTAATCCTAGCTATTCAGGTTCAAAGGCAGCCCAGGCACAATAGGACCTGAGACTCTATCTCCAATTAACCTCTAGAAAACCAGAAGTGGGGCTTGGCTCAAGGGTAGGGTGGTAACCTTGAGCTGAATTGCTTAGGGACAGCACCCAGGCCGAGTTCAAGCCCCATGACTCCCCCCCCCCCCCCAAAAAAAAAAGTACTAACAATCACTTCAGAGTTTGGTTTTATTTTAGAGCACTTCTCTTAGAAATACTTTTTTTTCCTTCTACGACATCCTACCAACTTTTTTCCTCACTGGCAACTTCTTTTATAGCTTTTATGTTGACTCCTTTTATTATGCTGATTTTCAGACTGGAACTGACCTCCCTGCTTTGGTACTCTCTGAAAATCAGGGATTTTTGCAAACTTAGCTATAGTGAAAACAAAACAAAAAAATTCTGTGTATCTGCAAGTGTAATTGAAATAAAATTTTTATAGACAGCTAGATGCTGGTAGTTCACATGTGTAATCTTATTTAGCCTAGTCAAGAAAGTCTATGAGACTCTTATCACTAATTAACCACAAAAAGCCAGAAGTAGAGGTTGGAGTCATGGCTCAATTGGTAAAGTGCTAGCCAGTGAGCCAAAGTGTCAGGTATCCAGTTTGAGTCCCAGTCTGAGACTTTAAAAAAGGATCAAAAAGTCAAGTAGAGCTGTAGCTCAAGTGGTAGAATATCAGCCTTGAGTGAAAAAACTCCGGGTTTGAGCCATGGTAATAGCACCCCCCCAAAAAAAAAAAAATCGTGTGTACAGTATTCTTTATTTTTTTTAGTACTGGTTACACCTTTAAATTGGTCAAACATACACTTAGAGAAACTACTCTGTGGAATTTTACCAAAAACCAGTTATAAATATATTTGTAGTCCATGATTTCTAAATTGGTATTACCAGCCCTATCTTACTGTGTCTCCAGGCCCAAAATATCCAATTGAAGTCTGGATATAGAGTTTTAATAGCTATTTCAAACTTAACTTAATAAAGCCTTTTTGCTTTTTCTTCTAAACTTGCTTTTTGCTTGGTTTCTCCTTTCTTGCTTTTGTCGGTTGTGGGGCTTGAACTCTGGGCCTGGGCACTCACTGTCCCTGAACTCTTGAGCTCAAGGCTACCACCCTACCCCTTGAGCCGTAGTGCCACTTCTGGTTAGTCAGAGATAAGAGTCTCAGGACTTCATTGCATGACCTGACTTTGAATTTGCTTAGTTTCTTTACCTCAGTGAATATTGTACTAGCAATCTACTTGGTAAGCCACAAACTCCATCAATTAAGTCCTCTCGTGTCAGTTCTTTTTTTCTTCCTATTTTTTGGGGGGAGGGGTCGGTGGTGGGACTTGAACTCTGGCCTGGGCATTGTCCCTGATCTCTTCAGCTCAAAGCTACCACCCTACCCCTTGAGTAACACTGCCACTTCCGGTTTTCTGGTGATTAATTGGAGATAGGAGTTTCACAGACCTTAGTGCTGGCTTTGAACTGTGATCCTCAGATCTCAGTCTCTATGGAGACATTCCAACTATATCTCATTTTGTTTTCTGTGTTTACACCCTGATCCAACCCATATGCTATATCTTAGACTTATCATAGAAGTTTCCTAACTTGCCTTTCAACTTCAAGTGCTTTTTAGCATCTATCCAAATGGCTACTTGGGTGACTTTTTAAAAACATAGGTAATTTCTCTCTTTCAGTCTTTCTGACTTACCTTTAAAAATAACGGTTAACACTATGGTAGATGTCAGTGATCTACTGTGATTTATTGCACAATCTGGCCCCTACCTGTCTCTTTAAAACTCATCTTTTGCCACCTTCTCACATTACCATATTCTGGCTATTTTGGGTTCTTTGAACTCTGTGCCTGTCTTAGGACCTTTCTATTAAGCTGTTGCTTCTGTTTACTACAGTGTACCTTCCCCTAACATTTGCATGGCTAGCCTTACTTTGTAATTGTGTGTAGCCTAAATTTTCCTTTTTTTTTTTTTTTTCCCTATGTCATGGAGCATGAACTCAAGGCCCTAGTGTTATCCCTGAGCTCTTCTGTTTAAGATTAAAGCTCTAACACTTTGAGCCACAGCGCCACTTTCAGTTTACTGGTGATTAATTGGGGATAATAGTCTCGTGGACTTTCCTGCCTGAGTTAGCTTCAACCTGCAGTCCTTAGATCTCAGCCTCCAGAGTGGCTGGGATTACAGGTGTGAGCCATCACTGCCCAGCTTAAATTTTGCTTTCTCTTTAAATGCCACCTTTGATTTTTAAAGCAACTACTCCGTCTAGCACTCTAAATCACAGTGACATTTTAATTCTAACACCTAATTGCATTTTGGCTGAATGCCTTCCTAATGTATGTATGTACTCCCTGTTCAGGAACAGGATGTGATGGAGATCAGTGTCTTGGAGTTCAACTGCTGGAGCTGGGGAAAATGAAAAAACACGTATTGTTCGGGAACCCTCTTCCTCTTACAAGGAAATCCTACCTGGCATGGGTAGGGTTCTCAGCTGAAGGCAAGATAAATTCATTTCTATGTGCTAAAGACATTTGAAAGAAGAAAATCGTGTCATTTTATTCCTAATTTGTTTCTTTAAAGATATGTTCATTATATTTTCCAAAACTAATGAATTTTAATATGTCAGCAAAATTGGAAACTGCAGTTGTTAGGTAAAATAGCCATTTTATTTATAAAATCTCTTCATGAGAAATAAGGTTCGAAAACAAACTATTTTGTTGTAATACATACATAAATATGCTTGTGTGTAAGAATGTTTGTATGACATTTAATATATGTAATATTTACATATGGAAGAGATATAAATCATTGGTGAAGTTGTCTTTTCCAATAAATTCTCACACAAAACTTAGGAATTTTGTAGAACTGTATTGTCTACCGTAGTAGCTATTGAATAGTTAAAAAATGAGACACAGAGGGTCAGGAGTTTAGCTTAGAGGTAGAGTACTTACCTAGCATGCAGGAAGACCCCGGTTCCTCGGAACCCTATACATAGAAAAAGCTGGAAGTGGTGCTGTGGCTCAGGTGGTAGAGTGCTAGCCTCGAGGAAGCCCAAGGACAGTGCTCAGGCCCTGCGTTCAAGCCCCAGGACTGACCCCCCCCCCCAAAAAAAAATGAGGCACAGAAATGGTGAGACAATAGGTAAAAGGAATGCAGCAGTGGTTCTTGTTAGCTACTATATTGAAAATAAACTGTACAACTTGAGTTTGGGAATTGGAGGGAAAAACTGGGAGAGAGCTAGGGAAGGGGTGGCATTATTCACAAAGAAATGTATTTTTTACCTGATTTAGGTAACTGTATCACCGCTACATATTGCCATTACAATAACAATTTTAAAAAATGAGTAGAGGAGGGGCTGGGAGTTTGGCCTAGTGGTTAAAGTGCTTGCCTAGCATGCATGAAGACCCGGGTTCGATTCCTTGGTACCACATACATAGAAAAAAGCCGGAAGTGGTGCTCAGGCTCAAGTGGTAGAGCTCTAGCCTTGAGAAAGTCCAAGGACAGTGCTCAGGCCCTGAGCTCAAGCCCAGGACTGGCAAAAAAAAAAAAAACGAGTAGAGGATCTGGGAGTTTGCCCTTTAATGTAGAGTGCTTGCCTAGCATGCGTGAAGACCTGGGGTTCGATTCCTCAGTACCACATACATAAAAAAGCCAGAAGTGGTGCTGTGGCACAAGTGGTGGAGCTCTTGCCTTGAGAAAACCCAACAAGGAGTTTAAGCCCAGTGAGTTTAAGCCCAGTACTGGCCAAAAAAAAAAAGGAATGGAAACAGCTCATGTCTGATAGAAAAAGAATGTATTTTTGGCTTGCATGTTTCTGTTAGTGCTACAATAGACTCATTTTTATATTGGTTTATAACATGATTTGAAAGACATGAATGCATTTTTTTTTTTTTTTTTGCCAGTCCTGGGCTTGAGCTCAGGGCCTGAGCACTGTCCTTGGGCTTTCCTCAAGGCTAGTGTTCTACCCTAAGCAACCAACCACTTCTGGCTTTTTCTATATATGTGGTACCGAGGAATCGAACCCGGGTCTTCGTGCATGCTAGGCAGGCACTCTGCCACTAGGCCAAACTCCCGGCCATGAATGCATTTTTTTATTTTATAATACTTGTCAACCTTTCTTGAGGGCTTTACTATTTCTGTTAAGAGATTCATGACCCCCAAATGAAAAAGCAATAGAATAATACTAACATGTATTACCTACAGTTGGATATTTTATTTTTAATATTCTGCAGTTGCAATTAATACACAATGAAATCTTCACTCTTAAATCCTTAAAAAAAGATTCATGCCTTTTGTTTATATCATTTAATTTCTGGGTGTATTTGTTTTGTTTTGGTTTTTTTGGTCTGTCATAGGGCTTGAACCCTGGGCCTAGGCGCTGTTACAGAGCTCTTTAGCTCAATATTAATGCTCTACCCCTTGAGCCACAGCGCCACTTCTGGTTTTCTAGTGGTTAATTGGAGATAAAAGTCTTTTGTGCCCAGGCTGGCTCTGAACCAGTATCCTCAGATCGCAGCCTCCTGAGTAGCTAGGGTTACTGGTGAGACACCAGTGCCCAGCTCATTTCTGTAATTTCTTATACCAGTTTCCAGTCAGATCCAGACCCCAAGGAAATTGATGTTTGCAGTAAGAGGGTTATAAAAGCACAGATAAGAAAAGGGATAATTACGTAACTTGTCATGTATTTGCTGCCCTTTGTAAAATGGTTGGAAAGTGACATGCCTGTTTACCTTGGACTGGGGAACAGGGTAATGAGGCCACCAGAGAAGAGAGAGAAAAACAGTGTCCAAGTCATATTTCTTTACATTGTCACCTTGTACCAAGTTTTGCCTATTTTACAAGTCTTTCTAAACCAGGAGCCTTTAGATTATGTTTAATATATTTAAAATTAATACTTAAAACTAATTAGTATTGTATTCTAGCAGGTGGCATAATTTTTACTGTAACTGTTAGATTTTTTCTTTTTAGTTGGGTAAAGTTTAGTTATATTAATTGTAGTTTCTTTATTAGTAGGTCTTAACTCTGGCTATAAAGTTTTACAGGAAATAACCTTGAATTATTTGTCCTTTTTTTCCTTTGGAAATGAAAGTTGAGTACTTAGTATATATTATTTTAACCTGAATGTGTCCTTTTTTGGGGGGGGGGTCATGGTGCTTGAACTCCTCCTGGCACTGTCCCTGAGCTCTTCAGCTCAAGAGCTGTCGCCCTACCCTTGAGCCAAACCCTACTTCCCATTTTTTAGAGGTTAATTAGAGATAAGAGTCTCAGGTCCTTTTGTGCCCAGGCTGGCTTTGAACCTTGATCCTCAGATCTCAGCCTCTTGAGTAGCTAGGACTATAGATGTGAGCCACCACCCGGCTAGAGAACCAACCTTCCTTCCTTCCTGCCTGCCTGCCTGCCTGCCTGCCTGCCTGCCTGCCTGCCTGCCTTCCTTCCTTCCTTCCTTCCTTCCTTCCTTCCTTCCTTCCTTCCTTCCTTCCTTCCTTCCTTCCTTCCTTTCTTTTTGCCAGTCCTGGGCTTAAGCTCAGTGCCTGAGCACTGTCCTTGGATTTTCTCAAGGCTAGAGCTCTACCACTTGAACCTCAGCACCACTTCTGGCTTTTTTCTATGTATGTGGTACTGAGGAATCAAACCCGGGTATTTGTGCATACTAGGCAAGCGCTCTACTACTAGGCCAAACTCCTGACCCCTAGAGTACATTTCTTTATAGACAATATCATCCCTTCCCTCTCCTAATTTGTCCTTCCCATTGCTACCTACAGGTTGTAGAATCATTTATTTGTTTATCTATTTATTTTGCACCAGTCCTAGGGCTTGAACTCAGGGCCTGAGCACTATCTTTGGGTTTCTCAGGGCTAGAGCACTACAACTTAAGCCACAGCACCACTTCCAGCTTTTTCTAGGTATATGGTACTGAGGAATCAAACCTAGGACTTCATTTGTGCTGGGTCTTCCTGAATGCTAGGCAAGTGCTCTACCAACTAGGCCAGACTCACTGCCCTATACAGTTAATTTTTAACATCGTGAGGACCAACCACTATGTTAAAAATTGCTACATTTTATGTTAAATATGCTACATTTGTTCACCCTTTGCTTGGTATGTGTTTTTGAAATGAGCTTAATTTAACATATATTTTCAAGTGATCTTTCTGTGGATATGCAGGTACTCCCTGCTATGTGGATTCTGAAGGCTGTGTTCGAATGCTTAACAGAGGGCTTGGTAATACTTGGACTCCTGTATGTAACACACGAGAACACTGCAAGGGGAAGTCTGACCACTACTGGGTAGTTGGTATCCATGAACATCCCCAGCAACTGAGGTGAGCTGTTACAAAATGGGTAAAAGTTGGCTACTTTTATTTTTTTTTATTTAACATTTATTTATATTTATTTATGTATTTTGTGGGTCATGGGCCTGGGCGCTGTCCTTGAGCTCTTCAGCTCAAGGCTACCACCCTAGCCCTAGGCCTGGGCTTGGGCCTCAGGTCCTTTTGTGGACCTGGCTGGACCGGGCTGGCAGTGAACCTTGATCCTCAGATCTCAGCCTCCTTAGTAGCTGGGATTATAAGCGTGAGCCACCGGCCAGCTTATGAGACTCTTTATTTCCAATTACTCCCTAGAAAACAGATCAAGGGGCAAAGTGCTAGCCTTGAACAAAAAGAGCTCAGGACAGTGCCCAGACCCTGAGTTCTGGCCCCGTGATCATCAACAACAACAAAAAAAACATGAAAAATTACCTAAAGAAGGTCAAATCACAGAAGCTATAATTGTAGATAAGTTTCGACAAAGTCATAGTATATAGAAAAATACAAATTCTCTCACATATATGAAAAAATGATTATTAGTATAAATACAAATCAAATGAAATAATTGTTTAAATTAAATAATTGTTAAAATAATTCAAGTAAGCAGTAATTGAATAAATAATAATAAATACTTGTTTAAGGCTTGCCAATTAGAAAATTCTAAAAGTTCAGTAATCCTTCCCTTTTTTTGCCAGTCCTTGGGCTTAAACTCAGGGCCAGAGTCCTTGGCCTTTCTCAAAGCTGAGCTCTACCACTTCAGTCATAGCACCATTTCTGGCTTTTTCTATGTATGTGGTAGTGAGGAATCGTGCATGCAAGGCAAGCATTCTACCAGTAGGCCAAACTCTTGGCCTCAGTCATACTTTTGAGTGAATTGACTGAGGAAATAATCTCAAGCAGTGCTAAAGGAGTATAAATCAGTACAAAATTACTCAAGTTTATGGTGGCTTAAAAAAATCCATCTTCTTGCCTCAGCCTTCTGAGTATTGGATTAGAGGTACAAGCCACCATACCTGCGTACAACTGAAATACTGAAGATTTTTTTTTGCCAGTCCTGGGGCTTGAACTCAGGACCTGAGCACTGTCCTTGGGCTTTTTCTTCAAGGCTAGCACTCTGCCACTTGAGCCACAGCACCATTTCTGGCTTTTTCTATGCATGTGGTACTGAGGAATTGAACCTGGGTCTTTGTGGATGCTAGGCAAGCACTCTACCACTAGGCCAAACTCGGAGCTCTGCTCTCCCACCTTTTTTTTTTTTTTTTTTTGGTGGGTCATGGGGCTTGAACTCAGCCTGGACACTGTCCCTGAGCTCTTCAGCTCAAGGCTACCGTCCTACCCTTGAGCCAAGCCCCACTTCTCCTTTTCTAGTGGTTAATTGGAGGTAAGAGTCTCAGGTCCTTTTGTGCCCAGGCTGGCTTTGAACCTTGATCCTCAGATCTCAGCCTCCTAAGTAGGCTAGGATTACAGGCAGGAGCCACCACCCTCAGCTTTTTTGTTTGTTTGTTTTTTAAATGAACATTTATTCATTTCTTCTGGTTGTGTGTACCACAAGATGAAATCTTAAAAAGAACAGGAAGATAGACATTTTTATCAGTTGTAATAAGTAGAAATATTTTTAAACAGTTTTTTAGGTTTGATACTGAGGCTTGAATTCAGCGATCAATTTCTTATTTAGCTTTTTTGCTTAAGCCTACCACTCTACCATTTGATACACACTTCCACTTCTGGCTTTTTTATTGGTTATTTGGAAATAAGAGTCTCACTGTCTTTTTTTGCTTTGGCTGGCTTTGAACCACAATTCTCAGATCTCAAATTCCTTGAGTAGCCAGGATTATAGGTGTGAACCATCAGCACCTGGCCAAATGTAGATTGATTTACTAGTTGAAAAGTGACAGAAATTTCTGTTTTCTGTTCCTGGCTTCTCTGGGCAAGTTACAAAGCAATATCAGGGATATTTTAACAGAGCTTAAGATAGGCTGCTTATTAATTTCTAAGAGCCAGGTTATTTAATAATTTAATTCACCTATCTTAATAGAGAGTTATAGTTTGGATCTATTAGGATTTTGACTACCCAAGTTATGATGGTTTATTTTATTAATGAATGTCATTATATTCATTTGCAATGAATTATTTGATTTTTTCATTTAATTTAATAAGCACTTTTATCTAGCTCAATTTTCATACTCAACTTAAATACCCAGCTTTCTTAATCTGCTTTTCTCTTAAGATCTACAGAATTTTAACTTTGATGTTCATTGAAAACCATGGTAATTATAGCTGGTAATGCTTAACAATTAAATTCAACATGGGATGAAAAAATAATGGACTCTAAATTACAGCTTTTAGACTTGGAAGGATTTTAGAAATTGCTAGGTCAATGATTTCTGACATTTTCAAATACAGGAACCCTTTTTATGTGTTAGATATTCATAATTTTCTCATGCTGGTAGTTGTACATTAACTATCAGTCGATAGTCCATTGAATCAGAAGCTTCTATAGACCTACAGTTATATTTTAATACAGGCTTATAAATTGTGTCATCTGTGAACCCGTGAAAATTCTAATATGTAACATGGAAAGTATTTTTTTTTTCCTCTGTCAACACGACTCATTCTTATTTATTGGTTCATTTGATTGTGCTAAGACTGGGGCTTAAACTCAGAGCCTGGTGCTCTACTTTGCCTTTTGTTGTTGGTATTCAAGATTGGTTCCCTACCACTTGAGCCATCCCTCCACTTCTAGTATTTTGCTGGTTAGTTGGAGATAAGGGTCTCATGGACATTCCTGCTCAGGCTGAGTTGTGACCTTGATCCTCAGAGCTCAGCTTCCTGAGAGCTAAGATGAAAGGTGTATGCTACTGGCACAGTGCTGAACTTAGTAGTCCCTTAATGTATGCTAAAGTAATTTTCAGTCCCCAGCTCCAACCCTCAGATACTCTTGGGCCCCTGGCACTGGGTTGTGGCGGGTCCTCTGTCTGGTGGAAAGTATTTTTTATATTCAGTTTGTGGACAGTTCATGGTAGTCTGTGAATTTGTGGAACCTTTATTATAATTCCAAAGCTACACAGAGATAAAAGCATAGTAACTACTGGCTTCTTTTGGTTTCTCTCAAACCTCTAACATTAGCCTTTCTCTGAAGTTTCTCCATATGATAAACTTTAGGTTCTTACTAGTTAACTTGTTTGAGATAATAAGTTAATGACAAAAATACTCATATATTCTGTATTGAAATAAAGGACAAATAAGAACCAGACACCAGCGGCTCATACCTGTAATTTATATTCAGGAGGATGAGATTGTGTTTTGAAGCAAGTCAGGGCAGGAAAGTCTATAAGATTCTTTATCTCCAATTAACCAGGAAAAGGCCAGATGTGGAGGTATAGCGCAAGTGGTAGAGCATCACCTTTGAGTGAAAAAACTAAAGTACAGCACCTAGTCCCTGAGTTCAACTCCAGTATTAGTGCAAAAAAGGAGGGGGGAAACAAAAACAAAAACTTAACTGTGGAAATTGAGTTAAAAATACACTGGATGATTGGGTAAATGCCAAGTAGTGGAATTGCTGGGTCATAGGGGAGCTCTATGTTTAATCTCTTAAGGAACTGCCATACTGCTTTCCATAGTGGTTGAACGAGTTTGCACTCCCACCAACAGTGTAATAGTGATCCCTCCTGGCCACATCCCCTCCAGCATCTGTTGTTATTAGTTTTCTTGATCCTGGCCATTCTAACTGGAGTGAGATGGAATCTTAGAGTTGTTTTGATTTGCATTTCTTTTATGACCAGAGATGTCGAGCATTTCTTCATGTGTCTATAGGCCATTTTTGTTTCTTCTTCAGAGAAGACTCTCTTTAAGTCTTTGGCCCATCTCTTAATGAGATGGTTGTTACTTTGGAGATTAGTTTTGGATTGATTCAATTTTTTGAGCTGTTGATATATTTTAGATATGAGGCCTTTGTCTGTTGTATGGTTGGTGAAGATCTTCTCCCACTCTGTAGGCTTCCTAATTAGTTTACTAGCTATGTCCTTTGCCATACAAAAGCTCCAGAAACAAAGACATACTAAATCCACCAGCACAACAATGTTCATTGCAGCACTATTTACCATAGCAAAGATATGGAACCAACCTAGATGTCCCTCAGTTGATGAGTGGATCAACAAGATGTGGTATTTGTACACAATGGAATTCTTTGCTGCTGTCAGAAAGAATGACATTGCCCCATTTGTTAGGAAATGGAAAGACTTAGAAAAAAATCATATTAAGTGAAGTAAGCCAGACTCAAAGGAACTTAGGCTCAATGGTTTCCCTCATTTGTCATAATCAGCAGAAACCTTGGGCTCTCCTAGCAGAGATTTGCAATAGAGCAAAACCTAGATACATAAGACCATATGATGCTAAATGAAAAGATCTCTAGGATATAGAAACATAAGCCATATAATGAGTGATTGTTGTTCTTAAGGTACTATGTTATCTCTCATCTCTTTTGCTGTCCCTTGGTTATCTCATATTGGTACAGTATCTCACTTTGTTACCTGATATATCAGATATATTTGTATTTGGTTATTTGAAATTGGATAGGGAACAGGGGAAAACAAGATGAGGGGTGGGGGTGGGGGGGAGGGAAATGGGGACCAAGATATGTGAAAGGGTATCAATGTATGGGAATTAATGCACCATCTATCTGGCATATATCGTGTAACCCTTCTATTAATTACAATAAAAAGTATATGAAAAAAAAAGTACACTGGAATAATAATCATTTCTTTTCTTTCTTTTTCTTTCACCAGTTCTGGGCTTGAGCTCAGTGCTAAAAGAGCATACTAAGTAGCACAATTTCCAATTTCAGAACAAAGTTCAAGTTTATTTTTTTTAGAATAAAGACAGTAAAAGGAAAGTACCTTAAAATAAATTCAACATACTAGATACTAATACATTGCTCTTCTTTCTCTTTGAGACAAAAATCTTGTTATTGTGGCCCAAAGGCTAATCTGAAAGTCAAAATACTTCCACTTCCACCTCCTGGCTGCTGGGGTTAAGGGTGTGTGCCACTAAGGCTAGCTGAAATAATTACTTGTGTGTGTGTGTGTGTATGTCCAAGCCTGGAACTCAAACTAAATATCTGATGCTTGCTTTTATTCACTGGCTGGTACTCTACAACCCAAGCCATACCTCCAAACCCTAAATACATTTTCTGCCTTTCTAAGTAATTCAATCTTTCTTCTACAACAGACTGGCCCTTAAGAAAGAAATGATTATGGGTAGGGAGTTTGGCCTTGTGGTAGAGTGCTTGCCTAGCATGCATAAAGACCCAGGTTTGATTCCTCGGCACCACATACATAGAAAAAAGCCGGAAGTGGTGCTGAGGCTCAAGTGGTAGAGTTCTAGCCTTGAGAAAGTCCAAGGACAGTGCTCAGGCCCTGAGTTCAAGCCCAGGACTGGCAAAAAAAAATAAATTAAATTAAAAGAAAAAACACTAGGTTGGGTACATTGGCTCAAGCCTGTAACCATAGGTACTCCAGAGATTGAGATCTGAGGATCGTGGCTCAAAGTCAGCCCAAGCACTAGACTCTTCTCTCCAGTTAACCACTAGAAAACCAGAAGTGGTGCTGTGACTCAAGGGATAGGGCAGTAGTCTTGAGCTGAAGAGCTCAGGGACAGCACCCAGGCCCATATTCCAAGCCCCGTTACCCACATGACAAAAAAAAAGCCCCCCAAAAAACAAAAAATTGGAACTAGGTCCGAGTGTGGCCCAGTGGTAGAATGCTTGCCTAGCATTCATGAAGCCCTGGGTTCAATTCCTCAGTACCACGTACACAAAAGTGGCGCTGTGGCCCAAGTGGCAGAGTGCTAGCCTTGAGCAAAATGTGTCCAAGGACAGTGCAAAGGCCCTGATTTCAAGCCCCAGGACTTGCAAAGAAGGAACTCTTAAAAATATGTTTTTATTTTCATTAAAATGTTTGTATTGTCACTAAAAGTATCTCGAGAAAGAGTATTTTGAATAGCATTCCTGGGTATTGTCAATTTTTAATTAGTGAGTATTTTATTTTATTTTGCCAGCCCCAGGACTTGAATTCGGGGCCTGAGCACCATCCTTGGGCTTTCTCAAGACTAGAGCTCTACCACTTGAGCCACAGCATCATTTCTGGCTTTTTCTACATATATGTGGTACTGAGGAATTAAATCTCTATCTTTGTGCATGCTAGGCAAGCACTCTACCACTAGGCCAAACTCCCAGCCCTCCCTATAATCTTTTTAATGATGCTGAACTTTCTGCTATTCTGTCACCAACATCTAATAAATAATTATATTTGGACATTTTTATTTTATCTTTTTCTTTTATACTTACCATTGGCACCAAATATTTCCAGATTAACAAATGAATATTTTCTGTCAAAATTTTATCTTGGAGTAATTGACTCGATCTCATGAATCCCCATGAAAAGTGCTTTATGATACAGTTTATATTAATTTTTTAAAGTGAATTGTTGTGGCTGGAGGCTCCCCATCCTTCCCACAAAATCCAGACTATTGACTAAGGAAAATGTTAAGCCTGCTGTGAGCTGGCCTCATTTCATTAATATTTACTTACTTTTGAGCCAGTACTGGAGCTTAAACTCAGCGTTTTTCACTCTTGGCATTTTTGCTAAACATTGACACTCCACAGGTCACACCTCTGCTTCCATCCCTTTTCTGGTTAATTGGGGGTAATCACCTCACAGACTTTTCTCTCTGGGCTGGCTTCAAACCCAAAACCTCATACCTCAGTCTCTTGAGGAGCTAGGATGATTGCCTCAAGTGTGAGTTGCCAGGGCCTTGCTTGGCCTCACTTTTAGTAAGTCCTAATCAAGCTAAGTGAGAGAAAGGAATTTTTGAAGTTTTTTTTGTTGTTGTTATTGTTGTTTTAGTCAGTTGTGGGGCTTGAACTCTGCGCCTGGATGCTGTCCCTGAGCTCTTCAGCTCAAGGCTATCGCTTTATCCCTTGGAGCCACAACACCACTTATGGTTTTCTGGTGGTGAATTGGGGATAAGAGTCTCACAGACTTGTGCCTGGACTAGCTTTGAACCTCGACCTTCAGATCTCAGCCTCCTGAATAGCTAGGATTACAGGCGTGAGCCACTGGATCCTGGCCTCAAAGTTCTTGAAATGCATAGAGTGACAGCAGTCTTTATGTCTTGTCAATCTAGTATACTGTTTTTTCCTTGGAGATGCTGGGATTTGAACTCAGAGCCTCATGCTTGCTAGGAAGGCATTCTATCATGTTCCCAGCCCATTAATTTTTTTTCGAGATAGGTCTCAATTTTGGCCCAGGCTTTTACCTAGAATGCTGTCCTCCTATTTTACACTTTTCATCCTAGCTGAGACGAGGTACACTCACACCACCCTTCCCAGTTTCTAATGGTGAGATAGGGTTTCATGAACTTTTTTTTGTCTGGGTTGAACTATGGTCTTGAACTGTGATTTTCCTGATCATAGTTCCCATGCTGCTAGGATAACAGGCATATACTGCCATATCCAGCTATTGGTTAAAAAGGAATTCCTCTGAACATTTTGCCTGGACTGGCCTTGAATGGCTTAATGTACTTTTTTGTCCTTCAAAAGAAATTTATTGTATATTGTTAAGCTAGACATTAGAATATTATTGTTTAGGAGTAGTAACTTTTGAGATGTTTTTATTTGAACAGTTTTTGAGACATTGTAGAGCATCTTTATAGTGGAATTTATTTTTTTTTTAACTAACAGGTGCATTCCTTGTAAAGGTTCTCGATTTCCTCCCACCCTTCCACGCCCTGCTGTCGCCATATTATCATTTAAACTTCCTTACTGTCAGATTGCAACTGAGAAAGGACAAATGGAGGTATGTGGAAGTCCTAGCTTGATATTCTGAGTTTGGTAGACGGTGTGCCTGCTTATAATTACCACCTGGTTGCCATCATAACTTCTAGCGGTTTCGGTACAGAGTAAATGGGTATGACTGAAGGACATGCTGTGATAAGGTCATTCCTCTCCTGGTCCAAGTCCATGCACACCGTGACATAAATGCCTGGCTTACTTCACCCTGGTCCTCACCCTTTGTTAGTAAATCATTTGAAACCTTGCAGTTATTCTAACCAAGGAAGAAATCATAGTCTACAAAACTAGTTTACCAAATTGATGCATGAAACTTAAAACATTGTTTCTGTACACCCCTCCTTTGTACGGATAGAAGAAGATAGAGCTGTAAAATCACATTGGAATTTGAATTGTACAGTAAATGTAAAGAAAGGATTTCAGAAAATATTTATTCAGAAATTGATATCTTAAGGTAAATGCCCAACACTTTCCTGATGGTAGTATTTGTCTCTAATTTTATCCACTTTTGTAGGAACAATTTTGGCGTTCGGTTATATTTCACAACCATCTTGATTACTTAGCTAAAAATGGTTATGAATGTGAAGAGAGCATTAAAAATCAAGCAATAAAAGAACAACAGGAACTCTTAATGAAAATGCTTGCGGTGAGTAAAATACACTGAAAAAATTATAATGCCTTTCTTGAGGTTGAATTTTTTTTTTTTCCTAGTGGTACTGGGGCTTGAACTTGGTGTATTACTCAAGTATTCTATGACTTGAGTCATATCCCCAGTCATGTGAATTAGCAGTAATATACCTAGGATTCATAAGTTTCATCCAGCGGTTCTTTTTCCTTTTAAAAGTTGTTTCCTTCTTTGATGTTGCAGTTAAAATATTTGAAGTATTACCTTGTGTTTTTTGCCTACCAATTTGCATTTTAATAGGCCCTCAGGTGACTGATGCTGTTCTGGATATTGCTCCCATACTCCACAAAGTTTGGCTTGGGTGTGTTTAGATCTCCCAGGTTAGACAGCTTTGTCACCTTCTTTGAATTAGGCACCAGGGTGTAGAAAACATTGGTTGTAGTCTGTGGCTAGATTTGGTTCCTTGGATAGATGTTCATTTATCTTTGGAAGAATGTGTCTTAAAGGTTAATATATCCTCACTCTAAATTGGCTTATCAAAGGGAATATAATACCTTTTTTTTTCCCCTCTTCTGGATTTATTCTAGTCTGTCAACCTTTGAAGGTTAGTTTAGCCCAGTCATTAGGAAAACCAAACCAATCCCCTTCATTTACAAATCCCTCTCCACTTGGAGGCAGAGGACTACCCTGATTAAAAAGTACTGCAGGCTGAGGGCTAGGAGTTTGGCCTAGTGGTAGAGTGTTTGCCTAGCATGCACAAAGACCCAGGTTCAATTCCTCGGTACCATATACATAGAAAAAAAGCCAGAAATGGTGCTGTGGCTCAAGTGGTAGAGCTCTAGCCTTGAGAAAGCCCAAGGACAGTGCCTAGGCCCTGAGTGCAAGGCCCAGGACTGGCAAAAAAAAAAAAAAAAAGTACTACAGGCACTGGCGGCTCACACATGCTATCCCTTGCTACTTTGGGAGGGTAAGATAGGGAAGATAGTGATTTGAGGCCAGCCTGGGAGGGAAAGCTCATGAGAAAACCCACCACCACTCAGCAGTTAGCTGGACCTGGTCCTGCTTACGAGTAGCTGGACACAGTGATGCGTGTGTCATTGTAGTTTTATAGGAAGTGTAAATAGGCAACTCATGGTACAGGTTACAGGTACATGTCCCAAGTATAAAGCAAGGCTATTAAAAATAACCAGTACCAAAAAAAGAGAAAAGGACTAGAGGTGTAACCTAGTAGTAGAGCCCTGTAGATAACACAAGGTTCTGAGTCAAACCCAAGGACTGCCAAAAAAAGTATTCCATGTACATCCAGGAGAGTGTACACAGCTTTCATACTGATGTATCAGGTGTGATACATCTAAGTAACCAAATACTTGTGCATTGAATTCTGACACCCTTGGTAACAACATGCCTCTGTTTGGAGTTTCCTCATGTTGAATTACCAGAATTCAAACCAAAAGGGTGATGAGTGCTTTGTATGACACGTTAAAAGGGGAAAATGCCCTTTGTTTTAAAGAAAAGCATGCCACAAGAAAACCAAATTGTTAATTTAGAAGTTGTGTAGCTATTTGTGATAGTTTACAGATTAAGCTGGGCTCCTATAGCTCACATCTATAATTCTAGCTACTCAGGAGGCTGAGATCTGAGGATTGAGGTTCAAAGCCAGCCCAGACACAAAAGTCCCTAAGACTATTACCTCCAGTTAACCACCAGAAAGCCGGAAGTGGCACTGTGGGTCAGATGGTAGAGTACTAATGTTGAGCTAAAGGGCTCAGGGACAGAGCCCAGGCCCAGAGCTCAAGCCCTACTACCAGCTAAATAAATGTTGTAGATGATACTGTACTGTGAAATGGAAGGATAAATATACTTTTTTCCCACTCAGATTTCTTCAGTAGCATTTGTGTGCCAGTTCTGAACAAAGTAATATTTAACTTAATTTATTTACTCAAAGTTTTCTTTGTTACTGGATGAGTGGCAGCTAGAAATCCAATTAAAGAGAATTTTGTTTAAATTTAAAACTTAGTTTCCTTCATCTTGAAATTAATTGTTATTTGATTGAATCAGAGTTACTGTTAGTTGTAAATGCATCATGATTTAAGCCACTGAGACGAAAAGTCTGCTTATTAAACCAACCTACCATGAGTTGTAAGCTTTCTGATTTCATAGATATCAAAAAGTGTGAAGTGCACATGTTATAATCAGTATAAATCTATGGTCAATATCTAAAAAAACTGTTCTCTCCATTTTACTAGTAGTATTGGTATTTAAAATGTTTTTGACTTAGCCAGATGCTGGTGGCTCATGCCTGTAATTCTAGCTCTAGGAGCTGAGACTGAGAATCCCAGTTCAAAGCCAATCCAGGCAGGAAAGTCCATGATACTCTCTTATCTCTAGTTAACCATCAGAAAACTGAAAGTGATTTTGTGGCTCAAAGTGCTAAAGCCCTAGGCTTGAGCAGAAAAGCTCAGAGACACTGCCCCAGGCAGAGTTCAACCCCCCACAACCAACCCCCCCCCAAAAAGTTTTAGACTTAATATATTGTTTTTCTTTTGGGGTTAGCTTTCTTGTCAACTGGAGAGAGAATTTCGTTGTGTGGAACTTGCTGAACTAATGACTCAACATGCTGTGAATTTAGCTGTTAAATATGCTTCTCGCTCTCGGAAATTAATATTGGCCCAAAAACTTAGTGAACTAGCAGTAGAAAAGGCAGCTGAACTGGCAACAACCCAAGCAGAGGAGGAAGAGGAAGAAGATTTCAGAAAGAAGCTAAGAGCTGGGTAAAAAATACTGAGTTGCTTGAATTTTCCTTTACAATCTAAATACTACATTTGCCTTTGCATAGCTCTTTATTACTGTCTCTTAGTTATAGTAATACCGCTACAGAGTGGGACCAGCCACCGCTCAGAAACCAAACTGAAGAAGATACCGAGAACAGAGGAGAGGCTGATGATACAGAGAAAGCACCGGAACTCCATGAGCACGGTGAGAAACATTGTGTATGTGTGTATTCTGGTCCTGAGGCTTAAACTCAGCATGGGTACTGTCCTGAGGTTTTTTTTTTTTTCTCAAGACTAGCACTCTGCCACTTGAACCACAGCTCCAATTACAGTTTTTTTGTGGTTCATTGGAAATAAGAGTTTCATGAACTTTTCTGCCCAGGATGGCTTCAAACTGTGATCCTTATATCTCAGCCCCCTGAGTAGCTAGGATTACACATGTGAGCCAACAGTATCCAGCTGAGATACTTTCTTTCTTTTTTTTTTTTTTTTTGCCAGTCCTGGGCTTTCGCTCAGGGCTGGAGTTCTGTCCTTGGACTTTCCTCAAGGCTAGAGCTCTACCATTTGAGCCTCAGCACCACTTCTGGCTTTTTTCAATGTGTGTGGTACTAAGGAATTGAACCCAGGTCTTTGTGCATGCTAGGCAAACACTCAACCACTAGGCCAAATTCCTGGCCCTTGAGATACTTTTGTTTTGAATAATTTTTATTATCTTTAAGGGGTTGTATAAAGGAATTAACATTCATGAAAGCAGTTTATAAATACAGTACATCTTTTTTTTTTAAAAACCAGTACTTGGGCTTGAACTCAGGGTCTGAGCACTGTCCTTGGGCTTTCTGAAGGCTATTATTCTACCACTTGAGCCACAGCACCACTTCTTGCTTTTTTCTGTGTGTATTGTACTGAGGAATTGAACCTGGGTCTTCGTGCATGCTAGGCAACCATTCTACCACTAGGCCAAACTCCCAGCCCAAATACAGTGTATCTTGATCAATGTCACACCTTTCAATGTTCTCCCCACCCCTCTCAACTTACCCCTTCCCTTACTTATCTTAATTTTAGGTTATATGTTCAATTTTTTTTGCCATTAACAAAGCAGTTTATGGATACAATGCATCTTTATCTGTGCGTCACCACTTCAATATCTTCTCTCCCTGCCCCACCCTTCCCTTATATTTCTCAATTCTGTGGTATATACAAATGACTTCTTGCCTGCATTCTCGTCCCTTATCCTTTAGCATGGTTTCCTTATTTGTGGTAGCTTGAATTTGCCTATAAATCTACAAAGTAAACATACTATGTGGTAAGCAAAGGGTTACAAATGAATTGACTGAAGTATAATAGATTATGGAGAGCACACATAGAATAATTCTTTTAAAAAGCCAAAGCTCAACAAAATAAATACCAGGAAATGTATACTTGCAAGAGGGAGAATGGGGCCGGGGAGAAATGGGTAGAAGAATGAGATAGGTGCATTTTAAGGCTGAAAGTGATGAGAAATGTCATGAGTGAATTTTCCTGTTTGTTTTGCTTGGTGAGGAAATCTCCCAAGTCCCTTATTTCTGCGTGATATCTTTTGCTGTCTGCTGAATATCAAGGATTTTATTTTTTTCACTTACATTATATTGTTTATCTTAATTATAGGACAGAACTCTAAAAGTGCAGATACACTTGATGCACCAGCTATTAAGTCAGGTGAGGAATATTTGCAAATTGTAATGGCAAGAAAAAATTAGCAAGTAGTTTTTACTTTCTTAACTGTATGTATGTTTTGCCTTTTGTTTTTTGGTACTCAAGATCAAACCCAGGCCAGTGCAAGTGCTTTGTCACTGAGCTTCATCCCAGCCCAGGAATTAGTTTTAAAAGTGATCCATTTTCTACTCAAATATACCTTTCTTTCCTGTTTGTTGTATTTGGTTTTCATTTTGTTGTTTTATTAGAAATTCTGTTTGTGAAACTCAGTAACATTTATTAAATGTTCTGTGTCAGGGACTTCGCTAGGTAGGGAATACAGAACTCAAGCAGACATACATGGTTTATCCCCGCCTTGATGTACTTCCCACCTGGAAGGAAATATGTTGATGATAGATCTGAGTTTTACTAAGAAAACATGCAGGATACTGGAGGAACTGTGTGAGTGGGGGTGTGATGGTAGAAAGAATGGGTAGAGTTATGAAGGTGTTGCTAAATGTAGAGTGTAGGAGTTCAGAGTGTGGAGAATGACTCAAGGGTAGGGTGGTAGGTAGCCTTGAGCTGAAGAGCTAAGGGGTAGTACCCAGGCTGAGTTCAAGCCCCATGACCCCCCCCCCAAAAAAAAAAGATGTGAGAGAAAATGGTTGCTGAAAGGAATATTGAGTAGGTTTATTTTTTGTTTTTCTTTACTTTCTAATTTTCATTTTTGTCAGTACTGGGGTTAGAACTAAGGGTATGCTCTATTATTTGAGCCATATTTCCAGTCCTTTCCCCGCTGGCCCTTTTCTGTTTTTAGATAGAGCCTCACACTTATTCCCAGTCTGGCATGGACAACAATCTTCCTAGCCAGACACTGGTAGCTCATGCCTGTGTTTCTAGCTATTCAGGAGGCTAAAATCTGAGCATCACTGTTTGAAGCAAGCTGGGGCAAGAAAGGCCAAAAGGTAGTGAGACTTTTATCTTTAATTAACCACCTAAAACCTGAAAGTGGCACTGTGGCTCAAAACAAAGCAAAGTAGTAGAGTGGTAGCCTTGAGCAAAATAGCTCAGAGACAGCACTTATGCCCATAGTTCAAGCCCCACAACCAACAACAACAACAAAAATAAGGTCCCACTGTTCATAATAACAGAGAGAAAGACCTCTATCTATTTTGGGTATTCTGTTGTAGCAAGTTGGGACAGTTCCCATCTGACATCATTTTGACTTGGAGATAGGAAAGAGGTCATTTATAGCTCCTAGTACTTTAAAAGTTGCAAAATATGGGCTGGGAGTTTGGCCTAGTGGTAGAGTGCTTGCCTAGCATGCATGAAGACCCGGTCAGTACCATATACATAGAAAATAGCCAGAAGTGTGCTGAGGCTCAAGTGGTAGAGCTCTAGCCTTGAGAAAAGTCCAAGGACAGTGCTCAGGCCCTGAGCTCAAGCCCCGGACTGCCCCCCCGCAAAAAAAAAAATTGCAGAATATAGTACAGATTAAAATATTTTATTAAGTGAGGGTTTCTTTCTTGTGAAAGGTGCTGTTACCCCTAGCAACCAAGGACGAATAAACCCATTCAAGGTAAGCTTTTTCCACTGGTATTTTTAAATTCCCTCCTTTCTTCCTTCTTTCCTTCCTCCCATTTTATCTGATGCATAAACTGAAGACCATCTGGATTCTCAGAAGGTTCTGGGTGCTATTAAAACTGTTTTAGACAGTAAAAGGAGCTTCAAAGGCTTGTGGTTGTAAGCATTGAGGTGTTCAGTTGTGTGGGAGCTATGGAGACTAGTTTCCTGCGTTTGGTGGAGGTCCTTTCTCAGCTTCAGCAGTAGCGGCCAAACAAGGTTGCTATCTCTGCCAGCCACAGACAGGAGTGGGAGGCAGTTTCTCTATATTCAATCACCACCATCTTGGCCCACTCCTGCTCATATCCATTTGGCATCCATTCTGACCTTGGTACTGAGATACCAAGCTCACTAAAGCTGTTGAAAGAGCTTCAGGACCAAGTCAGTCATTCTCGTGGCTTGTTCATTGGCGTCTCCCATTTTTCCATAGTCAGTGACTTTCTTGGTATAGCTTCTTATTTCCTTCACTTACAACCACAGTACCTTTATGTGCTCATGTCACGCTAGTCCTGTAAGGAAGTTCTGCAGCAGGTGGATATAAGACTTGGGACCAAGGTTCAGGTGACATTCTGTGAGAGATGGTAGCAATAACAGATGGCCACATTTTCCCAGTATCTCCCAGCCCCTTGGAAGCTGGGAGTGTCAGGGTATTTCTTATTATTTAAAAACATGTGCGGGCTGGGAATTTGGCCTAGTGGTAGAGTGCTTGCCTAGCATGCACCAAGACCCAGGTTCGATTCCTTGGTACCACATACATAGAAAAAAGCCAAGTGGTGCTGAGGCTCAAGTGGTAGAGCTCTAGCCTTGAGAAAGTCCAAGGACAGTGCTCAGGCCCTGAGCTCAAGCCCAGGACTGGCAAAAAAATAAAATAAAAACCAACATGTCCTTTCAGGGCTGGGAGTTTGGCCTAGTGGTAGAGTGCTTGCCTAGCATGCACGAAGACCTGGATTCGACTCCTCAGTACACATACATAGAAAAAAGCCAGAAGTGGTACTGTGGCTCAAGTGGTAGAACTCTAGCCTTGAGAAAGCCCAAGGACAGTGCTCAGGCCCTGAATTCAAGCCCCAGGACTGGCAAACAAAACAAAACATGTTCATGCAACAGAACATTTCCAGGTACAACCTTCTTAGTCTCAGAGCCATTGAAGACTTGATCATTGTGAAAAGAAAGAAAAAGAAGCCTCAGTTCACATTTAGGTCAGGAATTTAAGAAAGGATTCTGAAACTAGGTACGGGGGTTTGTTCCTGTAATCTTGGCAAATCAAGATGCTAAGATCTAGAGGACCTCTTATTCTCTCATACTGATGGTTTTGAAAAATCCTCCCTCTGTGTTTTCTTTGGGATGTGGGATTATAAGGTACCACATGAATCTTAATTTGGAGCATACCATAAGCATTCATTTCCCAAGGAGAGACCATAATCCAAACATGACAAATTTAAAGGAAATAAATTTCTTAGAAATTTTCTCTAAACAGAAATGCCAATATCAATTTGCTGTTTAGGTAACAACCAGTTCCAAAGAATCAGCTATGTCAGTGAATTCAACGCGGTCAACTAACATTTTAGATACTATGAGCAAATCATCTAAAAAATCCACTGCATTTAATCGAGCAGCAAATAATGAAAAGTCTCCCGTTATAAAGCCTCTGATTCCAAAGCCAAAGTCTAAGCAGGTACTGTTTCATTTACCTACATCTATAATAAATAGCATCAACCTGTTTCTCTTTTTCTCATCATTTACCCTCATCTCTTTTCTCTCTCCTATCTTCCTAGTTTCATGACTGAAATTGTGTGTGTGTGTGTGTGTGTGTGTGTGTGTATACACATATGATTATATACACACATTTATGTATATAGGTATATGTACCATGTCCATGAATACCTGTGGCTTTTAGGTCTAACGACCACATATGAGCAAATACATAACAATATTTGGCTCTTTCACTGTGGCTTATTTTTTTCAGCATCTTTTCCAATCCCATCCTTTTTCCTGTGAATGACATGATATCATTTTCCTTTGTGGCTGTGTAATATTCTATGGTGAAGATTATATATCTCACTTCTTTATCTGATTGTCTTGTTTGGTACCTCAGCTGATTCCACCATTTCTCTGTAATCTTATACATCTCAGATGTATCCTTATTTTATAGTGACTATTACATTACATAGCCCTACTCTTCCCTTTTGTATTCTGAATTTGTCCATTCTTATGTGCATTTCATCCTAAGTTTATATCATTAGTTAAATCAATCTATTGCTTTTTTCTATTTTATGTAACTTGATTTAAAAAACATGGAATTTGAAGTATGGAGGTAATTTTTGGTTTTGTATATGTGCATGTTTATTTTCAGCTGAAAACTCAAAAGACTTTGGTAATTAGTATGTGAGTTATAAATGATTATAAGTGCTTCTTTTTATAATTTAGAATTTGTTTGATGCATATAAAAACCTTATTAGAAAAAAAAGAAAAGAAAAACCTTATTAGATTTAATGCTTATAATGTTTGTTCTTATAGGCATCTGCAGCATCTTTTTTCCAGAAAAGACCTTGTCAGGTTGATAAGACTGAGGAAATAAAGGAAGAAAACCCTAAAATTGCCTCATCTGAAGCCCCAGTGTTGTGTCCTCAAAATGTTGAAAACCAAAGGTCAGTTCTGACAGAATTTTAGTTACTTTTCATCCAGTCTTAAGCATGTTTGAGTGACTCTAAAGAGTTTGATTGTTACCTCTCATACTACATTATATAAAGAAAAGGGGTATAATAGATGCTATGCTTTCTAAAAAGGATTACCTTTTGCTGCTCTAGAAGAAGAAAGATTACTTGACAGCATTTTGATCTTTTAGGTGTGGCTTCCCTGTCGATTTGAAGGTCAGGCAAAGAAAGGGAAGCAAAAATTACTTTGCCTAGAACTCTAAATATAGGAAGATAGTATTTTATTCATATGTACAATATTTAAATCTTTTAGCAATTTCTTTTAGTCTCAATTCTTTTTTATTATTATTTTTAATTTTATTGTCGGGGTGATAGATGGGTTCCAGTAACATTCATATGGTAGTGAGTATATTCTTGAACATTGCTATCCCTTCCCATCTTTTTCTCCCACTGTCCCTCCTTAGTCTCAGTTCTTTTGTTTTAATTTTTTTTTTTGGTGGTTGTGGGGCTTGAACTCAGGGCCTGGGTGTTGTCCCTGAGCTTTTCAGCTTAAGGCTAGTGCTTTACCACTTGAGCCACAGCACCACTTCTGGTTTTCTGGTAGTTAATTGGAAAGAAGAGTCTCCTAGACATTCATGCCTGGGCTGGCTTTGAACCATGATCCCTCAGATCTGAGTAGGATTACAGGGGTGAGCCATCAATGCCCATCAACTTGACTATGGCTTTTTTTCCGATTTCCTGTCACCTGCCTTATCTATCCTGCTTCACAGAAGAAACCTTTAACATTGATTTTAGCATCATTTTTATTTTATTTTCCTGGAGACACGATTTAATTAAGATTATTTGAAGTTCATATATTTCTAGAAATTGGGCCACTAGTTCTACTATGAATGTTTTATTCTTGTTTGGATATCTCTCGCGCGCTCTTTGTGGGTCATGAGGCTTGAACTCGGCCTGGGTGCTGTCCCTGAGCTCTTCAGCTCAAGGCTACAGTCCTACCCTTGAGCCAAGCCCCACTTCCCATTTTCTAGAGGTTAATTGGAGATAGACTCTCAGATCCTTTTGTGTCCCAGCTGGGTTTGAACCCTGATCTCAGATCTCAGCCTCCTATGTGTAGCCACGCCTGGCTTTTCTTTTCTTTTTTTTAAGATGTCTCTCAACTATGCATCCCTGGCTTGTCTGAAACACTTAGCCTTCCTCTGAGTAGTGGGATTACAGCTGCTCACCACCAGGCTTGATTAATGTTTTTTTAGTAACAGGATATTGTAAAAAGTTTTAAGTTTAGATCAAAAAATTACATTTTATTCATTTTCAGGGGTTAATTTTTTCGTGTGTATGTGTGTGTGTGTGTATGTGTGTTGTTTTGCTTTGATTGTGCTGGGGTTTGAACTCAGAACCTTGGGTTTGCTAGACAGGCACTCTGGTACTTGAACCACACCTCCAGCCCAATGCTTTCCTTTTAATCTTTCTTAGTAAATTTTTTATACTTAATGCAGTTTGAGTTAGAGATATAATTTTGTATTCTATATTTAAATTTTTTATTAGCATTTTTTTTCTGGTATCTTGGGGGGGGGGTGTCTGTATGTCTGTGTCTGTGTCTGTCGGTTGTGGGGCTTGAACTCTTGGTATGGGCACTGTCCCTGAGCTCTTCAGCACAAGGCTACCACCCTACCCCTTCAGCCACAGCCCCACTTCCCATTTTCTGGTGGTTAACTGGAGTTAAGAGTCCCATGTTCTTTAGTGTCCGGGTTGGCTTTGAACCACGATCCTCAGATCTCAGCCACCTGATGAGCTAGGATTACAGGCGTGAGCCACTGCACTTGGCTTTTTTCTGGTATCTTTATCATGTATTTAAACTCATCACTTAGGATCCTTTTGGCATCAGCATAGTGGGGTACAACTTAACTGGACACTCATTGTTGAGTGTAAGGTTAAGGTATAGGGTCGCCTAAATTATTTCATCTCCCTCAGCTTCTGTTTCCTGTCTGTAGATTGAAGATACAGATTATTCCCAAACGATAGAGTTGATAAAATGATATACATACAAAGCATTTAGGACAATTCCTGGCAGACATTAAATGCTCAGACGCTTAAATATCTGCATTGAACCATTACTTAGGACCTAATGTCAATTTGTATCAAAAGTAGAATCTAATAAAATCTACAAATGTGTTGTGTTCCTGCTATACATAATGACATACATCAACCGTGAGAGCAGGGCACAGGGGTAATAGATGGCTTGAGAAATCAAGATTTCAAGTAGCTGATCTGGGAAATGGAGGAATTTTACCAGGCCTGAAGTGAAATTGGAGGCCTTGAAAGCCTTATTCACAAGAGCTGAAAGGGAAAGTTCAGGGTTGCTGCACTACGAACATAAAATATTGAATGATCCTTTTGAGTTGCTTTTCTAAAGCATTTTTCACTTCTTTCATCCTGTTTTCTTCAAGCAGTTTAAAATAATATCAATAGTAGCCATTATAATTGTGTCTCCCTTATTTTATGTAGGTATACAAAGACCAATGTTAATTACTAATTTAAGAAGTCATATTGTACTTTAAACTTGTAGTAAACATGAATTTTTTTTTCACATACTATTTTAGGCCAAAGACTGGGTTTCAGATGTGGCTGGAAGAAAATAGAAGCAATATTTTATCTGACAACCCTGACTTTTCAGAGGAAGCAGACATAATAAAAGAAGGAATGATTCGATTTAGAGTGTTGTCACCTGAAGAAAGGAAGGTAAAGATAACATTTTGCTGAGATTGAGATCTCTGTGAATTTTCCATGCTTAACACATTCTTAGAAATGCCTTTTTTCTATATTTGGAAAATTGAATACATTGTAAAAGTCCTGGTGGAGAGGAAATGAAATGTGAAATGTCAGCTTTGGGCTTATGGATTTGTAGAAATCATACTGTGTTGATGATTAACTTTCTTGGTAGTTAACAATATATATATGTTTGTAGTTAGGAAAATAGCTCCAAGAAAAATTTTAAAAATGGTATCTACATACACATTGAATCTTCCTTGCACATGGAAATTTTCCTTTGAGGGGAACTCTGATACTCTGGCCTATCCTTTCATATGGAAATTGGGGCAGGCCTTTTGCTCTTCCTATGAATTTCCTGTGATCCCCATGTGAAAAGCATTTCAAGGTATCTCCTAGAAAGGAGAGCTTCTTGCAAAGTGGAAATTTTAGCAAAGATATACTTCAGTGTGTAACAGGATGAAGTAAGGTGTAAAAGGGAGAGAGGGGGAAAGGATATAAAAAAGGAAGGGAAAGAAAGAAGTGGGGGTTGGGGGCTGCGGAATAGGGAAAAGGAAAAGGGGAAGGATTTCTTGCTTCCCAGGCAGGAAGAATAAGGACTCAAAGTGGTGGTTCTGCCTGAAGGAATACATGTGGTCAAGACCTTTAGCAACCCTTAATTAGACAGTAGTTCTGGATGGCTTTGATGTACTGTTTATTATTATTATTATTATTATTATTATTATTATTTTGTCAGTCCTGGAGACTGAACTCAGGACCTGTGCACTGTCCTTGGACTTTCTCAAGGTTAGAGCTCTACCCTTTGAGCCACAGCACCATGTCTGGCTTTTTCCTATGTATGTGGTATGGAGGAATTGAACCCTGGTCTTCGTGCATGCTAGGCAGGCATTCTACTACTAGGCCAAACTCCTGGCCCCAGGCTATTTATTATTCTAAAATGTGGAGATGTAATCTAGACCTATCTGAAAAAGAAATAGTATGTATTAGTGAAGTATCATCTTCCCATTTGTTTACACAGTTATAAGTGCTTAGATCAGATTTAAAACATTTATTTGTTAATATGTGTATTACTTATGCTGAAAGCTTTCAAAATACCAGCTTTTGAAAATGTATAGTAACTGTATTGTACACCAGAACTTCTTGCTTCCTTTTACCCCACATCTTTACCCATACTTTTTCTATTTGTTTTACTCATAACTGGTCCTCTACCACTTAAGTCATGTTTCCAGTCTGGCTTTTTGCTAGGTAATTGGAGATGGAGTCTTGTAGACATAAGTCTTGAGTACTTTTCTGCTAGGCTGTTTTTGACCATCCATTCTCCAGATTCTGGCCTCTTGAGTAGTTAGGATTACAGGCATGAGCCACTTGTTCCAGGCCCTATTACTCTCATTCCCTTTGGTCTTTTTGATAATAGCTATTCTTACAGTAAAGTGATATCTCATAATAGTTTTGATTTCCATTTGTCTGATAATAAAGAAAATGTAAGGATTATTTTTGGGTATTCGTTGTATATTTGTTTTCTATCTTAGAGTTCTTTTAGATTCTATTCACAATCTACAGTTCACTTTTAAATCAAGTTTTTTGGTGTTTTGTTATTGCATTTTTGAAATTCTTTAAAGATTTTGGATATCAGTCCTTCCTTAGATAGCTCGTTTAAGAATTGTTTAACAATTCAAATGTGATTGCTCTTTTTTATATAAGAATGTTACTAGGAAAATAAAAGTAAATTCCATTTTTCAGTTATTGCAATAAATATCTTTTCTTTTTTCTCCCACTATTTTTCAAAGGCATGGACTAACAAGGCCAAGGGAGAAACTGCGGTAGATGGGGTTGAAGCAAAGAAGAGAAAACATGTGGTTGATGAAAGCCATGGAACAGAGAGCCAGCAAGAAGCAGCAAAGGAGAATATGAGCATGCCTAAAAAGCAAAAACCTTTAGGTCTTTCTACTTCTCAGAAGCTGTCAGCTTTTGCATTTAAACAGGAGTAAAAGGAGAGAGTAGCTTTAGTAGTAATAGATTTGGGGCTTATCTTTGAATCTGGTCTTCTTTTTAATGTTGAGGAAACACATTAATATGTGCATGTTTATCCGATGTTAAAAGAGGACTGTTTGTCTTTGTAAGGTGTTGTAATGGGAAGAAGGGTGTAGCTCTGTGGTAGAACACTTCCTTCCCTAGCATGCATGAGATGCCAGGAGTGATCCCTGTCACCACTAAACAAAATAAGGGATAATGTAGTAATTAAATTGGTGATAGAATTCAAAATGTAAAAACTCATCTTTGCAAATTAAGAGTTATTTTGCCCATAATGGAATAGAAGCATTGCAATTACTGACTAGAGGCCTTTGGGCTCCAGGAATCAAGTTTGATTTTTTTTTTTTAACCTTCAAAATCAAGATCTGGGGGCCGGGAGTTTGGCCTAGTGGTTAAAGTGCTTGCCTAACATGCATGAAGACCCAGGTTCAATTCCTCGGTACCACATACATAGAAAAAAGCCGGAAGTGGTGCTGAGGCTCAAGTGGTAGAGCTCTAGCCTTGAGAAAGACCAAGGACAGTGCTCAGGCCCTGAGCTCAAGCCCAGGACTGGCAAAAAAAAAAAAAATCAAGATCTGAATACCTCTGCACAGGAAGCGCCATCTAGGGACTTGCTCACCATCTCACCATGTTCCTCACCAACTACAAAGTGCCCCAGTGGTCCTCTTCCAGATGTGCTGCCACGAACTGTTCATCCTACACCCGGGCGCCTGTATCTTATGATATACTCCCTAAATATGTAAATAATCTTGTAGATAAAACATTTGTGGGGGGAGTATAGAAGTTGCTTTATAGTATCTATATGGCTTAGATTTTGTTTAGATAAATAAAACCTCTTTGTTTCTGTATTTGTCTCGGTCAGGTATTTCTTGAATATGGCATTTCTTTTTTTTTTTTTTTTTTTTTTTTTTGCCAGTCCTGGGCTTGAACTCAGGGCCTGAGCACTGTCCTTGAGCTTTTTCCTCAAAGCTAGCACTCTGCTACTTGAGCCACAGCACCACCTCTGGCTTTTCTGTGTATGTGTGATACCGAGGAATCGAACCTAGGTCTTCGTGCATGCTAGGCAAGCACTGTACCCCTAGGCCAAACTCCTGACTCTGAACATGGCATTTCTGAGACAAGGAATTGTGCGTTTATGTTTGCCACTGTAACTCCTACCACCTCCCCCTTTAGCTCATGCCGTCCTCTCAGTAGGAGTGGAGTGTCGCGGTGCAGGTTTCCTGTGCTCCTGCGGGATGCCCTGGCTGTCATCATTGGCTTGGTAGGAGTGGGTGACACCGTGTTTCAGCTAGAGTGTACAGTTACAGGCAAATAGTGTATTACCAGGAGTCTTTCAACAAGAGCAAGCTTGTGACCTCTTAATAACACTGTTCCTAAGGGTTTCAGAGTAGTTTTTAAAATTTCTTACGAGTAATATATTTGAGTCTGTTTTAAGTCATATTGAAAAGGGTGAAAGAACAACCCAGAATAGTTGAAAGGTTAGTCATTACTGTGGTTCTTTTAATTATATGTGTGTGTGTGTGTGTGTGTGTGTATACACACTGAACACACACACTCTTGAAGAGTGTGAAACAGATGAATGACAGATAGACATTTTTCCCTGAGTTAGAATCAGTCCCCTACAAAGTATTTCTCTGCAGACAGCTGACTTGAAATTCATCTGGACTGTTTCTCTAAAAAGGGAGGAGTATTAATGTGGTTCAGTGAGATAAAGTCTCTTCATTACATCATTTCCCCTCAAGTGAAATGCCATAGCCACTGATTAAAAATTGTAGCTGAGTTATTTAGAATATGTTAGGATCTGTTAAACTAACATTGACAAACACCAATTATTAGTGAGGATACCATGAAACTAGATTACATGTATATTGCTGGTAGGAATGTGACCAATAATTACTCTGTTAGCTGTTTATCTCAGGGAAATGAATTTTAGTCTCACACAGGAATTTGCTAATAATTGTTTATAGCAGGTTTGTTTGAAATACTCCCAAATTGGAAACTGAATGTACCTCAACAGGTGAGTGATTAAATAAGGGCCAGGAGTATGGCCTAGTGGTAGAGTGCCAGCATGCACAAAGACCTGGGTTCCATTCTTTGGTACCATATACATAGAAAAAGCCGGAAGTGACGCTGTAGGTCAAGTGGTAGAGCTCTACCCTTGAGAAAGTCTACGGACAGTGCTTAAGCCCTGAGTTCAAGTCCGGGGACTGGCCAAAAAAAATAAATAATGATAAGTGCATGCTATAGTGTGTTATTCAGCAGTAAAAACAATTGACATTTTCAACAACTAGTATTAAGCATGCATTGTGGGAAAAGGATTATACTATCTGATAACACGCATGGAATAATTATAGAGGAGGAAAAACTAATGGTTGCCAATAAAAGGGAAGAGAGGAAAGATGACTAAAGCAACAGTTATGGACCTGAGGTTTAGCCTAGTGGTAGAGTGCTTGCCTAGCATGCACAAAGACCCGGGTTTAATTCCTCAGTACCACATACATAGAAAAAAAGCTGGAAGTGGTGCTGAGGCTCAAGTGGTAGAGCTCTAGCCCAGGACTGCAAAAAAAAAGCAACAGTTACTTTTGGATCATGTGACCAAAATACCTCAGAAACCAACAAAGGTGGAAAGATGTGTTTTCTTTACAGTTTTACAGGGTTTGGTCTATTGTGATTTAAGTCCTATGCATTTGGACAGAGCACCACGGCAGGAATGGATAACTGAGGAAAGCTGTTTGCTTCTTGGTAAATAGGAAGCAGGGAAAGAGACAGAGGCACCCAGGGCAAGGAGTTTTTTCCTCCAGCTAGGCTCCACCTTCTGACGTCTCCAGAACCACTCAAAATAGCACCACGAGGTGGTACCAACCATTCAACAGGCAAGCCTGAGAGGGGCATTTACTATCCAAGCCATAATGATGGTAGAATTGGATATCGTGCTGGTGATTTCATAAGGCTACATGTGTAAAGTTGGTGAAATCTGAATAACTTACAGCTTGGTTTTGATATTAATACTATAGTTGTGTAAGGTTAACACTGGGAAATGCTTGAGGGGGGTGGGAAATAGTAGGTGGGAGGTGTGTGGAAACCAACAGTGAGAAACTAATGTGGCACTTGTAGTGGGTGAGAAAAAATTTACATTCTTGACTCTCCAGCTTGAGGAAATCAGGAATATAAGTATTTTCTATTTGAATCCTGTATGCTCAAAGAAAAAGTGGCCATCTGTCTGAGAATGGAGACTGCATCAGACTGAGAATGGCTAAGAAGAAAGATGGTAAGGACTGGAGTCTCAGATGATATTACTGAGTGCCCAAGCCTTGCTTCCTATGCCACTTCCAGGCTTCAGGTGAAGGGAAATGGTATGTGTCTGTCTTGTTCAAGCCCGCTAGTTCCCAGCCTTAACGTCACAGGGGAATGACTCATGCCCAGCTACACCCCGCCGTATGAGATCAGATCTTTCCAGGCGGGAACCATGCTTCCTAGTGATTCCAGTATGCAGTCAATTTTGAGACTCACTACCAGTTTAAATTTTGTAGTGGATATCCAGTGTTTTATCAGGAAAAAAAAATCCACTTGAAGTCATATATTTTTACCCAGATAGGGCTCACGGCTCCTAAATGGTGAAAAAATTAGCATCACTTCTTTTTCTCATCAACTTCAGTTCATTTATCTGTGAATCATTCATAACATTGACATTAATTTCTACAAATCAAAGCATGATTGCTTGGGACACTCGTGTTCAGTGGTGGTTGTGATTATAAAAATAAATACCAGAACAACAGAGAAACATGGTTTTGAACCTCTCTTGAGCTATTCGTTCCCGTTATCTTCCTTTTTTTTTTTTTTTTTTTGCCAGTCCTGGGCCATGAACTCAAGGCCCAAGCACTGTGCCTGGGCTTTCTCAAGGCTAGAGCTGTACCACTGGAGCCATACCACCATTCCCAGCATAGATAGATGGATAGATAGATAGATAGATAGATAGATAGATAGATAGATAGATAGATGCATACATACATACATACATACTACCAAGGAATCGAATCCAGGTCTTGGTGCATGCTGGTCAAACTCCCGGCCCCCATTATCTTTATTGTAATTTCTTATTTGCTTATTCATTGCTGACATTTCTGGCAGGATGGTTGTCCCTGTCCTTACAGGGACCAGCTTGCCTGTCTTTCCCTGGTGCAGAGCAAACAACCAAAGACATCAGGAGACCTCGGCGTGCAGGCTTGTTCCATTAAGATCACATCTGTGCTCTTTAGAGGAGAGCCGCAAATACAAACCAGTAAACAGCTAAGATGTTCTATTACCATCGATGAACCATTTGCTGAATTACCAACTATACATCCCCCACCCCTTGTCTTCCTAGAGGTCCCATTAAATAACAGCAGAGGCATGAAAATAAAAATAAGTTCACATAATGATGAAGTGAAAGGGGAGGAGGGAGACACTGATGCCTGAGAGAAATCAATTCTTTAAGAAGACAAATGTTATTTTTATTTATTTTTTATTTATTTTTATTTATTTATTTATTTTTACAAATGTTATTTTTAAAGTCAACCAATCACACCAGGGCAGACCAGTGGCAAGTATTAGTTGTCATGTGGCTTACTTGAAGAGCTTGTTAAATGTACATTCTGATGGAGTTGGCCTTGGATGAGGCATGAGATGGTGCATTTCTCAGAGACTCTAGGTGATGCCTGCAGGCTGTCCTGGTGGGAGGCCTCCATGTTACATTATGGAAGCGACAGTGGGAAGTACAGCAAGAAAAGTCACAATCTGCCCTGTGGAATCAGAGAGGGGCTTTAACCTTTGGAAGGAGTGCCGTGTGGGGGCTGCCGCCATGGAGACTCGTTCTAGTTCTACAGGGCTTTAAAAAATCCGCCCAGCCTTAGAGCAGGGCTGACATGGCTGCTCCCTAGCGTGTTGATATAGAGAATTGGGGCCCAAAGTTGCCTAAGCATACAATTAAAGAAAAAATAAGCCAGATGCTGGTGGCGGCTCATGTCTATAACCTTTGCTATTCAAGAGGCAGCGATATGAGATACTCAGTTTGAAGCCTGCTCCAGCAGACAAGTCTGAGAGACTCATCTTTAATTTTTTTTAGTGGGGGGGTGGGGCAGAAGTGGAGCTATGACTCAAGAGGTAGAGTGCCCACCTTGAGTGAAAGCCAAGAGAGGATGAGGCCTGAGTTCCAAGTTCCAGTATGAGCATAATCAAAAAGACAGAAACTAGAACTTAGGGAAAATACCCTGATTTTGTTTTATTCTTGGCAACTAATGGAAGGCTATGTGCAAAATGTGGATGCTAAAGAAGATGAGAACAGTATCCATGGAAAACCACAGAAGCACCTCCTGGTATTCCCTCTTCCCATATTCTCACAGTGACACGGGGAGTAGGCTGAGGCCTTATGCACGTGTTAGGACACCTTGGGAAAACACAAAGCGCTTGAATAAGGACTCGGGTGGAGTAAAAGGTAAAATTCCATTCCATATCACATGGGAGGAAATTTCATTATCCACAGAGCTACTTGTGATCATGACACTGACACTAGAGAGAAGGAATCCAGGCACGCCCTTGCTCTGCACGGACCCAAGCCCCACAGTCATAAAAACATGAAAGCTTCTGTTCTCCATCTTGTTGAATGAAGAAGTTATGTATACTTCATTGATGGTGTCATAAAATAGTGACTCAGCTTTCGGTGAAATTAAAAATAGTAGTTTAGGGCTGGGCATTTGGCCTAGTGGTAGAGTACTTGCCTAGTATGCACAAAGACCTGGGTTCGATTCCTTGGTACCACATACATAGAAAAAAGCTGGAAGTGGTGCTGAGGCTCAGGTGGTAGAGCTCTAGCCTTGAGAAAGTCCAAGGACAGTGCTCAGGCCTTGAGCTCAAGCCCAGGACTGGCAAAAATACTACTACAACTAATAATAATAATAATTTATTCTGTCACATCAGTGACCAGGACCACAGACTGAAGTTACTCTAAATAACATACTTCACTGTGGAAGAGATTATCTGAACTTTTCTTTCTTTCTTCCTTTCTCCCTTCCTTCCTTCCTCCCTTCCTCCCTCCCTCCTCTCTCTCTCTCTCTCTCTCTCTCTCTCTCTCTCTCTCTCTCTCTCTCTCCCTCCCTCCCTCCCTCCCTCCCTCCCTCCCCCCCTATCTCTCTCCTTTCTTTCTTCCTTTCTTTCTTTCTTTCTTTCTTTCTTTCTTTCTTTCTTTCTTTCTTTCTTTCTTTCTTTCTTGTCAGTCCTGGGCTTGAGCTCAGGGCCTGAGCACTGTCCTTGGACTTTCTCAAGACTAGAGCTCTACCACTTGAACCTCAGCACCACTTCCGGCTCTTTTTTCCCTATGTTTGTGGTACTGAGGAATCGAACCCTGGTCTTCGTGCATGCTAGGCAAGCACTCTACCATTAGGCCAAACTCCTGGCCCCATTATCTAAACTTTTATGACCACAAAACAAAAGAAAGTTATAAACTTAGACATTTACCAATCACATTGGCCTACAGCAATGCTATGGAGTTTTTCGTGGACTTCAGATATTATTTATCTGTAGCATTCTTTGCTTTAGGGTTGGTGGAAGCTGGAGGACTACGAGGCTTAATGATACACTCCAGGAAGTTTATTAGAATAATAGATCAGATACAAAAGGAATAATAAATGTCTACCAGACCTAAAATTGCTCAGGATAGTTCTGGCCTGTGACCTACTAGATTCTATTTTTCCAGTCAAGATACTCTCACAGCCAAAGTCAAGCAGTCTGGAGTGTCTCTGGTGTGGATATGGCTCATCATAGAGAACTGCAGTTCACAGATTCCTCTGTTGGCCAAGCACCACACTGTGCAGGTGGAGCACAAATACTGTTTTATTGTCGGGGTCCTTCGTCCCCGGTCCCTCTCAACTAATAGGAGGGCTAGGGAAAACATGCCCCGACCAGGAGGAGCCCCGAGAGGAGAAGAACCACTGTCCTCCCGCACTCAGCTTCCCCGGAGCACGAACAGAGACGCCACGCAGCTTCATCAAGGCAGGAAAATCTCTCTAATAAAGCCCCCCTCCTGAGGAAGTCCCTCCAGCTCACATCCCCTCACTCTAGGTCCCAGCAGAGAGTGATAAACAATAACACATTTGTAACCAATGGTAAGTCTTGTGCCCTGCCTCTTGCGCCTTGCCTTGTCTCAACAGAAAGTTATTAGACATGGGGTTACTCGGCCCCCAACATTTTATGTCCCATGGAACTAGGAAAGCTCATTCCTAGGATGGGAGAAAGATGAGATAGATAGGAATTGAGTAGGCAGAAAAGTAATGTTCAGGAGAGAGATATACTTGTGAAAGCCATCACAAAAAACAATTCCTGGATCACACTAACGTTACAAACCATCACCATCTGATTCTCTTTTCCTTTTGTCTTCCCTTTGCATTTGATGTGACATGCCACATAAAAGTGGAGGACTATTTGAGGGTAGAAATGCATAATTAATTACGTTACAGAAGAAGTCAGACAATAACATGAATTTGTGAAGCTGTGGCCACCTTTGATTCCCTTATTCTTTGGCCAAGAATAAATCTTGTTTTGCTTTCAAAAGAAGAGGGAGAAAAGAAAGATGAAGGAAAGAAAGGAAGAAAAGAAAAAAAAGAAAAAAAAAGATGAATTTGTACATAGTATTGATTGACTTTAAATAACAATAGTCAGGGGCTGGGAGTGTGGCCTAGTGTTACAGTGCTTGCCTACATTACACGAAGCCCTGGGTTTGATTCTTCAAAACCACATACACAGAAAAAGCCAGGAAAGGTGCTGTGGCTCAAATGGTAGAGTGCTATCCTTGAAAAGCTCAAGGACGGTGTCCAGGCCCTGAGTTCAAGCTCCAGTAATAGTAATATAATAATAATAATAACAATAGTTAGCAATGAAGCAAGCATTAATATTTAGAAGATTAAAGGTTACAGTGATAGAATTTCTCTGATGACTGTTTTCAAGTTTTCTTTAAATCTAAAAATGAAAATGAAAATATCTATTTTACCTTTGGTGCAATAAATACTAAAAAAAAAAAGAATGAAAATAGAACAGGTGCTGTCATGGGGTTAACAGGGATGGTGGCTGGCAAACAGAGTGGATGAGGATGGGGAAATAGGAGCGAATGGAGGAGTGAATTTGATCAGAATATGTTGTATGGCTATATGGAAAAGTCACAGTGAAACCCCTCTTTACAACTAACAATCCTAAACGCCCCCCACATTAATAAAATCTCTACTCATTTTTCTTCCCCTTCTACACTAAGCATTTCAGCATCTTTGGAAAGTAGCTTGCAGCCCATTTGAAATGTAGAATCTATGTCAGAAGTTTGAAGCAACATTTATATACTTGAGGAAAATAGGATCTTACGAAATGTCTGTGGGCCATCTCATGGAGCTTTGAGACTGGTTTGGTGGTGGAGAGGCAAGGCTAGCCAGGCTTGCCTAGGGCACTGAACTGACCCAGGCAGGCACAGAGCTGCTTGCTGTTTGTCTGTGGTCTGCCAGAAAGAGGCAAGCTTGGCACCACTGGGTCAGAAGACAAGAGTTTCCACTGATGGTACATAATGTATTTCATTGGCTGCCACTTCACATAGGCCCTGTGTATCTAATTTGGTATCCTTTTGTACTTGTTTTGACTGGAGGTAAGACATTGACCTGGGCACTGATGGCATAGGTCAGCTTGTATTCTGTGAAGCCCTGGATTTGATCTCCAGCACTGCCCAAACAAAAAATATACCTCACTTATCAATAGACTTGTTGATTGCTTAGCATCTGGCCTCAGATCTTCTTGCCTGGAACCATTAAACTATTGTTCCCATGTAACAGATAAAGACGATTGAGTTTAGAGAAGCTGACTACTTTATCAGAAGCCACATGATGTGAGATATCCTGATAGTTTATATTTTCATAAATGAAAGGTGAAGGGAAAAGAGTTTAGAAGTACACATTTTTGCTTTGTTTTGGTTTCGATTATGCTGTGGTTTGCATTCAAGGCCTGGAGTTTGCTAGGCAGGCTTTCCACCGCTTGCACCATGCTCCCACCACCTTTCTGCCTTATTTTTCATTCACTGTCTGATGTTTTAGCCTGGATCTGTTAAGGGGAGCAGGGAGTGTTAAGGGGAACAGGGACTGGCGCCATCCAGAATGCCTAAGAGTTCCCCCGCCCCATTGTGGAAGGTCGACAATGGTACAGCCCAGCCACCTTGACCTCCCCAGCACCCCCATGAGGAGGGATATCTGGTACAGCTCAGCCACCTTTGCCCTTCTAGGGAGGGGCAACCTTGACCTCCCCACCCCCCACAGGAGGGACATCCGCTTGGGTGGGGGGGGCCTGCTTTGTGTGCAGACCTTCCCAATTTGTGCGCCAACTCCAACTAAGGTGATGGGTAAATTAAACACTGGGCTGTGACCCTATTGGCTACCTGCGTGTGGCTGGAGCTGGCAATGGTCCCTCTGTGTATGTGACTATCCCGTAGGCCACCTGTGTGGCCAGGTTGGCCCGCATGGGTTTTGCCCTTAAAAACCCAGCGTGAGAGCCGCTCGGGGTCACAGCGTCAGCTCCCGAGTCTGCACTGTGTCCCTGGCCGGTTGGTTCACCATCATCTGCTTCCCCAATAAATTCACCTTTTTCTATGAGACTGTCTCTGTGTGGTGGACTCTGGTGGGACGTGGAATCCCCTCCTCTTGACCCCATAACAGATCCAGACTTACCTCAATGTTCCTATCCTGTGTAGCTTAGATCTCATTTCGGCACTACCCAACCTCGCTTACTGATTGAGATGGGGTCTCAATAGCTTTTTGCCCAAGCTGGCCTCAACTGTGATCATTCCATCTCTACCTCCCAAGTATTTGGGACTGCAGGACTGATCCACCTCATTTACAAGCTGGTACCGATGGACTCACTGTACAGGCTCATTGTTTCTGAGCGATAGTCGGTGTTGAAGTATTCTACTATTAATAAGAGATTTTATCCAATTAACTGGATAGTAAGAAGCCATTTTTTTTAAAGTAAAAGGAAATGTGATTGCCCATAAATAATAGGATACTATCCACTCCAATGAAAAGTGAAATCCGGTCATCTGTGATAACAATGGAAAGAATTGAAGATCTTTACAACAAATGAAATAGGTCAGGTACAGGAAGGCAGATATTTCGTAATATCACTCATGTGGAATTTCAAAGCTGATCTCATAGAAGCGGGGAGCAGAATAGCCTCTGGCTACCGGAGGCTGGGGAGAGCAGTGGGGAGGATTGGGAAGGTTGGTCAATGGGCCCTGGGTTATAAATGGAGAAGAACAGTACGTCCCTCTGTGCTATTGTGGAGAAGAGTGACTACAGATAATGCACTGTACATTTCAAGGAGTTAGAAGGAAGAATCTGAAGGTTTTCACCATAAAGAAACGATGTTTGGGGAGATAGGCTTTGCTGTATTGCTTTATCTTGTGCGGGTACTGGCCATGAATTTAGGACCAAGGCATTCTCTCTCAGCTTTTTTGCTCAAGGCTGGAGCACTACCACTTGAGCCCAACTTCCACTTTAGGCTTTTTGCTAGTGGTTGGAGATAAGACTCTCTTAGGGGGCTGAGAGTGTGGCCTAACGACTCAGGAGACTGAGATCTGAAGATGGCCATTTGAAGCCGGCTGTGGCAAATAAAGAAAAAAAAAATGTCCCCGTGGGATCGTCTCCAATGAACCACTCAAAAATGGAAGTGGAGCTGTGGCTCAAAGTGGTAGAGTGCCAACTGTGAGGTCTGCCTGGGAGAACCGATTCCTTCCCTTGGCGTTCTGTGCACCCTGGAAATCCCCACCCAGACTGTAACCCTGGCAACTGGCATGTCCCCCAGTGGGAGGCCCCCCAGTCTGAAGTATTTCTTCCTCCTCTGTGGCCACACTCCTCCCCACTCTATAATGTCTCACTTCCAGCCATCAGCTCTTTCTTCCGCCTGACTCCATCTTGTGGGGCTGTAGGTCTGTTTTTCTCTCTTTCTCTCTCTCTCAATAAGCCATCGCCTCTTAAACTGCGTGGAGTTTCCTTTCGGCAGCCCTTACACTAACCTTGAGCAACAGAGCTCGGGGAGGGCCCAGAGTGTGAGTTAGTGGTAGAGTGCCTAGCATGCACAAAGCCCTGGGTTCAATTCTTCCATACCACACAGAAAAAAAGCCAAAAGTAGTGCTGTGTCTCAAGTGGTAGAGCACTAGCCTTGAGAAAGCTCAAGGACAATGCCCAGGTCCTGAGTTCAAGCTCCAGGACTGGGCCCTCCCCCTCGAAAAAAAAAAGTCTTTTCAATTTGTTTGCATGGACTGGCTTTAGACTTCAACCTTCAGATCTCAGCCTCCTGAGCTAGGAAGCACCTGGCTTAATTTAAATAGTACACCGTGCACACAGGTTCAGAAACATCACATTATGTACAATTTTTAAATTTTTAGTGTATCATTTAGAAAATAAGTTCAAACATTATTTGGTTTAATTGGAGTAGCACGTCATAAAATTAAAAGTAAAATTAAAGAAAAGAGTGACATTTTGTAGCATGAAAAAGTTTATATAGAATGGTGATAAAAACAAATTCTTAATGAAATGTAACAATGCAAATAAAATAAAACACAACTGTTCATGCATAGAAAAACTATAATGCTCTGAGAAGGTGCTAAGATTTCAATCCTTTTTACAAATAATTATTTTCCAATTAAAAGTTATATCATTATTAAAATATGATAAGCCCACTTCACAATCAAAAGAAGACAATGAATAACAAAGTAAATATCCTGCCTATAAGGATTTAAACAACCTAAGTTTGTTTTTTTATTATTGAATTTGCTGTGGATGGATAAAAGGAATTTAAAATGAAGAACATTTGCACTTAAAGCATGGAAAGTTCAGACTGTTTGGAAAATGGCTTTGGCAATAACTTGACTGTCATTTTGCCTTAAAGGAGCTTGTGAACCTGCTCCCAGGGGGAAGAAAGAGAAAATGTCAGGGTAGACCCTGGCAAAGAAAAGTCAGAATATTTCCAGGGTTTCTCCTGACTACTAATGGCCGTTGGGTATTCATGGGAAAACTGTACCTTTTCGTTGGGATCAGAAAATGCTGGGAATTCATCTGTTCTTTCTGTTTGCATACCATGAAAACATCCACTTCTTTTGTAGCCTTCAAATAACAGGTGGTGGCCTAAGAGTTTGGTTCTTTGTTTGGTATTATACAATCCCAGGAGAGAGATGGTGTATAAATATAACATTTGCTCATTTCCCTTAGGCAGGCATAATGCTAATATTTATGGAAGTTTGCAGAGAGCCACTTGATGGGGGAGCCAGGTGACTCTCAATGACAGAGGAAATTCACCTGAATTGGTTCAAGATGTGTGTTGCCAGGAAACTATGTCCAGAGGCAAATAATGTTATTGATTACCAGGAAATGATGCCACCAAATAAGTGAGCAGACAGGTGCAGCCACACAAACAGAATTAGGCTTTAAAAAATTGGATGAAAGACTTGTTCTTGTTTTATATTAAAGCTGACAGCTTTAGAAGGAGGAGAATAAGAAGAAATAAGATTATTTGCTCTGGTCATCCTACTAACTCATTTCCTAGGGCTTTTTGCATACATGGTTTCTAATTTTCTTTCCCGTACTCTGTGTGTGTGTGTGTGTGTGTGTGTGTGTGTGTGTGTGTACACAGCTGTCCTGAGACTTGAATTCAAGGCCTGCACACTCTTCCTAGCTACTGAGCTTAAGGCTGAAACACTTCTCACTTGAACCACAACTTTACATCAAGCTTTGTGGTGGTTAATCATTGACTTTTTTTGCCCAGGTTGTCTTTGAACTGTGATCTTCAGCTCTCAGCCTCTTCAGTAGCTAGCATTATCCACTTTTGCCTGGCAAAAATAAGTTCCTGAGTATCAGAACCTGTCCCTCAAGTAGTCATAAATAGTGTTTTCTGCTGGTCTGAGTCAAGATCAAAATGAATTCTATATTCTCATTTTATTTTATTTTATTTTTATTTTTTTGCCAGTCCTGGGGCTTGAACTCAGGTCCTGATCACTGTCCTTGGGCTTTTTCCCCAAGGCTAGCACTCTGCCACTTGAGCCACAGCCACATTGCCGGCTTTTTTTTTTCTATGTATGTGGTACTGAGGAATTGAACCCTGGTCTTCATGCATGCTAGGCAAGCACTCTATCACTAGGCCAAACTCCTGGCCCCTATATTCTCATTTTGTTTTTATTTTGTATTAGTATTGAATAGATGAAAATAATAAGAGATTACCAATGCTTGATTACTTACTTTGTTTCCAATAAGTAATGTGAAAAGTTACAAATTCAAATAAAAACTTTATATGAAATGATCTATTGGCTGTCAATGTAACTAGTACGCCTTTAATTTTGACAAAAAGAAATAGCTGAGAACCATGAGTTTCAAAAAGGCCTATTTGCCCAGTTACTTTTGGCACACACTCTGTTCACAGATGCCAAGATGCTTGACTATCTCTCTACAGAGTGCCCAGGACAGTGTGTGATGGAAAGATACTGGATGCCTGAGGTGGGTGACTATCCTTTGCTAAAGTCAGGAGAAAGACAGCTGCAAAAAGGGAGATGAGGAAAGAGTCCAGTCACAAGCAGGTCCTTCTGAGCAAAATGACAGGTGACACTGATGATAAAGAATTAGTGGGCTGGCAGAACTGGCTATACAAATGCTGAAGTTATATCCTTATGTATCACTCTGCACCAAAATCAGCTCTACATGGATCAAAGACCTCAGTGTAAGACCGGATACCCTGGAAATATTACAGGAAGGGATGGGGAAACACCACGGCTCCTTGGCACAGGTCAAAAGTTCCTCAGAAAGCTGGGCACGGTGGCTCATGCCTGGAATCCTAGCTACTCAGGAGGCTGAGAGCTGAGGGTTGTGGTTCAAAGCCAGCCCTGGCACTAAAATCTGTGAGACTTATCTCCAAGTAACTACTAGAAAACCAGAGGTGGTGCTGGGATCAAGGGGTAGGGCAGTAGCTGAAGAGCTCAGGGATAACACACAGGCCCAGAGTTCAAGCCCCATGACCGACCAAAAAAAAAAAGTTCCCGAGTAAAGATTCAGAAACACACACACACACACACACACACACACACACACACACACACACACACACACACAGAGGCCAGGTGCAGTGACTCACACCTGAAATCCTAGCTACTCAAGAGGCTGAGATCTGAGGATCATGGTGGTCAAAGCCAGCCTGGGCACTAAAATCTGTGAGACTCTTATCTCCAATTAACCACCAGAAAACGGGAAGTGGGGCTATGGCTCAAGGAATAGGGTGGTAGCCTTGAGCTGAAGAGCTCAGTGGTAGCGCCTGACACTGGATTCAGTGATAGGCCCAGAGTTCCAAATCCCATGACTGACAAAAAATAAATAAATAAAGACTAGTGGATTGTGTCCACTGAAAGGTTTCTGCATGGCAAAGGACTTAGCTAGCAAGATAAATAGAAACAGGTAGCAGGAGGGAAAGTGGGAGAAAAACATGGGAAGAGGTGTCAAGAAGTAATGTACCCACTACCTGACTAATGAAACTGTAACCCCGCTATACATCACCCCGACAATAAAATACAATTTTGAAAAAGACAAATAGAAAACCCACAGAGTAGGAGAAGCTCTTTAGTTATCCATGCATCAGACAAGGGCATCATACCTAAAATATGCTCAAAAACCTCCTAAAAACAAATCCTCAAAGAAACAATAACCCAATTGATCAATGGGCTAAAGACATAAAGAGAGACTTCCCTGAAGAAAAAACAAGAATGGCTAATAGACACATAAAGAAAAATGTTTGACATCTTTGTCCATAGAAGAAATGCAAATCAAAATGAGATTCTACCTCACCCCAGTTAGAATGGCCATTCTCAAGAAAACTAACAATAAAAGATGCTGGCAAAGATGTTGCTAAAAAGGAACGCTACTACACTGTTGGTGGGAATGTAAATTTGTTCAACCACTCTGGAAAGCTTTATGATGGTTCCTCAAGAGACTCAACATAGAATTTCTCTATGACTCAGCAATCCTTCTTCTGGGCATCTATCCAATTTGACCACAAACCATGCTACACTAAAGCTACCAGCACCACCATGTTCATTGCAGCATTGTTTGCCATAGCCAAGATATGGAATCAACCCAGATGTCCCTCAGTGGACAAATGGATGAAGAAAATGTGTGTATATATACCCAATGGAATTCTATGTTTCCATAAGAAAGAATAACATCGTCCCATGAGTAAGGAAATAGAAAGACTTGGAAAAAATTATACTGAGTAAAGTAAGCTAGACCCAAAGAAAGGCTGCATGGTTGCCCTCATTTGTAATAATTAGAACTTGCCTATAAATCTACAAGTAAATTTAATGGATAGTAAAATAAAAACAAATAATTAAACACCTGGACGTGTTTAATTAAGCAGCAGTCTAAACATTGAGAACACAGGAAGATATTCTTTCTCTTTTAATTGTATTTGATTGTCAGGGTGGTGTATAGAGGGGTCACAGTTCCATTCATCAGGTAGTGAGTATATTACTTCTTGAACATTGATGAAGATATTCTTATGAGAGGATCACAGGGGTTCAATAGCTATGTGCACGTGGTCATATAAAATGATGTTTATGGAAATAAACTCCAAGAAATGGGAGCAGTACTGTGTGCAGTTCTTTCTTTTTTTCTTCCTTTCTTCCTTTTCCTCCCCTCCCCCCCTTTTGGCTTATTCCTTTCTGTCACTGATGTGTGTGCCCTTTGTCTTGGATGTGAGTGCATCTGATTTGGGGAGGGGCAGGAAGGAGAAGCACAGAACTGGTGGGACAAAGGTGAACCAATTCAGCAGGGAAACAAAGTAGACATTACATTGGGAATGGATTATACAAATTAAGGGGGAAGGGAAGTCAGGAGGGGGAAAACTGGGAGAGAACGAGGGAGGGGTTGACACAGTTGACAAAGAAATGCACTCCTTACCTGACTTATGTAACTGTAACCTCTCTGTACATCACCTTTACAATAAAAATTTTTAAAGATTAGTTTGACTTGAGACAAAAAGTTTGATGGGAGACAATTAGTATGTGAAGATCAGCGTGCAGACTTCCGGCTATCGATGCTCGGCCTTCCAGAGCCAGTCAGTAGTCAGAGGGAGCTCCACATTCTTGTCTTTGTATCAGTGAAGGTAAATCGCAAATACGAGGACTCTATTTTCCTTCAGGAATAGCAGGCTGGATTGCTCTGGCTTAAATTTTGGAGTCCAAACTAATGGCCGACGTTCTGCAAGTGAAAATCAATTTCTACACCTCTGCTCTAGGAAGCTTTAGGTAGCTTCTACTGTTCTAAGGAAGACCACCAGAGAAGACCACAGAGAATACAGCCACTAGACTGTATTAGTGACCAAGACTTCACCGGACAATTGGTGTGTCCAAAAAGTGCAGTGTCCAGTCTGGTCTCCTGGCCCCTTTTAAGGCAGAACCCCCGCCTCCACCACCTTATTTGCTCAGGGGAGGGAAGTAACTCATGGTTCTTTCCTACAGGTGCAAGCCAAGCATGAAGTTACAGAAGCTAAAACAATATTGGTTTTTTTTTTTTTGTTTTTTTTTTTTGCCAGTCCTGGGCTTGAGCTCAGGGCCTGAGCACTGTCCTTGGACTTTCTCAAGGCTAGAGCTCTACCACTTGAGCATCAGCACCACTTCCGGCTTTTTTCTAGGTATGTGGTACCAAGGAATCGAACCCGGGTGTTCGTGCATGGTAGGCAAGCACTTTAACCACTAGGCCAACCTCCCGGCCCCTAAAACAATATTGTAAGCAAGCATGAGTGAGGCAAGCCGACAGCTCCCATGGCATTTCTATAACTACTATGATGCACATTTCTGTAACTCATTACTATGATTGTTTTCACAACCTGTTGCTTTGGTTGTTCTCTAGAAACAGAAAGACATAAAGGCTGGGGGTACAGCCCTCTAAAATGAAATCACAAAAACAAAATGAAGTTATAGAAGCTAAGAAAGTGAAAATTTACAAGGCCTATTACAGTATGACACCACAAATGTGGTGTCATATTTCCTGCTATTTCCTGCTACCTTTCTCTTGTTCATCGCCCCACCAGTCATCCAACTTATTTTTTAAAGCTCAGCAATTTATGCTGATCTGTTCTTTTCAGCTGATAACTGAGACTAGCTCTTATTTTTCCCTCAGATCCTGTTTAAAGTTGTTTTGCTTCTCTGTAAATGATAGTCTTCATTATTATTATTTTGTTAGTCAGGGGGCTTGAACTTAGGGCCTATGCACTGTCTCTGATCTTGTTTGCTTGAGGCTAGCACTCTACCCCTGTGAGCCACAGTGCCACTTCTAGTTTCTGAGTGGTTAATTGGAGATAAGAGCCTCATGGAGACTTTTCTGCCAGTGCTGGCTTCAAACTGCTATCCTCAAATCTCAGCCTTCTGAGCAGTTAGGATTACCGGCTCATGCCTGCAATCTCAGTTTAAAATAATTATTAACTTTATTGATTTTATTAGTGTTCATTGAGTTCCGGGGGTTTCACTGTGCTCATTCCACAGTGGTGTACAGCATGTTTCTGAACACACATATTATCTGTGTGTGTGTGTGTGTGTGTAACTGCCAGTTCTGGGGCTTGAACTCAGGGTCAGCGCCATGGTCCTTAGATTTTGGCCTTTACCACTTGAGCTCTACTTCCACCTTTTTTTTTCTGCTTAATTAGAGATAAGAATCTCTTTTTTTGAACTTCTCTGGCTGGGCTGGCTTTGAGTTGCACTTTAGATCTCAGCCTCCAGAGTAAGAAGCTAGGATTATAGATACTAGCGACTGGTGTCAAGCTTATGCTATCTTAAAAAAATATTTTCAGCAACTTTGCCAAGAGAAATCAGTCCCATTTTCTAGAGATGGAAATGAAGGTCAGAGCAATTAAAGGATGTGCCAAGAATGTATAGCTTCCTAAAAATGGCCGGAAGTTTGGCCTAGTGGTAGAGTGCTTCCCTAAGCAGGCACCAAGACCTGGATTCAATTTCTCAGTACCACCTACATAGAAAAAGCCAGAAGTGGTGCTGTGGCTCAAGTGGTAGAGCACTAGCCTTGAGGAAAGCCCAAGGACAGTGCTCAGCCCTGAGTTCAAGCCCCAGGGCTGGCAAAAAAATTAAAAATTAAAAAAATTCACTAAACCAGACAGATACTACCTAGGTGTATGAGAGCACCATATTCTTTGTACCACTGCTAAATTCTGAGTCAGAACCTATCAAAGACTGTTTACAAAAGACCCTGTTCCCTTGACTCTCTGTTCCTACAGATTCCCATGTAAAGATGAGGTGAGTCTGGCACTTTGCTTGGCTTTCTTCAGAGGCTTGAGAAGTACAGGTAGAGGACTCTAAAGGGAAGATGGTTGAATTTCTCTATCTTCTGGTCAATTTCTTGATTTCCATGTGGTAGCATGTACCATAATCAGACTTACAAAAGGGCCTGTTCTCTTTGGAATTTACTCAAGGTTGGTGATTATAACATATTAAAGGTTGGTTTGTACTTCCCTCCTAGTTTTCAACTGTATGAGGGAGATCCTGGAGCTTCAGAAATACCCTCAGAACAATGGGGGGAGGGGGGAGGAGGCGGGCACTTGTGTGAAGCACATGGTATGCAAGTGACTGGAGTTGGGACTAAACTATCTAAACCCACTCTTACATTAGCATTCTAGAAAAATCTTATCTTACAGTTAGACTATTTCTCCAGTCATGGATTTTGACAACTGCCTTTTCCTATGTAATGCTATGTAGATGTCAATATGATTTGCAATACAACCACAGCATGCATACACATGCGTGCATACACACATACATGCATGCATAAATACATAATACACTCATACATAAATGGACCCTAGAACTTACTACTGTTGCTGAGATTATCCCTTTCCTCAATCTCTGTGGCCTCCCTTATCCTCCAGTACCTCATTTTTGCATGGAAGTCAAAGCCATCTCTCCTCAGAGGCTCTTTATGTTGGAAACTGAGGAACTCTGAGGCTTTTCTCCTCAAAAATATTCCTTACGAGGCTAAAATTCCAAACATTTTTTTTGCCAGTCTTGGGGTTTGGACTCAGGGCCTGCACACTGTCCTTGAGCTTTCTGAAGGCTAGACCTCTACCACTTGAGCCACAGCATCACTTCTGGCTTTTTTCCTGTGTATGTGGTATCAAGGAAGACCTGGGTCTTTGTGCATGCTAGGCAAGGTCTCTTCTCAATTTGATAATTGGTAGGACTCCATATTGATTCAGAGTTTATTCTAGAAGCAAGAATATAAATGAATGAATAAATATAAGTAAATATATAGACAAATTAATATAAACAAAAGGAATATAAACAAATACATAAGTAGTATTATAAATTAGCATATTCTTGAAACTTAGCAAAGCCATGTATATTTTGTAGATGGATATGGAGAATATGTTAGGACTTTGGGTAAACTCAATCCATACATTTTTTGCATTTATGGGTTTTTCCACAGATACTAAATGATAGAACTTCAACAGAAAATAAAAGCTAGTTAGAGAAACTTCAAGATTGTTATTGTTATTATTTTTTGGCCAGCCCTGAGGGTTGAACTGAGGGCCTGGCCACCGTCTCTGAGCTTCTTAAGCTCAAGGCTAATAATCTACCACTTGAGCCACAGCACCACTTCTGGCCTTTTCTGTTTCTCTGGTACTGAGGAATCGAACACAGGGCTTCATGCATGTTAGGCCAGCGCTCTACTGCTAAGCCATATTTTGAGGCATCACAGGTAGCAGAGGAAAAATGTTAGTGTGAGTTAGTATAGCATTCTTCTTAGAAGTCTGTATTTGATAAGTAAAATACTTTCTTGATAATAGAAGCTACATGGTTATAAAGGGGAAGCAGAATGGGGTTTGAGGATTAGCTAATTTACCTAATAAATGGACAGGAATGTGGTGGCTGCCGTGTAGGAAGGACTAGGTAAATAGAGACTTGTGAGAAAACGAATTTGGCCAAGAATAACCCACTATCTTGTGGGAGATGAGTGCCCAGCCCTCCTAAGCCTGTGCCTAGGGCCCCGGCACAAGATGGCTAATGGTAAGCCTCTGAAATCCTAGAAAGAAAAAGGTTGTGAAGGGTATATAGGACTTTTCAGATGAGCAGTATCTGCCCCCTTTAAAGGCGTTTCACAGAAATGCAATCCAGCAACACTGAATATTCTTTGGATAGGAAGAGCTATGTGCGTACATGGCCATTATAGCTGTGCAAATTGAAAAATGTTTTGTCCTTAGCCAACTCCAGGTATATTGCCCCTCTAAATAAATTTTAAGATTTTTTAACAAAGGAAGAAGAGGTTTAAAAAAAGTATTTGAGTAGGCATTTAGCAAGACCTGCCAGAGATCAGCAGTGTATCTAGCACGCAGCCTCATCTCCGTATGGGATGAGATGTCATGGCTGACCACTAAGATGTTACTCTGTAAAGAACTAGTCACGGTCTTAGAAGCATCGGAAACGTTAATACAGAGTCACGTGGATCTTTCTAGAAACTTCTGGTAACACAGGCATTTTCCATTTCTATAAGATTTGTTGTCTGCTTATTTAACAAGTTTGTGGGATTTAAAAAAATACTAAAATTGCTTCAGATCATTCAGTGTCCTGAGTGACGTTGGGAGAAGCCAAACATTTGAACAGTGTTAACCAAGGCATCAGCTAAACTACAATGACATTCAGGAAAGAATGGCTTGATGTGTGACATTAAAATGCAGTTCCCTCGGCAACTGAGAGGGCGATACATTCAATAACGAAAGAGTTTCCATGAATTGCTGAAATCTTCCAGAATCTGCAGCACCTTTTATTTATTTTTCATTGACAGTTAAATTACCGCTTGAAAGCATCTGTTGACTAGAAAACAAATCCTCTATTTTGAGTAAACTAGACATCCTCCTCAAATAGCAACCACCTAATTGAGAGAGCTCAGGGGAAGGGATGTGCAATGGAAATGTGCCAGTGTACATCCCTGCCATCAGACATGGGTGGGTTGGAGATGACTTTGTGGATAGGTATTGATCGATGTCCAGATTGCCTGCCCCGGGTGACAGAGTGCCGTCCAGTGTCCTTAGCAAACATACAGAAGTTAGACCATCTTTCTCAGTGCTTTGTGACATTGAACAATTCTAGCCAGGAATGCAGCATATGGACTTTCAATAATAAATGCTACTAGTGAAGTGCATTTGTACCTTCTGAGAAATAATTCCCTATTTCAACACTTTCACAAAGTGCCTTCAAATCAGCTCATACGGCTTGCAAAACTGTCTTAGCTCACTTCTTATCATCAATTACTGAAGTTCTTGAAGCAAATGTACACTGACTTATGCTGTAACATCAGAACAATTTTAACTTCTGATCTTTAGTTCATGAGACGGAGCATGTTAAACCTCTCTGCCTCATTTTTTTCTAAGAGATTTTTTAAGAATTAAAACCTGGTAGCTGTGAGGGCTTGCTGCCAAGCAGAGCTGAGATTTGGCATGCAGAACCAGAGCCTCAGCCTTCCCACAAGGTGAAAAGATGCTGGACAGGGTCTGAAAGAACTGGGACGTGCAGGTGAGGCACCTGACTCTCTCAAATCTCCACCATGCGTGAGAAACCCAGGGACATTAGGAAAACACCACAAAAGACTTTACGCATGAGTATCAAAGGCGAGGAAGCTAAAATCTCATGTTCATTTTTGATGAAGACGAGGTTTAGGAGTATGTTGGGATAAGTGAGCAAGGTGGTCTGAGGTGAGGGAGACAGTGTTTGGAGATGAGGAAAAGTGAATCCTCCTGTATGGAATCAAACGTGTTAGCACTTTATAAAATGTGTATTTGGCAAATGGTGAACAAGTGCTGTGGTGGTGGAGGTGTGAGTCCTTTGATATCAAATGTCAGACTCATATGGGCTCAGAGGAGGCTGGTTGTTTTTCCAATTCCAGTTACCTCTAAGTACTAACTTTAGGCAACTATTATCATTGTAACTCACACCTTAGAGGATGCATTAGTGCATTGCAGACTTTCCACTGCTGTATACAAAATACCCGAGAGAACAACTTAAAGGAGGAATAGTTTATTTTGCTCATGGTTGCTTGACCCCATGGTCTAGTTAGAATGTTGTGGAGCTTGTGGTAGAGCTTCATCATCTCATGGTGGACAGGAAATAAAAGGCTAGGAAAGGCCTATCACCTTCAATCTGTTTTCCCCAGGTAGGGCCCACCTCCTCAAGTTTCCACCAGCTTTCTGAATAGCTGGGGACCAAATATTCCATACATGAGCCTGTGGAGATGTTGAAATAATAACAGATAGAGATGCTAATGGAAGTATTTTGCTTAGGTACAGCATCTCTAAAATCCATGATAAGAACAAATGACTACTATCTCACTTTGTTATCTGATATATTGAATTTATTTGTATTTGGATATTTGAAATTTGATAGGGAAGGGGGAAAAACCAAGATGGGTGGGGGGGTGTGGGGGGGGGAGGGAAATGGGTACCAAGACATGTGAAAGGGTATCAATGTATGTGAATTAATGCACCTTCTATCTGGCAAATATCATGTAACCCTTTTACTAATTACAATAAAAAAAATTTTTAAAAAAAGAACAAATGACTAAAAAAAGTGAAGCAAAGCATTTATTTAGGTTTCCCTTGGTTTCATTGCCTTCATTTTACAAGTAAATATATATCAAGAACTGGTATTAAAAGTAGTGATGTCTCAGTATTTGAAAAGGAAAGTCCCTTTTCAGAGAAAAAGTTTTATTATGGGGCCAGGAGTTTGGCCTGGTGGTAGAGTGCTTGCCTAGCATGCACAAAGGCCCGGGTTCAATTCCTTGGTATCACATACGTATAAAAAAGCTGGAAGTGGTGCTGAGGCTGAAGTGGTAGAGCTTTAGCCTTGAGAAAGTCCAAGGACAGTGCTCAGGCCCTGAGTTCAAGGCCAGGACTGGCAAAAAAAAAGTTTTATTAGAAACTCTCTTTGGGAAATACATATGTGTGTGTGTATATTAATGAAAACAAAGGATTTCTTTTTGTTGTGGTGGTGGTGGTGGTCATGAAGCTTGAACTCAGGGTCTGAGTGCTGTCCCTGAGCTTTTTCACCCAAGGCTTATGCTCTACCACTTTGAGCCATAACACTACTTCTGGTTTTCTGGTAGTTCACTGGAGACAAGAATCTCTTGGGCTTTCCTACCTGGGGTGACGTTGAACCAGATCCTCAGTTCTCCCTATCCTGAGTAGCTGTGTAGCTGAGTAGCACCTTCCTGTGTGCTGGTCCTGGGGCTTGAACTCAAGGCATGGGCACTGTCCATGAGCTTTTTCATTCGAAGCTAGCACTCTAATTAGAGATAAGAGTCTCACAGATTTTCTTGCCTGGGCTGGCTTTGAATCCTGATCCTTAGATCTCAGCCTCTTGAGTAGCTAGGATTACAGGCATACATTTTTATTTTCAGGGTTTTGTTTTGGTAGTGCTATAGTTGAAACACAAGGCCTCACAGGCACTTTACTGCTGGAGCCACATTTTCAGCTCTTTTTGCTTCCGTTGTTTTCCTGAGAGGGTTATCTGTTTTGCCTGTGTCCAAACCTTGATCCTGATCCTACTAGCTGTACCTTCTATGTAGCTGGGATTATAGGCATGAACCTTCATATCCGGCTTGTTAGCTGAGAGGCCTTAGCGGGTGTCTACCTGAAGTCCTACTGATCTGTTTCCCAAATACCATTATTTACCCCTTGATTTCTTCATTTCTTGGGGCTGGTAGTTTGGCCTAGTGGTAGAGTGCTTGCCTAATATGCATGAAGACCCGGGTTCGATTCCTTGGTACCACATATATAGAAAAAAAAGCTGGAAGTGGTGCTGAGGCTCAAGTGGTAGAGCTGTAACCTTGAGAAAGCCCAAGGACAGTGCTCAGGCAAAAAAAAAAAAAGTATTTCTCTTGGTATCTTTATTTTCACATGTTAAGTGTACAAGGACATCCCTTGAATGTTGTCTCCAAGTATGCTTGTAATCGTTTGAAACCAATGGTTAAATATCATCCGTGAACTAACAGTTCAGAACAATTAGATGCAAGAGTATTGTAGGATCTTGCCAATGAAGAAAAACATCAACTATTAGGAAAGTGGCAAAAAACATTTACAAAGGATATTTATATTAATTTATATAATTTTGTATCTGACAATTAACTTAAAACCCCATTGACATGAGTATACTTCATATACATCGATGTTGAGAATCAGCACCCGGGCTTGGGTTGGGCTCAGGTGGAAGAATGTCAGCCAGTGAGTGAAAGTAAGATCAGATAGCAAGCTGGAGTCCTGGCTTGAGATTTAAAATAAAGAAATGAAAATAAAGAACCCAGGACTGTTAGCATAGGCAGGTACTCTATACTTCTTCTTCTTCTTCTTTTTTTCTTACAAATAATTTGTTTCAGCTGTACTCAGCATTGAACCCAAGGTTCTGCACACAAAACCAAGTGCTGTACCACTCAAGCCATCCCCTGAACTCACCTATACTTCTTTTGTTTTAGACTGACAGGAACTCTGCTGCCAGATAATGTGCATATTTATTTTCTGAATGTTTTAAACAGGGTTTTGTATGAAGCAGATAGCCAATAAATATGAATTGCGAATTGCAATGACAGAGCTGCTTTATTAGTTTAGAATAATTCCAGAAGCTTCTATCCTGGCTTGTTTGATTCTAAGGCTATTAATACTTGTTTCTATGTCAGAACTCTCTGAAATTAATAATATAATATTAGTTTGTATACATTTTAAAACACATTTGGAATTATGGCATGATTGGTCAAGTAAGCAAAAATGCCTATTTGTTTTTAATCTCAGAGAAAACAGAACAGTATCACTAGTTGAGCCTAGTTGATCAATAGCATTTCACAATTTGTACTAACCCCTGGAGAGAGGAATGTCACGTCACTTTAAATTGATTAAATCCTGAATTTCCACAAAACCAAAGCTGGTTCCTTGTGAATCAGCTTTTTCTAGGGTCAAAGTTCCAGCCAGCACAAACATTAGTATGTAAAAGACTCTGCTTGCTTAAGTAGAGAAGCAAGGCAAGGAGTAGCAGAGAAAGGGCTCTGTATTATAATAAACTGGCCCATATAAGGTGTAAAGGGTTATCTCCTTAAAGAGCAAGCTTTCCTGGAAACTGGTTTAAGGGGGGCTTATGTAGTAGCTGAGTGATGGACGTCTGGTGGACTCTTTTGTGCTTTCCTGTGGAGGTTTGTAGCTCAAAGACACACATCTAATCCTAATCCCTCAATCCCTCATCAGGAGACAAGGGATTAGTTTCTCACTTCTCCAAATTTGATGAGCAAAGATCGTTATTTCCTTGACTATTCTTGTCATATTCATTTTCTTGTGTGCAGCTCCTTATGTGAAGGGCATAGCTGTCCTGAGGCCTTCTTGCTGACCACCAATAATGAAATGACACATTCTTTATCCGCTGATTGTTAAAGACAAAGATCACAAGACATTACTAACCAGGGAGGGAGGCCCACGTGTGGAGTCAGGCCTACACGTATTCACAAATACTATTCTCCTCCTACACATTAGGCTGCTTAATGTGACACAGGGAAGACAACGGCCAGATGACTCTCTACTGTATCTGGTTTGTTGGGCACATTTTTTCTTTTTCTTTTTCTTTTGCCAGTCCTGGCTTGAACTCAGGGCCTGAGCACTGTCTCCTCAGGTTTTCTCAAGGCTAGCTCTCTACCACTTGAGCCACAGCACCACTTCTGGCCTTTTCTGTGTATGTAGTACCGAGAAATTGAACCCAGGGCTTCATGCATGCTAGTCAAGCACGCTAGCACTAGGCCATGCTGCCGGCCCTGATTGGACACATTTTAAACTATTCAGCAGTTAAGTCACAGTATTCCCTGGCGTGTGTGTGTGTGCGCGCCTGGGACTTGAACTCGGGGCCTGGGGCTGTCTCTGTTCAAGACTAGAGCCCTACCCCTTTAGTCACAGCTCCACTTCCACCTTTTTGTGGGGGTAGTTTAGTGGTAGTCACGCTGTGGTCTCAGCCTCCTGAGTAGCCAGGATTACAGAAGTGAGCCATTGGCAGCCCCCCTCCTTCTCTTGCTTTTAAACCCCGAATTCAGCTGTAATCCCAGCTCTTCACGGGGCTGAAGTGTGAGACTTGGGGTTCAAAGCCAGCCTGGCTTTGACCGATTATCTTATCATGGGCTTTTCAGGGTTCTCTTCTCCAGCAGCCGAGGCCACAGGACCGGGGTACTTCTCATTTCCCTTGGGAAAAGTGGGGCTCCGGATCCCAGTTGCCTGCCTCTCCATAGCCAAGGCAGAGTTTAGGGGCCACCGCTCAGGGCGGGGCCGGGGGCGGAGCGAGCGCCAGTGACGCACAAGCCTCTGGCCAATAGGAGCACCCGCGGCGCCGGCCGCCCCGCGCCCCTATAAAGAGGCGGCGCCCGGGCTCGCCAGCTGGCGGCTGCTCGGCGCGTCCCGGCGGGCTGGGCTGTCCCCGGGGACTCGGGCCACAGGTCGCTGTCGCTCGCGGTCGCCAGCCAAGTTCAGCCGCAGGCCTTGAAAGTCCCTGGGTGGGAGGTCGGAGTCCATGGAGCAGGGCCCGGTACCGCCGGAGAAGCCGCGGGGCACCAGGTGCACCAATGGGTTCCGGGAGCGGGCGCCGTCACTGCCCGGGTCCAACCGGTCCCCGGCCGAGAGGTCCCCGCGGATCTCCGCTGCCACCAAGACTTCGCAGCCGGCCGACGACTGGAAGAGCGCGCGGCCCCGCAGCGAGGAGGATAACGAGCTGAACCTCCCCACCCTGGCGGCCGCCTACTCGTCCATCCTGCGCTCGCTGGGCGAGGACCCCCAGCGGCAGGGGCTGCTCAAGACGCCCTGGAGGGCGGCCACCGCCATGCAGTTCTTCACCAAGGGCTACCAGGAGACCATCTCAGGTGGGCGCGCGCCCCCGGGGAGGGGCGGCTGAGCCAGCGCGGGGGCGCCGGACCTTTCCCGAGTTGCTTCGTTCTTGACCCAAGGCTGTCACCCTACGAACCTCCGCCCGGGGCGCGCCGACCGCGCTCGCGCCCCGTGGGCTCCCCGGGCCGGGGGCCGCCTCCACCACCGGGACGTCAGCCGTAGCTGATTTGTTTGGTTTTGGTGTGTGTGAGAGGGGGAGGAGGGGCACGTGTGTCTCCTCCAGAGCATGGGGTCGCCTGGTGGAATCGCTGTCCACCCCTCCTGAGCTCCCAGCAGGCCGACACCTGGAGTCCCCCTCGCCTGAGCGCACAGAGCGTGTCCGGGACCCACCTCGGGCACCCAACCCCAGCACCTGCTGCAGTGACAGTTTCTGGGTCTGTCACTTTTTTCCCCTGAGATGCCCCGATTGTTTCCTGGGATGTGATTCCCCCCCCAGGGGATCCTAAGTCACCTTTATACCCTGATTTGCCCTGCCGCCTGGGATCCTGGGGCGAGGTGGGATTCTTTTCTATCCTCCTCGTTAAGTTAACCCTGGTGAAGAACGTTCCTAACATTTGGCACTTTGGGGGCCAGGGCTTTCCTGGAGTTTGAGGTGCAGGACTTCTTGGGCTACTTGGCCTCCTGACAGTCTTCTTCCTCTTCCTTTCTCCAAAGAAATAAAAGCAACTCCCTGCCGCTGCTCCAGGAGTGGAGTCTAGGAGGCATGTTGAGTAGCCCTGGGATTGCTGTCCTTGACCTCTCTCCCCATCCCCTAATCGGCAGGGTGGACCCAGGGCTGGTGGGCTGGCAGTGTGGGTGGTGGCGCCTAGGCCGGGTGAAGGGGAAGTGGGAAAATGCCTGTTTGTCCCTGAGCAGTATAGGTTTTTGTTACTGTTTATTATTCTTGTCATTGGGCTTGAAGTCAGAGTCTAAGTGCTGTCCCTGAGCTTTTATGCTCAAGGCTAGTGCTCTACTACTTTGAGCCACAGTTCTACCTCCAGTTTTCTGGTGACTAATTGGACTTTTCTTGCCTGGGCTGGCTAATCCTCAGATTAGAGGCGTGTGCCATCAGCTCCCATCATCATCATCATCATCATCATCATCATCATCATCATCACCACCACTATTATTATTCTTCTGGCTTCTTATGCTGGGTCCAGAAACATTTCGTTTCACATAATTTGTGTACCTGGGTGACATTTCTTTGTTTAGCTGAAGAAGCCTATGGCTTTCTCCTAGAAAAACAGTGCTACTTTGAAAGGTACCTCCCCCAGCCTGTCCCTGTCATTTCCCTGAAAGAGTGTGGAACAACTCAGAACACATCCTGAAGAGAACAGTCATTTCTTTCCAGTTTCCCCACCCCCAAGGAAGGGGGGGAAAGTAGAGGGAGGGAAGGGCGGAGCCTCCAAAGGAAATACTGCCACACCTAAAGCCAAGATACGGACCTCTTATTTTGTATTGGGTTCTGTTGTTTTTTACTCCTGGATGGCAGAGTTTGGGGAGGGTGGTCTCAAAAAGCAGCTTCAAGATGCAAAGATGAAGAACAAGCATTCAGTTTTCTGGGAGTTCAGCTTTGGGAAAGATAGGTTGCTGTGCAGTTTAAGATGTACTGATGTACTGAAGAAGGACTTCTTTTTTTTACCCCCCTCTTTAGTACAGGTATTGGGGCTTGAATTCAGGGTCAGGGCATTGTCTTTTAGGGTTTTTTTTTTTTCTCAAAGCTCGTGCTCTTCCATTTGAGCCGCAGCTCCATTTCTGGCCTTTTTATAGTTAATTGGAGATAAGAATCTCAGACTTTTCCTGGTTTTGAACCTTGATCCTCAGATCTTAGCTTCCTGAGTAGCTAGGATCCCAGGTGTGAGCCACTAGCACCCAGCATGAAGGCTCTTATTGGGGCCTTGCTCATTCTGCCTCTTGCAGACATAGAAGGTAGCATTGCTCAAGAAAGTGGTCATCTTTCTACAACTTAGCAGGGATCTCACTGGGAGAGATTGGTCTCAGAATTATCTACTGAAGTACCTGTTTACTTGAGAAATGGTGAACAGAAGCTTGTCTCATGAGCCAAGATTCAACTAAAGAGGGCTAGGAATTCAAAGGGACCTCATTCCACCTTAGAAAACATTTTTAATTAATTGTTAATTTATTGTGAATTATGTCCATGGGCACAGAAGATAGAAGATTAGTGACTGCCCACTGGGAAAGAGGGAGGAATGGGGAATGGATAGGAGGTTTCCTTTAGGGTGATATAAATTATCACTAGTGTAAAGATGTTTGTGAATGCTACAGAGTCGCACATTTTAGAATGGTAAAAGTGAAGTCTTTTTATGGATATTTTACCATAGCAAAAAGTTTGCAGATCCTTTAAGATTAAGATTGATAGCAATTAATTGAATTGTTTAATAGACTAAGTGCTTTATGTGAATCATCTTGCTTAATCCTCAACTTTTAGGTATACACAGTTTTCTTATCTCCAGAAAAGGAAATGGAGGCAGCTGGGTGAACAGTTTCAATATCATAGGCAACATACCTGTTCAGCTCTCAGGTACTTCCTTCCTTAGCATGAAACACAGTGAGATGAATCCATGCACCCTGTCTACCAAGTATTCCTGTGAGCCAAATCACTAGAATTAAAAACAAAAAGTGAGGCAGAATGGATTAGATCACTCTATCATAAGGGAAGATATTGTGAGACTGTTTTAAGAAACTTCTATGTAGGAGTGTGTGTGTGTGTGTTCTTGAGTATGTGTGCATTTCTTGTTACGAGTTGTTGTCAAAACTTTAAAAGCCTCCAGAGGAGGGTCATGTTTAAAGATTTATGTTGGTTTTTATTTTTTAGACATATAATTAAAAAGAGAACAATGAGAGGACAGGAAGAATGATGTGAAACCTGAAGAAATGGATCAGAAATGGTGGTGGTCCTTGTGTTAGATGGGAGAGAGAGAGAAGGAAGTCTCCTGGTGGATATGAGAGTCAGTTACACATCTTTAAATCTGTAAAAAATACAGAAGAGTGCTAGAGAAAACAATCCTGAACAATCCCAACTTTCAGTTTGAGACATTAAGTCAATGACTACAATAGCTTATTTCTAAATAGGAATAAACTTTGTGACTTACTGTTTTTTGGCAGTACTAAGACTGAACTCAGGGACTTCAAGCTTGCAACCTCTTTTGCCTTGGTTATTTTCAAGGCAGAGTCTTGATTTACATTTGATCTTCTACTTGTGAGGACCACTGTGCCCAGCCAGCCATTGGTTGAAATGAATCTCATGAACCTTTATGTCCAGGCTGGCCACGAACCATGATCCTCTAATCTCCTCCTCAGTAGCTCACTTTCTTAGGGATAGGGAATATATGGCTTGATGACGGTATAAATCATTTGGTTTGGCCCTGCCAGAGGCGACCACAGGCAGGAGCTTTTTTTTGTTCCCACAGCAATTTCCATACCAGCTAACATCACATACCAAATGGACTTTGCTTGTACTGGGCAGTATTTCTTACTGAGTTACTGCTCCAGTCCCAGTACTCCTTTTTTTTTTAAACAAGTACTGGGGCTTGAACTCAGTGCTTGTGCGATAACATTAGCTTTTCTGCTTAAGGCTGATACTTTACCACTTGAGCCATAGTTCCACTTCTAGCTTTTTGGTGTTTAATTGAAGATAAAAGTCTCATGGACATTTCTACCCAGGCTGACTTTGAACCACTATTCTCTGACAGCCTCCTGAATAGCTACAGGTCTGAGGCGCTAGTCCCCAGTCCACCATTTATTAATTTAATTACATTCACAATATTTTCTAGTAAGATCAAGCTATAACGTACTTGAGTTATAGTAAGTTAATGTAATTGTTTTTGGAGGAGGGATCAATTCAACTCATACAAGTCCTACATACTAAATAAGATAGTGGGAATTAATATATATATATTAAAGTATTGAGTGCTGGGCACTAAATGCTGAGAACAGAATGAACAAAGCTGAATATAGTTTCTGCCTTCAAATGGAATTCTAAGTCTCTTGGAGGAAAGAGTCATTAGAGAATCACAGGAAAGAGAAATATGACAGAAACAAAATTCAGAGCATTTAGCAAAGGAACTTGATCTACTAGGGAGCATGGCTGGGACGGGTGACACTTGAGCTGACTGGGGTTTGAACAACAGCTATGTTGATTATTCACTAGTTATTAGGTCCTGTTTTGATCTTGCTTGATCTTCACAGATGCCTTATAGAGCCTCTCATATTGCAATTGTATAAACAGGAAACTGAGGCACAGAAGCACTTCTTCCTGCAGATAGTTTCCTAAAAATAATGGAGGTGGGATGATAATGAGAATCACGATGATCTCTGACTTCATATTTCATTTGGCCATAATGTTTTACTAAGCCATTAGAATCTCTTCTTTCTCTTTTGCATACTTGTTTTCTCAGTCCAGATTTACAAAGTTCATGTTCTGGCACCTTTCCTCTCCCCAGGACTCATTTGCAGTTGATACGTTGTCATCTGAATTCAACCTTGGGATGAAGCAGTCTGCATGCAGTGTTAAAGTTCACCAGGAGAGGGCCCCTGACGAGGCACCGGATCCTACATTAGAAATCTGGGATTTATATGAGCAGCACTTCATCTAGTGATGCAAATAAACGTTTTCTAGTCAGCTAAAAGTCTCTATTAAGTGGTTGGTAATCACATTAGGGGATTACCTAGATTGAGTTAATGAGGAGGATTATTTGAGGGACATCTCTTATAGTCTAGACTGTATTTTTTTTTAATTTTTCTTGTCAGGGGTGATGTATAGAGGGGTTAGAGTTATATACATAATGTAGTGACAATGTTCTTGTCAAACACTCTCACCCCCTCCCATGTTTTCCACTCACTTTCCCTCCCCCTGCCTTGCTATATTCTTCAAAGCTAGGTTTTAGACCCTTTAGAACACAGGGTTTGTCCATCTCATCTTCATATCTTTAGCAAATTGGCCAGTACATGTAGTGGGCTTGATGAATAGCAGAGTGAATTTCTTCTTCTTTTTTTTTTGCCAGTCCTGGGCTTGAGCTCAGGGCCTGAGCACTGTCCATGGGCTTTCCCCAGGCTAGAGCTCTACCACTTGAGCCTCAGCACCACTTCCGGCTTTTTTCTATGTATGTGGTACTGAGGAATCGAACCTGGGTCTTCATGCATGCTAGGCAAGCACTTTAACCACTAGGCCAAACTCCCGGCCCTAGGGACTCCTTCTTAACTTAGAATCATGTTAGGATTGCAAGTTTTCACTGTGTTCAAATGTATACAAAACATTTTTTTTTTTTTTTGCCAGTCCTGGGCTTGAGCTCAGGGCCTGAGCACTGCCCTTGGACTTTCTCAAGGCTAGAGCTCTACCACTTGAGCCTCAGCACCACTTCCAGCTTTTTTCTATGTATGTGGTACTGAGGAATCGAACCTGGGTCTTTGTGCATACTAGCAAGCACTTTAACCACTAGGCCAAACTCCTGGCCCTACACAAAACATTTGTAAGGAGCTTTTGGGTCCCGGTGGTGCAGCCTCAGCAATAATCCCTCCCCTTCCTCCACCCTATCTGTCTGCTTTATCCCTCCTGCCCATAATCCTCCTCATAGAAATAGATCAGTAGGATTTCTGTAAATCACAGAAATCAAAGAAAGTCATTTCATGGATAAATACTTCACTATTTCTCTGAAATGCACTTAAAATTAACAGTAACTCTTTGATATCATATACCTGACAAGTGTTCTTATTTCTCTAAATTTCTCTGAGCCTGGGTGTTATCCCTGAGCTCTTTGCTCAAGGCTGCTCCACCACCTTGAGCCACCATTCCACTTCCAGTTTTCTGGAGATTAATTAGAGATAAGAAGGCACCAGAGCCGAGAGATCCAAGAGTATAAATGTTGGGGGGGGGGTGGAGCAATTTTACAAAGAAGCTGTCTTCAACTAGAGTTGTTCGGTTCTAAAAATCTCTGAGAAAATCCATCTTTTCAGTTTTGCATCCTTGGGATAACCCTCGGTGGTTGCAGAGTCCTGATGGAGACAGGGTTGTCCTGTGCAGGGCCTGTGGAGGGCAGGGTCTGTAGAGGGAGTGTACAGGGAACAACCAGGTTAAACAGCATGTACTCTGCTGCTTACCCTGCTGGAACTCCCTTCTCCTCCATTCAGTTCCAGAGATGCCTCTTCCATTGAGCAACTCCTCTCCAGAGGAAAACTACTAGAGACCAGTCCATTATGCTGCATCCAGAGGCAATGGAATGGAGTCCTTTGATTACTCTATAGTCTATTCATTCTTCTCTAGCTTTATTGTTAGCTGTGGATCTCTTTCACCTGGATGTAAGACATCTGGTGTTCAAGAATAGGAGAAAAAAACCTAGGTAGCTATTATGTATTTTAAACCATTTTTAATACATTGAGTTTTAACAATTATTATGGAATGAAAAGTTGTAGTGACATATTGAGCACATGGTAGTATTAGCATGTACATATTATGTGGAATGACTGTTCAAGCTATCTGACACGAAGGGTTGAGACATTGTAGACTTGAGCCAAATAACCTGGTATTTGAAATCTTCAAAAATATCAACTGTGTGGCTTACCTACTGTGCCTCAGTTGTCTCATCTGAGAAGCAGGTTCACTAGTCCTGTACTCCATCCACAGGGCTACTGTGAGGGCTGATGTGTCTATTGAACGCTAAGGAAGCTGGCATGACTTCACTGAACACCGTGTCTTCAAGGTTCACCTGTAGTAACATCATTTCACAGGACAAAACCTGTGCCATTCTCGTTTTACTAGTAACTTATTCCGTATTCTTTTATGTGTGTGTGTGGGGGGGGGCTGCTCTTGGGACTTGAACTCAGGGCCTGACCTGGGCTCTTTTGCTCAAGAATAGCAATCTGCCACTGTAACCATGGCTCTACTTCTAGCTTTGGGGTGGTTAATTGGAGACAGGAGTCTCATGGACTTTCATGCCCAGGCTGACTTCGAACCATAATCCTCAGATCTCAGCTTCTTGAGTTGCTAGAATTACAGGCATGAGCCTTTACCATTGGCATTCTTATATATTCTTCAATTCATAAGTGTTGTGCTGTGTTTCCTTATTTGAAAATTTTTTTAGGTCTGATATATGCTGTGTGAGTGTGTGTGTGTATTTATCAAACACCAACTCTGTGCAGGACCTTGAGTTTGAGTTTAAGGGGAAGCAAGGATGATTGATCAGGTTTTGCCAGGGAACCCATGGTACATTCTTTCAGGGACTAGACACCAACTTCCTGGAGGGAGAAACAAAAGGAGTTCCATGTGGTCAGAAAGAAAGTAGGTACTACTGGCAGAGAGACTAGAAAGCACACATTAGCATCAAGTAAATTTGAACTGAACCTGGAAAAAATTAGTTTAATAAAAAATAACAAAGGCTCATGCCTATAATCCTAGCTACTCAAGAGGCTGAGATCTGATGACTGATTTTCAAAGGCAGTTCAGGAGAGTCTCATCTCCAGTTAACCAGCACAACGCTGTAAGTGTGAATGTGGCTCAAGTGGCAAGGTGGTAAGGTTTTGAGTGATAAGTCAAGTGAAAGCATAAGGTTCCAAGTTCCACCCATAGTACTGGTACACATACTCAGAAAAGTTAGGGAGATCCCAATTCAACCAATAAGTCAGATATGGTGGTGTGTAATGGAAAATGACATTTGTCTGATGAGTTCGAATTCTGCTGGGTTTTTTTTTGTTTTGTTTTGTTTTGTTTTGCCAGTCCTGGGCTTGAGCTCAGGGCCTGAGCACTGTCCTTGGACTTTCTCAAGGCTAGAGCTCTACCACTTGAGCCTCAGCACCACTTCTGGCTTTTTACTATGTGTGTGGTACCAAGGAATCGAACCCGGGTCTTCATGCATGCTAGGCAAGCACTCTACCACTAGGCCAAACTCCCTGCCCCTCTGCTGTTTCTTTATCTTGCTCTCCTCATGACTCAGTTTTCTTACAGTGTATGCCTGTGAGCACAGCTATGAAAAGAGGCTCTTGTTAGGAGAACTGAGGTCTGACACCAGCCAGAACATGAAGCCTTATCTGAAAAAAAAAAATACTAAAGTGAAAAGGAATGGGGTCATAGCTCAAGTGGTAGAGTGCCTGCCTAGCAAGCACAAGACCTTGAGCCCAATTCCAAAAAGAGTTCATTCTGGTGTGGTCAACCCTTTTGATGAATTTTACCTGTGCACATGTTGCTACCTGATCTAGTCTTTATAATCTACTCATTCATTTTTTATCTGCATATATTCTTTCTTATTCATCCCCTGGTTATTCATGCTCCCATGTCCTGATCCTCCTTCAGCCTGAAATCTTCAGACTCTGACTTCCCTTCCGTCACCACTGTTACAGTAAGTAGCCACCTTAACTTGGTTTGTCCTGCTAACTAGCACATCCTCCTCCGGTGTGTGGACACCCAAGGTTTCTTCCTTGGGGGAAACATTTCACTGATACTCTGTTTTTCCTTGCCATGACTATGAGGTTGTATTTATGCTATAACCTAGTAGCTACAAATTTTCTTTGTCAGCCTTGGTGCTTGAACTCAGGGCCTGTCCTTGGGCTTTCTTCAAGGCTAAACACTCTACCACTTGAGTCACAGCACCACTTCCACTTTTCTATGTATGTGCTACCAGAGGAATCGAACCCAGGTCTTCATGCATGCTAGGCAAGCACTCTTACCACTAGGCCAAACTCCTGCCCCCCCCCCCTTTTTATTTTTTTAGGGATGAAATTGCTTATGAGAGGGGCAAATCCTGAGCTGCTTCTTTGGTGTGCTGGAAATTTCAGATGACTGATTCTAAGCTCTATTTGGTGTTTAGTATGCCAAGAAAATTCCCATTCATAAAATGGGAAGAACACTGAGGCTGAGCTAGCCACAGCATCCTTGCTGACTGGAGTGTGAGCCCGGACAACTCACTCTGGTTCTGTCTGCAGGGAGCACAGCTGGCCTTGCGAGGGTTTGCAGTGCTGTTGGGCTGGTTGACTTCTAGCAGATGAGGGCACAGCAAACACCTCGGTTTCTTTCGCCAGTGGTGCTGTTTTCCCTGGAAATGGTAACAGAGTGGGAACTGTTTCTATAGTAACAGGAATCTTTTCTTGAGATGCAGATGTTCTGAAAAGGTTCTTCACCTTTAGGGTCTGTGGACTTGAAACCTGTAGGCCTTTGATTAGAAGAAGCCTTTATTTAGACTCCCCTCTCTGCTCCTTGCTGGAGTGCTGCAGTCACTCCTACCAGACAATAACCAAGTGTTACATTTACTAGCACTTGCGATTTCAGTCTATTAATGAGGGCTTTCTAGCAACTGGAAAAGCAGTCACTAAATTTTTTGTGGTATAAAATTTCCAGACAAAAAATAGACAAAATTGTGTAATGGACACATATATATCCACCACCTACACAAAACTATATAATGGCACATTGCACACAACCTAAATACAAATGAACATTTTGCCATTTTGGCATAGTCTGTTCTTTTACAGGTAGTAAAGCAGTGACATGTATTTAGAGGTAAAATGTCACCCTAAAGAAAGAAAGTTTGTTTTTGGGGGGGCTCAGAGGATGGCAGGGTCTCACTGTGTAGCTCAGGCTGAACCTGGTACCCACCTGGTTTGTTTTTCCTCTTAACAACTTACTCCAAACATTAAAATGAATTGTTAATCACTTATCCTATCCAATGCCTAATCTATGTGTGCATTTCTCCAGTTGTCCCAAATGGCTTTCAGTAATGGTTTTTAACTGTACCTACTCTCCTCACCCATAACCACTCCCCATCCAAGCTAGAAAGTTATTTCCCCTTGGTGATGGTCTAATTTTGTTTCTTGTTTCCTTTATCTTACTTCTCTTCTCTCACAGGAAATGGAAGTTAAGTCTAAAGATTTGTTTAACAAGTACAAATGCTATAAACCTCAAATGGTGTCATACCAGGAGACACATTTGAGCTTGAAGATGTAAAGACTTATGGTTGGTATTAAGAGTAATTTTCTCTCTTTTCCTCTTCTTCCCTCTCCCCTCCCTCTCCTTTTTCCTCTGTCCTCCCTCCCTCTTTCCTGGTGCTAGGGTTCAGACTCAGGGCTCCATGCTCTTGCTTATCTTTTTCACTCAAGGTTGGTGCTCTACCACTTGAGCTACAGCTTTTTAGTGGTTAATTGGACATTAAAATCTCACTGACTTGTCCCTAGGCTGGTTTCAAACCTCAATCCTCAGATCTCAGCCTTCTGAGAGGCTAGGATTACAAGTGTGTACCACTAATGCCTGTCTGTCTGTCGTCTGTCTGCAATCTGTCTGTCATCTGTCTGCAATCTGTCTGTCTTCTTCTTCTTCTTCTTCTTCTTCTTCTTCTTCTTCTTCTTCTTCCTCTTCTTCCTCTTCTTCTTCCTCTTCCTCCTCCTCCTCCTCCTCCTCCTCCTCCTCCTCCTCTCCTCCTCCTCCTCCTCCTCCTCCTCCTCCTCCTCCTCCTCCTCCTCCTCCTCCTTCTCCTCCTCCTCCTCCTCCTCCTCCTTTTATTTGTTGGTCATGGGGCTTGAACTCTGGGCCTGGGCGCTGTCCCTGAGCTCATCAGCTCAAGGCTACCACCCTGCCCCTTGAGCTACAGTGCCCTTCCTCCAGTGCTTCTTGATCAGAATAACCATCCATCTTTCCATTCCATCTCTTCCCTCCCCTAGACTTCATGTTTTCCACTTCCTTTACTAGATATGTACATTGAGGGTTGTGATTGTTATTCTCGTTCCTTTGGCATTCATCTTCCCCTTGCACTAATCCCCTCTTCAGTCCCCTTTCAGCTTTCTTGATATTCATTTTGTTAAACTGTTACATATTCTCCTGTGTATGTTTACACAGGAGGTTATATTTTTAGGTCTAATTTTATTTTATGAATGTGTAGCATTGTTCTACTTGATTTAGGGGGATCATGTTCCACCTACATGCTTTTCCAAGGATTTATTTATAAATGAGGCTTTCGTTGCTGGATCTTATTGTAGGGTGTAGCTCTGTCGTCAAACTGAGTCATTCATAGTTAGTGCTCAGCTTTTGCATTTACCTTCACGGCTGTACCTGGAGGCTTCTTATGTTCTCTTTGCCTCATGAGTTCCTTTATCTTAAAATCTATTTTAAGGAAGTGAATTGCAGGGTCAAAATGGACGTATCAATTGGATAAACATATGTGATCTATGTTTAACTCCAGCTTCATGCATGGGATTCCAGGACTTTCTGGAAACTCCGAAAGCCTTATATAAACGACTACCCCCAGCAGCTAATATAACCCAAATGGGTTGGGAAATAAGCTCACATAACCATAGTACTAAAAGCTATACTTAAATAAGTGCTATGTGCCAATAGAGGCAGCTCTGATGTTAGCTGGTACTAGGATGGCTTGGCCAGTGACGTATTGCTTTCTCCATCAGTCAGGCTTAGCTGTTTCTTCTTGTGAGTTACTTGAGTTAGTTCAATTCCAGAAGTATATAGAGACTTCTTGCCCTCGGCAGCATTCTCACTCTCCCCTTTTCCTTCTCTTGTTAGTTGTAAAACCAGTAGGGGTTTAAGACCAGGGAGGGGTTCTAACTAACAGGCTACTATGCAATATTGGATGCTGTCTTTGTTTAGTCCTTGCTGGCTCAAGAAATTTATACATTTAAACTGACATTGCATGACGGTGGTATAGACAAAACTTTCACTTTGGGTTATGACTAACAGTAAGAAATAGAGTGCCACAAAACCTCGTTTCCAGGGTTACCTTCTTGCTGCTGATAACAAGCAGGAAATTAAAACAATCTGTGATAGTGTTTTGTTCTTATTATCCCAAGATGGTAGCTTTCAGATATGTTAGAGCATAAGTAAATATAGCTGGGGACTTTATTACTGAAGAAAAAATAATTTAGCCAGGCCAACTTTATAGAGTGGGTTCAATTTAATGAAATAGGATATAGGCAACACATCAATGTTTTATTACCACACAAAGATTGAATTACATGAAGGTTCCAGGTTTATTCTTTTGATTTTGAGTATGTAAATATTTGCATGAGTTCAAACTCAAAACTGTTTGATAAATTATATTCAGTGATGGCTCATTTCCATCTCTGTTCAGAATGGCATGTGACATTAAAACCTCTTCTGTTCTGTAGTCAGACAGGTAAAGAAGCCACCATGAAGTACAATGCCAACTTACTTTTATAAAATAGATAGGTGCCAGGTGTCGATTGCTCACACCCATAATCTTAGCTACTCAGGAGGCTGAAATCTGAGGACTGCAATTCAAAGCTAGCTCCGCTGGGAAAGTCTGTAAGACTGTTATCTCCAATTAGCCATCAAAAAAGCTGAAAGTAGCTGGGAACCAGTGGCTCATGACTGTAATTCTAGCTGCTCAGGAGGCTGAGATATGAGGATACCTGTTCAAAGCCAGCTTGGGCAGGAAAGTCTGTGAGACTCCTATCTCCAATTAACTACCAGAAAATCAGAAGTGGAGCTGTAGCTTAAAGTGGTAGAGTGTTAGTCTTGAGCAGAAGAGCTCAGAGATAGTGCCACCCAGGTCCTGACTTCAAGACCCATGACCACCACCAACAAACAAAAAGGCTTAAAGTAGAGTGACTCAAGAGAGAGTGCACCAGCTATGAGTGCTTAGTACCCGAGCCCCAGTACCAGCACCAAAAAAAAAAAAACATAGAAAAAAAGTTCTTTAGAGATAACCATTACTACTTTCTCTTTGATTAATCTTTGCATCCTTACGCTTTGCAGCTGAGTGTGTGTGTGTGTGTGTGTGTGTGTGTGTGTGTGTGTGTGTGTGTGTGTGTTCCTCTCCCTCTTCCACTTTCGGTACATGAAAGATCACTTTCTGAACTAGGACTTAAAGTTGTTTTTTTTGTTTTCTGTTGTTTTTGTCAATTGTGGGCCTAGGTGCTGTTCCTGAGCTCTTTTGCTCAGGGCTAGCACTCTACCGCTTTGAGCCACAGCTCCACTACTGGTTTTCAGGTGGTTAATTGGAGATAAGCGTCTCACAGCTAGGTGCAAATGGTTCTCACCTGTAAACCTAGATACTTCAGAGGCTGAGATAGGAGGATCCCTGTTAAGAAAGCTTGGGCTGGAAAGTTCTAGAGGCTTTTATTTCCATTTAACTGCCAGAGCATTAAAAGTTGCATCATGGCTCAAGTGATAGAGTGCTAACCTTAAACACAAAGAGGCTCAAGGACAGTTTCCAGGCCCAGAGTTCAAGCCCCACAACTGACAAAAACAAAAACACAAAAGCAAACAAAACAAAACAAAAAAACCCAAAACAGACTTTTCCTACCTTGACTAGCTTCAAACCAGGTTATTCAGATCGCAGTCTCCTGAGTAGCTAGGATTACAGGCTTGAGCCACCAGCGTGTGGTTTAAAGATTATTATTATTATTATTATTATTATTATTATTAATTACTATTTTGCCTGCCATGGTGCTGGAACTCAGGGCCTGGGCACTGTCCTTGGACACCTTTTGCTCAAGGCTAGAGCTCTACCACTTGAGACAACACCACTTCCAGCCTTTTCTACATATGTGGCATCAAGGAATTGAACCCAGGGCTTTGTGCATGCTGGGTGAGTACTCTACAACTAGGTTATGAGCCAGCCCCTAAAAATTATTTTTAAAAGTTCATTTTGTATCTTCAGAAGGGTTGGGAGGAAGGTCCAGAACTTGAGGGTGATAAAGTGCAGCAATGGCGCTTACTGGACATTGATGAATGTGCACTATACACCTTGTGGGTGGAGACAGAGATTGAGGGGACAGAAGACATTGTATGAAAGGAAATATGCTCATTACGTGGCTCATGTAATTGTAATCCCTCTGTGTATCACCTCTATAATAACAGTAAAATACATTAATACAAAATTAAAAGTTCATTTTATTAAGGCATAATTAACATTTAATAGTGCTCACCAACTTTCCATGGACAATATACATATTTAGTGACATAGCGCTCCCAGTAGAATGAAGACATGGACCTTCTCCTTTACCTTTCATCCTCTGTCCTCTCTCCCACTTCTTTGGTTCACAGTGAAGGACCTGTGTACTTTCTACCATTATACGTTTTACCTTTTACATACAAAGTTACAATTGTGTATCACTAGACAATCTTAACGTGCAAATGTCATAAATAGTACTCACATGAACTAAAATTACTGTGACATTTTTAGGAGATATTATCTTACAGGCCCACTGTTTTATATGGCACCCAGGGTTGACTGAAATGCCATCAACTTTTTCTGTGTGTCTATATGTGTTTTGGTTTTACTGTTGCATTTAGTTATCTTATTTCCCAGCCTCCTCTCCATTGGGATAGTTCCTCCATCCTTCCATGTCTTTTATGACCTCACAACATTAAAAAAGTACTTATTGAGACAGGCATGGTGGCTTATGTCTTAATCTCAGCTAGTTAAGAGGCTGAGGCAGGAGGATTATTAGTCTGAGACCTGACTAGCAAACTTAATGAGACATTTTCTCAAAACAAAATAAACACTTGTTGAGTTATCTTATAGAATATGCTTCAGTTTTTCCTGATGATTATAGCTTAATTGTTATTTAGGGGAAGAATACTACAGAGGTGATTAGGCCCTTCTCATCATCTCAGGAGCTAAATGACATCATTTGTTTTATTACTAGCAAATTTACCCTTGATCATTTGGTTACGGTAATGTCTGCTAGGATTCTCTGCTGAAAAGTTGCTATTATTTCTTTCTTGTACTGTTACAAGTCAGTTGTTGCTTCTTATATTCTGATGTGTATCCATGTGCAATGAGACACAATGCTTAGCAATTCTGTTGGTCTTAATTATACAAGTAGCAGCTACCACTTTGCCTGTTTAGTGATGAACACACTAAATCAGTGTGGCACCATTTTGAAGTTGGCACTTTACTCATACTCAATCTATAGCCAGGAAGTCTAAGGCTCAGATCTTAGCCTTATATCAGGATGAGTTAGTATACACCATATGGTTGTTGTCAAAGCTTTGAAGGGGTATTTTTCTTTGCCAAAGGGGATACATGTGCCTGGCATTTGATGATCCTTTTCTGTTCTTCAAGGAATATGAATATATATGTGTGTGTGTGTGTGTGTGTGTGTGTGTGTGTGTGTGTGTGTGTGTGTATGTGTGTGGAGTATTTCTTGTGTTTCTAAAGCTTTTAGTAAGATGACATATGCAGTGACATTATATTAAACTCTTGGAGAAATCAGACATACTTCTGAGAACACTAAGGAGCTATTTTTGGACTTCTTTTAGAAATATGACTGAAGGTTAGGTCAGAACATTCAGAACGGAAAACTGCTGTTGGAGAAAGAGTATTTATTTAAAATATGACAGTGAGCCTTTTCCTCCCCAGGTTTTACCAGCCACTCATACCCGGGATATCTGTGTTTATCTGAGTGTGGCACAATCCCACATGTCCACGTTTGTGGGCCACACTTGTGACTTTCCTATCTCACAGTCGCCTGCCTCTCAGAATAGCCTGAGTCAGGGGAGAAGAACTGTGGCTGAACTGATGACTCAGTATCGGCTGAGTCCCTGTTTGAGGAGCCTCGGGGCCGCTGGAGGTCAGGCAGTGTGGGTGGACATTTGTATATCTTCTTGGTGACTCACCAAGCAGCCTTCCTTTCAGAGGGCAAAATAGCTGTGCGTGGCTGCAAAGCTGGATTCATCCCTTCCCTCCTGTGGAGTCCTACTGGGTGGATTGGGTATCCCCCCAATCCTTGAACTCATAGCTAGGTGTCTTGCTTTATATGATCTGTCATGCTGTGTGGGCATCAATGCAGGGGTTTTTCTTTTCTTTTCCTTTCCCTTTCTTTCTTTCTTTCTTTCTTTCTTTCTTTCTTTCTTTCTCTCTCTCTCTCTTTCTTTCTTTCTTTCTTTCTCCCTCTCTCTCTTTCTTTCTTTCTCTCTTTCTTTCTTTTTTCCTCTTTTTCTTTCTTTCGTTGTCTTCCTCCTTCCTCCCTTCCCTTTCCTTCCCTTCCCTTCCTTTCCTCCCTCCCTTCCTTCTTTTCCTTCCTTCCCTTCTCCTTCCTCCCTCCCTCCTTCTCTCCTTCCTTTCCTTCCTTCTTTCCGTGCTGGTACTGGGGTTTGAAGTTAGACCCTGGGTGCTGTCCCTTAGCTTTTTTTACTCAAGGCTAGTTCCCTATCACCTGAATCACAGTTCCACTTCTGGATTTTTTGGGCAGTTAAGTGGAGATCAGAGTCTCACAGACTTTTCTGACTGGGCTGGCTTTGAACTACAACCCCCAGATTTTAGCCTCCTGCGCAGTGAAGATTACAGGCATGACACTGGCACTTGCATATCTCTATTTTATAAAAGTAAGATGATAACTATATTTCTTTAAAAAAATTTTTTTGTGCCAGTCTTGGGCTTGGGCTCAGGGCCTGAGCACTGTCCTTGAGCTTTCTCAAGGCTAGAGCTCTACCACTTGAGCCTCAGCACCACTTCCGGCTTTTTTCTATGTATGTGGTACTGAAGAATTGAACCTGGATCCTGGTGCATGGTAGGCAAGCACTCTACCACTAGGCCAAACTCCTGGCCCAGATAACTGTATTTCTTTTCCCTATGACAACAGAGCGAATGAGGTTTTAATGTCACTTGCCACTCATGGACAACACTGGGGAGTCGGCTGCAGTCAGTGCCATGCTATATGACGGTAGTGGAGGTGGTGACTTTTTCCTGCTGTTCACAGGCAGCATTCAGGACAGGGCCCTCTTCTAGTTGTAGAAGTTAGGGAACCTAAATGTCTCTCCTTCTTCCCCACTATCTAATTAACCTTCTGTTTTGCAGATGAGTTTATGACATTCAGTTAGCACCATTTTTAAATGTAAAGTTTATTTTTAAGTGTCTGCTGTAAGCTGGCCGTATGTGCTAGATTCATAGCTTACATATTTCCCCAGAGAAGCAAACATATATGCAACCTATAGGGTTTATCTCCTTTTCTACATAACTGAAGAAGCTCACAGGGTAGGAAGCTATCTGGGGAGTGATAATAGAGGTCAGAGGGGTTGAAGGTATGGCTCAGTTAGTAGAACAATAGCCAAGGAATGAAAGCAGCCACAGGTACTGGGTTTGAGTTTCAGTTTTGGACCTAAAAAAAAAAAACACAAAGAAAAGATAATAGAGATCAGGTTTACAGGTGTCTGCTTCCAGACTGTGAAGGCAGACCAAGGATAACTTTTTTTTCCTCATACATGGTATTCCGCAGAGCCATTATAGAGGAACATAAAGTATGAGAAAATGTAAAAACTATGAGTCACCCATTTCTACCACCAGAAATAGCACTTTTGTTTTCCCTCTTTCTCCTTCCCTCCTTCTCTCTCTCAGCTTCCATTTTACCTCTCTTCTTTCTCATTGTATAACCATATTTGTAACTCTACACTGTGTCACATTGTTATAGCAAGGATTTTTAAAAATATCATTTAGAGAAAAGAAAGGCTTTTTTTAACATCATAGGGAAAATTCAGTAGCGTTCATTTGTATGTCTTTAATATTTTAGTGAGGATTAACCTTTTTTTTTTCTTTTTTTGCCAGTCCTGAGCTTGAGCTCAGGGCCTGAGCACTGTCCTTGGACTTTTCTCAAGGCTAGAGCTCTACCACTTGAGCCTCAGCACCACTTCTGGATGTTTTCTATGTATGTGGTACCAAGGAATCGAACCCGGGTCTTCATGCATGCTAGGCAAGCACTCTACCACTAGGCCAAACTCCTGGCCCCGGATCAACCTTTTTTAAAAATATTTATTATCTTTTCCTATCCAATCATAGTATCTTTGACTTTGTGTTTTGAATAAAATTGGCAACGTGATGACTAAAGTAGGCCTCTGATTTCAGATGTCCTGAATGATGCCATATTTGATGAAGACCACGATGAGATGGTGATTGTGAAGGACATTGATATGTTTTCCATGTGTGAGCATCATCTGGTTCCATTTGTTGGAAGGGTAAGATGTTCCTTGTTGTTTCCTAACCATTTAAAAAGGCATCAGTGAAAGCTTTTAAGTTAGTATATGTCAGCTACACATTTTAGCATTATATTAAATAATATTTACTTTGTCAGCCCGACTAATCTGATAACTAGATGTTAAGAAGCTGTAACAAAAATAAAACAACAGGTGGCCCCCAGGGCACTTTTTCCCTGTTAAATGCCATGCTAACAGATAAAGAGACTGTGAGATTGAAGTAGCATCTTTGAGGATGAGATTCTGAAATGTCATGGTTTTTAGTCCTCGGTCCTTTCTGACCTGCAGGAGGGATAGAGAGAACACATCCCGATGAGCTGAGAAAGGCCGACTGATCCCCCCTCCCCCCACCCAGCCCTCCCTCGCTGGAGGACAATCAGACCATCAGGGAGACCCGTTAAGGCAGGAACTCATTTATTGAGGAAGTCCATTCAGCTAACATAGGGTGCAGGAGCCTATCAGCACAAAGGTGGGCAGGGCGGGGGAAGTCCACGTGTTTACTCTCACCATGGTCTCAGCAGAGAGTGATAAAGCAATAACACATTGGTACCCAGTGGTAATGAAGTCTCAGCAGAAAGTGATTCACAATACCAACGATATAGCTCAAGGTTAGGCATGGCGTTCATACATGACAGCTCATTTCTTTGTGTGGTTATCTTACTCAGTGATACAGATTCATGAGCCAGCCTGACACTACACTCGGCTCCCAACACTGAAAAACTTTGCCCTTTATTTTGAGTGAAAAAAGGACAATCCAAGTCATATGTATGACATGAGCCGTAGTGATTACAGAATTTCTTGGGTCAGAGGTTATGGTATTACTAGATTGAATTTGAATCCATTGCTTTCTTTCCTTTTCTTTTTTTCTTTTTTTGCCAGGGCTTGACCTCAGGGCACGGGTAGTGTCCTTGGGCTTTCTCAAGGCTACCATTCTACCACTTGAGCCACAACACAGCTTCCAACTTTTTCTGTGTATCTGGTACTGAGGAATTGAACCCAGGGCTTTGTGCATGATAGGCAAGCACTCTACCACTAGGCTACACTCCCAGCCCTCCATTGCTTTCTATATTAGGAAAAATGAATTGAATGCAAGCTAGACAATACATTATTTACTTTGTTGTAGTGAAATGTACCTTTGAAAACGTGTGGGTTTAGGACAAAGAGTTGTTCTATTCTTCTCCACCATTATATAAATTTTATTTTGTCTATTTATTAATAGATTTCAACCAGAAGACTTGCAGAAAATAGTATTGTGAGTATATACTCACATATACTCATTAGCTTAATTGAATAAATATTCATATTTGCTTCTATTTTTTCACTTAAAAAGTGGAAGTCAAACAGGAAAAACCTCAAGCACACGAAGGCGTGTTTATTTTCACAGTTCTATGTTGTTGCATTACACAGTGTGTCACTATTTACCTGTTCTACTCCTGGTGGTCATTGATGCTGTCCTGTTTTGGGTATTACAAACATCACTGGTGTTAGTTGTCTTGTGGTACACATGTGCATGCATTGCTGTGAAGAACGTCTCTAAGCATGGGATTAAAGATGGCTGGGCACTGGTGGCTCATGCCTGTAATCCTACCTCAAATGAGGCCAAGATCTGAGGATTGAGGTGTGAAGATAGGAGGACAGGAAAGTCTGTATTTCCAATTAACCACTAGAAAACTGGATGTAGAGGTGTGATTCAAAGTGGTAAAGTGCTACCCTTGAGCAAAAGAGCCCAGGGACAGTGGCTAGGCCCTGAGTTCAAGCCCTATGACTGAAAAAAAAAAGAAAGAAAGAAAGAAGAAAAAGAAGGAAGAATAAAGAAATCCTAAGGCTTGCCATATTCACCTATTTATACTCGCAGCCATGTACAGAGGTCTGTCTCTTTCAACTCCTTCTGATACATTTCCAATCTAAACTTTAATATTCCGCTGTAAATGTAGTCGTATCTCTTTTTAAAGAAAACTTTTATCATGGAAAAGTTGGAACATACGTAACAATAAACTGGCTAATATAATAACTTCCCATATTCATGTCAGCCAGGTTAAAGAGTTATCATTAGTACAGGTCCAGGCATATTATATCTCTTTCCCTATTGTATGAGGCTGAAGTACATCCAGACATTATATTACTTTGTCCATCATTTCTCTTTACTTAAAAGATAGATTCTTTTCAAGAAAATTCAATTTGAGGGCCGGGAGTTTGGGCTAGTGGTTAAAGTGCTTGCCTAGCATGCATGAAGACCCGGGTTCGATTCCTCGGTACCACATACATAGAAAAAAGCCAGAAGTGGTGTTGAGGCTCAAGTGGTAGAGCTCTAGCCTTGAGAAAGTCCAAGGGCAGTGCTCAGGCCCTGAGCTCAAGCCCAGGACTGGCAAAAAAAAAAAAAAAAAAAAAAAGAAAATTCAATTTGAAAATAAATTAGTTAAAAGCCATTTAACACATTATTATAAAGTATTATATTTCAGACAAGACTATTTTTAATCATTAATTATTGACATCCCTGAAATATTAACTGATCAATGATAACCATTAATATTAATAGCATCATCAGTTAATTGGTAATCAAAACAAGTGAATTAATACTGGCTAAAATATTTTTATCTACAGTAGCATGACCATAAAGAAAATTAATCGCAAGTCCTAAGTAGCTTCTAATGACATCTGTTTTGATTTCTCCAGTTACTGCAAACATTTTCCATGACTTTCTAAAGAAGCTAGTTACGAGTCACTTTGTGTTTCCATTGGCATTGTGTGATGTCTCTTGAATCACTGTTCTCTTCTAAAATAGCCTCTCCTCTCCCTCTGGAAGAGACTGGCCTGTTACTCTAAGGAGTGTCCAACCTTCTGGAGTTTTTCATTCAATCTCTAGCCTTCCTAAAAAGTAGATTGGATTTAAACCTTCACTATTTTAAGAATGAAGATGACAGAAATAGCACACAGGGTACTGAGGACTTAATAGTATATCATAGAAGAGACATCCCAGTGAATGATGAAGGAACTCTTGAGCTCATCTCTGCCTTTTATTTATTGTAGGTGAAAAAAATTACTCTTTTTCCAAAAGGATACGGAGTATTAGTACCCTGGCCTGGCATGGGCTGGATGCAAAACATTTGATCCTGTACTTAGCCTCTGACCATTTCATCCTGTTTATGTACTGTGATTATGTACTCTGCATTCATGTTCTTACTACCTTTGTCTTTTTTTTTTTTTTGTCAGTGGTGGGGCTTGAACTCTGGGCCTGGGCACTGTCCCTGAGCTCTTCAACTCAAGGCTACTGCCTTACTCCTGCAGCCACAGTGCCACTTCTGGTTTTCTAGAGGTTAATTGGAGATAAGAGTCTCAGGGTCTTTAGTGCCCAGTCTGGCTTTGAACCTTGATCCTCAGATCTCAGCCTCCTGAGTAGCTAGGATTACAGGCTGAGCCACCGTGCCCAGTGGCTTTTGGATATATTATCTAGTGGTGACTTTCTAAAATGGATATTTAAATGTCCTATATAAAGACCAGAAATACTATAAACATGTTCTTTTTCTTTTTCTTTTGCCAGTCGTCCTAGGCTTGAGCTCAGGGCCTGAGCACTGTCATTGGGCTTTTTTCAAGGTGAGTGCTCTACCACTTGAGCCACAACACCACTTCCGGCTTTTTCTGTGCATGTGGTACTGAGCACTCTAGCACTAGGCCAAACTCCCAGCCCAACATCTTCTATTTCTGCTTAAAGAAGTATGACAATTTCATGTTTACAGAAGAGTTACTTGTCTTTGTAACACCCAGTGTTCAGGTTCTATTTTATTTTCTTCTTCTGCCTTCCAGGAATGTAATGAGGTAGAATACTCAAACATAGGAGTAATGAAAAACAAAGCATTCTGTGGGTGGGGACAGGAGGGACAAACTAGGGGATAGCAAGGGAAGGGGAGACATGGTTCAAAAAGAATTGTACTCATTATTTGATTCAAGTAACTAATAGCTCTGTATAGCCACTCTACAATGACAATAAATGAAAAATTCACTAAATTCAGTATTATTATCAGTAAAGATTAGCTAAATAAATGAAAACGGTTTCATGTTGGCAATGGTGATGCAGATGCATCTGCAAGTTTACATCTGGTTAACTGATTGCCTATAAATGAGTCTTTACTGGCCTCTTCTAGAGAGCTTATGTTTTCTTACTCTTCATACTTGGCTTAAAAGAGAGGTGACATTTCCATATTACTCCAGAATGCCTTTGAGATCTGTAGAAATGGATTTTCTTTACTGTAGGTGGATTGTGTAAAAACTTGGCTCTTAGGTTGCATATTCTGACAGGCACAGTGATAGCTTGTGTTCACTGTCTTCCATTGTGATGATGGAGCTCTCTGGTGTGGGGGGCCCTGTAGAATGTATTTATGTGGAAGAATAGCTTAGTCTTCTTGTATTTCCTTATTTTGTCATGCAAGATGTGCTGTGCCTTCACTGAGCTTATGGTTTCTATCTCTTCTTTGAAGGTCCATATCGGTTATCTTCCCAACAAGCAAGTCCTTGGTCTCAGCAAACTTGCCAGGTAAGTATAACTGTGTGGTGTGTAAAGAAACAGCTGTATACAATTGCCCTCTGTACAAAGAGTTGCCTTACCAAGATATCACTCTCCCTACAAGTATGGTGGTAACTGAAAGTCATATTGCAGATGAATATGCAGATTATAGGTTACAAAGGCAATCAGACTTAGAAGGCCTCACATACAAACGCTTCTCTCTTCCCATTTGCCACTGCTCTGTCCCCTTGCTCTCCCCTCTCATTCTGGATGGCTCAGCTTGTAGAGCCTTCCTAGACTAGAGAAGACACAAGTGCTACCTCTAATTAAGGCAGTGGTAGGGGGTGGATTTAGATGACGGAATAGCTGGGAGATAAAACACTAAATGCAATACACAGTTTTCAGAAGTTGGAAAGGCATCTGTGTTTATGGAGAACACTTTCAAATGCACTACTGGAAATCCTTTAGTATTTGCGGAGTATGTCACAACGATAAAAACAAGACCAGAAGACTAGAATCGACCTCACACACAGAGCAGGGCTGAGTCTTAGGAAGACATGGCCCTTGTATCCTTGGTGAACATACACCACCTGAGTACTTCTGCACATCTTTTCTATTCAAGGCTTCTCTCCACAGTGTGTCCTTAACATGTCTGTGAACTGAACTGAGATTAGAAGCTTTCCTCATGCACTGAGAGTTGTATTCTCACTAGTTCTAGAAAGGATGCCTACTCCTGCTCTGTATGTGTGGGGATTCTCTGCAGTGTGAATCCTTTCATCTCTATTGAGGGAATCTGAAACAACAGAAAAGCCTTGAAAACTTCAGCTTTTGGCCCAGTAATGTTGCCTTTTTCATATTTATGGGTTTTGTTGTGGTTGTTGTTTGTTTTTTTGTATGTCAGTTCTAGAGTTGAACTTAGGGCCTGGATGGGATCCCTGAGCCTTTTTGCTCAAAGCTACCGTTTGAACGGTAAGTCCAGCTTCCGTCTGTTTGTTGGGTGGCTGGAACTAAGCATCTCACAGACTTCCCTGCGTGGGCTGGATTTGAAGCTTGATCCCAGGTCTCAGCCTTAAGCAGCGAGAGTTGCAGCTCTCCACGTGTGTACTACTGGTACCCAGCCATAACTACATATTTTAAGTTATGGTGTATGCATCTGTTGGAACCATGAGCCAGTGGCTTATTCCTGTAATCCCAGTTTCTTAGGAGGCTGAGACCTGAAGATCGTGAAAGTCCTTGAGACTCATCTGTAATTAATTATGCAGAAAAAACCAGAAGTACTGCAGTGGCTCAAACAATAGAACTAGCCTTGAGCACAAATAGCAGTCAGGCTCTGAGTTCAAGTTTAAGGACTGGTGTGCACACACATAAAGCATAGTAAAAAATTGAGAAAAATTGAGCAAACATATTTGTGTAGCATTATGATCTACTCTGTGTGTGTGTGTGTGTGTGTGTGTGTGAGTGAGTCATACCTGGAGTCTGTCTGAGTTCCTACTCTGAAGGCCGATGCTGTCTGTATACAGACTGAGGCCTGGTCCAGTCCAGGCTGACCAAGGGCCACATTCATTTTATATTTCCCTCCTCTGTATGCCCAGAGCCACTGCTGGCCTTGACAAACTTTATGGCCTATAGGTAGGCTCCTGCTTTCTCTAGAGACTCCCCAGTTTGTATGCCCCATGCAGGTTGACATGGTCTATAGTGAAAGGCAGGGCGTGAGGGAGCCCAGAGAGCCTCCTGCTGGCTGCCATGCTTTCTGGTTTCACCAAGCCATTGTGTGGCAGGGAGGCGGCTGGAGAATCTAGTGATCCCCCAGACCTGGGCAAGAGCTCTCGGTTGTGCCTGGCAGCAAGCCACAGGCTGCAGGGAGGCAGCACCAGAGGCCAAGCGACCTCCTGTAGCTCAGGCCAGGAGCCAGTGCCGTCAGTCCCTGCAGGTGACCGGGCTTGGTCCAGGGATGGAGCCACTGGCTGCCATACGTTCGTAGCTTGAGGTCCCGGTCACCGAAATTTATCAAGTCTGTGTCCGACGTGCCCTCTCCCTGGCTGCCTCTCTGGCTGTCTTCCGTTTAGACACTGATGGAGTGTTTCTAGGCTCCTTACCTTATGATTGTTCTTTATTGCCAGATCCCCAAAGTAGCTCAATCTCAAAACAGTAGGCCTCCTTTCAAGATGGCAACTGGTGACAGCACTCCTTCAAGATGTGGAGGGGTATGGAATAAATTTCTTCTTCAGAATTGGCCTTGGCCTGTCATGTAGGAGCTGTTAAGAGTCACTGTCACACCGCTGGAATTTTTCGTTTGTTTTTTAGTTGGCAGTGGGGTTTGAACTAGGACCTATCACTTGATTGGCAGACTACTGCCGAGGAATGCCTCCAACCCTTTCTTGCACTAGTTATTTTGAGATAGGGTCTTGTTTTTTGTTTTTTGTTTTAATTTTTGCTTGAGCCCATGATTGGACCAGAATTTGCCTATTTTATGTGTCCTAGCATAGCTTGCATGACAACTATGAGCCACAATGCCCTGATTTTCTGTTGAGATAGAGTCTTAGGAGTTTTCTTCCCCCAGGTTGGTCTGGTTAGTCTGCAACTATGACCCTCCTCATGTCATCCTCCTTCGAAGCTGGGATGGTGGCATGCGTCATTGTGCCTGGGTGTAGGCTCATGAATGGCCTCAAATTGTGTTGCTTCTTATCTTAGTTAGAATTACAAGCATGGGCCATTAGCACCTGACCTTGAATGGAGATAAGATTTGCAAGAACTGTGAGTGTATTACTGCCAGTGTGTTGTGACGTGACTTACTTGTGGGTTTCCTCAAACTGTGAGGTTGGAGTTACTTTTCTCAGTGTTACCTTTCTGTTCCTTAATGCTTTTCAGCTGTCCTGCCAACTTTTTTTGCAATTCCTGGTGTGTTCCCCTCTCTCTTTCTTCAGAATGTAGTGTCTCCTTTGTTACTCCAACTCTTCTTATTTGTGGTTGCAAATTAGAAAGTTTCTAGTCTTCCATCTTTTTTTTCTTTTCTTTTTTTTTTTGGTGAATCATGGGGCTTGAACTTGGCTTGGGTGTTGTCCCTGAGCTCTTCAGCTCAAGGCTAGCACCCTACCCCTGGGCCTGGGCCTTGTCCCTGAGCTCTTCAGCTCAAAGCTACCACCCTACCCTTGAGCCAAGCCCCATTTCCATTTCAAGTGGTTAATTGGAGATAAGAGTCTCAGGTCCTTTTGTACCTGGGCTGGCTTTGAACCTTGATCCTGAGATCTCAGTCTCCTGAGTAGCTAGGATTACAGGTGTGAGCCACCCTACTTGGCGCTAGTCTTCCATCTTACTCTGGAGCTGCTGGTGTCTGCTCTGGGCCTTGTTCTTAGGTGGACCTCCCTCTCTAGAAGTTGTACTGTGTTGGCCGTGACAGGTACTTCATGGCACATGGACTCTAGAAAGATCCAGGGAGATTGCAGAATAAACAATAGCTTAAGCATAGAAGGGAGCTATCTTGGTATTTCTTTTCGCAATGAAAAGATCTCAGATAATTATACTTTCGTGAAACCTTACAAAGGAGTTGACTATTAGCACCAAAATTTGTCCTTACACTAATAGAATTAAGGCTTGAGTATAAATGGAATGTCAGACATTATCCAAGTACTTATACCTTTTAAGAAGTAACAATATTTAGAGGATAGAGAAGAATAAGAAAGCTGTATATTTTAGCAAAATTTCACTGCTTTCTTTAATCCTGTATATGAAGTTTGTTATATGCTTGCTTTTAAACGAATGACCTTTCAGTTACAGCAAAGTCAAATATCAAACAGTAAAACCTTAAGTAGCAAGAAAATGCCAAAAGTGAGTTGATCTGTTTCAACTCAAGGAGAATTCCAGAGTAAACTCAGTTTCAATGGAAATTCCTTTTGTCACTGCAAAGCTATCAAACACATGTATGTTTTCTTGCCTTAAAATAGTTGGGACAAAGTTATTACTATTAATTATTATTATTCATTATATCATTATTTGACAATACTTGTCGTGGTACTTAAGACCTCGTGCTCAGTAGGCAGGCACTGTACGGCCTCACCCCCATTCCCAGTGGAACCAACCTTGAATTCAGAGTTGTATTCTGGGGTGCCAGTGGCTCAGCTGAGCACTGAACGCCAGCTGTGGAAGCATTCTTGGTAGGCCAGTTACTGTGGTGGCTAGAGAAAGCACAGTAGCACCTTTGAGGATACACACTAAGCGGTAGCAGATACCACAGAAGTTCCCACTATTAGGTGCAAGGCCCTCTTTTCATCCCTTAGCATGAGAATACAAAAATAAAAAGTTGGCTTTTGTGCTCCATTGTGGAACAGCCATGCTGTCAATGGCCTGACAGAGGTGAAGGGATAAGTAGAGCTGTAAAAAATATATATAGTTCACATCTATGCACAGGCGATTAAGAGAACAAAAGAAAGGCTATTGCATTGGGTGAGGACCAGATTCACTGATGGGTATAACAGATTTAGGTAAAGGTACCTAGGAGATGGTTTAAAAAAATAGATTGTATTGCGAAGGACACATTTTTTTTTCTTTTTAATTTTTAAATTATTTTTAGGTAGATGTACAAAGGAGTTGTCATTTGACAGAACAGTTCATAAATACAATACATCTTGATCAGTGTCCCTCTTTTCAACATTTTCACCCGTCTCTCAGCTATCTACCCCTTCCCTCACTCTTCTTAATTAAAATTTTTTCTTCCCATCACCAGTCTTCTTGGAGATTAGATGTTGGATTCTTGGCTGAGTTCTCCCTTCCCCTCCTTATCCTCATCCTTGTCTTTGTCTTCCCCCCCTGTCCCTCATCCTCCTCCTTCTGCTGGTCCTGAGTTCAAGCTCAGGCCTGAGTGCTGTCCCTGAGATTTTTAAAGGACACATTTTTTTTTTCCAAAAAATTTCATGATTTTGATATTGTCAAAATATACATTAGGAAGTGGTGCAGTGGCTCAAAGTGATAGGGCATTGGACTTGAGCTGAAGAGTTCAAGGACAGCACCCAGACCCAGAGTTCAAGGCCCATGACCAACAAAGAAGAAAAAAATACATTAACCGTATATGTCATACTACTCTGTATATAAAGTATAAGGTATTCTTGGATAATATGTAGCACTTCTTTAAGACTGGTCTTCACCATACTTTTAAATCTTGGCAAACAGGTAAGTGAAATTGTTAGCTATTGTTTTTATTTAAATTTCTTTGATTTCCTTTTATCCTGTTCTGGGATTAAACCTTATACATGCAAGGGAATCACTTACTCTGAGCTATTCTTCCAGCCAAACCTGAATTTCTGTAATAGACTGAAGGTCAAGTTGTTAAAATTGTTCTTAATTTTCTGTTGGGTTTTTTGATTATTTTATTATTATTATTATTATTACTTTTGCCAGTCCTGGGCTTAAGCTCAGCACCTGAGCATTGTCCTTGGGCTTTCTCAACGCTAGAACTCTACCACTTGAGCCACAGCACCACTTCTGGCTTTTTTTTATGTATGTGGTACCGAGGAATCGAACCTGGGTCTTTGGGCATGCTAGGCAAGCACTCTACCACTAGGCAAAACTACTGATCCTATTTTTTTAAATTGACATATGTTTTTATAGAGCTGGAGAGACAGAAAGTACCACCAGAGGCTGCCCTCTCTCCTCTGCCTTCCATGGGTTGGTTCCCCTCTGGAGATACATTTTGATTTTGATGTCATTTTTTGAATTATAATTATTATACATATTATGTAAATTAATGGGCTACACTGTGACATTGCTTATATGCTTACATCTTGCATTGATTGCAACTCTTCAACCCTTTACTCTCTCTATCCTTTCTAGGCCCCTAATAGTTGTTCTTTTACATCACAGTCTTTTTTTGTTTTTGGCTGATTCTAGGGCTTGGGGCTTGAACTCCAAGTCTGGTCTCTGTTCCTGAGCCTCTCTATGTTCAGGGCTAGAGTGCTACCATTTGAGCCACAACACCACTTCTGATTTTTTCTAAGTAGTTTGCTGAAGATAAGACTCTCACAGACTTTCCCGGGCTTGCTTTGATCCCCGATTCTCAGATCTCTGCTCCTGAGTAGCTAGGATTACAATCATGAGCCACTGATGCCCAGCCATTCCAGTCTTTGTTATTATCTTAAAGTAGCTGCACAGAAGAGTTGTCATTTAGCAGTGCAGTTTATGAATACAGTGCACCTTGACTTGGGTCACCCTTTCGACATTCTCACCCAGCCTGCCACCCCTTCCCTTTCTTAACCTTAGTTTTTAGGTTATATATTGAAATTTTTGCTAACATTCCAGTCTTTTGTTTTTAGTTTCCACATATAAGACAATGTATAATTCTTATCTGGCTTCTTTTATTTAACATATTGTTTTCCAATTCCATCCATTTTCCTGAAAATGACAAGCTTTCATTTTTTAATGGCTGAATAATATTTCCTTGTGTATATATGATGGCAATGCCTCATCTTAGGGTTCAGGCTCCAGTCCCAGGCCCCAGCACAAGATCAAACAAACAAGCAAACAACTACACAAACAAAAACTGAAAGTTTGACAAAGGAATAAGAAACTTCCAGGGTTAGCTAGGCAGATTGGAAATGGGAGCAAATATAGCTTCTAGAAATAAAAGGTATGATGACTGAATCCCAAGCCTTGTATGCTCACTAAGTAGCAGATTAGCTGCAGATGAAAACACAGTGAACTGGAGGAAAGGTCAAAGGAAACTGTACAAAATGCAACATGGAGACAAGCATAAAATATGAATGAGAATTTAAAAGACCGAGAGGGTCCGCTGTACCCTTAATTAGAATTCTGAGAGCTATGAGAGGTAATGGAGCAGATACAGTATTAGAGAACATAATGCCTAGAAAAGCCTCCAAAATATAGGCAAAATATCAGTCTGCAGATTCCAGAAGCCTCATAAATCCCAAATAAGCAGAGTAAACTGCAAAGTACACAGACTTAAATGTCATAAAAGCAGCCATGGAGAAAAAATATTGATTACCTACGTGTTAACAGTGGCTAGACTTAAAATTAGGTTGCCAACAGCAATATTGAAAGACAGATAACTATCAGTGTTAAACTAGAATTCTATTCCCAATATATACCTCTCAACAAATTATCTTTCAAGAATGAGAGCAATGGACAAGAAAGAAAGTGAGCCCTCATCTCAGCAAGCAAGCCAGGAATACGGTAATTCCACCTGTGTAGTAAGCTATACATAGGAAAAGAGAATTTGGGGACTGTTGGGCAAAAGCAAGATTTTCTCTGGAAAAAAATGCAAAAAGGGCTGGAAAGGGTGGCTCAAAACAGATTGGGCAAATAAGTATTTTAACTCAAAAGGCCATATAAATAATGAAAAATGATAAAATAATAATTCAACGATATATTTTATTCCAGTGATTGCTAATACTTTTGCTATTCAGCAACAATGGAATCAATCTTTCTCTCTCTCCCTTCACACCCCGCCCCTCCATTGCTTGGGGTCTTGAATGCAGGGTCTGGGTACTGTTTCTATACACAAGGATAGAGCTCTACTACTTTGAGCCACAGCTTCATTTCTGTTTTTCTGGTGTCAGTTGGAGATAAAAGGCTAAGGAAGTCAGATGTGGTGGCTCATGTCTGTAATCCTAGCTACTCAGGAGGCTGAAATCTGAGGATCAAGGTTTGAAGCCAGCCTGAGTATTACAGAACATGACTCTTATCTCGTAACCTCTAGTAAACACTCAAGGGGTAGGGCAGTAACCTTGAGCTGAAGAGCTCAGTGACAGTGCCCAGTCCCAGAGTTTAAGCCCCACGACCGATCGAAAAAACAAAAAGTCTTACAAGACTTTCCTTCCTCAGGCTGGTTTCAAACCATGATCCTCAGATCTCAGTCTTCTGAGTAACTAGGATTACAGGTGTGAGCCATTGGTGCCCCGCTGGACTATTTAATATAATATAATATAATGTCAATATCGCAAATTTATTTCATAAGAAAATTGATTCTGAATCCCTAACTTGTGCAAAATATAGTGGTAATAACAGAGATCTCGAAATTGATGAGGAATGTTGTATCTGTTTCAAGAGTTGTGTGATCTTTATAAAATGGCAAGCTCTAACCAGATAAATAAAGGAGGAACTTTTGAAAAGTGCACTTTAATACTGTTTTGTGGATTGTGGCTTCATTTAGGTTAGAAAACAATTACCAGTGCTTAGTTACTTCCCTCCATATTGTAGAAGAGGGACTGATTATGTTGTCAATGGTGGTGGTGGTTGGGGGGCTTGAATGTGGGGCCTGAGGGCTGTCCCTGAGTTCTTTTTGCTCAAGGATTTCACTCTACATTTTGTGCCACAGCTCACTTCTTGTTTTGAGTAACTAATTGGAGATAAAAGTCTCATGGGGACTTTTCTGCCCCGGCTGACTATGAGCTGCAGTCCTTAGATCTCAGCCTCCTGAGTAGCTAGGATTACAGGCGTGAGCCATTGCGGCCTGGCAAGGGACCGGTTTTTAAATCACTATTTATATTTATGAATTATTCGGTTCTCTGCTACATCTAATAAACATTTATATTGTAAATACAATTTAATGATAAATAGAAAATTTTTTTGTCAGTCCTGGGGCTTGAACTCAGAGCCTGAGTGCTGTCTTTGGGTTTTTCTCAAGGCTAGAGCTCTACCACTTGAGCCACAGCACCACTTCTATGTATTTGGTACCAAGGAAGGGAAACCTGGTGTTTGTGCATGCTAGGAAAGCACTATACCAACGACTCCTGGCCCAAAAGTGATTTATTCTTTAGAAACAAATCAAGTCAGATACAAGAAATCCTAACTAAGCTCTTGAACCAGGTAACATGTTTACACATAGGCAAGTGCTCTACTATTAAACTGTGTCCCAAGGAATGATCTTAACATGAAAGCAGCTCTCTTATTACAAGTGGGCATACTTGTCCTGTTTTGTTTTCTTTGTTGTTGTTTTTCTTAATTTCTGGGGTAATGTATAGAGGGTTAGAGTTACATTTGCCAGGTAGTAGGTGCATTACTTCTCACACATTGATTGATACCCCTTCTCATGTTTTTGTCCCCATTTCCCTCCTCCTACTTGTCCTGTTAATAAAATATTAGAGAAATTCGTATTGTAGAATGGACCCACACATGGATGCTCGGTGCTATAATTGTTACCTAATTTACTGTGTGGATTCTACTTTAGAAAAACTGAACATCAGAAGGAAGTCCTTTTAAAATCAACCACATTTCCTCCTGCTATAACAAGTTAATCACCTGGAAAGACATCAAAAGGAACACGTACACAAGCCTGACCCAGTAAGAATTGGACATAGCTCCTATCTAGAAACTTGAAAGCCACCTTGTCTTAGAATCTGTTCAAAATAAAATACAGTTATCTCTGTCTGATGCTATTTACCTACTGCAGACATGAAGAATCAGAATGGTTCCTGTCCCTAGAGTTCCCTAGGTTGGAAAATGGATAGTGTACATGCTACTGAGTTGGTTGACTCTAATGGCTATAATGTAGTCGGTTCAGTCTGAGGGTTATACTAGAGAAAGAGCCATAAAATGTGTCATCAGGGAAGTGATTTCAAACTGAGTCCAAATTCACGACTGTCACGTCAGCGTTTAGAGCAAAGGTCCCTGGCATAAATTACCTTCTCAATGTGGGCCACCCACACCACTGTCTTTATATCTTATCACTAGAAGAAAAGAATTCATTCCCTGACCGGTTGTGTCATAAGATCAGGGGGTTTTTATTTAGGAAGGGCACTCCTAGCAAGCAAGCTCTTAATAAATGAATCTTGTGAGGAGAGGCCTGAGGAAAGCTAATCCATTCTAATTGGATTACCTTAATAGATTTACTTGGTATAATAGATGACTTGATATTAATTAACAAATAGTCTTTTCTTATTTTTAGTTTGAACTTTAAGCTGTGATAAAACAATATGATTAATTAGAACACTTGGGACTTAGCCTAAAATTGATGACTTGCAAGCTTTAAATTCTTTGCTCATTTCTGGTTGTGTTTTTGCTACATGTGGCAACCTGTGAGTGCTGTCCTTAGGGACACAGGGAAACACCGTTGTGCTGCGACTGACAGTCTCCTTAGACTGTGCATCTCTTTGGGGTTGTATCTTCCTCTCTCTCCTCACCAGCACCACCGCGGCTTGCATCCCTTTTGTCTTATGAGGACGCATTCCAATTTCACTTCAAACAATGCATGACTAATACGACAAATACTTTCTTTTCTAGGATTGTAGAAATCTACAGTAGAAGACTACAAGGTAAACCTTTGCAATCTTTATTTACAGTATTTTTCTTACCAAAAAGTATTTTGTAAACAAGTATAATAGAACTAGCTAGTTTTATGGTGGCAGTGCTTCAGTGAAGACCCTTGTATACCTTCCAAGATAAGTTGTTTAGGTTAACACAAGGAACTTCATTGTTCTTATGAAATCATTGCTTCTCAGTAATTTTTAAAAATCATCCCTTTCATTAAGCTTCTTGCAATCCCTTCCTTGTAGAAATTCTGGAGGGTCAGAAATGTCTGGGGGCTCTTGAGTAACTCTAGGGCCAGTCAGAGAATTGAGCAGGGGCTCCATGTGGCTCAGTAAGCAGACAACGCAGACTGACAGAGGGTAGTGTGTCTTGGTGCTTAAGCCTTATGGAGGTCTAGAGGTAAAAAAAGCTTTCAGCTGTTTGTATCAGACTCCTAAACTTCAATCTGTGTTGCATCTGCAGTGCAAGAGCGCCTTACAAAACAAATTGCAGTTGCCATCACAGAAGCCTTGCAGCCTGCTGGAGTTGGAGTGGTGGTAGAAGCAACGTAAGTTGAAATCCTCCTTTGCTAGTGCTGGCGCTGGCACAACCCTGACTTTAGCACTCCTCTTTTCTCTAGGACCATGCTGCCTCATGAGTTTTACTCATGTTTTTCATCTCTGAGCCTGAAAGAGACTTTTTTTTTCCTCTTGCATCCACTGTAATGCCGAAAGAGGAATCCAGGCATGAAGACAGGTTTTAGTGAGCACTGTTGGAGGGGTAAGAAGTCATAAGCTTAGCTGCAGAGATTTGTACATGTAGCACTTTATGCCTTCTCTTGCTTTTGTCATTAGTTTTTTTGTTAGTTCAAGCAGTTTTTCTAATTCTTTCTTTCCTCCTTTTCTCTCTCTCCTTGCTCTTCTTCCTTTCCTTTCTCCCTCCCTTTCGTCCTTCCTTCCTTTCTACTTGCTTCCTTGCTCTCTTTCATTTCCTTCTGCCGTCCCTCCCTCCCACTCTCTCCCCCTTCCTTCTTCCCTGATTCCTTCTTCTAGTTTTTTTAAATCTCTTATTTTCAAAAATAGAGAAAACTAAGAATTTATACAAAGAGCGACTGAAAACATTTCTTTTTAAAGAGAAAAAGAAATCTTTATTTTTTGTTGGGTGTGGAGCTCGAACTCTGGGCCTGGGCGTTGTCCCTGCGTTCTTCAGCTTGAGCCACAGAGCCACTTGTAGTTTTCTGGTGGTTAATTGGAGGTAAGAGTCTGGTGGACTTGAGGGCCCGGCTGGCTTTGGGTCACGAGTCTCAGATCTCGGCCTCCCGAGTGGTTAGGTGGATTATAGGCGTGAGCCACCGCGCCTGGCCGGCTTTTTAAGGTTTTGATTTTTGATGGACACGTAAACACGTAAACGTCATACACATGTATTGGGCATCCTGCGGTAGTCTGATTTATGTATGTTGTGCAGCGTCCACAGACATAATTTTTATGGGAGAAAATTCCAACTCCTTTCTTCTAGCTTATTGAAATATGCAGTATATCACCTTTCTCTAGATTCACCCTACCCTGCAATAGCATACCCAAACTTGTTCTCTCCCATTGTAACTCAGTGCCCATTGACCAAATTTCCCATCCCTCCATGTCTTACACTCCCCAGAACCACCACTGGAAACACCAATTTACTCTCAACTTACATGAGGTCAGTGGTTTTGGGGGATTCACATGTGTGAGATTATGGGTTGCTTATCTCATTCCTTGTAAAGACCCCCAGCTGCTGATTCTTCTTTGGGTTCCAATGAATTATGGGAGTTGCACGCACCACATGGGGGCAGCTCCCTTCCACTCTGTGTGTGGAGTCCCATGAACTCTGTTCTGGGTAGGATGTTTGGTATCACTGGGTTGTTGAGACCCACTGGTCCCTTTACCTGGATTAGGCCTGGAATAACCAGAATACTTGTTTCTCTGAGTGCCGAAGCTTGCACGATTTCCATCTTGAATTTGAAAGTGGATCAAGTGAGAAGTCTGAATTTCCTGTGATCTATAAGTTATATATTTGTATTAATCTACATTTTTTTCCTTCTTTGGTTGGATATATCAAGGCCTTACCTGCTCATAATTAGAAAAGCTGACTTTTTTTTTTGCCAGTCGTGGGGTTTGAACTCAGGGCCTGAGCACTGTCCTTGGACTTTTTCTTGGTATCTGGTACCAAGGAATCGAACCTGGGTCTTTGTGCATGCTAGGCAAGCACTCTACCACTAGGCCAAACTCCCATCCCAAGCTGAAAGACTTTTAAAGAGTTTCCTAAAAAGTTTCAGGTAACATTTGTCTGACGGGGTGTTTTAACCCACTTGGTTCTGTGAACTGACATTATGAATCTTTTGGCCTTGCTTCACCTTAGGAAATCCAAGCTTGTCTTGTCTTGTAGGCACATGTGTATGGTGATGCGAGGGGTGCAGAAGATGAACAGCAAAACTGTGACCAGCACGATGCTGGGTGTGTTCCGGGAAGACCCAAAGACTCGGGAGGAGTTTCTAACCCTGATCAGGACCTGAGCATCTCTAGGCAGCGGGGAGTGTGGATCCCGCTGCTGGCTGCTCTGTCTTTGTTGTCTACATTCCATTTTCAACTGCTGTCAATGTGAACTTTGTCACTGATTGTATTTTAAAAATTATTTATAGGTAGTCAAATAAATAAAAAATAATTAACAAAGGGATGAGCCCTCTGCTTTCCTCTTGCCACCTTTTAGTGGCATGTTAAACTGCCAATAGTACATTCTGGGCACAAATGGTTGTCATTCAGATAACCCTAAAGGTGCAGGCAAAGAGGAGAATCCTTGCTTTTGGTTGATAGGCCTGGGAACACTGGGTATGGGAACCATGGGCTACCACGAAGGGTCTTCGTCTTCCCACAGGAAGAGTACCATGCCAGAAGAGCTTAAGTAATGTTTGTGCAGGTGGTGTGTTGCTCCATGAATACAAAGTCCTACAAGCTCCACTTTCACCGTGTTGATGAACCCTCCAGAAGCATTTATTATTTTTATTAATTGTTCCTTTGTAATATTAGTCTTTGAGGGAAGGTGATGGGATATCCATGTGTGTGTGTGTGGTTTTTTTCAAACTTTATTGTAAGTTAAAAAGGCACATTCCTACCTTCTAGCCTTTAAGAACTTGATTAGAAAGAGTCCCTGAAGTTGTTTACGAGTTTATCCTCATGTCATTCTACAGGGATTGAGACCTTTAACTCTCTGTGCCTTGATGAGAATATCACATCATTCACTGTGTATTTTTTTTCTCTTCTTAAAGAAAGCCATTAGTTTATAAGGATTGGTATTGAATTGCAAGTAACCAGTTCTCATTGTTTCCCCTTTAGAAGTCCCTTGGGAATTTGCTCTGTGTGATCCATGTAGATGCCTTAAAACATGTTTTATTTTAATCCTATGAAATAGATTTTTTTTGTGGGTCATAGGGCTTGAACTCTGGGTCTGGGTGCTGTCCCTGAGCTCTTTAGCTCAAGGCTACTGTCCTACCCCTGGGCCTGGGTGTGTCCTTGAGCTCTTCAGCTCAAGGCTGCCACCCTACCTTGAGCCACAGTCCTACTTCCTATTTTCTAATGGTTAATTGGAGATAGGAGTCTCATGTTCTTTAGTGCCCTGGCTCGCTTTGAATGTGATCCTCAGGTCTTAGCCTCCTGAGTAGCTAGGATTACAGAGCCACCAGGCCCAGCCTTGAAATAGTTTTAAAAAAATCTTTGTTTCCAGAGGTTATTGTGAGTATCCACCCTTCCAGAGTCTGCACAACTCTAGCTTACATGGATCTGAAATGCTCAGAGTGAGCTGACAGTAGCTAGGATTGGAGCTGTGCAAACTCATCTGTGTCCAGAGGCTCTGGCCTTGTTACCCTTTTGCTTCTTGGGAGTGTTGGTCACTGTAAGTTTGTTTGGGTGGTCTAGGTATTGCAGTCCAGTAACTTTTGCCTTATTACTCTTTATCTTAAAATTTCCTCCACTGAGGCAGTGTGGGCCACATTAAAACAAAATACTCTTAAACTCCCTTATAAAAACAGAAAGAAGATGGTTGAATAACGAAGTCTCTCATTTGACTGACACAGTGCTCTTCAAATTTATCTCTGCCACTTAGACACCATTAAGCTTAGGATGGAGCAAGATGGCAGAGGTATTTAGTTTTGTTTCATCTCTACTACTTTTCTGGCCTTTCCTATATTTGGAGTTGCTACCACTACAGTGCTAGTGGATTTTCAGTTTTTATTTAAATTTAACCTGGTAAAAATATTAGCTTGCTTAATATTTAGACATTCATAGGTAGACTTCTATTTACTCATGTTTGCTTTTTTTTGACAATCTTGGGACTTGAACTCAGGGCCTGAGCACTGTCCTTGGGCTTTCTTGAGGCTAGAGCTCTGCCACTTGAGCCACAGCACCACTTTCGGCTTTTTTCTATGTATTTGGTACCCAGGAATTGAACCCAGGTCTTCACGCATGCTAGGCAAGCACTCTACCACTAGGCCACACTCCCAGTCTTGCTTTTATTTATTTATTTTTTAATAAAATAAGTAGGAGACTTGAAGGACCAAAGAAATCATTAGCTATAAATTAATCCTCCTGAGATCATTTACATTTCTCTGTTCATCCATTTCCCAGAAGTGTTCTTCTGTCTGATAAATGTCTTACTGATAAATGCAAAGTAATGATTGTGTCTGTTTTTCTCTGGTGTGTAGTATTTCCAGTTTTCCTTTCTACATCTAGGATACTGAGTCCATTTGGGGCATCTTAAAGACTTCGATGCATCTAAATATATTGTTCAATTATGTTGCTTGTTTGTATTTTATGTATCTGTATGGGTGTTCCTGAAGTTGGTTCTATTTAAATTATTAAACTGGTATAACTTTGTTCTTGTGAAGGTTTCTTTTTTTGGCCACTCATATAAATAGGTATCTATTCATTCAATAATTTCTACTGTGTTTTGTGTAGATGAAATACCCATCCTAAGGGCTTCTTGAATCAATTAGGCTGTTAGAGGATACATCACAGTAGCAACACAATATGACCTCTTGGGTGTTTGGTTAGGGAGTTACTGACTTCAGCTTCTTGTTGAGAGGAAGTCTGGAATAAAAGTCTGAATCTACATGTCCCGTGTGTTCTTCTGTTCCTTATTCTAGGTTTACAGGTACCTTCAGCCTCTGGGTATGGCACCTCCTCCTTCGTGGGAGCTGTTGAAGAAGGAAGATTCAGGGTATGAGGAAGAGCAGCTGGAGGAAGGAGACAGGAGTGGAAAGGAATTTCCATTGCTGTTCTTGGAAGAATGCACCCTGGGGGAAAAAACCTCAGGCAGGGGCAAAGGGTTCTTACTGTCTTCTTTCTGCACTTGACTCAGCACCCTCACTGGCACCCTCATGCTTTCTTGCAGGTGGTCGGTTCCAGTATTCTCCACCAAGACAGCAGCTGTGGCTCTACTGAGGGCTCAGGCGTCACTGAGCCAGTGCAGTGGCCTCATGCTCTTTGTAGTACCCTGTAGCTGTGGGTAGTCAATCTGTTCACTCCAACTACAAATTCTTATTCATAAGCTGCTTTGTTAAATGGCAACTAGTTTGCACAACTACTTAGAGAAAATGATTTAAAAAGGACAGCCCCAAGATTAAAAAAAAAAAAAGTCCTAAAAGTTCAATTCACAGGTGTCCAAAGGTGAGCTACTCTGCTTAGCCTAAGCTGATACTATGATTTTTTTTCCCTCTGAAGATTGCTTTTTTATTTTTATTTATTTATTATTATTATTTTTTTTTTTTGCCAGTCCTGGGCTTGAGCTCAGGGCCTGAGCACTGTCCTTGGACTTTCTCAAGGCTAGAGCTCTACCACTTGAGCCTCAGCACCACTTCCGGCTTTTTTCTATGTATGTGGTACCGAGGAATCGAACCCGGGTCTTCATGCATGCTAGGCAAACACTTTAACCACTAGGCCAAACTCCCGGCCTGAAGATTGCTTTTTTAAATAAGAATTTGTATCAGCACACCGGTCTTCTAAAAAGTGTAACAAGAAGAGGCCGTGTTAATGAAAAGTCCAAGGTAAAATCTGAAGATGTAGAAGTGGAGCTGTGGCTCAAGTGATGCGTGCCAGCCTTATAGTGAACTAACCAAAGGTCACTGACAGGCCTCGAGTTTAATTCCAGATACTCCCACACATGCATGCTCACATGCACACACACCACCCCAGGCCTCCTAAACATACCATGTATTTTTATTTTTTGTTGATCCTGGGGTTTGGACTCAGGACCTGGGTGATGTCCCTGAGCTTCTTTGTTCTTGAGGCTAGTGCCTAACCACCTGAGCCACAGCACCACTTCCAGTTTATTCTGAGTTAGGCTGTTGGCATCTCATGGAATTTCCTACCCATCATCCTCAGATCAGCCTCCTAAATTGCTAGGATTACTTGTGTGGGCCAGCAGTGCCCAACTTATTTTAAATTATACTATGCAAAATAAAACAGAGCAAGATAACTAACATGTGTGAAGATTTGAATTCAGGTCTTAATGTTGCCTCCACCACCACCACCACCAAAAAAAGAAAAAAAAGAAATTTCTAGATTCTTTTTTCCTTCCTACCTTATCCTTACAGTTTATTTGGCCATTACTTTTGGGGAAGCCTTGTGTTTACCCCTACAACATGTCCACTGTGGAATGTCAGGGGCTACCTAAAAACAACAGTTCAGCCCAATTGGCCTAGATCTGTCTGACTTTTAGCTTGAACAGAACTTGGCTATGGGACTTTAGAGCTTGAAATCCTCAGGTTTGCAAAAGAGTTTTTTCATTGTTCTTTTTTTCTTCTCTTTTTCTCTTTCTTTTCTTTCTTTCTTTCCTTTCCCCAGTCTGTCCTTTTGGGGCAGGCTTCAGTTTAAAAACACCTGCCACCTGGTTTCTTTGGCATCATTGTGCAGGATCACTTGGTTGCCAAAATTTTGGTTAAGGTGGGGGAGGGGTTATTATAGCCCTGGAAGAGATGATGCCTCCTATGACGTTGCTTCACCTTCCCTGGGAAACTGCAAGGTTTGGTTAAGTGGCGGGAGTGCTTGAGCTTCCCCAACCCTGGCTTCCTCAGCTGCTTTTCCATGACCTCTGAGTGACATTCAGGCTTGGTGTGGCCTGGGTGGGCAGGCCTCACATTGAAGCAGCTCCTTTTATTCCCTTCCTAGCGGCGCAGTTCAGCTTGGAAGACCCGGTAGACTAGCTCCTATTAAATCCATCTACCTTCCCTTTCATTTCTACATTCCACTGTTTGTTTTGAGCAATGCGCCCACAACCTTGACCTTCTGAGAAATCCTTTAGCTCCTAGAGCTGATGTACAGTCCAAAGAAATGTGGTTTGACTGCTGGCAAGTGCTGAGAAGTGCTGAAGGAGTCCTGTGATGAAATGTGTGTGTGAGTGTGTGTGTGTGTGTGTGAGTGTGTGTGAGTGTGAGTGTGTGTGTGAGTGTGTGTGTGTGTGAGTGTGTGTGAGTGTGTGTGTCAGTGTGTGAGTGTGTGTGTGTGAGTGTGTGAGTGTGTGTGTGAGTGTGTGTGTGTGTGAGTGTGTGAGTGTGTGTGTGAGTGTGTGTGAGTGTGTGGGTGTGTGTGAGAGTGTGTGTGTGAGTGTGTGTGTGAGTGTGTGTGTGAGTGTGTGTGTGTGAGTGTGTGTGTGTGTGAGTGTGTGTGTGAGTGTGTGTGAGTGTGTGTGTGTGTAAATTCCCCAAGGCTATTAGTTTTCTTTTAGTTTGGAGAATTTACAAAAGGCTTATTAAATTAAGTGTTATAAGGGGACTCTGTTGTGAGAAACAGAGACGCCACCACTTAAAAAGCTGACTTGGGAGTCTTTACTGGAGAGCTAGAGGACTGATGGTCGACCTATGCCTTAAAAACCAGCTGCCCCCAACGCAGCCAGCACAAAGCTTACATAGACCAAAACCACAAAGGTGTGAGGAACTCATCCTAAGTGTTATGCAGAAACAAAACCAGACGAGGACACTGCAGATGTTAAATATGAGCAAACGATCAGGAACAAATCAAGGCCAATTGTCTAAGGGAAATAAGACTTTCCTGGAGCATAACAACTCTGGACACATTTGTAATCCAAAGAATTTCTTCTCTTACCTCTAGAATTTTTCAGAGCTATGTGGAAAGCCCCTTCCACCCAGCAAGATGGCTGTAAGGACAAGGCACATTTTTTCAAGGCATATTGCTTTGACCCAATCTCCTTACTTCAAAAGCAGGAAGCAATCAGAAGTGGGGAAAGGACCCTGTCTCTTCCCCCCTAGGACATGGAATCAAGAAGCTTAAGTGTTGGTCCTTATCTAGGATGGTTTTTGTACCTTGTAGACTAGGCTGGGCAAAATGGCTTAAACTTTCATAGCCATGTGGTCACCTGGCAATCATACTCAAGGCTAGCTCCACTTATTACTTTCTGGTGGTTAATTGGCAATAAGAGTCTCACTGACTTTCCTGCCTACTCTGGCTTTTGAACTTTGATTCTCCAATCTAAGCCTTCTGAGGAGCTAAGATTGCAATTGTGAGCCACCAGTGCTGGGCTCACCAGGCAACCTTTAAGCCAAACAGGAAACTGAGTTTGTGTTGGCTCTATAATCCTGTTTTGGTGTTCTTATTCAATAATGGAGACAATAGAATAATCTTTTTGGACATTCCATTCTAGTCAAGAAATTTCTTTTTATTCCCAAGACTAAATTGCCTTTCCAGGGCTGTTGCAATTCACTTCACTTTTCCAAGAAAGGGGTATGATAGACACTGTATTTTATTTGAAGGATTAATATATCTTTTGCTGGTCTAAAAGAAAGATTATTTAATAGTCCACCCCTAAATCATTTAGGTGTGGCTTCTCTTAAGAATGTGGGCAAAGATATAACAAATGATTGTTGTACTTAATGTACTATGTTATCTCTCATCTCCTTTGCTGTCCCTTGGGTATCTCATATTATTACAGTATCTCACTTTGTTATCTGATATATTGAATTTATTTGTATTTGGTTATTTGAAATTTGATAGGGAAGGGGGGAAAACCAAGACGGGTGGGGGGGGGTGGGGGGAGGGAAATGGGTACCAAGACATGTGAAAGGGTAACAATGTATGTGAATTAATGCACCTTCTATCTGGCAAATATCATGTAACCCCTTTTATTAATTACAATAAAAAAGAATAATAAAAAAAAAGAATGTGGGCAAAGGAGGGGAGACCAAAAGTTACTAATCCAAGAACAACCTCCAAAGGAGAGGCCACTGTTGTAGTATAACCTTTTATTCATATTTAAAATGCTTATTTAAATCTCTTAGTGGTTTCTTTTAGTCCTGTTTCTTAACTCTGGTTTATTTTTATTTTTCTAGTCTTTTTCCCCCTTTGTCATCTTGTCCTAACGATCGTGCTTTATTTCCTTCTTGAAAGACTTTAAGTCCCTTTTAATCTTAGAAGTGATTTTAGAGGGTTACCGACTCATGACTGCTTCCTGCTAAGAAGAGAGATCAAAGAGCTACTCCTCTACTTTATGTAACAGATAGCTTGCAAGTTCAGTGACAGGAAATTCAGAGGCAGGCTGCCAGGATCAAGACAAAAAGACATCAAGAAGAACACTGTGACTAGTTACTGTAAAAAAATATAATGTAGGGGGCCGGGAGTGTGGCCTAGTGGTAGAGTGCTTGCCTAGCATGCACAAAGACCCGGGCTCGATTCCTCGGTACCACATACATAGAAAAAAAGATACTGTTATTGTTATTGTTAAGGTGTTGTACAGTGATTACCATTTGATAAGTCAGGTAATGAGTACGTTTCTTCTTGGATACCATCCCTTCCTTTGCTTTCCTACAATTTCCCCACCACATCCCTGCCCACAAGTTGCACAGTTCATTTTCCACATAGCATATAACGAGTACCGTGACTGTATCTGTTCACCCTTCCTCCCTCCATTTCAGTGCTATCCCTCCCCCCGCAATAAAAAGGCAAAAAAAAACCAACCCCAAGGCAAAAATAAACAACAAAAGCCCGAGCATTTTCATTTCTTGGAATTCATTTCAATAAATAGTATTTCAAATGTCCAGAGTGCCTTTGGGTTCAGCCTCTAGTGATGGGAAAACTGGGGGAAAGCAAAGGAAGGGATGACATCCAAGAAGAAATGTACTCCTTACCTAGAGGGTTCTATAAGTTATATAAGTTATCATGTCCAGTTGTATTTTAGATCTAGCTTCTAAATATGAGAGAAAAATGCAACATTTGTCTTTCTGAGCTTGGCTTTCCTTGCTTACAGGATGTGTTCTAGGTCCATTTATTTCCCTACAAATGACATAATATTCTTTCTAGTGGATGAGTAAAATTTCACTGTATGTATGTACTGCATTTTTTAAATCTACTTATCGACTGTAGGCATCTGGGCTATTTCCATAACTTGGCTGTTTTGAGTAGTGCTGCAATAAATATGGACGTGCAGTGTCTTTACCGTACACTGATTTGTGGTGATCTAGGTAAATGCCTAGGAGTGGTAAGGCTGGGTCATAGGGAAGTTCTACGCTTAGTATTTTGAGGAGTCTCCACAGTGTTTGTACTAGTTTACATTCCCACCAACCAAGTAATAGGGTTCCTACCCAACTTTGTTGTTGTTCGAAATATTGATGATGGCCAATCTAACAGGGGTAAGATGGAATCTCAAAGTTGTTTTTTTCATTTTTGTTTTTGCCAGTCCTGGGGCTTAAACTCAGGGCCCTAGCACTGTCCTTGGGCTTTTTCAAGGTTAGAGCTCTACCACTTGAGCCACAGCACCACTTCCGGCTTTTTCTATGGATGTCATACTAAGGAATGGAACCCGGGTCTTCATGCATGCTAGGCAATCACTCTACCGCTAGGCCAAACTCCCAGCCCTCAAAGTTGTTTTTTTTTTTTTATATATATATCCTTTATAGCCATGTATGATAAGAATTTTCTCATGTGTTTATTTGCCATTCTTACCTCTTCTTCTGAGAAGTTTCTCTTTAACTCTCCTGACCATTTTAACAACTAGTTTATTAGTAAATAGATGGTTCTATTTCTGGGTCTTCTAGTCTGTTCTATTGATCTTTAGGCCTGTTTTTGTGTCAGTACCAACCTTTTTGTTATTATAGCTCTGTAGTAGAAGTTGAGGTCTGGGATTGTGATAATACCAGCATTGCTTTTTTTCCCCCTCCTAAATTTGTGGAAGGAATATTCTTTACTGATGACTACAAATCCTACCCCAGTGCATGCCAATTTGCAATCAAGAACTCTTAGAGTTCTGAGAGTTCTCACAATATTGACTTCAAATCTGTCATGGCTTTTTGGAGCTGAGGTCTCAGTATGATAAATTAATTTACCAAGGCAGGAGGATAGAAGAAACGAAGCTTTATCAGGCTGCTAGTGAGTGCCTGAGGGGGCGGTAGCACTAACACAGCGTTTGCCATGGGGTTTTATGGGAGCTTTGGTCAAGCCTTTTTTTTTTTCTGGCCGTGGGGCTTGAACTCGGGGCCTGAGAACTTTCCCTGAGCTCTTTAGCTCAAGGCTAGCACTCTACCACTTTGAGCCACAGTGCCACTTCCAGTTTTTGAGTGGTTAATTGGAGATAACAGTCTCACAGGGACTTTTCTGCCCAGGCTGGCTTTGAACCTTGATCCTCAGATCTCAGCCTCCTGAGTAGCTAGGATTACAGGCATGAGTCATCAGTGCCCAGCATGGTCAGGCTACTTTAAAAAAAATTGTTTGTTATGAAATAGGCTTCCTTTGATTGTTCTGTTTCATAGAACTTATTGATTAGCTGTCTCTTTCTTCTACCATGGCTTAAATTTCTGTTACCTGGAATGGCTATCTAATTCAGCTGTCCCTATCCTGGCCTTGATTCACTTCCTCATTCCACCTGGACTTTGGTATTTCTCTGTCCACTATGTCAGCTTTAAGGGGGCTGCCTCCACACCCATGTCTGACAGAACAATGAAACTAATAAAACCTGATTTTGGTGGACAAAGGTTTCATCTTCTTGTAACTGCTTTGAACTGAGTTAGGGTCATAGAGACCCTTGTTCATGAATTTGTTGTCTGGAAAAAGATTACAAGTAGTCCTTGGGGACTCAGCAGGATCAAATAGAATATCTGAGTGAGTGTACAAATGCCATGTCTAGGGGGTCATGAGGTACAAGAGGGCCACTAGGTGAAGCTGCATTGTGACACCATTTATAACTTCCAACACCAATGGAGATGTCCTGCAGGCTTACAGTGGGAGCTGGAAATCTGTGAGTGTCTGGGTGGAGGTACCTGTCTTAATACTAGAGATGTAGCCAGGCGAAGTGGTGAGCTCACACCTGTGATCCTAGCTACTCTGGAGGCTGTGACCTGAGGATGGAGGTTCAAAGCCAGCACAGGCACAAAAGGACCTGAGACTCTTATCTCCAATTAAAGTCTAGAAAATGGGACGTGTGTGGGACTTGGCTCAAGGTAGGGTGGCAGCCTTGAGATGAAGAGCTCAGGGACAACATCCAGGACAAGTTCAAGCTCCATGACTTCCCCCCTCCCCACAAAAACACTAGAGATATAAATTCAGGGGGAGAAAAATACCTGGAAGTTTTACTGCTGTAAGGGTAGTTGAAAGTTGGACCCTGGGCCCCGGAGTTTGGCCTAGGGGTAGAGTGCTTGCCTAGCATGCACGAAGACCTGGGTTCAATTTCTTGGTACCACATACACAGAAAAAATCCGGAAGTGGTGCTGAGGCTCAAGTGGTAGAGCTCTAGTCTTGAGAAAGTCCAAGGACAGTGCTCAGGCCCTGAGCTCAAGCACAGGACTGGCAAAAAAAAAAAAAAAAAAAAAAAAATTGGATCCCGTGCTATCCATGTCCTGGACCCTAAGTCTGCCTCCTACCTTGCATAAAACAGCTTCACTCAGGAGTGGGAAGGGGCAATAAGGCAGTACCAGCAAATAAAGACAATGGCCCTAGTGAACAGAAAAATGGGGACAGAAAAGCAATCCCTCCCGTCCCCCCCGGGGGGGTGTCCATCTATTCTCGTGAGGAAAATCTGGGTCTGAAAAGTGGGTCCAGAAAAGGGAATTGGGACAGAATATGAAGCCCCAGAATCTATCAAGGAGGTGATTTTATCTTCTGCCAATTTATGTTTGCCTGGCGTTCTTCCATACGGTAAGAACGTAAGAGTCTGTAGAGTCCCTGGGTTCTGTCAGCTGTGGGTTGCCTCCCCAATATGTTGGTTTATTACAGTCCAAAACTGGGTTAAGGGCATCTATCTGCTATCAGATGGGGCCAGACCATCTGTGGGGTCCTGGACTTCAGATGGCCTCTCCTGGTAGGCAGTGTCCTCCTGCCTGCAGTCTGTACAGTAGGGGGATGCAGAGCGGCAGTTGTGCCCAAAATGTTCCAGCTGCCACAATTATAGTGGGCCAAGGAGCATTGCTAGACAGTCTGTGGTGGTGGCAGCCTATAATCAACCCAACTAGGGCGACAGTCCTAAGGGCTCCCCAGGAGGGGATGGGGTTGTGCCTAAGTGCAGAACCCTTTTTCATTCAGTTGACAACTACTGGCTTAAGACACAGCTTTTTAGACCAGTGAGGGACAATCCTCAGAAAGCCATTGGTCACATTCCAAGCAATTCAAGCAAGGGAGCAGCTACCTAGAGCACTCTGAAGGATTGGTCCATGGTGGAGGGCATCTGTAAAGGTAAATGTCCCTTCAGATTAATATAATCGGTGCTGCACATTACCTGTGTATAAGTAACTTATTTCTCTGGTCTGATTTTTCTAAACATATGCTACTTTCTCCCCAGTATTTGGGGTTGTTTGCTATAGAAAACACAGAAATATTGTAAGTACAAAAAGTAATATAAATGCCTCACTTGGAACGGTCCAGAAATATGTTGATATTTGTTATTTTTTGTTTTACTTTTGTTATATATATCTATCTATATAGATAGATATAGATATATAGATATTTATATATAGATAGATAGATATTTTGGGAGTATATAAAGCAAATCCACTCAGGCAATATTTCATTTGTATTTCCTAATACATAAGGAGTAAGACTTAAATAGACTGACAATTACCTCATGGTTCACAAAGGTTATCATTCTGCATTGACCTTTTTTTCAGATGGTCTCAAATTTCTCTGGAGTTGGTTACTAACATTTGGAAAGCAACTTCTCCACTCCCTGTCCCTCTTCCTGCAGGCTAACTGTCCACCAGACTGTACACCCTACAGGATGCACAACTTTCCTTTCAATACCTTGTTATCTCATACTGATATCTCTTACCTTATAGCCATGCTTAAATGGTTACATGGGATTCTTATAATGATAGACGTTAAATGTTTGATTTTTTTTGTAGTACTTTAGGTTTGAACTCAGGTTTTCACACTTGTTAGACATATTGCCTGAGCCATACCTCCAGCCTTAGACTATTTATTATACTATTTCCAGTGATAAATACTGCTACAGTTGACATTATTTCCCAAGAATGGGATTCTGAGTGTGAAATTCTTGGAACTAAAAAAGTTAACCTCTTTCATTCTTCTTGCCTTTCTTCCTTCCTCCCTGACTTCCTTCTTTATTCTCTTCTTTCTTTGCTTACTTGCAGTACAGAGGACTTAAGTATAGTACTCAAGTTCTCTACCATTTGAGCTAGGCTCGGTTTTCTTAACTGTCTTACAGCTAATTTTTCTCTTTTTTATTGCAATTATTTTTTTTTTGCCAGTCCTGGGTTTGAGCTCAGGGCATGAACCCTGCCCTTGGACTTTCTCAAGGCCAGAGCTCTACCACTTGAGCCTCAGCACCACTTCCAGCTTTTTTCTATGTATGTGGTACCAAGGAATTGAACCCGGGTCTTGGTGCATGCTAGGCAAGCACTCTACCCCTAGGCCAAACTCCCGGCCCCTTTTATTGCAATTATAAAGGTGACATGCAGAGGGATAACAATGTCATAAGTCAGATAATGAGCTCATTTCTTTTTAGACAATGTCATCTTATTCTTCACCCTCTCCCTATTTTTCTCTCTCGTCTCCACCTACAAATTGTTTAGTTCATTTTCAACATAGTGTCTAGTGAACACAACTGCATTTTCAGCCTTTGTCTTTCCATTTCTGTGTCCCCTTACCCTCCCAAAGACAAATAAATGAGCAAACAAGACAAAAGAGAAAACAAGAATAGCAACAAAGAAAAAAGCCTCATTTCTATTCCCTTAATATTCATCTTAATATATATATATATAATTGTATATGATAAACTGCACATAGTCATTGGGCCTTTGTATTCATCTCCTAAGAATATTCTCCTTTGGGGCCAGGAGTTTGGCCTAGTGGTTAAAGTGCTTGCCTAGCATGCATGAAGACCCAGGTTCGATTCCTCTGTACCCCATACATAGAAAAAGGCCGGAAGCGGTGCTGAGGCTCAAGTGGTAGAGCTCTAGCCTTGAGAAAGTCCAAGGACAGTGCTCAGGCCCTGAGCCCAAGCCCAGGACTTGCCAAAAAAAAAAAAAAAAGAATATTCTCCTTTGGTCTCACTGTGTGAATGTCTATAGTCCTGTATAATTTACCATATTCTGCTGTATATTAGATCTAGCTTCTTCATATGAGCGAAAACATGTGCCATTTGTTGCTATGAGCTTGGTTTAATATGCTTCATTCTAGGTCCATCCATTTCCCTGCAAGTGACATAATATTATTCCTTCTCATGGCTGTGTAAAATTCTACTGTGTATAGGTACCACATTCTTTGGATTCACTCATCTACTGTAGGGTATCTGAGCTGTTTCCCCAGCTTGACTATTGTGAATAGTGCAGCAATAAACATGGATATACAAATGTCTTTACTGTATCCTGGCTTGTGAGGTTTTGGGTAGATGCCAGGAGTGGTAGGGTTGTAGGTAAGATCTATATTCAGTTTTTTTGTTGTTGTTGTTGCCAGTCCTGGGCTTGGGCTCAGGGCCTGAGCACTGTCCTTGGACTTTCTCAAGGCTAGAGCTCTACCACTTGAGCCTCAGCACCACTTCCAGCTTTTTTCTATGTATGTGGTACCGAGGAATCGAACTGGGTATTCGTGCGTGCTAGGCAAGCACTTTACCACTAGGCCAAACTCCTGGCCCCTATATTCAGTTTTTTGAGGAACCTCCAGACTGCTGTTCAGAGTGATTGTACTAGTTTACATTCCTACCAACCATGCAGTAGTGTTCCTTTTTCCCACTTCCCCACTGTCATTTGTTGTTTCTGGAATCCATGATGGAAGCCAACCTAAGTGGGATGAGGTGGAGTCTCAGAGTTGTTTTGATTTGCATTTCCTTTATGGTGATGGACAATGAGCATGTCCTCGTGTGTTACTTTGCCATTCTTATCTCTTCTTCTGAGAGGTCTCTCCTCTCAGGTTAAGTAGCTTTGGGGGGGATTAATTTTTTGTATTTTTTGGACATTAGGCCTTTGTGGAATGTATTGCTGGTAAAGATATTCCTCCGATCTGTTGACTGTCCTTCTAGTTTAGTAACTATGTCCTTTGCTGTGCAGAAACTTTTTATTTCGATGTAATCCCCTTTGTCAAGTCTCTCTCCAATCTTCTTATAGTTAAATTTTAATAGCACACAAATTAACTCTTTTTTTCTGCCAGCTTTCAGATATAAAGAGGGCATCTTCATGATTCCATTTATCATTGCAGGTTCACATTTTCATGCTAAAATTCTCACTGGGTCAACTGTAGCTTCACATAAGTTGTAAGAAAGACCCCACTGTGACCACTGGTAACCTCTGCCAGGTTTCTTCCAATCCTAACTTTAGCAAAACTAAGGTGCAGTATTACAATCCGTATATCCCCATTGGTGCGGTATACTTGTATTCAGATCTACCCATTTTACCTGTGCTCACTTGTGTGTGTTAAGTTCTGTACACTTGCAGCCCCTGTGATTTGTAGTTTTGCTGTATCAGCCAAAATGGAGTATTTCCAACATCCCAGGAGCCACCACGCTGCCTCAGCTCCCACTCACCTTCATCTCTTCAGTTTTAAAGTCTCTTGATACATATTTCAAATTGTGTCCTGGTAAAGCATCATTAATTCACACTACATTATCAATGTTAGGTATGATTCTTCTAAAAATATATATTGTAATACATAAAATAAATTAGTAGGTAGATTATATTACCACTCTCTGGTGTTATGTTAAAATCCCCCTTTCTATATCTATTATCACATTTGGTTTCAAAGCATGTTGAATATATTTTCCTATAAAAAAACTTTTTGCCAGGCAACTAGTGGCTTACATTTGTAATCCTAGCGACTCAGAAGGCTGAGATCTGAGGACTACAATTTGAAGCCAGTCCAGGCAGAAAAGTCTTTGAGACTCATCTCCAGTAAACTACACAGAGAAAGCTAGAAGTGGTTCTGTGGTTCAAGTGGCAGAGTGCTAGCCTTGAGCACTGCTAGGCTCAGGGACAGCACCCAGGTTCTGAGTTCAAGCCTCAGGTTTGCTCCCCTCCACATCCCCCATGCCCCCCCCCAAAAAAAAAGAGAAAAAGAAAGAAAAGAAACTTGGCAAAAACCTCCACATTTTTTTTATGTCTCTGCTTTTCCAATATTTGAAAACATTGTTTTCAGCAAAAATCAAATCACTAAAACTGCCAAATGCAATAGCATACAGATTTCTGTCCTTAAACAAGCTGGCATAGTTTGTGGAAACAGCATTTGTGGGGCTGAACAACAAATGAATCAGGCTTCCTACATGCTAAACATCATAGTCTCTTCTACTGATGGTCTCTTCCACCCCCCTCCAACCCAATATGATTTCCTTAATGGGGTTTTCTTCCTACAGGCTGGCTGGGAGACTTTGGCTAAAGTGAACAGGGATGTTTATCTGAAGCTAAGGCTATTTCTTCTCCAAATACTTTAATGAAAAGGTAATGTAATTTTCTTCATGTGGTGATCAGCTCTGGGAGGAGGGGCCCCTCCGTTTCTGTCTCTGGAAAGGGGGTCTATACTTTCTGCTTCCTGAGAGAAGATGAGCTCCTTGGTGGGGTGTGGAGCAAAAGCAGTATGGCTCCATCAGTGTTGAGAGCCATTGATTCTGTTGGAGACAGAGTGTGGCTCATGTTAGAGATGAAGAGGTCGTGACTTTCAGTGTAGAGGATGAAGTTAGATCAAGGAGATGTAAACTGCAGTGTGAGGTATGTGGTAGCTGGCATCGTGGGTTGGGAGGAAGGGTGTTTAGACAAATACAGCACAAGCATGTGAGGCCTTAGGGTTAAGCCTCAGTACTGGCACATAAAAAGTGTAATTTAGGATAAATAGGTTCCTAGTTAGCCTGAATGAATTAATACACGTGATGAATGAATGTAGTAGAATTTATTTATTTATTTATTTATTTATTTATTTATTTATTTTTGCCAGTTCTGGGTTTAAGCTCAAGGCCTGAGCACTGTCCTTGGATTTTTCTCAAGGCTAGAGCTCTACCACTTGAGCCTCAGCACCACTTCTGGATTTTTCTAAGTATGTGGTACCAAGGAATCGAACCCGGGTCTTCGTGCATGCTAGGCAAACACACTACCACTAGGCCAAACTCCCAGCCCCTGTAGTAGAATTTATATCATATAGTAATGCACACTTTGGATCTAGAAATCCAAATATGGAGAAAGCCCCATATATGGAGAATAGACAAAGACCAGATTCTATAGGTTTATGTATATATATATATATATATATATATATATATATATATATACCATTAAAAACCATAATGTTGGCTGGGGGCACTGGTGGCTCATGTCTGTAATCCTAGCTATTCAGGCTAAGATCTGAAGATCATGGTTCAAAGCCAGAGTGGGTAGGAAGGTCAGTGAGACTCATCTCCAATTAGCCACCAGAAAACCAGAAGTGGTGCTATGGATCAAAGTGAGTGCTAGCTTTGAGAGAAAAAGCTTAAGGGCAGTACCCAGAACCTGAGTTCAAGCTTCACAACCCAAATGAAAAGGTAGGAAAGGAACAAGCAAACTAGAGCTAAACCCAAAGCATGTGCAATGATCATAAGGTGTTTGGGTTGTGATTTCTGGGGTCCTTCACTTAGAGGTAGATGTGGCTCCACTGTCTCTCTTGGGGACTGAAAGCTATGGAGTTCTTGGCTTCTCTTTTGCTTCAGAGTCTGGAGTGGAAATACTAGGAGGAATCTGCTCAGTGATAAAGGGTTCTAGAAGCAGTCAGAATGAGCAGTGCAGAGCTGTCTGCCTCACCCTTTTCTTCTGATTTTTCTTCCTTGGGATCAGAAGCAAATGATCCACACTGTACCTGCTATAAGCCACCCTGAAGAATTATGTCCCAGAGAGAGGTCAGACCCGTTCCTGTGATTCTGAGCAGAATCTCATCTCTAGAGAAACATCTTGCCGCGCAACGCGCCTTGTAGGTGTGAAATTGCCTTGGTAATTAGCAGTATTCTATGTTTAGGGAAGATCATTATTGGATACCTAGAAATTCTGATTGTTTTGTTACACGGAGTTCCTCGAATAAAGCTTTCAAATGTACAGAAAAGACAAAGGAGGAGGAGGAGGAGGAGGAGGAGGAAAGACACCCACAGACACCACTTCTATCTGTGGCAAGGGATATTTACATAATCATCATGTAAATTCTGATTCCTAGATTAGCTGAAACTGAGGGGGAGATGTCATGAGGGGCATTTTCATCTGCCATAACATTTAACACTGATTCAACTAAGATAGAGCCATTGAAGCACATTTTTAACGAAGTAACTATCAGAAAAACTTAAAAGATTTAGGAGCTGGGAGCGTGACCTAGTGGTAGAGTGCTTGCCTAGCATGCACAAAGACCTGGGTTCAAGTCCTTGGTACCATATACATAGAAAAAGCCGGAAATGGTGCTGTGGCTCAAGTGGTAGAGCTCTAGCCTTGAGAAGCTCAAGGACAGTGGCTCTGAGTTCAAGCCCCAGGACTAGCAAAAAAAGTTATATGTGATAGTCTCTTTCAGGGAGAAGATGAGTGAAGTAAGACAAAGGACTTGATTAAATTAGAAGTTCTCTGAGCCAGCACTAATCTCACCCCTGCAATCCTAGCCACCCAGGATGAGGCTGAGATGTGAGGATTGCAGTTTAAAGCCAGCCTAGGAAGAAAAGTCAGTGAGACTGTTATTTCCAATGAGCCAATACAAAGCTAGAAGAAAAAGAGTGGCTCAAGTGGTAGGGTGCCAGCCTTGCGTGGAAAAGCCAAGGCAGAGTATCAAGCTCCACTCCTGTTATAAAAAAATTAGAAACAAGGGCCAGGAGTTTGGCCTAGTGGTAGAGTGCTTGCCTCGCATGCACAAAGACCCGAGTTTGATTCCTTGGTACCACATACATAGCAAAAAGCCAGAAGTGGTGCTGTGGCTCAAGTGGTAGAGCTCTAGCCCTGAAAAAGACCAAGGTCAGTGCTTATGCCCTGCGGTCAAGACCCAGGACTGGCAAAAAAAAAAAATTAGAAACCCTCAGTCTGCTGATATTTGGTATCTTAAAAAGTGAGGTGACTGCACTAATTTTGTCAGAATTTTAAAAGCCTATGTATACTTTTATCTGCGGATGTGGATGAGCGGTGGCATGAAGGGAAGTCTGGCCTGCGCCGGCTGCTGGTAGCATTGTTGAGTGTTCCAGGGAGCCTGGCGACTGGGGAAAGGGTCCAATGAGTTCCTAAATGCAGGAAAGGAATTATCGCTCTCATCCCATCTGGCCTAACAGTTTGCATCTTTATTTCTCTGTAACTCACAGGCCTTGGATATGCTAGCTCAGGATTAGAAAACTTTTCCTGGAAAGTGGCAGTAGTAAATATTTTAGGCTTTGCAGATGACACATTCCCTGCCATCACCATTCGTCTCTGCCATTATAGAGTTGTGAAATCAACCAAAGCAGAGTATGCAAATGAATGAGTCTAAGCGGATTCCAGGATAGTTTTATTTCTGGACACTGTGACATTTGAATTTCATCTAATGTTTATGTGACATGAAGTATTGTTTTCTCGTTTATTAAAAATGTAAACAAAGCCTTTATTTGTTCATAGGCCACATAGAAGCAGATGGTGAGGAGGATTTGGCCAGCAGGCCGCCAGGACTGGTGGATGCTTGTTCTGGATCTAACCCATTTGTGTGGTTCCCTCTCATGCATTGCAAAGAACTTCAGCCATCTGGGCCGCTAGATAATTTATACAGAGTAGGTATACATCATTTCCTCCGGCATTCACAGTTGTGGCAATTGCATCTTAGAGGGTTTTGAGTTCCTAATGACTATAAAGAATTCCATTTCTTGTTCCTCCCTGTTTCCTTCCTCTGCTCTGTTCTCACATCCAGGAAGTCATATCCCAATGTATACTTCATTGCTAGAAGTTTACTATAGAAACTTCTGTATTTCTGAGAAATAGTACAGGCAGTCTTAGATGTAGAGACTTGATCTGTCCTTGTTCCAGGAGCACAGGAATGGGTCTCTTGGCTATGAAAGCTACCTGAAGCGTTGAGCATAAAGGAAACTTGTTAGATGTCAGGATTTTTCTCTTCTCACTCAGGTGAGCAGGCCAGGTCAGTAGTGGGAATGAGGTCTCACTTAGCCCATTAAACTGCAGAGCTTTTGTATGGCAAAGGACATAGCTAGTAAACTAATTAGGAAGCCTACAGAGTGGGAGAAGATCTTCACCAACCATACAACAGACAAAGGCCTCATATCTAAAATATATCAACAGCTCAAAAAATTGAATCACTCCAAAACTAATCTCCAAAGTAACAACCATCCCATTAAAAGATGGGCCAAAGACTTAAAGAGAGTCTTCTCTGAAGAAGAAACAAAAATGGCCTATAGACACAGGAAGAAATGCTCAACATCTCTGTCATAAAAGAAATGCAAATCAAAACAACTCTAAGATTCCACCTCACTCCAGTTAGAATGGCCAGGATCAGGAAAATGAATAATAACAGATGCTGGAGGGGATGTGGCCAGGAGGGATCACTACTACACTGTTGGTGGGAGTGCAAACTCGTTCAACCACTATGGAAAGCAGTATGGCAGTGCCTCAAAACGCTAAACATAGAGCTACTCTATGACCCAGCAATTCCACTACTTGGCATTTACCCAACCATCCAGAAACTAGGGCATACTAAATCCACTAGCACAACAATGTTCATCGCAGCATTATTCACCATAGCAAAGATATGGAACCAACCTAGATGTCCCTCAGTTGATGAGTGGATCAACAAGATGTGGTATTTGTACACAATGGAATTCTATGCTACTGTCAGAAAGAATGACATCGCCCCATTTGTTAGGAAATGGAAAGACTTAGAAAAAATCATATTAAGTGAAGTAAGCCAGACTCAAAGGAACTTAGGTTCAATGGTTTCCCTCATTTGTCATAATCAGTAGAAACCTTGGGCTCTACTAGCAGAGATTTGCAATAGAGCAAAACCTTGATACATAAGGCCATATAGTATGAAGCTAATTGAAAGGACCTCTAGGATATAGAAACAAAAGCCATATAATGAATGATTGTTGTCCTTAAGGTACTATGTTATCTCTCATTTCTTTTGCTGTCCCTTGGTTATCTCATTTTGTTACAGTATCTCACTTTGTTATCTGATCTATCGGATATATTTGTATTTGGGGGGGTTGGAGGGGAGGTTAATGGGGACCAAGACATGTGAAAGGGTATCAATGTATGTGAATTAATGCACATTCTATCTGGCGAATATAATGTAACCCTTTTATTAATTACAATAAAAAATATCAAAAAAAAAAAGAAAACTGTCACTAGTTTTCTTCCCTAACATGGCTTTGTGAACCCTTTAGCTGTGTTGCCTGTGGAAAAATAAAGATTAGTGAGATCACTTTCTCCTTAAGTTCAGGAAGGATGCATGTAATTTAAGTAAACATTTAAAGCACATTAGATAAGGGGTTCTAATAAATATATGAATCCCACAATGAAGAGAGGAATTGAGAAGATAAGCAGCAGTCAGTTCACAAAGAACTTGAGCTGGGCACAGTGGCTCACACTTGTAATCCTAGCTACTCAGGAAGCCGAGATCTGAGGATCATGGTTCAAAGCCAGCCCAGGCACTAAAAAGTCCGTGACACTCTTATCTCCAATTAACCACCAGAAAAACCAAAAGTGGTGCTGTGGCTCAAGGGGTAGAGTGGTAGCCTTGAGCTGAAGAGCTCCAGGACAGCGCCCAGGCCCAAAGTTTAAGTCCCATAGCCAACAACAACAACAAAAAAAGAACTTGTAAACACCATGCCCAGGAATGGACTTGGCCCTGTGGAAAGCCAGTGGCAGGATTTTAAATAGATGCATATGGTTTGTACTTGGAGTTGGAGAATGGACAGCTTAGGGACTATTAATTACATTAATTCAGGTAGGATAATGAAGCTCAGATTAGGTGCTTGGCAGTGGAGCTTGGGAAGAGAGGACAGCAGGGAGATTTAAAAGCTGAAAACTGAAGAGCTTGTCCACATCTGGTGAGGACTAGTCAGGAACAGTCTGGGTTTGGGGAGCCGGGGTTCAGTGTCTAGTAACCACAGAAGCCCTGATGACTGAGGTAATGGTAGAAAGCAGTGGGTGTCTGGGAGGAGCTGGGAACTGTAGGTAGTGGAGCTTCAGCTTGCTGGGGAACACGGATGCTTAGGAGAGGGATGGGCTAGAAGCAGAGATCTGAATGTCAACAGCAAAGCAGTGGCTGCTTAATGTGTGGTCAGCTGGGAAGAAGATGAAAATGAGGAGACTCTTGGAAAGATGGCTCTCTGCAAGCAGGCATAAGCAATCAGTGAGAGACAGACATGCCCAGTGTCAAAGGTAGGCTCTCAGAAAAAGAAGATCTGAGAGAGTGCACATGGGATGGGTGAATATATGTGCATTTATTTTAGTAATATTGAGAGTTGACTTAAATAGCCAAATGTCCAGGCAGTTTACAAGACACTCAGACTACTTATTATAGTAGCTCGAACTGAGACATTCTCCGTTTTTGGTTTTGGTTTTGCCACCAGTGACATGTTCGGGGTCACCTAGCTGTCACGGGGAGGGCCTGAGACTGTTTACAACACTTACAAAGCCTTGGTCCGAAGGGAGGGTGACCTGGTAAAGGACACACTGGATCAGAACAAGTTCAAGGAGCTTGTGTTCATTGCTTAAACTTCATCAGGTTTACCTTATTTAACTTGCTTGAGACTTGCTTAGTAACTCCCCATTGTTCTTCCTCTACCTCTAGCAACTGCCATCGCATTTAAATTCAATATATTTGACTGGTTTAGTGTCTTATATAAGCAAACCATTATTAGAATGTCCTCAAGGTTCATGTTTTGTTACATGCTACGAAATTTCCTTACTTTTTTTCTTTTAAGCTTTTCTTATTCATAAGGAAATGGAAAGACTTGGAAGAAAATCATATTAAGTGAAGTAAGCCAGACCCAAAGGAACACAGGCCCCATGATTTCCCTCATTTGGAATAATTAGTATGCATCTGGGATTTTCCTAGTAGAGGAGCTCAGTAGCTCAAAAACCATGTGCATATGGCCATATAGGATGAGGCTAAGCAAAACGAACGCTAGGATATGGAAACAAGACATTTATCTTTGTGGCTGTTGTTTTTAATATGTAAAGTTGTTTCTTTACTCTTTTTTTTCCTTTGTTTTATCCCCTGTTGTTGCTGTATCTTAATCCCTGGTGCATTGTATATACATTTGTTTATTTGAATCAGGGAAGGGAGGGGGAAAAACAAGATGAGGAGACAAAGAACAAAGGGTGAACCAATGTAACAGCGACATTTACAGACAATATGTTAGAAACCAACTTTATAACTTGGGAGGGGGTTGGGGAGAGAAGGTGGGAGAAAACCATGGAAAAAGGTAACAATGTCCAAGAAGTAATGTTCTCACTATCTTACAAATGTAACCGTAACCCCTCTATACATCACCCTGATAATCAAGTTTTAAAAATAAAGCTGGGATTATTTGTCAGTGAACATTTAGATTTGTTGCTTTGTCTTCGTTATTGTGAAGTGTTACCGTGGACGTGGGAGCGTAGCCCTCTCATACCACTCTGAATGTACGTTGATTTCGGTACTCAGTAGGATTGCTGCATCCTATGGTAGTTATACTGTTAATTTTTTTGAGGAGCCTCCATGCTACTTCCCATAATGGCTGCCCCGTTTTGCATCCCTATAAACATTGTGCAAGGGCCCCACTTTTTCTAAATCCGCTAAATTCTTACTTTCCTTCTCTCCTTTTGTTTTTTTTCCCCCTCTTTTAGTAATAACCTTCTGATTGATGTTAGGAAATATATCCTGTTGCTTTGACTTTCATTGAACTGATTGACATCGACTGTTTATTCATGTCATATCTTACAGATCAAATCTATTCCTTTCTTTTTACTTTATTATTGTCTTATTTGCTTTAATATTATTGTCTTATTTGTTACTGGGTTTTGAACTTAGCACCTTGCCCTGCCACTTGAGCAAGGTCTCAAGCCCTTATTTACTGCTTTACTTATTTCTGGTGGCATTTGGCTTTGAGCTCAGAGCCTCACACATGTATAGCAGAAGAGATACTTCTCTCCACGGTTATTCCTGAGGTTTTTTTTTTAAATAGTTTCAATCTCTATATAGTTTCAACTTTAATTTGGGTGTGTGTGTGTGCGTGTGCGTGTGTGTTATAAGATAATAGGTTTTGTTTCATCCTGGCTATCTAGTTTTCTTCAGAACCATTTGTTGAATGGTATAGACTCAAGAATCATGTTGAAGATCAATGTACTCTATGTGCGTAGATCTGTCCAGACTCAATTTTTTATTTCAGCAGATATGTCATACACTTTGCAGTCAGGAAATGTGACATCTTCAGTTTTATTATTCTTCACAAATTAATTTGCATTTTGGTCATTTGCATTTTTGTTATTCCATATGATGTATAGGGATTTTTTTTCTTCTATTTTTATTTTAAAAATGCCATTGGGTCATTGGTAAAGGTAGATTTCCTTGAGTAGTGTGGGCATATTAACAATATTAAATCTTTTCTTTTTGTTAGTCCTGGCCTTGAACTCAGGGTCTGAGCACTGCCCTTGGGCTTTAACAAAGCTCCAGCTCTACCACTTGAGCCACAGCACCACTTCTGGCTTTTTCTATGTGTATGGTACTGAGGAATTGAACCTGGGTCAATGTTAGGCAAGCACTCAACTGCTAGGCCAAACTTCTAGTCCCTATTAAATCTTTTAATCTGGACACAGAATGTTTTCACACTTGTTTGTCTGCTTTAGTTTTTTTTATGATTTGTGAATTTCAGTTTATACATCTTCATCTTTTTATATAAGGGTGTACCTTAGTATTTTATTCTTTTTTGTTCTATTGGCAATGGGATTGTTTTCTTTTTTCTTTTCTTTTTTTTTTTTTTTTTTTCCTGGTTGTTGGGCTTGAACTCTGGGAGCTCTTCAGCTCAAAGCAATCACACTACTCCTTGAGCCACAACTCCACTTTTGGTTTTCTGGTGGTTAATTGGAGATAAGAGTCTCATGGTCTTTAGTGCCTGGGCTGGCTTTGAACCTTGATCCTCAGATCTCAGCCTCCTGAGTATCTAGGATTAGAGGCATGAGCCACTGTGCCCGGCTGCCTTGCATTTCTTTACTTGTCTAATTGCTCTGGCTGGGACTTAGAGTGCAATATTTGGTAGAACTGGTGAGAGTGGACATCTTTTTCTTACTCCTGATCTTATAGGATTGAAGTTTTATGATACTGAGTATAACATTAGCTATAAACTTTTAATACATTGTCTTTTTTATGTTCTTTCTGTTCCTTCTATTCCTTCTGGCTCAAGCCAGTCCTGGGACTTGAACTCAGGGCCTGAACATTGTCCTTGGGATTTCTCAAGGCCAGAGCTCTGCCACTTGAGCCACAGCACCACTTCCAGCTTTTTCTTTGAATGCGGTACTGAGGAATTGAACCTGGGGCATTGTGCATGCTAGGCAAGCACTTTACCACTAGGCCAAACTCCTGGCCTTTGTGTTCCTTCTATTTCTATAGCCTTAAGAATCCTGAATGATGAATTTTGTTAAATAATTTTCATTTATTTATTGAGATAAATCTATTGATCATATGATTTTTTTTTATTTTTCTTAATGTGAAACGTGGCATTAGCTGATTTTCAGATGATGAATTATCCTTACACCCCTAGATAACTATGTCACCTGCTTGGATTTGATGTGCTAGGTTTTCTTTTTTTGTTTGTTTAAGATGTGCCAGGGATTGAAGTAGGGTCTCGTGCTTGCTAAACAGATAGTATGCTGCCCTTCTAAAGCTTTAGTTATTTTTCAAATAGATCTCAGTTCTATGCCTGAACTAGCCTGTACTTTAATCCTACTTCTAGTACAGCTGGGATTGCAGGTGCATGACACCAAGCACCTGCATTTTTATTGGTTGAGATGGGATCGAATTTAAAGCCTTGGCTGGCCTCAAACTGCCACTTTTATGATCTCTGTCTCATGAGTACTGTAATTATAAGTATGAGTCACTGTGTTTAGGTGATTTGTCAGTATTTTAATTTAAACAAAAGATCATCAATAAGGAAAAGAGAGAAATTGAACTAGCTGTAAAAATAATTGTTATCTGTGATCAGCACGAATATTGGCCTGTAATTTTCTTTTTTTTTTTGAGATGTCTTCATCTAGTTTTGGTATCAATATAGCATTGGTTTCATAAATATTCATTCCTCGATATTTTTGAAAGAGTTTTAAAAGGATTGGAATTAATTCTTTAAGTATTGTGTAGAATCTATTAAAAGAGCTCTCTGGCCCAGAGCTTTGCTTTAGAAGTTTTTGATTAATTATTCAATCTTTACGCTTGTTATAGACCTGTTCATGCTTCTAATTTCTTCATAATTTAGGCATGATGGATAGTGTATTCCGAGGTATTTAATCATTTCTTCTGTGTCATCCAATTTGTCGGTATATATTGTCCATAATAATTTTTTATGAACATCTTATAATCATTTTAAAAATTTTATTGTTGGGATAATATATAGAGGGGTTACAGTTACATTCATCAGGTAGTAGGTGCATTACTTCTTGCACATTGATACCCCTTCTCATGTCTTATAATCATTTTTAACTTCTATGCAATCAGTTATAATATCTCTTATTTCTTACTCTAAGACTCCTCTCTTTTTTTTTTTGAAGTTAGTCTGGCTAACCATTTGTCAATGAATTTATCTTTTTAACAAATTCTTCATTTTGGTGTTTTGAAGTTTTTCTTATTTTGTTTATTTTTGCTCTAAATCTTTGTTGTTTTATCTTTTCTGCTAACTTTGTGTTTAGGTTGTTTGAGATGTAAAGTTAATCCTATTTCTTAAGTAGCATCATTTAGAAATAATTTATTGTCAGGGTGATGTATAGAGGGGTTACAGTTACATTCACGAGGTGGTGAGTACGTTACTTCTTGAACATTGTTACCCCTTCCCGTGTTTCTTTTTCATATATTTTTATTGTAATTATTAGAAGGGTTACATTATATTCACCAGATAGGTGAATTGCTTCACAAACATTGATACCCTGTCTCATGTCTTGGTCCCCACCCTTCCCTTGTTTTTCTCCCACTTTCCAAATATTATCTTTTTAGGTATAGGTACTTGTTGTGATAAACTTCTGTACTGCTTTTACTGCACTCCTTGAGTTATGGCATGATATGTTATTATTTTCATTTGTCTGAAGGTATTTTCTTTCTCCCTATCCTCTTTTCCCCTCCACTCCTATATATTCTCCTTTCCTTTCCTCTTCTCTTCTCTCTCTCTTTTTTTTTCCTTTTGGAAGGACTGGGGGTTGAACTCAGGATTCATTCCTGTTAAGCAGCCACATTTATAGTTCCTTTTTCACACGGGTTTTACCAAGATAGGGTTTTGATTTATGCCCAGGCCAGCCTGCACCTCAACATTCTTATTTATGTGACCTGTGTTTCTAGGGACGACAGACGCTTACCACCTGACTCAGCCATTGTTGAGAGGGGTTCTCTTACATTTTTATGCCTGGCTAGCCTCAAACTGAGATCTCCTAATCTCTACCTCCTAATCAAGATATTCTCTAATTAATAAAAGTTTCTCTTTGACTATTCAAGAATGTTAATTTTCACACATTTATATATATTTTTTCAATTTTCTTAACTATTCATTGGTTTCAGACCTTTGTGATTTAGTCTTTTATTAAATTTGGGAAGACTTGAGACCTAACCTAGTCTATCCTGGAGAAAGCTGCTTGTACATTTGGGAAGAATCTATATTCTCATTCTATTGGGTAGAATGTTCTGAATTTTTTATGTCCATTTTGCTTGTAGCATTGTTCAAGTCCTCTGTTACCTTAAAATGTACCTTAGAATACCTGATAATATTCTCTCTGAATGTTATATCACTATTGAAGTCTCCCTTTGTTTTTATTTTGTTTTTTTTTCAAGACAGAATCCTGCTCTTACCTTTGCCCAGACTGATACCACCACGCCCATCTTGAAGTTCTATTGTTTCTATTTCTCCCATCCATTCTGTCAGTTTGATTTCATATTCTGGGGATCTCTACCTAATCTTACCCTTCTTGGGGAAGAGAAGGTAGCTGTAGATTTTGTCTACACACTGTGGTGTAGAGCGCCCAACTTTATAGACCACGGAAATCGTGCCAAAACCTCGTGCTTTTATCTACCATTGTACCTTCATGTGCCCCAGAGAACCTTTCTCCACAATTCAAACTCCATTTCTCTTGCCTCTTTCCTTTCTCTTCTGCCCTGTGATTTATCCCTCTTCAGAAGAAAGAATATTCCCAGCTAAGGCGTGGGGTGGTGAGGAGATATCAAGCTGGCAGTAATAAACTTTGCTCTGACAGGTTGGCAGAAAAAGCAAGGCCGTGGATACTGTTCTGCACTTTGTCAGAAGAAGATGTAAAGATGAAGATAGGAAAGAGTTACCTTTCTAGCAAACAAGACAGGAATTCAAACCTGTGAAGTCATCAGTGAAGTCAGTGACGATGAAGAACCCAATACATGTGGCCTGGCTGTGGTGGCATTCTGGCTTGCCCTTTCAGTTGATTGGCCAAGAAAGAACAAGGATCCCTGTGGTGCGTCTGCATCCTGCTGAGAGCTGACCATGCTGTGCTGGGTGTTAGAAACGATGACATCCGTAGACAGAGCTTTTCCCAAACCATTGCAGTTTCCTCCAGAATTCCTACAGGACCCTGTGGAATGGGGATCATTCAACCAATATGGGGAGAGTGTGTGTGTGTGTGTGTGTGTGTGTGTGTGTGTGTGTGTGTGTGTGTGTGTGTAGATTCTGTTTATGTGAAGGCAATATTGAGACTCTAAGCTGTATCTACTTTCTTACGATCTATGAGACTTAAAATAAATACAGAAATAACCATCAGGCCAACAAGTTAATCGACACGTTCTATAGATAAATGACTTTAAAATGTCATCCAGTCTTCTACCTAAAAATAAAGATGTTTTATTTTCCCACAAAACCTGTGTCTCATCAATCCTGATTATAAAATTAACCAACATCACAATGGAACTATTGCTCTTTCCATCCAGGATGAGACACTGCAGATCACAAGTCACTCTGTGACACAGCAGGCAGATGGAAACAATGACTTTCTCCTCATCCTTTTCCAACCAGCAACCAATCTGCATCATACTGAGCTCCTTTTGTTAAGTCGTGGCCATGGTGGAGATTATGGAAGAGAGAAGAGCTGGAGGGCGACTCTTGTCTCTCAGGTTCATACAAAGGGCAGAGGAGGAGATGAGGCTATCCTCAGAGTGGAGCAGTGTATGGTATGGGGTCATGGGGTGAACCATTCATTCTTTCTCTAGGTTTATTCTTCCAGGTATTTAAAAAACCCTGTGTCCCAGGCATGGTTCTAGACATGGCTCATGTCATCCAAGTCAGTGATGATGATGATGATGATGACGATGATGATGACGATGATGATGATGATGATGATGACGATGATGATGATGATGATGGTGGTGGTGGTGGTGATGATGGGGTGTGAGAAGTAGGTGCATTGTGGATAAATTGTATTTTTTTTCTTTTTTTTGCCAGTCCTGGGCTTGAGCTCAGGGCCTGAGCACTGTCCTTGGACTTTCTCAAGGCTAGGGCTCTACCACTTGAGCCTCAGCCCCACTTCCGGCGTTTTTTCCTTGTATGTGGTACCGAGGAATCGAACCCGGGTCTTCATGAATGCTAGGCAAGTGCTTTAACCACTAGGCCAAACTCCCGGCCCCCGATGAATTGTATTTTTAATGATAAACAGCGTACTTTCATTTGAAAGTGAAAGGGAAGCTGTGAAGAAAAGTAGCAAAACTCTCCATTCATAGAGAAGCCCTAAAGAGTCTATGGAGACTTCTGGGAGGTCGGTTTTTATAATATAGATCTCTTCCCACATCTCTTCTTCTTGGCTTTGAGTTGATTGCTTGATGGCTTATGCATGAGCTATCCCAGATCCTTTCATTGGTTGAGGGGACACCCAGAGTTATGGGAAGTAGAAGCATTTGAAAGGTGTAGCCAGGCTGGTCTTGAACTCATGATCCTCCTATCTCATCCTCCTCATTTATTAGTGGTATATACCACCACTGCCAGCTGTGGATACTTTTTGAAGGTCCGTACCCTAGGAAGAATCTGCTAGCTTCTACCTTAGACAGTACATGAAACATGAGAGAAGGAAGAAGCCAATGGCAATCTAGGAGTTACAGCTGGAGCAAATGGAAGGATGGTTGTTACACTGAGGTTGTAGGAGGGCTGAAGAGTGCAACACTGAAGAGCCAGGCAACACTAGCCACTCACAGAGGCAAAAGTGGGAAACTGGAGTATATGTATTGGTGAGCATGTCTAATGAGAGGGAAGTCACAAACTGGTGGCTCCTGGATGAATCCGGAAAGCAGACCTGCGGAGTCTGATTATCACATACTTACTGAGCAGTTGAATTAATTGACAGGGCATGCTGGGGTGTGCTGTATTCAGTAGACAGTAATGTCCCCTACTCTCTCCTGTCTCACAGGTAGCTGGGTGTCACTCCCTCTGTACCTGGTTTCTTCATTTAAAAACCCCATGACATCATAGTACTTACTTCTGGGGATGTCAGGAAAATTAACAGATAATTTATATAAAGTGATGTTTACTCAGGGCTCCCAATTATTGTTACTGTTATTGTTGTCCATTTTGCTGCAATTTTTGTATGACTCATCTCTCTGGTCTTGCTGGGAATTATGCTTGCAGGAGGGATTGCAATGAGCTCCAAGATGATTCTAACAGAGCTGGAGAGGTGAGTGAAGCTTTCCTTAATGGATGACAGCACCAACCCAGAAAGCAAGAGGCAAGAAAGCACATCTCCCAGACACTTTGAAAACTGTGTCCGCTTGAACGGTATCAGCCCCACAAATCAGAGTTCATTTCTCTCCTTCCGCAGAGCTCGGCACAGTGGCCCGATCACCTAGTGACTCATCTAATAGCCCCTGTGAGCTGGCCCAGCTTGCAGCCTCACAAATTACGTTTGCAGCCTGCTTATCAGGCAAGCTAGGAAATTAAACCTAAACGGCGATGGTGTTGCTAAGTAATATGGCTGCATCCACAGACACCCGAGGCGGAGCCATCACTGCCACTTTAAAGCATCATTTCCCACTGTGGCTAATAAGGTTTGAAATCTTCTACGGAAACCTGCTGTTCTTTTTTAATTTGGTTATAAATGAGAGATAGAATTTCCCTTCCTCGAGGCCCAGGGGCTTGTGGGGTGTGTACGTGCGTGCATGTACGCTCGAGTGCTTGTAACTGTGTGTGCGTTAGAAATCTTCCTGGTTCACAGAAGCAGGGAGGGGCTCCGGCAGACGGCCTGTCCTTCCTACAGCCCTTGGCCCTGAGCCTGGGGACCTAGTCCAGTCCAGCTTCGTATCCCTCCACTGGCTCTCAGAGGGGTTTGTGGCTTCACACTGCTTGGGAGGCAGCAGTCTAGGATGCAGGCTTGCTTGGGAGCTCCTCCCTCAGGGTGGAGCTTCTGGCCCATGGGACACGCCCATAAGATACGTGTGCAACTGAGCTGGACCTGGAAATGGACCTCCTTTTCCTGTCTCTCACCAGTCACACCATCGGTGCCCATTTCAGAGTTTGACTCCTCCTCACAGTTCCACACAGATCAGAAATCCAGAGAGGGAGGCAGAAACTGACCAGCCTGTAAGTCCCCTAGCGCAAGGACTTAAGCGTGGACCTCATCTTCTGTAGTCTATAACCATGCTGGGTACATAAATGTCTTCTGCATTTTAGGCTGTGATGGGGGCCAGGCTGGCGGCACCTGGCCCCTACAGGCTCCCTGTCTGGAAGGATGCCCTCACCTTCTCAGTCCCGAGATCCTGGCATGGCCTGGGAAAATGACTCCTCTCTTCTTTAAAAATACACCTTTTTTTCGTTTTAGTTGTACCGGGGATTGAATTCAGGGCCTGTACTTACTAGGCAAGCTTTCCACTGCTTAAATCATGTCCCCAGTCCTTTTGTGTTTGTCTGTCAGATGGAGGCTTGCGCTTTTGCCAGAATGTACCTTAGGAAAACAATCTTCTTTCCTCTCCCTGGCATCACAGTCAGCAGCACCACACCTTGTCCACTAAGGAGGATCTTAACACCTTCTCTGTAGAGCTGAGGATTATTATTAGATGGAGCCTCACGCCACTGAGTGGTGACTGCAGTCAGAGGCACGCGGACAGCTGGGAGGACATGCCTGCAGCACAGCGAGGGAGTCTGTCCTGTCCAGGTCTGGGGTGAAAATTGAACTTCATCAGCCCATAGCTCTTGATAATCTGGCCAGCCAGTCCCTTTTACTATACAGAAGGTGGAGAGTTCTGGAACTGCCTGTGGTACTTGTGTGATAGGAGACAAATCGACATCTAGTTTTCAGATTGGTGATGTCTCCAAATCAAATCTCCAGTGGTCAAGTTGGGGCCTGCCTTAACTTGGCTCCATCTCCCCAGGGAGTACTGGGGAGTGGAGGCGTGGCATGCCCTGGACCGCGCCAGGATCAGATGATTTGCTTTGTGTAAGTATGCCATGTTGTTATGCATATCTATATACATGTTCATGTATATCTACATGCACATACAGATATACATATCTACATAAATAGGCATATCTAGAAATGTCTATATAAACATATCTATATAGAAAGGTGTATGTTTGTATGCCTACCTATGTAGCTAGGTATGTATCTATATAGGTATATGCATATCTCTATGTATTACATTTATACATATACTATATATCTTTGTATATCTATACATATATATAAATCTATATACACTTGCATTATGTATATATATGCCATCTATATCTATATGTATCTATCGAGATATGATATACATATATATGTATATTATCTATATACTCATAATTTATGTATTTATAATTTTTAAAAGTTAGAGTGTCTGATTTTGTAATGTGATGGGTCTTCAACTCATCCTGGGCACTGTCCCTGAGCTGTTCAGCTTAAGGCTACCGCCCTACCCCTGGGCCTGGGCATTGTCCCTGAGCTCTTTAGCTCAAGGCTACTGCTCTACCCTGGAACCAAGCCCCACTTCCTATTTTCTAGAAGTAATCTGATTTTCTATTGCATGTGGTAGTATAAACATTTCCCTGCATAATTAAATTAGTGTACATGATCATTTTTATTGCCTGTCATTCAAGATATGGAAAGGTTCTAGTCCATTTAGCCAATTCCTTTTTTTTTTTTTTTTTGCCAGTCCTGGGCTTGAGCTCAGGGCCTGAGCACTGTCCTTGGACTTTCTCAAGGCTAGAGCTCTACCACTTGAGCCTCAGCACCACTTCCGGCTTTTTTCTATGTATGTGGTGCCAAGGAATCGAACCCGGGTCTTCATGCATGTTAGACAAGCACTCTACCATTAGGCCACTCTCCCAGTCCTGTTTTGTTTTGTTCGTGACCTAGGGTCTTGTCATATTGCTAGGCCAGTCTCCATCTCCTGGGCTTAAGCCGCCCTCCTGCCTCAAACTCCAAAGGGTGAGGACTACAGGTGTGAACCACCACTCTCTAATTAACTGCATATAGCTTCCTTTTTTATTATAATGGCAAATCAATTTGTCAGCTCGATAGGTGAAAAATGTGCATCTCATTTTTAATATATTGGATTACATGAGGTTAGCATTCTCTTATGGGTCATTTGCTGCCATGGGGCTATCCCGATGTCCTTGGCTGATTTCCAGAAGGAGCAGTTTAAGTGTTTATTGTTCGTTACCACTTAGGAGAATAAGGTTGGGGTCTGCCAGGTAGCAGAGGGCTGCTACAATGGTGACTGTTGCCTTCAGATCCAAAGGCTGATCTTCCTAAGTGTCTGCTTTCTGTCACAGTGAGCAGGCCTTCTCATCAGAGGCTATCTTGCTCATCCAGGCCTGAAGCAGAGCAGACTGGGTGAAGTGATGTAGGATTCAGCAGGCCTGGGTGGTTCTGTGATGTAGTCAGAGGCCTGGCTGACTCATGGGTGAATTTTCTTTATTTCCAGCCTTTCCCCTGTTCTTTCCCATGCACATGCAGATAATCAATTATCTATTTGTCTCCCTGTGTTTTGTTCTGTAACCCTCTCTCGGTCTCAGACTTTCCTCAGATAGCAACCTCCCAAGCAGCTAGGATTACAAGTATGAATGGCCAGTACTGGCTTTCCAGAGCTCTCTGGGGTTTGGGGCTACACACACCGAAGCATCATGATAAGGATGGGCTTCCATCACCCCTTCCAAGGGACTTGGTGTCTCATGGTACTGAGTTTGCAGTGGTCAGAGGGGAGGAGCCGACCTGGAGAAGAGAACTGCCTTCTGGAAGAATCTAGAGGCATTTTACTGAACAGAGTACCAACATTTACAATTAATCACAGGGAAACAGCTTCGTGTTTTCTTGTAGATCAGATTTGATCTTCAGAATATAAAGTATTTTCTATGGGTTTATTGAATTTAAACTTTTGTCAGTATTTGAAAAACACACCCTTGGCTCGAGGGAAGGCTTATTTATAACAGGTGTGTAAGGAGGGTATCTTGTCTTATAGGCTACCATGGTAGACGTGAGGAAGTGAGTTTGGATCTCTAGTCCTGATGGGGCACTATGGGAAAAAGTGTAGGCTAGGTAGAACAGAATGGGTTAGACCATTTGTAAACTCACAGCAGAGGTTTAGTTTCTGCTCCCATTGGGATTTTTGTTTGCATTTTTTGTTGTTGTTGTTGTTGCTGTTGGTTGTGGGACTTGAATTCAGGACCTGGATACTGTCCTTGAGCTTTTTCTTTTAAGGCTTGCACTCTATCACTTTGAGCCACAGCCACTCATTTTCTAGTGGTTGATTAGAGATTAGAGTCTCATGGATTTTCCTGCCTGGGCTAGCTTTGAACCTTGATCCTCAGATCTCAGCCTTTTGAGAAGCTAGGATTACAGGCGTGTGCCGACATCATCCTGATGATATTATTAATTATTTTGTCTCAGGTATCGTGTATAAACGTAGGATAGCATTTCACCTGAGAGTAGCTATCTTTGCTGAGTGATCTTTGGCAAGTCACTGGAGCTATGTAGGTCTTAATCCTCTTATGTAAAACGAGCCAGTAATAATATCCTTCCGGTAATGGTGCACTGGTTTAGTTAGTTCATTAAGAAAAATTAAGAGCCCTTTGCCAGGTGCTAGAAGTTCACATCTATAATCCTATCTATTCAGGAGGCTGAGGTCTGGGGATTGTGGTTCAAAGCCAGCTGGAGTATAAAAGGTGAATTAAAGTCAAAGTTCAAATTAATCAGCAAAATTCAAAAAGTGGAGGTGTGGTTCAAGGTAGAGCACCAGCCCGGAGCACAAAAGCTAAGATAGAGAGGGAAGTTCTCCATTCAAACTTCAGTGCTGACACGCATGTGTGTGTGCATGCCCGCACACAGACACACAGACACACACAGCCCTCAATGCATATTAATTATTAGAGTCACAGTGCTGATATCAACAGCAGTGGCCATGGATATTGGATTTCACAGATGGAAGCTTCCTGGGATAGTTAGTGCCTCTGTCTTTCTTTCAGCTTCCAACCAATTCCACTTTACCCGCTCCTGGCCTTGCCAGCCACACGGTGAGGATCACAGAGGGAAGGTTTATTCTGTCTGTCTACGTCAAGAAGAGGTTTTAAGGAGCGTAACCAACCAGGCCTCTGGATTTGTTGTTGTTTTTAAATGAAATAACAGGCCAAAATGGGAAAGCTGACCTGGAAGATTCCATTAACCTCGTCCCCTACGTGAAAGGACTTTTCTCCTAGGACCTCTCACTCCCATGGGGGACTCTTGTCCTCTAGGGTTGTCCTGCTGCCTAGGGACTGCGTGAACAGAGCCACCTGCTCAACCGTCTGAGCCCCAGCCTCCTTATTTGAATAATGCTGAACGGGGTCATTGGGCTTGCTGGATGAGATGCCGTCAGTGCTTAGTGAGTGAAGTTCTGGGCACCCGGCAGGGATCAATAAAAGCCTTTATTATGTTTATTGTAAATGCTCTTATTGTTGGAAGCTGCCTTTTACAACTTAACAATTTACAACTCAGGGAGCAGATTATTTCACAGCAGTGCTGATCCTCAGATAGTCTTAAGGAAAGACATTCTGGAAATTCTCTGACTCTGGCTGGCCCTGATCCTCCGACCCTGGTGGAGTGGTGGGACCACGCCCTGCTGGCTGCCTGTAGGATCCTGCCTCTGCCCGGGGCATCAGCTGGGAATCTCTGCAGGAGTCTCCGGTGTCAGGAAGGTTGGCTGGCCCCTGGATCTCCTAACACAGGGTTTTTGAGGTGTCCAGATGCAATCGCTCCTTGTCATTGGCCCTTTCCTCTTTTCTCCTTCTTCCTATAGATACTTTTCCCTCGATCCTGAATTTGTCTGCCTTCTCTGCAGCCCAGCTGCCCTCTGTTGCTCTGCCTGCCTCCAGTCTCTTCTGCATCATCTACTTCGTAGTCCTTATTCTTGCTAGTGTAACCCCATCCCCGATCGTCATGGCTCTGGTAACAGCAGCTGGGGGTGGGGATTTAGCTATGCATTCAGGTAGACGCAGCAGATCGCAGGTGGGATTCATTTTGCTCACAGCAGCGTCTAGGTGTAGGTGTCCGTTTGCAGCTTCAGACACCACATCTGCACCCCAGGCAGGATGAGGAAAGCAGAGTTCCAGGGTGCTGCGATCTCTGCAGGGACCATGGCATCTGCCAGTCACCCTGTGAAGCTCTGGCCGGGACCCTCCACACTGGAGAGGCCCTGTGGTTGGACGGCTGCCGCCCGGGGAAGCGGCGATCTGTCTTCTGGAGTATACCATTTCCTCCACCACAGCCAGTCCGTCAAACCTGCCTGATCTCTGTGACAATCAGAAATTGTGCAACTCCAGATACCAGGAACAAAGAAACAAATTGGGAACATTGTGCCCGAGAAAGATTTTTAATAAAGATTGAAGCGGCTTCGTGCCACTCTTATTGTGATCTTGACAGCGATGCAGGGTGAGGATCATCAGAGTCCGGGGGATTCATATCCCAGGCACCTGCCGGCCCAGCACAGCCTAAATGGTGCTGATGATAACAGGGCCCCCTCCCATGGGGGGCAGGGGTGTGGAGGGCCCTGCTGCCCAGAATGCAGCCCAGAAGCTCAGGGCCCTGAAGCTCTCTGCCTGCTGAGCTCCATGAGAGCTGATTTCCAGGGCACTTTGCCTTCTTTGTTCGGAAGCTCCTGGCCAGGCACCTGGGGAGATGTGTTTTTGCCAAGCTCTCTTTGTCTTTCTTTCTTTCTTTCTTCCTTCCTTCCTTCCTTCCTTCCTTCCTTCTTTTCCTCCTCCTCCTCCTCCTCCTCCTCCTCCTCCTCCTCCTCCTCCTCCTCACAGCAAAATAAGACATGCACAAAAGCAGATGGAATGGCATAATGGACTGTGTACCCTCAGCATGGTTACCAAGCTCTGGCTCCATTTCCTTCCATCTCTACCTCCATCCACACGACCCGCATAGTAGTCTGAATCAGGTCTTAGACATTATAACATGCCATCTACACACAGGACGTGTGTATTATAACATGCCATCTACACACAGGACGTGGCTGCAGGTCATGACTGGCTGAGACTTTAGGGCTTTTTTTTTCCTCCTCCCCAAACATGGGGATCACACGAAGGCACTCTTACATGCTTGCTAGACAAATGCTCTTCTACTGAGCTACGGCGACAGCCCTTCTTTGTTTTATTTTGAGGCTCATTACGTTTTCCAGGCTTGTTTCAAACTTCCAATCCTCCTGCCTCAGGCTCCCCAGTGCAGTGCCTTCCTGCCCCGTTCCAACTCTTCCTTCACTTTTTTTCAGTACTGAGATTTGAATTCTGAACCTCGCATTTATTCAGCAAGTATGGTACCATTTAAGCTACTCTGTTAACGGGCAGGACTGTTTCTCTCAATGGGGCATGACTGTGTGCCAAGCTGAACAGCAGCCAAAGGAGAGCTGGGCTTTGAAGGTCTCTGTCATGGAAGCCCCTTCTTGGCTCCCTTTAGAAGCCTAGGGAGACCGAGCAGTGTCCTCAGCAATGACCCTGTCCAAGCGCTTTGGTGCACTGTCTGGGCGGACCTTTTAACTCTAGGCTCAGGAAGAGGCTCCTTCTGCCTTGAACTTGAGGCTCTGGAGGTGATTTGCAAGAGGCTGAGACTCAGCTAGTGAAATCCTAATTATGGACTGGCAAGGGCTGTGATGGAGATGGCCTTGACTGAGTCAAGAGAGCCCAGCTTCTGCTCCCTCCAATGGGTGATGTTAGTAGAATATTAGCCAGGACAATATCATCTGCCATAACCATAAATCATGTATCCTGTGAGCCTGCAATTCAGCTCCTGAAAAAGGATGCAGGTGTGAGGTTTGCGCTGGGGGTTTTCTGGTAGTAAAGTATGTGAACTTGTCACTTCACATCAGTAGGGGTTATCCCACACAATGGACTCACGGACATGGAGGCTTAGGTATGCATGGCTCACTGCTACAGAGCCGTCTTCAGTGGTGTTTCTGAGAGACGAGGGCAAAGTTGGGCACAGTGTACGTAGACTACCCATAGTGCTCTGCCAACTGTGTTTGTGTGTAGAGTATGCACAGACAAATGCACAAGAAACTGACAGTTGAGGTTGGCCATGGGAGGCCACCTGGGGGATGTGGACAAGATGTCTTTTCACTATAGACATCTTTGTAAGATGGGCACCTGTGCCACGTGTATGTATCAAATTTGTTTGTATTAGATTTAAGCCAGATGCTGGTGGCTCACACCTGCACTCCCAGCTACTCAGCAGGCCGACAGCTGAGGATCATAGTTCAAAGCTAGTCCAGGCAGGAAAGTCCATGAAACTCTCACCTCAGCTAACCACTTGAAAACCAGGAGAAATGGAGCTGTGGCTCAAAGCAGTAGAGTGCTAGCCTTGAGCGAAAAAGCTCAGGAATAGTGAACCACTCCCTGAGTTCAATCCTACGACCAACAAAACAAACATACAAACAGATAAATTTAAGCCAGGTCTCTAGCATTTGAGAACTAGGAGACTGGGTGAGTCACATACCCTCGCTGTAAAATCAAGTGAGATTCCAGCTACTAGATGGCTCTGAAGATGAAAACAAATGGAAAAGAAAGGCCTTGTGCAGGTGGAGGATTCATAAAGGTGCTTCCAAATGGTTTAAAAATCACAAAATATTCATGTCAGCATGGAAGGATGATCCCAGGCTAGGAAACACAGTAATTTGAGAGGCCATGAGAACGCCAAGCACAAGAATAGCATCTTCCCCCATTTTACTCCCTTCTGGGCACCTGGGTTTTGGCACCGCAAACTTTTACTGATTTAAGTTGTGGGAGTGCAACAGGCTTTGGGAGCAAAGGTAGAAAGATGCTGTCCACCAGAGGGCGCTCCAGCTGCTGCGTGGCTTCCCCTCTCATTTCTAGATGTTCCTCTTTGGCTGCCAGAATGTGACAGATTTGCCAGGGAAAATGTTTAAGGTGACCTTTTCCCTGCTTGCTAAGGCCACCAAAATACATTGCTTAGTTGGTTCCCATCAGGCCTGCAGGGATTTATCTTCAGTGAAAGTGCTGCAGAGTTGGCATAGCAACCCTAGGTCTAGGCATGGAATATGCACGGGCATGCGTGGTGTGTGTGTGTGTGTGTGTGTGTGTGTGTGTGTGTGTGTGTGTGTGTGTGTGTGTGTATGCATGGTGGCACACACTTGTACATATGCGTATGTGTGGGGAAGCCTAGGTTGTGAGATTGTTAGTTTATCTCTGCCTGGTGAGTGACTGCTGGAACTGCTCCAGGCTCCTCTGCTCTGGTAGAATAGGCCGTGGACCCACACCTTCATTTGCAGACTGTATCACTCTCACACGTCCCCTGCTCACACTGGACCACTGCCTCTTCCTCCACCATTGCATATCTCTCAGCAGCCATGTGAACACCCAAGCTCTCTGAGGACAGGAGAGGAGTCCTGTGAGAACATCGTCCAGTGCTCTTATACCTGCTGACCCACACACCTGACATGCTGTGTCCACCTCCACATCCACAGTGCACACATACTTGCTTTTTTCTAAGATTCTCCTGAGCTCTGGACAAGCAATGCCCACTATTCATATTCAGCACAACTATTTTTTTTTGCCAGTCCTGGGCTTGGGCTCAGGGCCTGAGCACTGTCCTTGGACTTTCTCAAGGCTAGCACTCTACCACTTTAGCCTCAGCACCAATTCCAGATTTTTTTCTATGTATGTGGTACCGAGGAATTGAACCCGGGTATTCGTGCATGCTAGGCAAGGTAGTAGAACGTCAGCCTTGAGCCAAAAAAAAAAAAAAAAAGCCCAGGGACAGTGCCCAGGCCCTGAGTACAAGCCCCTAGTACCTTTTACACACACACACACACACACACACACACACACACACACACACACACACACACTCAAAGTACCTTGGTAATGTGGTTGAGCTGGAGTCAGAGGCACATCTGGGTGGATCTGGGTGGGGCGGGGTCTGTCTAGTACCCTGCTTCTCCCAGTGGGAGCAGTGCAGGGAGGGAGGTATCTCAGCCCACCTGGCTCTGCTGGTGGCAGCCAGGGGGAACTGGAGCCGCCCGTGGAAGTGGCAGAAAGCCTTGGCCGGCACGTCTATATTCTCTCTCCCATTTCTTTCATTTTCTTTTTTCCTTTTTTTTTTGTCAGTCCCTCAAACGTTCAGACCTACTGGCTCCCTGCAGGCTCTGCACTGAGTCTGCCTTTGAACGGGAGACTGAGTCAGAGCAGCCTCAAAGGGCTTGGCAGGCAAAAGCCAAGGCTCAGAGAGCACCCGCACAGCTGGGCGCACCTCTGCGCTGTGTCTTTGAACCTAGAGTGAGCTACAGGTTTCAGCCGAGCTGGAGAAGAGCAATAAAGGCAACTGACTGCCCAGAGTCTGGTGGAAAGGAGCAGGAGAGTTGTGTCACTGCCAGGCTGGGTAACTCTGAGACCATGGTTGATTCTATACCCATGGTGGCTGTGGGGAGGTGGTCTCTGGGGATGGCCACTCATCTACCCAGCACACCACCCCCTTCTCTCGCTTTGATTGTTTACCGACTCCGAGGGCTAGGGAGAAGCAGTGAGCATGGGACAGTTACCAGAGTTTGTATTCATCATGGGGACAGGAGCCTGGACAGGGGGCCTGTCCAGTCACCTTGAGCCATTCGTGTGCTCACTGCGGGGAGGTCGCCTGTGAGCAGGTAGGAAGCAATGGTACTGTGGTCCAATTCCTTCTGCATCTTCTGGGCAAGATGGAATTACGGTTCTAGATCTCTTCATGGTAGATGTAGCTGTGAGATTTGCTTTGGGGGACAACGGGGAACAGAAGTGACATATGTCATTCCTGGTGGAAGCCATATTTTCCTTTTCCTCTGCCATGGGAACCATCAGTGCTCTAGTTGGGAATGTGTGTGAGAGCCCGGGTCCCAAATAGCCTGTGATGGACACATAGCCCAGCGAGAGACAAGTCTATGGTTTTAAGTCACTGAAGTTTTAGAATTATTATCTATTAATGCAACATTATCTAACATATACTAACAAATATTGGGATAATCAGGCCATTGAATTTGGACCATGCATTGTTAGCTAATGTCTTCTGCACCCCAGGGAGCCATATTCATTAACCTAATTGATGCACAAAGAATTATCAAAATCATGTCTTTGTGGCAGGCCCTGAAAGCATCGTTGCAAGCCATTGGGGAAAGCATCTGAGGACGGGAGCAGGGTTCATGGGCTGAGACCCACAGCCCCTGCCCAGTCACAAAAAGTGACTCTAGACTCTCCTCACTCTTTTCCCTTTTCTCTTCCAACTGTATATATTTAAATGACCTTACATTAAGCTCACTGGTTCTTCTATTTGATCTATGGTGCCTTCTACTGCATTTTTAATTTTGCTTAGTATGCTTTTCAGCTCAAGGATTTGTTTGGTTTTGAAAAAAAAAAGTTACTTTACTGTTTCTGTTAAGTTTCTTTGTTAAGAGTAGTGAATTGGCCTGAAGTGTGGCCTAGTGGTAGAGTGCTTGCTTAGCATGCATGAAGCCCTGGGTTCAATTCCTAGGTACTACATTTACAGAAAAAAGCCAGAAGTGGTACTGTGGCTCAAGTGGCAAAGTGCAAGCCCTGAGCAAAACCCAAGGACAGTGCCTAGGCCCTGAGTTCAAGCCCCAGGACTAACACACACACACACACACACACACACACACACACACACACACACACACACACACAGTAGTGAATTATTTCTTTGGATCTCCTGGAAGCTCACTAAAGTTTCTTAAAATTGCTACTTTGAGTCATCTGAGAATTTTCACATCGTGATTGCTTCATGTTGGTTTCTGGCACCTTATAATTTTTTGTTGTTGTTGGTTACGGGGCTTGAACTTGGCTCTGGCACCTTATTTATCAGTGTGATAAGATGATGTTTTCACAAAAGTTTTTGTTGCTTGTTCATGTATGATGTTGTCTGCACATTGAAGGATTGTTTATTTCAGTCTTAATCACTTTATTTTCTCTGGCCCTGTGGTCCCTTCTGCTATTTCAGTACTAGACAGTCAAGATTTGCCACAAGTCTACAGTTAGTGTGTTATCACTGTTTCAGCACCAGAGGGCACTTCAAGTCTGTTTGTACCACATGCATAGGTAGCTCAGAATGACCTATAGAGTAGTATTTTAAAAGGGTCATCTAGGGCTGGGAGCATGGCCTAGTGGTAGAGTGCTCACTTAGCATACATGAAGCCCTGGGTTTGACTCCTCAGTACCATATACTTAGAAAAGGCCAGAAGTGGTGCTGTGGCTCAAGTAGCAGAGCACTAGCCTTGAGCAAAAAAGTGTCCAAGCAGGCCCTGAGTTCAAGCCCCAGGACTGGCACAAATAAAGAAAAAGGTATTCTGTTCCAACAAGCTTCAACATGGGTCCTGGAAGGCCCCAGTGTCTTGTTAGTCACTAGTCTTGGTTATGTGTTGTGAGAGTCTGCCCAGTTTAGGCCTCCTTGAGGAGGCCCAGAGGAGCGTCCACTTGATGCCCCTCCTGTGTTTAATCTTTTCCCAAACAGTAAGTATTATCCCCCAGCTGTGCTGCGGGAGGTGGGGGAGGGTTGGTAAAGAGGGGTCTGTGGCCACCAATGCTAAAACAATGGGCTTTTACCCAAAGTATACCAGAGGGACTGGGGAGGGTACAAACACCTGGGCCCTCCACGGACTGTCTGCCACTGTCATGGCCTAAGAGTACTGTTTTCAGCCACGGTAATGCGGACTGCAATTGGGATCATAGGCCCTGTATCTGGTACCTTGGGTCCAGAAGCACTAATCTGGGAACAGAGGCATTGAGATCTTTCTGGTATTGAGTTTTACTGGTTTGGATCTGAAGTCCAAGGCAAAGCCCAGGGATTACTTTCATGTCCCATAGAAACCCTTTCCCAGCCCTGAGGAGTAATTCTATGTTATATATACATTTTATGCTCTCATTTATAATAATGTGCTTACATATTTAATGCTGGATAAGTAGCAGGGTCACTAACCAGTGAGGTTCAGGGACTGAATATTGATTGTGTTCTACTGACCAGATGGGTGACAAAAACATGACTGAAAACAAAAGGGTGAGGTCCAATGAGCAGATCTGAGGAATCTGTAGGTTTATCTGATGACCTAATTGAGACTGTTAAAGAGTTTTATGGCACTCCTCCCCCTGGAAATGTCACCAGGGACACGGGAGCAAACAGGAGGATGGCTGAGTCCCTCTGTGGTTCCCTCAGGAGTGAGTACTGCTTGTCTCTCGTCCTGACAGTTCTGCTGGGGACCAATTCACTCATCAAGTCTCTGATTTTGTTTCCACTGGCTTCAACTTAAAAAAACAAAACTTAAGGGCCGGGAGTTTGGCCTAGTGGTTAAAGTGCTTGCCTAGCATGCATGAAGACCCGGGTTCGATTCCTCGGTACCACATACATAGAAAAAAGCCGGAAGTGGTGCTGAGGCTCAAGTGGTAGAGCTCTAGCCTTGAGAAAGTCCAAGGACAGTGCTCAAGCCCTGAGCTCAAGCCCAGGACTGGCAAAAAAAAAAAAAACAAAAAAAAAACAAAACTTAAGGAAAAAAAAACTGTACAACATACTATGTACTCTGAAGCAAGTGTAAACACAGAGCAGTTAAAAAACAAAAGCACTAGCTTTATAAGGTTGCCAAAATGTTTTTCAGCTGTTTTTCAAGATTGAAGTCAAAATGAAAATATTCCGCAGAGACTGTTGCTGACGCTGAGCTCCTGGGATTACATCACAGAGGGACGAGTGCCTGTGGACAAGACATGGATGGACAGGGCTGGCCAGCGGAGCCCTGAAGCCTGGAAGAACACAAACAAGGGTTCACTCCAGTGGAGCCTGTTACTCATAGCTGAAATGTCATCCTTAGTTTGCCCAAGTTTCTTAACTTCTCTGATCCTGCATTTCCTATTTCACATATTTATATGCGTGTACGTGCACACACACACACACACACACACACACAGAAACTGCTCTCCATTTTTTAAGCCCAAGCGCTTGAAATGAAGAGTGATTAGTGTGGAGCTGGCCATCTTAAAGTGAAAGACTCAGACCCACCCCGGAGACTTCCGGGTCACTCGCCGACTTCCCACCACGCCTCCCATTTCCTGCTGGACTTTCTTCCCTTGCTTTCTCCTTCCCAACTATTTTGTTTTCTACTCTTGGAAATGAAAAATGATCAAATCACAACTTCCAGTCCTCCTTGAGACCCAAGGGCCATTTTTCTCCACCAAACTGAGGGTGTGGATGACCAGGTTTAATGGGTGTTGACAGGAATTCCACCATCTTCTCCACTGATTTTGCTGGCTCACCCCCTCCCCCATTCCTTAGGGAATGTGTGAAACTGAGCTTCTCACTTCATAGGAATCTGCAGAGTGACTTTGTCTGTTCAATATAAGGAAGCACATAACTGGATTAGGGGAAGTTGAGAAGAAAACGCAACCAGGACCACAAATGGAGTTCACAGACGGTTTGAGAAGTAGTGTGTAAATTAGGGCCTCTCAGAGGTACTGCTGAGAACCCAGGCCAGATCCCCCAGAATGGGGATTGTCAAATGTTAAGGTACAAGGATAGGAAACAAAAAAGTCCGTGGAGGCCAGTATTGGGCTGTGGTGTTGCTAACCTGGCCTAAAAGGAAAGGGAATGGCAAAATGCTCGTGACTAGATCAGGTACTATCGGAAGGCCGTCTCCCTTGTGATGGATGAGGTATTTAAAAAAACTTGTTCATGAAAGTGCTGTCTCCTCTCTTCTCAGTTTCTGGGGACAGTGGTTCTTAGGGCCGACCACATCTCATGATAGATGTGGTTGTCCAAGGGAACAAATCAGAAGGCTCTCATAAGTGTGCACTCCTGCTACATTTCCTCCGTAGCGCTATCTCCATTCTCTTGTGGAACATGAGCTGTTATTTCTGTGTAGTCCTTCCAGATTCCTGCCTCAATCCCTGCCACTGTGCTGCACGTGTTAACCATTTCCTTTGAACAAGGAATGAAACCTCTTTGTGGGAGGGCCTGCCGGAAGGTATCTCAAAGCGTTCCTCTTCGAGTCACCTCTTCTCCAGGATGGAAAACCCCTGTGCAGAGGGCACAGTTAAAGCGTTCTGCTACAATTTTGCCGACAAAGCACTGCTAGTCAGCTCTGCCTCTGCGAAATTCGCCATGTTTCTGTTCTTGAATCTCACGCCTCTTACGTTTACTTCATTCTGTGCAGTTCAAAGTGAGGCTGTAATGGTCTCTTGTGTGCTTCCCTCTCCTTTTAGTCTACAAGTCATTCTGTGATATAGCAATTCAACTTTATGAGGAATTTCATTTTATGTCTTAGCTTATGAGGCATTTCTTTATGTTTCCAGGGACCAGTCTAGATTTTTCATGTCTCTTAAGCAGCTAAAGCTGCAACAAAGGGAGACTCTGTGCGGACATCACCACGATGTCAAGTTGTGGCTGCTTCTGAGAATGCTTGGGCTGTTTACGGTAGCAACAGCTGTGTGTGTGTGCGCGCGTGTGTGTGTGTACCAGAGCTTGAACTCAGGACATCTCACTCTCCCTTATTATTTTTTATTGTTGCTACACTCTACCACTTGAGTCACTCCTCTAGTCCTGGTTTGCTAGTTAATTGGAGAAAATTGTTCATACCGGCTAGCCTTGAACCACAGTCCTCAGATTCCAACCCAGAGTAGCTAGGATTATAGGTGTGAATCACCAGTGCCCAGTATGGGAATGATCATTTTTAACTCATGTTTTCTTGGCTTCTTTTAGTTATAGGTCTAATGACATACCATTTGGGCCAAATCAAAACAGAAACCCATGGCTCAGAGCTGTTGTAAGTCTTGTCTGAGATCCGTTACCTAGGCGAATGTGGAAGCCAGGAAGTCCATGCAAGTCCAAGTCCAGGATGCAAGTCCAAGTCCAGGATGCAAGTCCAAGTCCAGGATGCAAGTCCAAGTCTCTCCAGCTGTGTTGGGGACTGACTGTGGGGTCAGTGACCTTGGACCCGCACAATTGAGTACACAAGGAAGTAAGCTCTTATCATGATTTTGGGCTGTGTCAATAGCTTCTCATTTAACCTGTTTGGGACTTGATAGCTTCTCATTCAACCTATTTCAGACTTGATACTGTTTGTACGAATGTAGCCCCTGGCAGTTCCCTAGTTTAAAGATGTGTATTTAAGATTGAGAACTGGAAATAAACGGGGCGACGGTCTTGGGCGACAGGCTTCTTAAGCTGTGGCTCCTGATTTGGGCTGTAGCCCTCCTGAACCCCATCTGTTTGTCTCTCTTCTAATTTTTCCTAGTCCTTGCCCCCTATTTCAGGAACCCCAGTCTGCGAACCCTGGTTTGCTGCCGGCTGGCCCCGGCACAGCTGTGTGCTTAACTCACACCGTCTTTACAACTTAGGTCATATTGAAATTAGAAATATTTGAATGAGATTCAAACCATGTGGCCAAACTCCAAGTTCTTAAGGATGCTGTTGTTTCTTCATGCACTAATTTAGGTGTGAAATATTTCAAAGACAGTGAAGAAGCCACCAGTAATAGTATACGGTAATAGTTAACATTCTCAGTTTTGTTAGTGGGGCTTGAATTCAGGGCCTAGATGCAATCCCTGAGCTCTTTTGCTCAAGGCTAGTGCTCTCTCACTTTGAGCCACAGCTCTACTTGCAGTTTTTTGGTGGCTCGTTGGAGATAGGAGTCTCATGGGTGCTTTTCTACCTGGGCTGGCTTCAAACTACAATTACATAGCAGCTAGGATTACAGGTGTAAGCCATCAGTACCTGGCTTAGCATTCCTATTTAGAAACACAATCCTAGCACAGGAAACATAGGCTATTTTTGTTGTCAATCAAACTGCACACATTTCTGCACCGCCTTCCCCACAGTGCAGCCCATCACTGAAGATACAGAGTCAGGTGAGACCAGCTGATGAGAATTCATGTCTTTCTTGCTGGCTTATTTTTAAGTCTCTGTGCTTGTAATCACTCATGTTGACAAAAAGAAAAAAGACACCACCAGTGTTACAAAACCTTGTATTAATCATTTCCCTTCACTTTCAATATAATGTTGATATGAAATATAGCCATGATTCTTAGTTACATGGGAGGAAATGAGTAATAAATACATTGTAGCAAGTTTAACCACAAGGGTGTTCACTGGTAACAACATCTGAAAACTGTACATTTGCAAAGAATGGCATCTTCAGACATTAGTGTATCTGTGTATCAGTAAAGCTTTTACATGTAACAAACATGCTCTGTCCATATATGACAAATTTAAAAAATATGCATTGCTTGGCAACATGAACTAGGCAAAAATATTTCTTTTGTCACTAACTTTATACAGGAAAACAGGACGAAAGGCATGCATGCATGTACAATACAGATGCCTGCACGAAGCATGCAACGAAAGGAAAGCTTTTTAAAAGTCAGCTTACATTAGGCATAAATACATGGAGGGTTATATATTAATAAGGGAGGAAGTCTTCTGTTTGACATTATTAACATTCCTGTTTTCTTCCAATTCCTCCCAGAGGAATACACATTCACCTTTAAGTAAAGATAAAGAAATTACAAAAAAATAAAACTCACTTTGCAAACATCTCTGATGACTTATAAAAAAGAAAAAAAATGCTAGTGTTATCTTAGCTCCATGTGCAAATGATATTTCTGCAGCGTCTGCTTGTAACAGGCACACCCAAGCACCCCAGCTGGATGGCTTCCCCGGACCCACGCGGCAGCAGTGGGGCCACCTCACAGGGTCTCCTCTTCTGCCTCTCTGGAGGCAGGCCATGCATGGAGAGCAGGTTCTGGGGGCTACACATTGACAAACCTCCTGGCTGCAGTAGCTACAAGAAGTGCAGAAAAACAAAAGACTTGGAGAAGGCTCCCATTCTGTGAGAGGCAGCCAGCAACACCTCAAAAGAAAACGTGGTTTCCCTCAGTGTTGCTTCAAATGAATGGGAGATAGAGCCCAGCTGCAGGCTCCGAAAAGGGGCCCTTGGTACCTGGGATCTGAGAAGGAGGTGCTAGCAGCAGCGCTCGGTGCACAGACCCAGCGCTGTCTTGTGTCGTTTGCTGGCTCTTGTTGAAAAAAAAATTAAATTCAAAAGCATGTGGAAAGAAAACATATGAGCAGCAATAGTTCCGGTCTTGTACACTGTTCGTGTATTTCCTCCTACCGTTTCTCATGAGAAACCACTATGAATAAAAAGCACCAATAAAACATCATACATGAAAAGAATATTGTAAGACCACTGTCCCTGAGACAGTGCAGAGATGTCAAGTACACACTGCTGAAGTCAGAACCAAGTCTGTGTGTGTGAAGGGGAACTCATGTAAGCGAAATATATTTTACTCTGAGATTTCTTTAACTTGTCGACTATTTACTTCATATAAAACAGTTGCATTTTGGTGGGGTGGGGGAGGTCAATGGATAAATACAAAAAAAAGGCACTGCCGCTGAATTACTAAATATTTGACTCCACAGCCTTATGCATGCAACTGTTTGATTCTTTTATAAATAAAATTCTTTTGCTTTAGGATTTTTTTTGGGGGGGGGGCTGTATTGCCTGCAGTCAACACAGGACTCATAAAGACAGGCTCCTAAAATTCATCAGAACACCCAACATAAAAAACAACAAAAAAACGAAAACACTAATCTAGCAAAACAACTAAGTAGACAAATCTCTACACAGTTCATGAAAAATAAGCTTTTCTTTTTTTGTTTTTAAAAAAAGAATTATGTTGTTATTAATATCAGACTTTATCATGGTTACCAGCCATAGCAATAAGTAACATATCCAAAATAATATCTGTAATAATCGGATAACCATTGTTTCTATGTTCAGTGAAGGAATAAATAGAAATTCAGATTCGCAAATACTTTTAAGGTTTTCTTCCTTTTAAAGGATTCATGCTAATGTGATTGTGTTCACAATCCGTTTTCTTAGTAACTCGAGTCCCTTATGGATGCATGTTTTCCAGTAGATTCCAATGCTCTGTCCTCTATGAGCTCTGTAATACTATTGTTTCTCTTCTCTCGATGAACTCTTCCACATCCCTCCAAACACATCCTCAATCCTTCTGGCCTCACCTTTGGCCTGTCAAACATTACGATCTGTTCTTCCTGTCTTACACCTATGACCAGCTCCCCCCCCCCCCCCAGCTCAGCACATTCCTCAACAGAGCTTGTTGACAAAAAGGAGATGGGAGATGGATATTAATGGCACTTGGTTTTTAAAGAGTCAACCAAAAAAAAGAAAAAAAACTCAAAAAACACTGCCTCTTTCTGAAAGTGGATTTGCATCTTCACGATAGAGTCACCCAAGAAGAGGCCTGAGCCTTTGCTTTCCTTCTTCATTTTCAAGGGATTGAATGAAATCATAGATTCAAGCTTTCCATGCTTCGGAAAGGGGTGTGTCTTGTTTAAGGTACCTACAATGTTTCTGGACTGCAAAAAGACTTTGACAACCTTTTGGCAACATCTAAGGCTGTTGCTCCATGTACATTTTTTATCTCAAACCTAAAAGAAAATCATTTGAATTTTATTAAGGCCCTTTAAATCAGTGTGCTCATTAACTTTAAAAAAAAACATCATAACTGAGCATTTTCACGGTCTGATCTCTTTAATTTTAACTCTAACTTCGCTTTAAAGAAAAAGGGGACTAATCTTACCCATTTGATAAACAAGACTGAGCTCGCCTCTGGCTGACATTGATGCCATCATTTACACAACCCAATTTTCCAGTGCACAGCACAATTTCTTTCTGATTTCCTCTAATACCCTTCATTGCATCAAATTCTAAAACACTGTCTTTCTTTCCCTTAAGAAATAGAGCTACTACACTGTGGTACCATAGTTTGTTAATCTCTCAGTGTGTAATGAGTGGTTTTTTCTCTCTTCTGTATGGAGTGAGAAATTAGCCAACAACAGAGTAAACTGCTGACCTACGCTACATTCTGTAGAGCACTGTTTAACCATGACATTAACTATCTCCCCACTTTCACCTAGTGGGTGAACTCAGTACCTCTTCACGTGCTTTCTGACACTTACTGACCAATCCTTGATTCACGATTCTTGGGCCTTCCTGTCCTTCTCAGCAGGGACTAAGTCGGAGTCCAAAAAAGCATAGATTCCTGTGAGCCACCTCACTATACATGTGTGGCGCTCATTATTATCTGGGGATGAGACCTCTGAGTAAGGAACAACCATCTGTCCTTAGCTTTCTTCCTCCAGAAGAACACATTCCCATCCCAGAAGGACTGGTCGAAACCCCTGGGGATCAGGTGGAAAGGAGGACAGGTCTTTGGATGAGATGCAAATCCAGTCCAGAAAGGGGTCACAAGCTTTGTTTGGAATCATTGGGTGATGTGTGAGCCAATCCATTATTGGTCATATGGTGTTGTCATTCTCGTGTGCTTGCCTGCCTAGTGCTATGCCTATTCATGCTCCATGTCCTTATCCTTCAACTCCACCCACAGGCTCCTCCACCTAAAGGTGGAGGACTCAGGCCTACATGACTGCATCCACCTTCCCAAGAAGCAGCGCTTGCTTGGCAGCTGTTTGAAAAGACAACCCCGCTGCTGTTGTAAGAACAGAGAGAGAAAAAAATGAGCCCATAACAATAAACCCTTTACAAAAAGCCATAGTAGGAAGAGAAATTCTACCCAAATTCTTGACATAGTATGTACCCTTTTAAAGTTCTTATGTAAACAATACACAAATCAAAAGTTTAGCTGAAATTTTTGCTGGAGTGAATTAATTTCTTCTTGCTGCTGTTGCCATGTGGCCCTCTCCTGCAGCTCTTTCAGAGCAGAGGCCTCTGGGAAATTCCAACAGGAGAGACATACATAAGGTGAGCCGGCATATTGCTCTGGTTGCATGTATCCATCATCTGTGGCCTGAACTTGGGCTCTCTGAGAAGATGCCCCAAGGAGTAGAGCTTCTGCCTCTCTCCTGTGTCTCATGGCAGAATTATCCGCCCCCCTCTTTCCAGCCAGGAAATCATTCGCATCCCTCCTCTCCTCTCCCTCCCAGTCCTATATTTCCTTAGAGACCCCTCCCCACCCTGCACACCAAACCATCCCATGACAGAGACAAATGACAATATCACCAATCCCAGGTCTACTGATATGTTTACAAGGATGACCTACGCTCTCACAAAATCAAAATGGGCGAGGGACCAGGGGGAAAAGACTGCAAAGTATCTTGGAGGATTCTATGCAACCCTGAAGATGTCTGACACTGGGCCCGCAGCAGTCGATTTCACGGCCAGCGCGGTCACTCTCATCTTCAGCTTCTAGATTGTGGAGGTCCGGTCAACCCCATCTAGAAGAGAAAGCAGCACGTACGGGACATAGATAGCGTTCCAGGTTTACCTCAGCCCACTAACAGTGGTAGCTTGGGGCTCTCAGCCTCTTGAGACAGATAAATGCTTTACCATTCATTCAACCACCACGAGTACCATTCTACTCCCCACCCCCACCTGGAGTCATTGAATCTGGGCTCCAAGATGAAAAGACCTACTAATCCTCTCCCAAGTACTCTCCTTCTAGGCAGGAAAAAAACAAGATAAGGGATAATTAATTAATTAATTAATTTTGTCTGGGGGGGGGGGGGTCATGGGGCTTGAATTTGGCCTGGGTACTGTCCCTGAGCTCTTCAGCTCAAGGCTGTCACCCTACCCTTGAGCCAAGCCCTACTTCCTGTTTCTTAGAGGTTAATTGGGGATAAGAGTCTCAGGTCCTTTAGTGCCCAGGCTGGCTTTGAACCTTGATTTCAACCTCCTGAGTAGCTAGGATTACAGGCATGAGCCACTGTGCCCGACTGAGGGGCATGTCTAATGTTCTTGGTTTCCAAGAACCATCTCAATAATCACTCACCTTCTGTGTGTCAGCGTGGGCTTCTAGGTGTGGTAACTGGCTTCAAGAGAACAGGGGTCCATGTGTGTATGCACACTCATGTGAGTGTTAGGGTAGCTGTAGAGAACCCTCCTCCATGTCCAGGAGTGCAGTGTATTCTGGCTAGGCTCTCTGGAATATTCATGAACACTAAACCTTCACAGGTTTAGAGCTAGAACATGGAAATCTCATCTAGCTCAACTCAAGCTGCATTCTCCCTGAATTCCAACCCCAGGATGCATCTCTCCAGGGTGACTGCATTTATCTACAGGGCAGGCGCAGCCAGTCCAGACCCACTATTTATAGTAGTACAGACAGCTCCAAGGGACACTATCCACATGCAGCCATCATAGGTAGTATGGTCGTTTTGACAACCTCCCAAGACAAACCAGCTCAGCGCCTTGGGAAAGTAATTTGCACAGTCTCCATCTTGACTACAGTGAGCCGGCAAGTTCCATGGAAGGGGAAGGAGAGAAGGAGAGAAGGAAGAGCAAGATGAAGTGTACATACTAGAAATCAGAGAATGCACTATGTTCTCTTCTTTACAGCCTCGCTTCTGTAGTCAGCGGTATACCTGCACACAGAGCCTGTCTGCAGGAGGAACATGGAGGCCATGACTGGTGGCTCATCTTCCCAGAATGGGGGGTGGGGAGAGGTAATGCCCACAGAGCTGGATGCAAGCCTAGATAATGACTCACAAATCGTCATGGCAGACACCAAGCACTTGGGTTGGCCATCAGGCTGGGATATCCCAGGAACCTGAGAGGTAAGCATTTCCTTTTCTCCTACTTGTCTTCCTGTAAAATGGCAATTCTTTGGCATTTGGTCCCCAGCAAGATCCATCTCCTGGCACCTGGAAGGGATTGTCTTAGAGAGAGGTAGGGTCATTGTGGGAGGGCCCATCAGACTACCTGCCCTGAATTTAACTGGCATCCTCTATCCAAGAAACAGTCCACTTGACTTCCTATCATAAACAACAACAATAACAACAACTAGCAATAAATAAGCCAGGCACCAGTGGCTCACACCTGCAAGTCTAGTTACTCAGGAGGCTGAAATCAGAGGATCGAGGTGATCCTGGGCAGGAATTTCTGTAAGACTCACCTCTGATTAACCATCAGAAAACTGGAAGTGGAGCGGTGTCTCAAAGTGGTAGAGCTCTAGTCTTGAGCAAAAAAAAAAAAAAGAGCTCAGGGACAGTGCTCAGGCCCTTAAGTTTAAGCTCCATGACCAACAAAAAACAAAAACACAATCAGTAAAAAGGCTTAGATGAATAAGGATGACAACAACTAAAACCAGCAAAACCAAATACAACAACCCATCAGAGTTCAGAAAGGTATTCTGTAAACATAGAATAAAGGGCTAGAAAATGAAGTCATTTCAATGTACTCTCCCTTTAATAAAGAACATCTGGCATTCTCGTTACTAATGATAAGTGTACTTAACAGCTGGATCAGAGTGTCCGACAACATGCCAATTATCTATCAGGCCCTGGGGAGCCAAACATGGAGCTGGGGCTTCTTACCCTGCAAGCTGACTGCTGTGGAGCAAGACAGCCCAGAAATTTGCTATCAGTCATGGGCTGTGGCGTTTCATTCCTGCATCGTTCTCTTGGTGGGTTCTTACTGTTGCATATATCTGTACTTCCTCCTTCTTCAGGCTGACAGCTCTGCCACGTGTTGCTCACCGAAATCACAGACATTATCAGGTACCTGGTTGTTTGTCATGCTTTCTAGGGGGCTGCTGACTTCATCTTTTCTTTTTGTGCTAGTAGTGGAAGGGCTTGAACTTGGGGTCTGGGCACTTAGCTTTTTCAATCAAGGCTGGTTGGTGCTCAACCACTCGAGCCACAGCTCTAGTTCCACCTTTTGGGTGGTTCATTGGAAATGAGGGTCTCATGGACTTTGCTGCGCAGGCTGGCTTCAACTCACCCTCTGCAGATCTAGCCTCCTAAGCAGGCAGGAATACAAGAAAACCATCGGCACTAGCTAGCCACTGACCCAATCTCAGTGAGACAGGGAAGAGAAGCCATTGCTACCTCCTGCCGGAGCTCCCAGGATGGTTCTGTGATGCAGTAAGATGCCCAGGATCAGTAAAGTCATGAGAGAACAGTGGTTTGCAAATGGGATTCCCTGGAACTCCTGGAGAGGGCCCGCTAGGTCTTCTCATCGTTTGGTCTGCAGGGATAGCTAACAGTGGCTGTCGGCCCACTGCCGCCAGCAGGTGCACAACTGGGCCCTAGAAGGGTGGCTCAGCTGTCAGCCTACGACCTGAGTCACCTCACTGAGTGTCTGTGATAAAGGTTATTGGGGACAGAAGGGAGAGGGCACATGGCCACTGATGGGGTTGTGCCACCCCAGCCTACGTTCCTGGTTCTGCTGTACACATGCTCCGTCCCTTGGCGCGGTGAAGGGCAGCTCAGACTGCGTGGGGACTCCAGGGAGCACGCAGACCATTTGCAGCAGGGAGACAGGAAAACAAGTAGGGATCTTTGTTTCAAAAATTCTATTTTTAGAGTCTGTTGGGATATGCTTGGCCGGACCTGGGGATCCAGCTCTGCAAAGGAAAGCAGCCCGCGCTCGGGGGAGACGTTCCTACTAAAAGTTCCATTCTGGGGGCCTGGCACTTCCAGGCCCCATGTTTGGCGGCAGCAATGGTTGGGGTGGGTTCTGGTGTACCTGGCGGAGGAGCTTCTGGGGAAGGGAGACCCTGATTGGGTCTCTGGTCTCCAGGTCATTGACTTGCCTCTCACTGGGGCTCCGCCAGCAGCCCTTAGGTGGATTTCTCTGTTCCCTCCTGTTCCCCTGCCGGAACGCAGCAGCCATTGGCTGTTACTGTCCCCGGCGCTTGAGGATGGGGACATACAGGGGAGACACTCACCTCCCAGGGCGTGCTCTGTCATACTGAGGCACAAGGACTCCAGCCGATTGTTGATGTCAGGTTCAGTCACAGGAAGCTGGAATTCTGCAAGAGACCAAGGCAGTTTTGGTGATGGGCAGTATTGAAGTATGCCCAAGGCCCCCTTGCTCCACCTGCCGGGTGAGGGTCTGGCAGTATCCCTCCCTCAGAGGACCTGGGAAGGACCTTTGGGGCCGGTGTGAAGGGCAACCAACCTCTGAGTGTTAGACACAGTCCATCCTGGGCACAGGTGGCTAAAAATAGCAGGTCACAGTCACAGTCTATCACTCTCATTCTGCTCAGAGCCCTCCAGCAGCTTCCCACCAGAGGAGGAGCCAATCCCCAGGGTCACAGCCAGCAAGGCCACATATAATCTAGCCTCTTGATATATCCCTGTCCTCATAAACTCACCCTGGCTCAATCCTAAACCCTTTTCTACCCCAGGGCACTTGCACTGTCATGTGCTCTGCCTGGAATGGATGTTCTCACTTTCTTCCTGCCTTCATGGCTCAGGTTCCGCCATCTTCCACTGGATATATACATACCTATGCACACTATCCCTTCCCCTCCTTTTCCTTCCTGACCTCCATTCACAACTGACATATGATGTGTTTACTTTCTGTGCCTCCCATTGAGTGCTCCCATCTCTGGGGTAGGTCTCAGTGCTGCTCTCTGTGCTGACACCCGGCCTACTGTGTTTCTGCTTCATTAAGAGTTACAAGGTATGACCTCGACCCGTGCCTCACCCCCCCCCCATCCCAGCCCAGTGATGCCTCTTCTCAACGTGAGATTGCTGGGCGCTTTAGATCCATTAAGTCCTTCATCTGCCCAACAAGTGCAGGGGCTAAGCGGGGGTCCAAGAGGCTCAGTCACCCATCAAAGCTCAGCCAGCTGACACAGATCTAGGACAAAACCTGGATGTGATTGCAGAGTCCATGTTCTCCTCCTGGCATGCCATGGTGACTGTCCCCGTGCCTATGTCAGTAGGAAGGGCGGAAAGGCCTATTCCACAGGCATGAGGGCTCCCACTCCCCCCACCACACCATCTGGACTGTCCCCAGCTCCCCAGTGGGAGGCAGTCTCTAGGAGCCTCCTCTGCTCTGACTGGAGCTCTCGGCAGTTTGTCCCTCATCCTATTAAATCTCCAAATGTCCCAACTTCCGGAAGCACTCCACGACAGGCACAGTGATTTCCGAACACACCAGGGTCCAGACTCTGTACAACTCACACACATCTGTGCAGCACGGGAGAGGACGGGTGGCCCACCTCGATAATCCTCGCTACTCGGGGGAGGCTGTGATCGGAGGATGGTGGCTGGAGGTCAGCCAGGCAGGAAAGTCTGTGACACTCTGGTTTCTGATTAACCACCAGCAAGAAGGAAGGTTCAAGGAGTGGAGTGCCAGCTTTGAGCAGAAAAAAAAGCCGAGGGACAGCACCCAGGCCCTGAGTTCAAGCCCCAGTACTGGAAGAAAGAAACTTTTAAGAACTGTGAAGCCCTAGAGAGAAGGCAGAAAGCTATATAGAGTGGGTGTCGACATGGGGTGTGGCCCCAAAAGACGGAGGAATCTCCACATTACCACTGCCTTTCTCTGTGACCTGGGAAGCTGTCTGTCCTTGGGCCTTCATTCTAACCAGTCCCACTTCTGGAGAGGGAGGGAGAGGAGAGGAGGGAGAGGAAGAGACAGAGGTGTAGTTTGAAAGCAATGTCTAAACTGCAGCATTTGTGTAGCTATTCATTAAGACCTTGTTTGGGAATTTGGGTTTCCCATTTCCAGCTAATTCAGAGGCAGATGTTGCTTCTATTATTTAAAATTCTCAAAGAGAAGCTTGGCCAAATGGATCGATGGGAGTGAGCACTGGGGAGGAGTTAGTGCTCTTTTGGTCACAAGTTCCAGCACTGATGGGTTTAAAAGGCCATAGGGCCAATTCCTGAACAGTGGGGCATTACTGGGGCATCTAAGGAAGTTGGGAGTCCAACAAAATGGCAGGAATCTCTCCTGCCTCCATCTTTTAGTTGCTGCAGGGAGCAGGGGTGCGGGGCAATTAGGCAATTCTAGAAGGAAGAGTATTTTCGTATTTTCATCCATTCATGTGAAAATCATATGCATGCAAAAATTAGCAGCCTTTGGGGTGTGAAATCTATAAAATAGAAACACAATTTTATATATAGCTAGTTAGCAAATATGAAGGAAAAAAAAAACAAACCTCAGCAATTATAGCCACCCCATATGCTCATTGTAAGACTGCGTTTACTCTCTATTGCTCCCCTTTAAACAAACACTGTGGAGAGACTGGGATAAATAAAGATGCTCGACATTTGAAGAGAAGTGTCTCAGCTGCAGGATTTCTTGCCAACACACTGCAAAATGCCATTTTTCCAAGCCCGACTTTGTGTGTTCCAGAAAAAGGGGAGGAGGGGCTGAGAAATACAGGCCTATCTGCTCCAAAATCCCCACACCGTGGTGGCTGCTCTTTTAGGTAGAGAGTGAGTCTGCTGGCTTGGTCATCTCTCGTTCTTCCTCTGCTGTGACCCACCCTTCCCTCCACAGTCTTAAGCCCAGCAGTTTCCTAAGAGTGTAAGTTGCTGTTGGTTTTGGTGCTGGTATTGGGGCCTGAACCCTAGAGCTTCACTCTCTTGCTTGGCTTCTTTTGCCAAAGGATGGCACTCTATCATTTGAGCCATACCTCTTAGTTCAGGCTTTTTTTTTTTTTTTTTTTTTTTTCCTGCCTAATTATCCATAGGAGGGTCACAGATTTGTCTGCCTGGGCTGGCTTTGAAACATGATCCTCAGCTCTCAGCCTCATGAGTAGGAAGGATTACAGGTATAAGCCAATAGCGCTGGTTGTGATTGTGGGTTTTAATATGTGTGTGTGAGCGTGTGTGTGTGCACGCGCGTGTGTGTGTGCGCGCGTGTGTGTGTGTGCGCGTGTGTGTGTATCTGTAAGTAGTTGTACAAATGAGCTGGCATGGGTTTGTGTTTTTGACAGGCGGGTTTATGTGCTGTACTCCTACGTGGTGTGAGGAGAGTCCTTGAGGCACATCTGGTGGGCTGTAGCCAGTGGTAACTGCCACCTCTGTCATAGCTCTTCTAGGCCAAAGGGCTCCACCTCCTCAGAGATTAGGGCACAGCGAAGGAGCTGTTCCTCACACGCATGCTCTGTGGTTGTTCAAAGGAAGCTTGTCTCCTCAGCTCAGTCACCATCTCTGGGCATTTACTGAATCACCCTGAGTCAGACACCTAAGTTTCAAACTTTCTGGGTATTGACAGGAAGCACCCAAAGCTTCATATTTTGGATTGTCAAGATTTGTCATGCTTAATGAGCAAAATCCCTGCAAAAATTCTCAAGCCCCCCACACCTCCCCTCAAAACAACATAAAACCAAAGTCTGAAGTAGTTCCAGCTGTAAACATTTCTGATGCGGGACAGACGCTCGGCCGGCACTAGATTCTTCTTTGCCCTGGCCTTGTATCAATCCAGGATTTAAGAGAGGATCTCAGAGGCCAGACTGCCTTGAAACTTCTTAACTATGTCTCTCAGCAACCCCACAAGTACAGAGTAGTCCAGCCTCAGGTCCAGGGGCATCTCTAAGGGTTCAGGGCCCACTTGAGCATAGCACATTGGCCATTGACCCAAGTTTGTAACACCTGAACTGCAAATTCTCAGCACTGTCTCGAGGCATGGAGTGGCTGATCTTCTCTTCTTTCTTCTTCCTTCCTCCCTCCCTCTCTTTGTTTCCTTTTCTCTTTTTTCTTTTCTTTGGTGGTATTGGGGTTTGAACTTGGCCTTGGGCTCACTAGGCCAATACTCTACTGCCGAGCCATACCTTTAAAAAGAAGCTGATTTCTTTCAGGATTTTAGGATGAGGCACAGACTGGGACATTCTGGAAAGAACCTTTAGAAAGTCCATTTTGCCACTGACTGCCAAACCAGCTCTGCTGAGTGTGGGTACACGGGGAGTAGGCTGTTGGAGAGCAGGGGAGGAACTCCCACCATGACAGTCAAGAAGATGGGCCACACGAGGCAAGGTGGAGACCAGGAGGAAAGGGGGAGGAAGTCACAAGAGGAAAAGAAATGGCCGGGGCAGGGAAGCCGGCTCAGGGCAGCAGGCAAGCTGAGTATGATGGAGATGGCATGGCAGGTGGCAGAAAGATGTGAGGAATGAATGCCACCCCAGAGGCTGCTGTGGGCACTGCAACTTTCCTCAGGTGGCATCCTGACCTCTGGGTCCTCTGGGAGTCACTTTGGTGAAACACAGTGGGTATGATGGCACGCCATCACTTTGCCCCCTGGCGACTTAAGAGGTAGAGGAAGAGACATGGGGTCTCCTGGGTTCTTGGCTGTGGTAAAATGGACTCATTTGCCAAGGCAAAAGGGAAACAGCAAATGTTTACCAGGTAACTTTAAATATGTCTTGTTCTGGGGCCTGGGCCTCTACATGGCAGCTCCTTGCTTCTTTTTTTTTCCTCAGTGGATCCGGGCTCTAATGGCATGTCTCTTCTCTCAGCATTCCTAGAACTACTGGAGTTTGAACACAGGGCCTTGTGCTTGACATGCAAATTCTCTATCACTTTATCCATGCCTTCAACCCTTTATGCTCTAGTTGTTGCTGTCATTATTGTTGCTATTGTTGTTGTACTGGTCCCCTGGGGCTTGAACTCAGAGGGTGGGCACTGTCTCTGAGGTTTTGTGCTCAAGGCTAGCACTCTACCACTTTGATCCACACTCCCATATCTGGCTGTTTGATAGTTAATTGGAGATAAATAACACCATGCCTGATTTGTTCATTGAGACGGGGTGTTCCTAACATGAACTGGAATCAGCCTGATCTCTGCCTCCTGAGTAGCTTTCTCTACACTCCTTCTAAAGGCAGTTCTTTGTTTTTAATCTGTTTAGCTAATGCTAAAGAGGGAAAAAAATACAATCCGTGTATATTGTACTCCCAAGTGTGCAGCAGTCTAAGGAAGGAAGGATTTGAATCATGTGCCAGCATTTGAAGGGGATTTGACGTGGTGAACAGATATTGACCAATCATGAGCAGTGTCATCTCATCCCTCTCACATCCAGGTGTTGTGGTGCCAAGACTGGCTGGCAAATGGCTATTCATACGAGGAAAGAGATTTCCAGAAGGCAGGCTTGTAAGGCTGTCCAACCCATCCGGTTGGTGGTTTTCTTGTGAAATCTACTCTAGGCTTCTCTGAGCCTTGGGGGAGGAAGGGACAGCTGAGCCTGAATCAGCAGGAACACAGCTGCTTCCAAGAGAAAGGATCGCTCCCCAAGCAATTTCCCAACGGGAAAGAACCCCTGCCTTTGTATGCAGTGTGGTGTCCCTGCTGTGTCCCATGGTTTGGAGCTTAAGTCTGTCCCTATTGCCAAGTGTCTTAGATCTTGTGCTTCTCTGTTCAAGAGGCCCAGCTGAGGAGTTCTAGCCTCCAGAGGCCAACAAGATACAGGACCAGGGGCGAGGAGTTTGGCCTAGTGGTTAAAGTGCTTGCCTAGCATGCATGAAGACCCAGGTTCAATTCCTCGGCACCACATACATAGAAAAAAGCCGGAAGTGGTGCTGAGGCTCAACTGGTAGAGCTCTAGCCTTGAGAAAAGTCCAAGGACAGTGCTCAGACCCTGAGCTCAAGCCCAGGACTGGCAAAAAAAAAAAAGATACAGGACCAGCGGTACTCCTGCTGGTCCTGAGACACATGAAGCCCAGTCAGCAAGAAATAGAGTGAAAAGCCACCCAGAATCAACCAAGGCCCCTGGGTCTCAAGTGGGAGATGCATTTTTGGCTGCTATTTCCTGTATTCTTTGGAGAGACTCAAAGGCTTCCATTATAAGATGATTTGTAAGGTCACAGTATCAGGACTTTCTTAAAATGTGTTATATTCTTTAAGTTTTTGCCAGAGCCTTCAAATAGATGTAGACACCTAAGAGCTGGGGATGGCGGGGGAGAGGGGGCTTCCTTATATTATACGGCAGTTTTCTGAGGTTTTAAATTTGGAATTGATCATATATCGCTATTCCATTTTGCATTCCCTGTAATTCACATCTGCACATGCAGGAAAGCTACTTTTTCCTGCCATCTTGATACAGCTGTAGTTCAGTCCTAGCACCTGGCCACCGGCCCCAGTAGTGGCCTTTAGCTAACCAGGTGATGCTGCTGTTCAGGTCAAAGCCCTTCTACCTCCTGCCAGACGCCTATCTGTCTGGATCAGCCTTATCTGGGCTGGGCTTAGAGGAAGAGCAGTTGTCTCTGTAAAGAGGCTGCTTCCTCCAGAAGCAGGAAAAAGCTCCCATGGTCACTTCTGACAATGGATGTATTTTTGGCAAGGGCAGAGGACATACTTGCAAGCCAGGGGCAAGGGCTGCAAAACAATGCCCTTGGCAGAGACTTTGTGCTCTTCAGTGAGGGGACCTGGGGTCTGCCTCATCCTTCAGAGCCTCATCCTGAGAGGAGTCACGATTTTATTCCCAGAAAACTAGAAATAGCATTTTGGCTCAAAGTGGTAGAGCACTAGCTTTAAGCACAAAAGTTCTGGGACAGTGTCCAGTCCCTGAGTTCAAGCCTCAGCACCGACAAAAAGAAAAAAAAATTCTGAGACCTGAGATAAAAAGTGTCAAACTTAAATAACCTAATGTAAAAAGGTCTGAGGGTATGGCTGAAATGATAGAGCACTTGCCTAGCAAGCACAAAGCCTTGAGCTCAAACCTCAGTTTTATCAACAAAAACATACCACTGCTACTACCAACTACAATAACCCATTGTAATTCTCTCTCTCTTTCTTCCTTTTTTTTTGTGGGTCATGGGGCTTGAACTCTGGGTCTGGGTGTTGTTCCTGAGCTCTTCAGCTCAAAGCTACCTCCTTACCCCTTGAGCCACAGCCCCGCTTTCCATTTCCTAGTGATTAATTGGAGTCTCGAGTTCTTTGTAGCTAGGATTACAGGTGTGAGCCACTTCACCAAGGGCTCTGGAACTGGAAGTTCCAGTGTGTAAAGCAAATTTATTTAGCAATGATAGGTAGTTATTTTGCAAGAAAACTGAAAACAGACTCTAAAGGGTTGCCTCTGGAACAAGCGACTAGGGTGTAGGCTGGCTAGGGGAGCGTGAGGCTCCCTTTTCCTTATGAGCCCTTTCTGTGTCATTTGATTCATCAAACACAGGGATAATAGGCTCTGGAAAAAGAAGTAAATAATAGGAGGGTGAGAAGGCACTGAGGCCCTAGTATGAATGGCTACCTGGTAATCACATGTTTTAAGACAGTGGTGAGGAACTAAGGTGCGGGCTGGAATCCAACTCAACAAACCTTTAGTGTCCATAGATGGCCCAGCTCTTACAGTGGTGACCTGCTTTTCCCAATGTAGATGGGAGAATCTCAGGGACAGTGTAGCAAAAACAATGGGGAAGGCCAGGTGTGTGGCCTAGTGGTAAGAGTGCTTGCCTAGCAAGCATAAAGCCCTGGGTTCGATTCTTCGGTACCACACACACAGAAAAAAGTGGTGCTGTGGCTCAAGTGGTAGAGACTTAGACTTAAGAATGTCCAAGGATAGTGTCCAGGCTCTGAGTTCAAGATCCAGGACTGGCAAAAACAAAAAAAACCATAAACCACCACAACAACAAAAGAATGGGAAGATGGCCACTGGGCAGGAGGCTCAGGGCCAGCGCTGTACTCGAGGGTGTGTAGGGGTTCCATGAGGCTATGGGGAAGCTGGGATACAGCCTGGGACTAAGATGAACGCACATTCAGAGGTGAGCCCCTGGTGCCTAGAACATCTCCAAGTACCGTCTAAGTTCCCTTTTTATTGGAGTCTACAGAAACAGGGTTGGGCTCTATGACTCGGGAAGGAGGACTTTGCAACCCTACTTTGGAAGCATTTCTTCCCTAGGGAAAAAAAAATAGCTACCAGTATGGCAATGGAGAAAAGAGGCCTTGAACCAAAGGAAGCAAACAAAGAAACTTTTAGAGTTAGGAGAGAGCAGGTTTTCCAGGTGTGGAACCCTGTGGCTGGTGCTTCTTCCTCTCCTGACCAGCCTTCCCCAGGGGTCCACCCTCTCCTTAGCATCTTCCCGCTCTCCCCCACCTTCTTTAAACGGAGATCCTCAGATCTCAGCCCCCTGAGGATCTAGGTTACGGGTGTAAACCACCAGCTCCGGGCTCTATACTGCCTCTAACTTTAACTGCCCTTCTCCCATCTTTTCAACCTGTCCTCTGAAACTCAACTCCAATTCCAAGAAGCTTCCTGGGCTACCTGAGGCTACAGATCAGGTTCCTTCTTTAGACTCTGCTAGGGCTTGCTGTCCAGTGCTCCTACAGCCTCTGGTGGGCATTTCTGGTAGGTATAACACATTGTCTCTGATTTGCTGCCTGGCTGGCCTAATCTACCTAGGTGTACAGTGTTGTTTGTGTGGTTCTGTATTCCTCCCAGGAATCTGGAGGTCACAGCCTGCATGGAGAAAGGGTTCAGAGATCTGCTGGCTGTGCATAATTCTGGGCACCCTAGCTTAGAAGGCATGGCGTTTGGTGGAGATGGACTTGAAGTGGGCCAAGTTGTTCTTAAACCAAGCAAGGGAAAAGATAGTAGTAGTCCAATGGGCATGCTTTCCAAGACAATCTCACACTAGCACCACCACAATCAAGTTTTCTCTGCCTCATTCTCGCTTTTTCTACACACACACACACACACACATACACACACACGGAACCTCTCCAATGATACCTCTGGTTTAATCAATCCATCTAGGACTATGACACATATGAAAAACATCCCCGTCACATTGCCACTGACTCTGAGGCTCCATGAAGCTGGCTCCCAGCCAGGTAGCCGCTGTTCCTGCTGGCAAGGCATGGTTTAAAAAAGGAAAGACTTCTACCAGCTCAAAAGAATGCGTGGTGACAGTTGAGGCTCAGCACTTTCGGGCCAGGTCACCAGGGCATCTATTCTGGCACCCGGGGGTGGGGGGAGCGGGGCAGGAAGGGAGAGATCAGGCACCAGCTGGGTCGTACCTGGCTGCGGGAACATCAGCATGTTCTGTGGTGACGTGTGCACGGGCAGCGAGCGGGTCCTCTGCACAGTGCTGTGCGTGCGGCTGGGCATGCTGTTGCTGCCTCCTGGGTTGGCAAACCACAGGTTCTAGGGAGAAGGCCATGGGGGAGGGGGATGGATGTTAGTCTAGACCCTGGGATGGGTGGCAGCAGTGTGTATGGGGGTCCCAAGCCAGAGTTCAGGAGGCCAAAGCTGCAGGGAATGCCCATCTAATATCTAGGGGAGGCTCTGGAGGCTGGAGCTTCCCATCTGTATAGTCATACATTCACCCCAGGTTCCCTGTCAGTTATGGCTTCTGCTCCCACCAGCTCGCTTTCCATCTCCTCCATCTCCCAAACTTCGCTGACCACATTTGACACTCTTCCCTGTCACTTTCCAGGGAAAAGAGTGGGGAGGAGTTCTAGAAATGTTGATGCCAAGCTGGGCGCTGGCGGCTCACACCTATCACCCTAGCTACTCAGGAGGCTGAGATGTGAAGATCCTGGTTGAAAGCCAACCCAGGCAACTGAGAGCACACAGGTAAAAGGTGGGAGCGGGGCATGGTTCAGAGAGATGAGCTCTAGATCTTGTAGCAAGAGATCTGGGACCATGGCAAAAGAGCCATTTGTCACAGACAGGCAGAGAAAGCTCCTTAAATATTGTCCTCTGGAACCTGGAATTGGAGCTGGGAGGTGTTGAGGTAGGTTGGAGGTCAAAGATCAACAGAGCATCTTTCTAAAAGGGCCTCTGGGCAGGATTCCTAAGGCTAACTTGGTGCTCAGCCTTCCAGGCACAGCCTCAGGGTCGCTTGGTCTCCCCTGGAAACCATACAAACAGTGCTGGTTGCCTGGGAGGCATGGGTTCACTGCTTTCTCTTCCTACCCGGGGGTCATCTGGGAAGTCCTGAAGCATCAGGCTCTGAGGCTGGCCACCTTCCACCCCCACCCCGAGGAGGCAGAACAAACCTGTCTTCCTTGCTTCATGATGGTGGGGTTGCCGGTGGTATGGCGTTGATTGGAGCTGACAAATCCACTGGTGCCCAAGAGACCCAGGCGGGCGGAAGGGACATTCCGAGAAGGGATCTGATACTGGCGTGGGTTCCGTCTGCCCATGCCACCACCCACAGAGCCGGCCGTTGGGAGGGAGTTAGATTGCCCGAAGCTTCGACTGCAAGAATAAGAAGAAAGAACCCAGAGACTATCAGTCATTTGTCTGGAGAACCCCGACTGCCGTGGTGGAGTGGTCCATGGGGAGCGCTGGGCTAGCCAGGAGCTGTGATTAAACATTGGCAGCCGCCATCGGAGGGCATGTGGCACGTGACCTGCCTGAGGACTTACACACTGCTCTTCAACCTGCTCACAACCCTGTGAAGTATCCTGTTGACATCTAGAGAAGTGAAACAGAGAGAGCCTGACAATTTTGCTAAGGCCACACAGCCAGCAAGGGGGGTGGGGGGCAGCACTGCATTGTAGGCCCCGGGTGAATAAGAGGACAGGTGCCTTGCAAGCACACAGCAAATGGCAAAGCCAGGACCTGAACGGAAGTGCCCGTCACAGCATGCCTTCAATCACACCGCGTACACTTCCTGTCACACTGGTGCTGCATACTTAGAGGGACAGAGGCTCTTTGGAAGGCTCTAGAAAACAAAGGCCCAGCGTCTGTCTTCTTTAATTCTGGGTTCCTGGCAGAATAAACGCTGGGTGAATGACAGAGTCTCTGCCATCATGATGGTCCTCTAAACTCCACCGCCTGCCTAATCTGTGGGCGGAACAATTATGAGATGACAGACAGTGTCTCACTGTCCCTGCAGCCTGGGCTTTTCGAAGGCCAGCAAGTCTCCCAGTGACTCCTGGGTCCAGGCAGGAGGCTGCTCTCCCGGGGGTTGGGTGAGCTCAGCACTGAAGAACTCATGTTGTTCACCAGCCTCAGTTTTGGGAGGTTGCACAGCAGCCAGTGGAGATTTCAGGAACCAACGCATTCTTTCCAAGAGAGTCAGAGGTTTCCGTGGACATGCATTACTGCTAACGGCCACTAGATGTCGCAGACTTGCTGGTCCAGCTACAGGGGGGAGCTTGTATCAGGCCTGCGAGGAGAGACTCAGCAGGCAGGCTGACGTAGCTAAAACCAGAGAGGGGCCCTGCAAAACAGTCATTTCCTGAGCCAGGCAGAGTTGTGCATGTGTGTGGGAGGGGATTGTCTGGACCAGCAGTGCAGAAAAGCTCAGAGCAACATCCCTTTTCTCCCCTGGATTCCTAAATTTCCTAGGAAGATAGGGGGGTGGGGAAAAGAATTCTAGGCTTGGTTCCTTTCTTCTTCCAGGCTTTTGTGGCCAGAGTGTGTTCTCCATCTGCAGCCAAAGAGGAGGAGGGCGCTGGAGGGTTCTTGGTGTCTTTGTCTTCCCTCCCCACTTTTCCTTTTTTTTTTCCCACAAGAATATGACTTTTAATTTGCAAGAAGAAATTAGGGACAGGGTCCTGGGTGGTGTAAGTGTTTCTTTGAAAGAAGAAAAGTTTTTTCTTTTTTGTTCCCTCCCCCCTTGTTTCTTTTTAAGAAAAAATGTGAAAACTAGTTCCTTGATTTCTGGAATCAGAATTTTGGCCACCTGGCAGATGATTCAGGATTCTGCTAAGATGTTTTTCCTTATTTAGTGTGGATAGTTTTTCTTTTCTTTTTTTTTCTCACTTTCCATTTTGGTATGATTTTTCAAAAGTTATTTCATATGCAAAACACAGCAGTCAATGAATGTTGCTAAAATGATTTGTGCTTCCAGGAAGGCAAGATTTTCTTCCTTGCATCCTTTCTTGCTCTTTTTTTCTTTTCTTTCTAAATTTTATTTTAGGATCTTGCTGTGTATCCTAGGCTGGTTTGGTCACCCTGGTTAGGATTACAAATTACAGGTATGTGCTACTATGCTAGGCTCAAGAGGATTCCATTACAGGAGAAATGAGTCACCTCAGGACTCCTAGAGTTGGGACTCATCTGTTTGGGAAGGCAGAAGAGAATCTAGAAGGTTCTGGGGAAGGATGTGACTGTAGGAGTTTGGGCAGGCCATTCTCCTGATAAGGCCTGAGAAAAAAGCCTTCATGGGTTATCACAAAGCCAGATTTGCCAAGGGTTGCCACAACTGGTACCTGAATGAACACTTAATTAAGATCACTAAGCTTAAGGGAATAATCATGCTTCCTGGGGCTACAACCAAGTGGCAGGAGTAAGCTTTCCTCATTCTGTTCTGCCCATCTGTGTCTCTCCTTTGCCGTCTAAGTCGAACTGATACCATTACCTTGAAATGCACGAAAAGTCTTTGGTAAAATAACATGAATAAGAGGCAATTAATTTAGGATTTGTGATAATTCAAGCAGGGACTGGGCTGTGGTTATTTGGTATCATGGGAGAAACAGGTCGTCCAAGCAAATTAATAGCATAAAACGATCTCAGTGGAAATAGTCATGAAAACAAAGCATTTTTCAGGGTTTTTAGCAGCATCCAAGAGAACAGCCACATTTTGGGGCTGAATTCATTCTTTCTTATTTAATCAATGAAAGAGATCGATCAGGATTCCCACCTGGCAAACCTGATCCAAGCCATAACTGATAATTCTGGAGAGGTGGAGTCTAATACATGACTACCTGAGCAGAGTTTTGTGACAAGTATGGCTCATGGAGGCAGCAGACAAGCTTTGGGGAGGAGGAGCAAAGAGCTGGAATGCCTTATCTTCAACTTCAGCATGCCAATACCAACTCCTTCCTCTAGGAATTTACATCCCCAGCACCTGGGGCTGCAGTCAGGTTCTGGCATGTCCCCTTGCTTGACAGAAGTCAATGTAGAGGAAGGGATGGGGGAGAGGATAGAGGTCTAAACTGTATTTCATTCAGGTCTTTAGGGAGTAGATGGGGCTGAGGCCAGCTGCCAGCACTGCAGTCCCATAGGGCTGGCCATATTGTTGCTTTACTGGAATCTTTCTCCTTTCTTTTCCTCCCCCCCCCTCTCTTTCTCTCTCTCCCTCCCTCTCTCTCTTTCTTCCTCCTTTCTTCCTCCTCCTTTTCCTCTCTCCCCCTCTCCTCCTCTCTTTTCCCCCTTCTTCCCCTCCCTCCTCCTCCTCCTCCTTTTGGTTGGTCATTGGGCTTGAACTCAGGGTATGGGAACCATCCCTGAGCTCTCTTGCTCAAGGCTAGTGCTCTACCATTTTGAGTCTCAGTGCCACTTTCAGTTTTTAAGTGCTTAGTTGGAGATAAGAGTCTCACAAAGACTTTTCTGCCCAACTTTTTTGCCTGGACTGGCTTTGAGCCATGATCCTCAGATCTCAGTCTCTTGAGTAACCAGGATTATAGGTGTGAGACACCACTCTCCTCCAGCTTGGAATCTTCTGGCTCTTCCATGGTGAAGAAGCACGGAGCCAGGACAGGCCCGGCCTGCCTGATCCAAGCTCCACTGTCTCCCACACAATCTCTAAATTGGGATTAAGAATAGCAGCTCTACCTCAGAGTTGTTGCAAGGATGAAATGTATCATATTTTTAAAATACTTGGCTATCACTTGGCTCATAGTATGTGCTAAATAAATGTTTGCTGAATAAAAAAAAACAGTGCTATATGCAGTCATAGGATAACTGTTATTTTTTTTTTTTGCCAGTCCTGGGCTTGAGCTCAGGGCCTGAGCACTGTCCTTGGACTTTCTCAAGGCTAGAGCTCTACCACTTGAGCCTCAGCACCACTTCCGGCTTTTTTCTATATGTGGTACGGAGGAATTGAACCTGGGTCTTCATGCATGCTAGGCAAGCACTTTAACCACTAGGCCCAACTCCCAGCCGATAACTGTTTTTTTTTAAAGTCAATCTTTATGAAGACTTTTCACAAACTCCAATTGGCTTTATCACCTTCAAATACTACAGAACAGTGATGCTTTAAGGTACATTTATGTCAACAAATACCCCTACACTGTAACACCAAAGCGTCTTTTTGTATACACACTAAGGAATGAAATGAATTCAGAACTGTTAGGTGCAAGGAAAGATGTTATGAGCTGTCCGTTCATGTCTCCAAGGCGTAAGATAGAATGTGGATTTTCTTATTTCTGAATGACTTCCCTGTCCTTCTAGGCTGAAGTCCAGTCTCCTTCTACTGTTCCATCTCACCTAAGAACTAACACTCAGCCCACCTTTATTACGCAATCAGATTCTTCCATTTAAAGCAATATTAAGGGTAACAGGTTGAAAAGTACCCCCAAGCTTATTTTTAACTGCATCCAAGAAGTTGAAGTACTATGAAAAATCATTCTCGAATGATTCTGCTCTACTATTAGACTGCAGCTCAGACCAAAATAGACTAGCACTGGGCTCTTCACCCCGCCACCAACTATAATTAGCTTTTCTGCAGCTAGAAGGAAGGGAAAAAAATGATACTAGCACTTAAGGTGCTGAGAGAGGAGCCCACTTTGGTTGAGGCCCTGGTTGCAGAGCAGCGCCCATGCTTGCCAGGATTCATGAATTCATACCTGCTCTGTCTGTCTGGGCCTCTAGTCTAGTGCCATCATCCCGACAGTGTGAGTTGCGTTACAGAAGCTTATATGCCGTTCTATCTCTGGGAATTCTCTCTCTAAACAGCCATTTCCCAACCCCCACCTGCTTAAGGGGTGAGATTCAGAACTGGCCACCGGACATCTGTATGGACAAGGATGGAAGCTCAGTTAGAATCCTGCCCCAGCGCGTGGGCATGCAGTGAGGCACTAAGAAAATCACCCCTGTATCACAAAGGACAAAACCCCAACATACTTTCTTTGCTGTCGATATCCCGATATGTCTAGAAGGGTTTTCCGAGGGAAGGACCGAAAGAGCTTCTGCACCTGCTGTTTCCATGACAACAATCTTTTTTTCTGCGTCTCTGTAAATGCCTGCAAAAACAAAACAGGACTTTTAAATGGGTGACGTAGCCTGGTATTATAGGGAGAAACATACAATTAACAGGGGAAGGGTATCGGTGTCTCTGCAGTTGCCTTTTTGTCACCTGTTTTCAACCTGGTCCAAACAGCAGTCAGGATAATTTGGACACTGTCTTGGAAGATCCCAGTTTCACAGCCCTGGCTGCACCTGGGAAGGTATCTACATTATTCTTTGAATTATCATATATATATATATATATGTTGTTTTTTTTTTTTAGTTGCATTTCTGGCTGATCAAAACCTAGCCTTCCTGGCCTCTGACTCCTCTCTGGATACTACTCATTACCTAAGAATGAATTGTGGAATTGATTTCTGAATACCCTGGCTTTTGCAGCTCCCTGCCTTTTCATAATCAATGGAAATTCTAAGCCACTCCAAAAATCGATCTTCTTGATGGGGTGTGGTCACCCTGGAGGGGTTCTCTGGGACTTCAGATACTGGTGCATATTCTCTGGATTTTAAGGGTGTTGCTGAGCTATGTCTCCTTAAGTGGTCCTACACCCTGCTATAACCCCCAGTGCACTGGCTGAGACTATACCTTGCCAGGAGTTTCAGAAAAAGAGATAGATTTGATGCTTGCAAGGCTTTTTCTAGGTAAACTTGTGTGTAGGGATGTTTGCCTACCATACCACAACTATGTTAGGAATCTTCTTTTTTTGGTTCATCATGGGGCTTGAACTCCCAGGCTGGGTGATGTCCTTGAGATCTTCAGCTCAACGCCCTACTCCTGGAGACACAGGGCCACTTCTGGTTTACTGGAGATAAGAGTCTCACAGACTTTAGTGCCTGGGCTGGCTTTGAACTGCGATCCTCAAGATCTCAGCCGTTGCTGGGATTAGAAGTGTCAGCCACTGTGCCTGGCTGTTAGGAATCTTTTTATGTATGGTTTTTGCATTCGCCATAGCTCAGGAACATGAGTCTCTCAATGCAATGACCCTCAAATTCATAGTATATTGACATCAGCCAAGAAGACTGGGTCTCTTCCACATCCCAGATTCTGACTGAGAACATCCAGAGGCCTGACTTAGAAGATGGGGTTCGTAGTAAGTGCTCTGATGATTCTGAAGGAAGATCAGTTAGGTAAGGACCCCATGTCATCTCTGAGTCCCCCATTAAATGCCTAAAGCACGAAAGCCATGGGAAATCTACCTGATTTGATTGATTAGCAGTCACAACACCAGATAACAAATCCCAAGTGGTTGTGTCGATAAGGCATGAAATCTTTCATGTAGCAATAAAATATTACTTAAAGTAACAGGCCAAATGACTAGTTCCCATAAAGGAAACAGATTCTTTACATGAAGAAAAAAAAAAGGAAATGACAGCTTAATTTTCTCCTGAGGATGTGTAATCTTTTAAGGAGCAACACAGCAGAACTCTGTGGGCAAAAGCAGAGCAATGACATTGTAGACACGTTGACTTGCAAGTGCCTTCCTCCTGCGTGGCCTTAGCTGATGCCAGTGAGGATGCACACCCGGTGTGTGTGGGGGGGGGGTTGCCCAAAGGACACAGGAAAGTTCCATCAGAGAAGAGGGCCAGGGCCCCACGAATACAGGTGAGGGCGTGGTCCCCCCCTCTGTGGCTCGCCTCCATGGTCATCTCACTTGCTGGTAATGCTCCCTGAGCATCTGTCTACCATGTATGCCTGGACAAAGGGCATTTGTTTCTACTGGATTCATAAAGATGGAGAAGAAATCTTGCTTTAGATTATAGGGAGGACACAAGATAACCACTAAGTGATCGAGAAGACTTGCGTGAGAAGCGTCCAGCCCAGGGACGGCTTGTACGAAGGGTCTGGATCCAGATGGGCAGGGGGTGAATCCTGTACATTCTTAGGCAAGCTCTGCTACCCAAGCCTCCCTTCCTACTGGAAACTGAGGGTGATGCTACCTTGCCCAAAGAGACATTGGGAGGATGCATGGAAGCAACCCACAGAAAACATGGAGAATTACTGGTGCTCTTAGTGTCTGATGCACACTGCACACTGCAGCCAGATGTCTGAAATAAGAGGTTTTGGCTACACAGAGTAGCACTTTGGGGATGGACAATGAGAGTTCTTCACATTCAGTCATATTCAACTTTGACCTTTGGCCCCAATAGCAACACAATCCAAATGGCATCATGGTCTCAAAACAGAGCTAGTCTGGAACCAGATGGAGGAACATTTGGCTTGATGTGCAGGAGAAAGAGATAAAAGAACAAATGATTTACTTCATGCACATCCTTCCAAGAACATCATTACATGGCGTCAGTACACAACATCTCCCAGAGTGACAGCCTCTAAAAAGATGAAATACGGACACAGAGCTGTCCCATACAGCGCCCAGGAATTTTTGGGCTCATGGAGTTCGGGGCTGCAGAAAGGGACTGTTCCCTTGGCATGCAGAGTGAAGATGGTGGCTCTTTTCTCATGTGGAAGCCATACAAGGAGCAGGCCACAATTAGGCTGTGGTGGTTCCAGGGATGTGTGATAACTGTATTCTGTGCCTGCAAAGTAGTGCTAATGGCTGGCATTGCATCACCCACTTGCCCCTCCACTGGCAGCCCAATGTTTTGGGGATATGGTGAAGAAGAGACTACCCAAATATCACCAAGCCAGCCAGTTCAGAGCGCTTTGTCCCTGTCAGGCCCAGACCAATCCATCTGTCTGGAGGAAGATGGCTGCAGCCTGTCCTCTCGTTTATGCGTCAGGTGAAACATCTCAAGAAACAAAAACCTATCGTCCCAGGAAGTTAGAACAAGAAGGCTGACGGCCAGACTCAAGTGGTAGAGCACTAGCAAGTGAGGCCCTGAGGGAGGGAGGGAGAGAGCTGAGCACCAGTGGCTCTAATCCTAGCGACTCAGGAGGCTGAGATCTGAGGATCCGTATGAAGCCAACTCAGCAAACAAATCCAAGAGACTTTCATCTCCAATTAACCAGCACGAAGCTGGAAGTAGAGCTGTGGCACAAGTGGTAGAGTACCAGGAAAAAAGCTAACACCCTGGTCCTGAGTTCAAGCCCCAGTACCAACACACACACACACACACACACACACACACACACACACACACACACACACACACACACACACACCCCATCAAGAAGCCTGGGATATTAAATCCAGGACTCAAAGCAATTGGTTTACAGAAGTAAAGCTCTGAACGTTCCTCATCTTTCTCTCACTACTCCCAGGACTTGTTGCTTTCCACTCTAGGGAGGAAGGAAGGGGTCTTGGTTTAGTCAAAACCTTCCTGCTTCCAGCCTTCTGAAGCTCTGGCACGCTGGGGCTGTCTGGAAACTAGCTTCACCTCAGCCAGGACTGGGGATTGGGCCTCCAAGGAGAGGGCATGCTGCTCATATAGAATAACCCCTGGCTGTGGAAAGTTATTCAGGTGGCGTTTGCTCTTTCTGGAAATTAAGTTAATAACGTCTTGAGCAGCACTTCTTCCCTTCCAGAACAGTTGCTGGGCTCGTCCATCGTGTCGTAGATTCAGGCAGGCAGCCATGTCACAAAGATCCTTCCTGCCCCTATTATAAGCCAGGCTCCTGTGGTCAAGGTCACTTGAGACCACCTGGTGCTGTATTTGCTCTAAGTCACATGGGGCTCCCGGAGAAACAGAGAGGAATGTCCAGGATGTCCAAACAGCGCAGGCAGGATAGCACAAGATTGAGAAGCATCAGGCCAACGAGGAAGAGAGTGGGTAAAAGCAGTGACTACTCACCTCATGAATGAGACACTTGTCTATGAGCTGTAAATAGGAACTTATATTTTCCTCATCAGGTCTGGAGACCAAGAGCTGTGCACACAAAGCAGGAGGCTGGGATATTGTTTGAGAGGTGGCTGGAGGACTCATATTTGGCTAGAATGTACCTTGTCCTCTACTGTCTCGAAGGTTGGGGACAGTTCTCCCAGGAGATATCCTGGCTCAGGTTCTGGGGTCCAGCAGCCACCACTCCTCTTCCTTTGCACCCTCGAGACTCTTACGTAGGTTCATTTTCCTTTCATTTTTTTTTTTGTTTTCTTGAGTGCCAGTTCTAGAGCTTGAATTCAGGGCCTTAAGCTCTCACTTGGTGGCTGTTTGTGTTTTTTGCTGATGCTCTACCAACTTGAGCTATAGCCCTTTTCCCCCCCAGTGGCATGGATTTTCCTGCTCAGACTGGCTCTGCGTCTCCATCTTCAGATCTCAGCCTACTGAGCAATTAGAATTACAGGGTGACCCATCAGGGCCTGGCTGCCCTCGAAAGTTTTACTGTCAGTTTTGTTTGTCTCACATCACCCTCATCCCATAAGCTACCTAGCTAGGGACAGGGCCTACATACTCAATACTTTTGGAATGAATGTATTGTAGCATCCTTCAGTGTGTTTTTGCCTTCCCTGTTCCTGGTTTTTCTCCCTCCCCTTAGTGCCCCCCCCCCCACAAGTGCAGAATCCTGATTAAAAGTAGTCAAGGGGCTTGTGGCATGTGGCGTTGTCCCTTGCTAAAATCCATCTACAAGTAAGCACTTTCGGCCCTGATCATCATTAGACAGTGTCTGGTGTCTGGCTGCTCTTGGTAAACTATTACAAATATTTTATTATGATTTTTAAGGGAAAAAAATCCAGGACTGAATATTTCAGAGGATGGAGCAATTCTGTTTCCAACATAGGCCCCTAAGCTAACACTGTGACACAGGGCTGTGGGCTCAGCACTGGAAACTGGAATGCATAAGCATTCACACTGCTTACAGAAGACCAACCAACTATAAAGATGAAGGTTTGGGGGCAATAAAGATAGAGTGGCTGGATGGAGCCCCAGGGGAGACACGAGGTACCACATATGGTGGATTGCATCAGACCAGGGGAACAGCAGAAAGCCCCGAGCACAGAAAGAGACCCTCGCTGGGCAGGTGGGCACACCTAAGTGGAAAGGGGTCCGTCTAGGCTGCTGTACTAGGTGCCTCCTCCCCAAGGCCCACCGGCCTCCTGGAGTTCTGCCTGTAAGTAAAAGTGAGGAGACCTGGGGGTCCCTGTGTTATTGAATCCCAAGTTCAGATAAGCTGTCTCTGGGACTGTGGGTATATGATAAGGAGGAGGGTTCCACGCACATCTGGATTAGAGGCCCAGCTCCCTCCCTCTCTGTGTGGGCAGGGGGAGGAGGGAGGAGCAGTGATCAATTCAACTGTGCCCAGAACTCTGCCTGGCTCTGTCTGGGAAGACTACCACATTCTGAGAGTTTCATAGGCACACTTCCAGCTTGCCTCGGTTTCCTTCCAAAAAAATATATGACAAATATAGTTCCTATAAAAACCACAAACCCAAACAGCTGAGTAGCTACAAATCCACACACATCCATACACACACACCACAAGAGAGCTCACTATTTCCTTTCTGCATCTTTTCTTCCCTCCAATTTTCCTGCCCTAAAAGGCAAAAATGTTTCAACACCAGCTTTAAAAGACTTGAAGACGCCCAGAGCTCAGTGGCAGAGCTCCCTGTTCCCCAGTCCAAGCAATTTTTCTGGAATTGAAATCCTCTCAACTATCCTTTCATGTCTAAGCTTCTGGTCTAGATGAATCTTGGCTCATTTGAGACAAGCACCAGGCTAGTTTTGCCTGAGTTAATACTAATGACCATCCACTCTTCCACAACAACTTGTTGGACAACAAAATGATCACATCACAGCAACTCTGAGAACGATCTCTAAGCAACGAGGAAGAGAGTTGGGTAAAAGCAGTGACTACTCACCTCATGAATGAGACACTTGTCTATGAGCTGTAAATAGGAACTTATATTTTCCTCATCAGGTCTGGAGACCAAGAGCTGTGTGCACACTGTAAATTGAGGAGGGAGGAAAAAAAAAAACAAACCATGAATGAGACCCACACATTCCCATGCTAACCTCTGAAATCTGTTTCTGATTTCCTTTCAAGGATCAAGGCCTTGTAAAGTATGTGGGCCTGTGGCATTAGATAAGTCTTGAAAAAAACCCAAAATGCCAGGAGGCTCCTCATTCCACTGAAGTCAAAGGCTTGTTCACCATGGGAGCTTCTTGGGTTAATTCCTGTCATACCAGTCTATATTAAGCCTTGGGCCGGCAGGCCTGAGACAGATATTTGGTGAGAGAAGAGCTGAGGATCCTCAGTTCTGCCTGTGCAAGTGGCTCTGAGAGGGGGCTTTGCAGAGGCCTCAAAGTCCCCTGACATGGGCAGACAGCCCCACCCCCCCACCCCCAATCATGAGCCACATATTCAGTGCTATGTGGCCAGGAAGTGGCATTTACATGGAGGAACCAGGCTGGCACTCTTTTTGGGGCTGTGAGGTGTGTGGGAGGAACCTGCCACTCACCACTGGAGGTTATTTTCGCAAACTGATGTGTACATTTATGCACACACAGGTTCACCTACACACTCATGGGAGTGCCGGGAAAAACAGCTGTTAGTCAATGGACAGAGGACACACAAGAAATGGGTTTCTCCTAGCCAGCTTTTTTGGTGGTGGTGGTGTGTGTGTATGGACAGCCAGAGAGTGAGACAGGACTTGCAAACTCATCACGTATAAAACCTGGTCCTCCTGCTGGATTTTCCCTACTCCTGAACAGCCTATCACATAATCTCACTTATTTCATAACTTTGCACTCAAGTTTTCAATATAGCAGTATTCGTGATTAAGAAAAAAACCAACAAAACTAAGACATTGTCAGGCACTGGTGGCACACATGTCTGTCACCCCAGTTACTTAAGGAAGCGGAGATTTGAGGATTATGGTTCAAAGCCATCCTAAGTAGCAAAGTATGGGAGACTTACAGCCGATTAACCACCAAAGCACCAGAAGTGAAACTTCTAGGAAAGCACTAGCTTTGAGCAAAAGAAACTTTAGAGAGAGCACCCAGACCCTGAGTTCAAGCCCCAGGACTTACACACAGGGTGCGTGGACGCATCAAACTATATAATGTTCTAAAACAAACAACCCATATCAGGCTACAGAAAGACATGTGTGTAAACCTGGAGACGTGGTCCAGGTTTTCCAAACTTAACCATGACTACCTTTCCAAAGGAAGATGGCGGGGCACGGAAGGGACATCACACACTGAATTATGAATCCTGAGAATGTCTCACACAGCAGTTACAGTGTACACAGCAGTAGTGCCAGAGGGCTGTGGTCTCCTTTTGTCCCCACCTCAGGGGCCAGGTAGATAGTCCGTAATAGCTGCCCTCACAGGCAGGGCAGGACTGCATCCTTACTCATGGAGAGAACTGTCCTATTCCAGCATGGCATAGGATGGGTGGGGCGGGGAGAGCGCGGCCTGCCCTGGCAGTCAGCCCCAGGGCAGCTGTGGCTCATCATCTGTCTTAGGTTTCAAGGCTTTTTGCTTTCTTTGGACAGTACTGGGGTTTTGAATTCAGGACCTCACACTTGTGAGGCAAGTGCGGTAGGAACCCACGTCCCCAGGCCCTGGTTTCACTGCTATGCTTGGGTTAGGGCTCTTCTTTCCTGCCGGTATGAACACCTCTCTTAGGCTTTCTACAGTTGTCTCAGACTCTTCTGCTGTGGTTGGTTGTCAACTTCAGCCCTTCCATGTTCACTTTCCTAAGTAGCCAGGATTCTAGCTGCGAGCCACAGGTGCCCAGCTAGGAAGGGTTTTGCCGCTGCTGTTGTTTTAAGGATTTGTTTTAGAAGTGGTTAGTTCTCAGCTCTGCGGTAAGGCTCAGGTATCCACTTCTGTTGGTGGAAAGTTGGTTCTTTAAAATGGTCCAAAATATTGGACAACAAAGGTCAGAACCTCTTTCTAAGGAAAAGTATCAGCATTCATCCCATTTTAAAAAATAATCAAGATTTCAGGTGAATCCTCGCATCAAACACAAATGATTCTAAAGGTGGGTATTTTTTTTTTTGTCAGCTGTGGGGCTTGGACTCTGGGCCTGGACACTACCCCTGGGCTCTTCAGCTCAAGGCTACCACCCCACCCCCGGAGCACAGCACCACTTCCCCAATGCTGGGCATTTTTAACGATACAGATGTGAGGTTCTAAGGCACGGGCAGGTAGGGGTCAGTGCAGGTAGGACACTCTGCCCTCGCAGGCCTGTGCACAGTGGATGCCAGGACAGTTCTCAGTCTAGGCCAACTGTATGTACAGGCCAGTGCCGCTGTGGCTCACTTTGTGCATCCACTACTGTGTGTCACATATCAATGTTCAGTAGAGATTAAAACTGTCCCACGCCTCTATCCTAACTAGTCAAAGAGGCTGACATCTGAGGATCAAGGCCACCCTGAGCAGAAAAGACCCTGAGCAGAAAAGTCCCTGAGACTCTTATCTCCAATTAATCACAAACAAGTGAGAGAGGAGCTGTGGCTCATGTACAGAGAGCTAGCCTTGAGCAAAACAAAAACAAAACCAAAACCAAAAAAGCTAAGGGCTCAGGCCCTGAGTTCCAGCCACAGGACTGGCACGACCTCCAGGATATTGAAACAAAAGCCATATAACGAATGATTGTTGTCCTTAATGTACTATGTTGTCTCTCATCTCCTTTGCTGTCCCTTGGGTATCTCATATTGTTACAGTACCTCACTTTGTTATCTGATATATTGAATTTATTTGTATTTGGTTATTTGAAATTGGATAGGGAAGGGGGAAAACCAAGACGGGTTGGGGGTTTGGGAAGGAGGGTAATGGGACCAAGACATGTGAAAGGGTATCAATGTATGTGAATTAATGCACCTTCTATCTGGCAAATATCATGTAACCCTTTTACTAATTACAATAAAAAAATAATAATAATTATAGTAAAAAAAGAAAATTAGAAATGGGTTTCTGAAAATAAATAAATAGAATGCTCTGACAGTACTACACAAAACAGTAATAGTATAATATGACATTCAAGCAAACCAATGAGCACAATCCTGTGTGACTTGGGGTAGGTTAAAGAACACAGGGGTTGTGGACTGGTGAGGGGGTAGCGCACCCAGCTGGAGGGGAGAAGGGTTCAGGAAGTTTTCCTGACCCACACATTGCGTCTGAGCTGAGACACAGGATGTGGAGATGTAATATGGGTGAGGAGAACGGGTGGAGGGCAGGGGAGTTGCAGACCCTTGGAAATGGGTGGGGTGGGGCGCTATAAGAGAGATCACTGAGGAGATGATCACAGGTACTCCAAGCCACCAAACACAGTGTCACTGCGTGGTTCTTCACTGCGGCTCCTAATGAACCAGGAGGGGCTGGGCTCCACACAGAGGAAACAGGTGCACCAAGGCTAAGGAGAGAAGGCACACGCTTCTGAGAACTCAACATGAAGTCTGTTTTGAGTGCAGATGGAAGAGGCTGGTGGAGGTAGCCAGGGAACAGGTGAGTCTTTGGGGGAGACATCAGGTAGGGTGTCACCTTGCTTCATCTAGCACTGAGGTACAGTGATGACCAGTGTGCAGTGGAGAAGCTGTGAGGTCCAGCTCCGAGCCCTGCCAGCAGCTGTGTGTAAACCTTGGTGGACTGCTTGGCCTGTGTGCCTCAGGGTCTACTAGAAAGAAAGCGAGCACGGAGGGGAGGGGCAGGGGATTAAGATGCCTAAGTGAAGCACAGAGAACTGTGTCTGGTACCAGTAATTATTAAATAACCACAAGCTCTTAGCAGAAGATCATTATGTACGAGGGTCCAATCTGAAGGAAGAATGGGAACAGGCAACACAGAACCTGGACAGAACAGGTCGACACTGAGAATTTCTATACAGGTTATTCTTGGTTTTGGTTTTGTGCCAGTTTGGGGGCTTGAGCTCAGGGCTTAAGTGCTGTCCTGAACACGGCATGTGTGTGTGTGTGTGTGTGTGTATGTGTTTATCATGGGGCTTGAACGCAGGGCCTGGGGATGTCCCTGAGCTATTTTGCTCAAAGCTAGCACTCTACCACTTCAAGCCACAGCTCCACATCCGGTTTCCTGGGGGTTAACTGGTGATAAGAGTCTATGGGCCTTCTTGCCTGGGCAGGCTTTGAACCACAATCCTCAGATCTCAGCCTCCTGAGTAACTAGGGTTACAGGCATGAGCCACTGGCACGTGGCATAGGTTGCTCTTTTAACGTCGCAGTTTGTCCTTTCTGCCACTGCTGCTTTGGGGAGCTATCCTGAGCTGAGGAAATAAGCTGTCCCAGAACTGGTCCAGGACCAGAGAGGCAGGAGTTCTGATCTCTGCACCACACACGCCCTGTCTCTGTAGTGAATCCAGTGCCATCTGTGGGGACAAGTGACGTGCAGAATGGAAGTTCTCCAGGCCTGGGTGAGCGATATCGTCAAGAATACCTTTCCCCATGACGCGTGTGAACTGCCCGGGCAGGTCCCCCTCTGGCAGAGGGGCCACGGCCAACTCCCCATCACAGCTGCTCAGCTGGTGTGGCTGCAGGCCGCCGCTGGCCCCTGCAGCGGCAGCGCTGGCCACGGAGCCGTCCTTGCAGTCCGGGTTGGGGTTCTCAGGAGCCATCAGGGAGGGCTGGTGTGGAACTGGTGGCTCCTGGAGGCGAGCCTCAGGGGCGGCATTCGGGGAGCTGTAGGCCTTGATGGGCGTCAGGATCATCTGGTGTAGCTCCTGGAGGGGGATGCGCAGGCTTCCCCCCTCGATGATGTCCTGGATGTGAGAGGGGAAAGACCACTGTGAGGCTCCTGCACCCACCGCCTGGTGCCATTGCGAGACGGGGCCCTGAGCCGTAGGCCCTCTGTGGCACAGCTTGACTGAGTTCACCCTCTTCTGACACCCACCCAGGCGGAAACAGCTCCTGTGAGGATAGGCATCACCCAGAAACCTCACCACGGCCTGGAGACCACCAAGATGTGCTCAGGTTCCTTGCTTTCCTGCCTTCCTCTGGGGCACTCTGTAGAATGTATTTCTTGCCAGGCATGGTGGCTCATGCCTGTAATCCTACCTACTGAGATCTGAGGATCATGGTTCAAAGCTAGCCTGGGCACTCAGACCATGAGACTCGTATTTCCAATTAATCACTAGAAAATGGGAAGTGGGGCTGTGGCTCAAGGCACAGGGTGGTAGCCTTGAGCTGAAGAATTCAGGGACAGCGCCCAGGTCCACCCAGAGTTCAAGCCCCATGACCCACAAAAAAAAAAAAAAAACCCAAGAAAACAAGAATGTATTATTTCTTCTCTTGCTTTTTTCTTCCAGGGCTGGGGATAAGCTCAGTGCCTTGAGATGGCCAGGCAATGCTTTACCACATGTGTTACACTCCTGGCCTCTTTGCTTTTGTCTCCTAACTTTTCAAGGCCTCATGCCTTGAGCTTCCTCTCTCTCAGCCTCCTGAGGCGCTAGGATTACAGATATGTACCACCAAGTCTGGCTGTGTGTTTTATCCAATAGTCACACACCTCACAAGTTGTATAGTGAAGCTGGGTCCAGTGTAGGATTTGTTAGAGGCCTAGAAACCTGTTCCTATACTTTCACCTAGCCCATGACACAGCAACACAGGGGAGTGATTAATAATAGCTGGGTGCCCGTGGCTCGCGCCTGTAATCCTAGCCACTGAGGAGGCTGAGAACGGAGGATTGTGGTTCAAAGCCAGCCTTGACAGAAAAGTGCATGAGACTCTTATCTCCAATTGACCACCAAAAAGCCACAAGTGGAGCTATGGTGCAGTGGTGCAGCACTAGCCTTGAACAACAACAAAAAACTCAGGCCTTGAGTTCAAGTCCTACAATGAGCACAAAAAGAAAGGAGGGAGGGAGGGAGGGAGGTAAAGAAGGAAGGAAGGAAAGAAGGAAGGAAGGAAGGAAGGAAGGAAGGAAGGAAGGAAGGAAAGAAGGAAGCAAGCAGGTAGGCAGGCAGGCAGGCAGAGCTAGGAAGGCGTGTTCCAGGCACAGGGCATGATGCCCTGTGGTAGGAGCAAGTTATCCGTAGCAGGAAGGCAGGGTAGAGCAAGGTGAGAACAGAGGGTGGGAAATGGGATTTCCCTCCCCCACCCTCTTTAGAACTTATTCTAAACTTATTCTACGTTTTCAACAGAGGAATGATGTTCCAGAAGGGGGATCTGGGATATGTGACTTTGTATGTTGCCTAATAACACTGGATTATAACAGCATATTCCATTACACTGGATACTACTCGTTAACAAAGGGAATGAAAGTTGGTTCTGGAGGGATCAAGTCTGTCTAGGCACTGGTGGACAGGGGCTGGGGGCTGGCTCCTCCCTGGCACAGTGTGGGGTCAGGCCCTAGGCCACAAATGTGGCTCTCAATGCTTTTGCAGTTTCTGCTCTTGCTGAAACTCAGACCTAACCCTGCCACCAGGGCCCTGGTTACCGGTGAAGTGCGCACTCTTCTGGAATAGTGAGAGCAGAATTTTAAGAACTTGATTGCTGTACAGATGCAAACCACTGGGATCCTCTTTTACCAACATTTTTTTTTCCTATTTGGCCTTATTGATAACTGATAATTGAACATTGTAAGACAGGTGCTCTACTACTTTTTTTGCTTTATTTATTTATTTTTTTCACACAGGGTCTTTAGGATTTTTTTTTTTTTTGCCAGTCCTAGGGCTTGAACTCAGGGTCTGAGCATTGTCCTTGGACTTTCTCAAGGCTAGAGCTCTACCACTTGAGCCTCAGCACCACTTCTGGCCTTTTCTGTGTATGTGGCGCCAAGGAATCAAACCCAGGGCTTCATGCATGCTAAGCAAGCACTCTACCGCTAGGCCACGCTTCCAGTCCCTGGTCTTTAGCATTCTGTTAGGCTGCCTACACAGTGGTCTTTCTATTTACTTTCCCCATGTAGCTGGGATGACAGGTATTCTTATTAGGACGGGAAATCTCAAGAAATTTTTTTTTTGCTATGGCTGGCCTGAATCCAGGACCTTTCTAATAGCTATGTTCTAAGAAGTTGGGATTACAGGAGTGAGATATTGCATATGGCTTCAAGGAAACTAGCTTTCCTTTCTTCCTTTCCTTTCCTTCCTCCCTCCCCCTCCCTCCTTCTTCTTCCTTTTGTCCCAGTCCTGGGCCTTGAACTCAGGGCCTGGGCTGTCCCTGAGCATTTGTGCTCAATGTTGGTGCTCTGCTACTTTGAGCCACATCATCATTTCCAAGAAAATTTTCTTGATAGTGTCAAGGAAAAGGTAACATGTAGGATATGACCTTTTCTGCTCCAACCAATTGGAAGGGGAGGGGAGTTGGAAGTAGAGCCTTAATTGTGCTTTAGCCTACTTTTCCTAAAGGTTTTATGGAGGAAGTAAAATTTGAATTATCCACCAGAAATGTCCCAGGCTTTAGTAAACCCATTGTAAAGCCTATGTTCTAGAGAGCCCTTTATTTAAAATTCTCTTGAGACAGATTTTGCTATATATCCCCAAGCCTACCTTGTACTTGTGATTCAGATGTCTCGGCCCGCGGCCCCACCCCCACCCTCCCACCCCCACCAAGTACTGGATTATAGAAGGGACTCACTATACTCAGCAAGATACCCATTTGCCACTTAGCAGAGAGTCTCAGAAGGGCTTCCTTCTGAATGTGGATGGTCCCTGGTGGCAGGGCAGCTTTCACCTGTGCTTTTGAGCCCCAGGGAGAATTAGCACACACGGCTCCTCTCCCCAGTTTCCCTGCTACCCAGGGGACTGCCTTTCTCAGAGTCTGCATACTAGTGTGTGACAGGCAAACTTCACCTTGGGCCTGGTGATGTGAGCAGGACAGGGTACACAGAGGCAAGTTAGCAGACCCATTCCCCAAGAGCATCTACTGCTTGCCCTGATCCAATGCCTGCCACTCAGCCCCGACATCAAGATCCTTCCATAGCCCCTGGGCTTTGAAGGATACCCATTGCCTGTCTAACCAATCCCTGAAGATAGAGTGCGTGTGTGTGTGGGGAGGGGCGAGATGACTCTGTGAAGGAGGAACAAGTGAGCTAAGGTGTGTGGCTGGGGTCCCATGTCATTTCCCATGCCCTTCTATGTGGCCACTGTCTCTCAGGTGAACAATGCATGCTACAGTTCCAAGCCCTCTCTAGCTCCTTCTGCATGACAAGAAAGCTCTCTAGTTCATGGTGAAGCAAGGAGATTGTAAGAGCTGAATTCATCCAGTCAGGAAATATATGTGTATGTGTATATATAATTTATATACACACATCTGTGTATATGTGTGTATATAATATATATATATATGACCTAAATCCAAATTTTATCAATCTTATATTGGAGGTCACTATAAAAAATCCATAAACACAATGAATACTGTTTGAAGCTTAACATACCATCTAACTTCCTGGGATCATGTACTGTTTTGTTCTTCTTAGACTTCAAGCCATTCTCACAAAACACCTGGCTTATAGCCAGTTAGCCAGACCCACCTATGCCAGCAGTATGGAGTGGCACCGTGACCCCGGGGTTATGTTCCTGCCTCTTCAATGAATTTCCAACCTCACTCTGTGCTTCCGTTCAGAAGCACGCAGGAGGTGAGCAAAATAGCAGTCAGCCTAGCATTCTCCACTAGCTGTGAGAATTAATTCTCCATGTTGACAAGTCTCTATTGATCCTTCATGCCAAAAATATAATCCCTACATTATAAACACAAAGAGGCAAAATGAAGCTGTCCACTAAGTAATGTGCGGATTCAAGGCTGCCGAGCAGGGAGCTCATTGGGAAGCAGATAATAGGAAATCCTCAGCAACAGCACAGAGATGGCTCAGAGTGGACAGACAGGAAGGAATGAGTGTCCAGCAAGCCTGCGCTAGCCCTGGACTTTTAGGCCTTGGAGGAAGCTGGTTCAGTGCCTTTGGGAATGGGAGGCAGGGAGGATATGTGATAATAACAAGGCTTGAACCCTCTGGAAAGAAAGCTTTGGGCAGCCATCATGTCCCAGCACTTATGTGACATGTTCCTCTGGCCCCATCCTTCCTTTGTGGGACAACAATCAGAACTTCTGACTTAATGGACAGGTCTCCAGTGTTTACTTAAATCCACTCCCCACAGGGCACTGGTGGTTTACACCTGTAATCCTAGCTGCTCAGGAGACAGATTTGAGGATCACAGTTCAAACAGCTCGGGCTGAAAAGTCTCCAATAAACTACTGAATAAAAATATCAACTCAGGGCTGGGAGTTTGGCCTAGTGGTAGAGTGCTTGCCTAATATGCATGTAGACCCAAATTTGATTCCTTGGTACCACATGCATAGAAAAAAACTGGAAGTGGTGCTGAGGCTCAAGTGGTAGAGCTTTAACCTTGAGAAAGTCTAAGGACAGTGCTCAGACCCTGAGTTAAAGCCCAGGACTGGCCAAAAAAAAAAAATCAACTCAATAAAATAACTAATCAATAAAAACATCTCCAATAAACTACTCAGAAAAAGCTGTGATTAAAGTGGTCGAGTGCTAGATTAGATCAAAAGCAGCTCAGGGATAGAACCCAGGCCCCAAATTTAAGTCCAAAAGGGATACAAATATAAGAAGAAAATAAATGATGAATAAGAGAATCTTCTCTCTCTTCCCTTCATTATCAGCTATCAACCCCAACATCAGCAGGCATTTGATTGTTCTACCTTGGGAATATTCAGACAAATGTGTTCTCACTTTAAGACTCACATTTCCGTATGTTGTGATGGTATTAGGATAGGGAGCTGGCAGAATGGAGAAGAAACATACCTGGCTGCCACCCCATGTGTATGTGGATTCAGGACAGCAAACCGCAAACAGGGGAGCAGACAGGATGGATGCAAGACAACCCAGAGATGAAGCTGGAGCACTGTTTCAGGAAGCAACTTGCTAAGCAGTTTGGACCCACCCGAGTTTCTCTCTCTGATTTAGCTGCCCTACCTGTTTTAGCAGGTGTGTTATCAGGGTCAGAGGTGGTTGCATGTGCGTAATTTTTTTTGCAAGTATTCAAAGGGCCTTATTGGCATAAAGCATCACTATCACAATAGAAGTATTTATTATTCAACACTTAAATATAACTGCCATTTTCTGTTGTAGTTGATAAAAACAAGAGTTTCAGATGTAACCTCAAGAGGCCAAGATTCAGATGTGTCTAAAGCAAAGATATGGACTTGTAGATAAGTGGAAATAAATCAAAGTGGAAATACTATTTCCTCTAAGTGGAAGTAAATCAAATGTGGATGAATATATTCTAATGCACGTGTGTGTGTGTGTGTGTGTGTGTGTGTGTGTGTGTGTGTGTGTGTGTGTGTGTGTGTGCCTATGTGTACCTCCACATCTGGATTTCAGGTTTAGAAAATGGTTCTGTCTCATGACTCGGGAGCCAGTTGATCAGGAAAGGTAATATACCTAGAAGCACATGGAGACCTTTCCTTGTAAAATATAAATGTGCAGCAGTAACTGCTCTCACCTTCCCTTTCCTTCCAAACAGCTGGAGCAGCCTACAGTCGCATGCCCTTGGCCTCCTCCTTCACACTCCTTGGCTTCTGTTCCCTTCTATTCTCCAGAAACTATTTTTGTCCCATTCTGGCTTCAGTACCAAGTACAAGGGCAGTGTGCACTGGACACTCCGCTGGACCCTTGTGTGGCGCCTGATGGGAGCAGACCCCCCGCCCCTGCAGGACTTGGTCTCTCATGGTCCTGCCCTTAGCTGCTCAATATTCCCCACACTTCCGGGATACCCAGCAGCCACCACACACCAGACAGTCCAGAGCTCAGTCCTTCCAACCCAGCTGTGCCCAAGACCCCATATCTTCCTTTCTGGCCATCTGGGTTTCCTTGAAGTGATTTCTGTCCTCCTTCTCTGTCCTCATGGTCTCTGCTTTGATTCCAGAGCCTATCAAAACTTGCTCCTTCCCATGGGCACACAGCTCCTCTAAGGGGCTCCTGCCTCACCTCCAGCCGTGGACTATCCACCCCACAAGATTCCCCAGCTGCCTGGAGATGGCTTTGATTGCTCTGGATTGTGAGATCACCATATCTGTCTGTCTCAGGCCGTGCCCTGGGTTGCTCAGGCTGGGAATCGGGGCAGGAACTACATACCACTTATGGAAAGCCTCCGGAGGAGGGGGCAGAGCAAATCTGAGCCGCTGCTCTGTGCGTGTTCAGTAACTGAATGGAAGAGCTCAGGCAGGAAGCTCCCCTGCAGCGCCTACTGATTGTGAACTAACAGGGGGTGTGGTCCCAGCCATCTCCTTAGAAATGCGGGTTCTCTGTGAGGTAAGAATGTTGGAGGCTTTCCCCATCTTTGGGACATTCGTTGCTGAAGAGAGAGAGCAGGGTGACAGAACATTCTGTCGTTTTGTAGTCAGCTCAGCCTGGTCATCTGACAGGCACAGCTTTTGTCCCTTTCTCCAAAGAGTCAAAGCCAATCAACTCATCCTTAGTTTCCTCTTGACCACTAGCAGCCACCGTTGGCATCTTTTAAAATTTCCCATTCCAGGGAATCAGAGAAGAAAGGATTTTGTGAGGTCCAGGACACAGAGTATCACTGACACATCCAAAGCTAGATGGAAAAGTATTTGGCACATGAGGGCCTTGGTGCTACCTAACTGCCCTGGTGTGTGTTCCAGCTGGTGACGTTAGCCCCAGGCTGCTGGAAATAACCCAACATCTCCAGTGGGGTGTGCTCCTTAGTGGTAGATGATATGAAATGAGAGAGAAGGAAAATCTTTCTTTTACCACAAAGCTTAGCAGTCGAATCCTTATGCAAAATATTTCCCTACTTTCAAACAGATAAGGAGTAAATTGGCCTTTTGCATGTTCTCCAAAAGAGAACAGTTTTCCTAGATTAAAAATGGCAATAATCACTCTGGTAGACAAGCTGCTTGCAAAGAAGTTAGCATAAAATTAAGAACAGCAGAACTTCAGGTTCTGTCGGAAAGCTCACTTGTAACGTATAATTCACTTGAATTAAGAACATACCTTTACTCATGGATATGGACACGAGTGGACTCCCCCCTTCCTGTCTACCCATCTAGAGGCTCTGAATGGATATGTATATATCCATATGTATATATTCTCTAAATATGTAACATACTATGTGATATGCATTTAATATAACTAGATAGGATATTTAAATTGCACACACATATCTCTGGACAAGTTAAAGCATTTCCCATTCCAGTAAAATGCTTGCTTCAAAAGCCAGGTGCCAGTGGCTCATGCCTGTAATCGGAGCTACTCAGCAGGCTGAGATCTGAAGACTGCAGTTCAAAGCCAGCCTACGCAGGAAAGTCCATGAGACCTGTATCTCCAGTGAACCACCACAAAGCCAGAAGCTGTGTTGTTGTTCAAACTAGTAGAGTGCTAGCCTTGAGTAAAAAAGTTTAGGGACAGAGCCCAGTCCCTGAGTTCAAGCCCTAGGACTGACAATAAACAAACTTGTTTCAAAACGAGGCACCAGTGGCTAGGCCCTAGCTATTTGGGAGGGCTGTGATCTGAAGCCTGGGCCAGACATGCGAGACCCTATCTCAGCAAAGAATGGGCTGAAGGTATGGTTCAAGAGTGAGAGCATCAGCCTAGAAACTGTAAGGCCTTTTTTTTCAAGTCCCAGTGTTACAAAAAAAATAGTTGAATAAATGCTTTATTAGACAACAACAACAAAAATTTTGCTGGGGGTAGGGAATGTGGGATGTATTGAGGTTTGAACTCAAGGCCTCAGATTTGCTAGGCGTGTCCTCTTCCACTTGAGCCTGCCTGGCTCAACAGTTTGTCCCCTCCCAAAGGTTTTCTGGGATTCCTAAGAAGACATTACCACTTATACTCTACACGCCACGAATACCTACTTCCCTCATCTCACCAGTGCCCAAGAATCACAGCCCTAGCAGCAGAGGCCATGCTGCGTCCCTTGAATATGGACTGAGATAAAATCATATCAACGTCTGGTCCTGAAAAGCGACACAGTAACCAGGAGGACCGCCGGACACAGGACGAGAAGAACCTGTGGAGGCAGCAAACAGCAGGGCGGCGCAGGCAGCCGAGAACTGTTTCTAACGTCAGAATCAAGTTTTTGCAGCACTTTACACGTTTAAGGTGTTTCCTAGCTGAGTCAAGGGGATTCATGGTGTTAAGTTAAAGACGGAAATGATTCTTTCTTAGCACAACAGTGTCCGTCTGCCCGATGCTTTGGTTTCCAGCTGTGGAAGCTAAGATCTATAGGCGGTTTGCCATACCAGGACACAGCTTTTCTCAAAATCCATCTCACCACAGGTAACTGAGGCCCCACGGATAAGTTCAGAATAACCTAGAAGCCCCACTTTACAATGATTGCACCTCTCCTGGCTTTGGTAAGCAAAGTCTACAATATCCTCTAAGCTCCCTCACCTGGGGACTTCCCGTAGCCGATCTCTTCATGACAGGAGGAACGTTCCCTGGCACGCTGTGAACTTACCCTTTCCAAAGACTTCAGGAGGTTCTGTCTTTCTTTGAGCTTCTGAATACTGATGACAATTTTGTGTCTTGCACCTTTGGTAACGTTCTGTAAATGTAATACATGTTATGTTGAAAAGGCATTTGTAAGAATCAGTTAGAGACTCTCATAGACTATCCAGTCAACGTGCTTTATCTCTCCTGCAAGGACTTTCATTAACTTCTTCCTAAATATCCAAACTCTCTCCATCTACACATGTAGGATGGAGAGACAGAGCAGCCAATTTGTCTCCTCATCCTGAGGTTTCCTCACAGTCTTAAAAACAGTATTTAAGCCAGACACTCCTTTTCTTCTAGGGTCTTTTGGGGTCCACCCATCAGATCCGTGTGACATTCTCAAGCTTTTCCTATGTTTGCCCATCTTCAGGGGTTGTGAAACCTAGTGTGGTCTACGTGGAGTGTCATCAACAAGGTATTTTTGTTAGTTTGCAATGCTCTACTTTTTTCTATTAAAAAAAAAAAGACAATAGGGCCTGGGAGTTTAGCCTAGTGGTAGAGTGCTTGCCTAGCATGCACAAAGACTTGGGTTCAATTCCTCGGTACCACATACATAGAAAAAAGCCGGAAGTGGTGCTGAGGCTCAAGTGGTAGAGCTCTAGCCTTGAGAAAGTCCAAGGACAGTGCTCAGACCCTGAGCTCAAGCCCAGGACTGGCAAAAAAAAAAAAAAACCCACAGTAGAAAAATATTCCACAATTCACTCCTCACTCCAGGTAGACTTTAAGATCCACAGAGCTGGGGTTGATCTTCCTTGAATAAAGTAGTAGCCTAGGGATTTTGCTAGATTCATGTTGTTAGAGACCCAGCAAATTTCCCATTAGAGAGTCCTTTTTTTTTTCTAATCAGGTCTGTGATAAAAATAAATTTCTGTTCAGTTTTAACTTTGGGTTCAAATGAATTAAATTACTCTGAGAAGATTTTGCTGGGCTCTAATTTTGCCCTCTGTGTCATTTCCTCCTTTCTTTCTTTTTTTTTTTTTCTCTAAAGTTGAACAACTAATGAACTTGAGATTTTTTTCCCCTCAACCCTGACCCAAACACAAAAATGCTCTTAAAAATGCTTCTCATCTACCCTGGGATCTCATGGACTGCTGGAGATTCAAAACGTGGTGGGAAAAATATTAGGAAGTGGATCTTTGTGCCTTTCATTCTCTGAGGTCCAGCACTGACTTTAGACTTGCTCTCAATACTGGTATTCAGCCTAGCCTGCAGAGGTTAACTGAGGGTAGTGGAAAGGCAATGGGAAACCAGAGGTCTGTAGGGAGGTATGCATCCTCACCTCCCATGCCCCTCTTCCCCCAGAGGTCCGATTGCCTCTTCCAGTAGGGGAAATGGTATTATAGCTGGTGTAGACCATCAGTTCTTTAAAATCATTGCTCAAAGGAAACTGAGGGCAATTGAAACTTTCAAATAGCAATTTAAACCAGAGAAACAAAGGCATGGGTCAGGTCCACTGACTGCAGTACAGCACGGCAGGAGTCATGCTTAGTTTCTGATGACTGGGCTTTGGCAGCCATACTAGGAAACCATGCTAAGAAGGAAGAGGACCCCAAAAAAGCCAAAGCAGAGACCCTGACTGGGCCTTTGGTACAATATCACTTCTATGAGGCCTGCGGATTTTTCTCTGGTACCCAGAAACTTTTAGGGATTTACTCAGATTTTATATCCTTCTCATACTCTTTTACCCACATCACTCCATGGTGATGATTTCCATCTCCTATTGCACTCTGGAGGGAAGAGCCCTGCCTTTCCATGCTGTGGGATGAGAATCAGCATCTGGCAATTCCAAAGCATGGGTCCCAACATGGCTGAACTTCACCCTCTCTGGGATGGTCCCCTTAAGCACATACCTGAGCCTCCAGCTGGCACTCCGTAAGGGCCATCATTTCCTCATAGGTCATCTGGGAGAAAAGCGCGGCGTACTTGTGCAGGCGGAGGCTTTTTAACCAGGCTGGAACATCTGTAGCGTGAGATGTGCAAGAGATGGGGAGGGAGATGAGAGGAACGAGAGAGGTGACAAAAGATGGGGGAGCAGGAGGAACAAAAAAGAGAAAAAGACCTTTATGTTATTACTTGCTGATTTCTGGCAGCAAATTATGGGCCAAAATTTTTCTGGCTAGCTCTGACATTCTTAATAATGGTCTCTGGTTTTCTAGTCGACTATGAATCGCTAACTTGGGGTCCCTAGGCTTCAGGGAATCCCCCAGAACTATCCCCGCCTCCCATTTACGAATATGTGATTTGCTAGGTAGAAAGGCCACCATAGCTTGTTGAAGATTAACAGAGGGACTCACAACCAACACCAGGGTAAGAAATCATCACCTTAGCTGGGCCACTTTACTGTTGACTTGGAAAAAACTGGTCTACAAGGTTAAAACTAGACACAGTGAGTTTATACCCCCTGGATTCTTTCTTTGGAGGGAAAATGTATATTTCTTCATATTTCAGTAATACCAGAGAGGCAAGCAGCAGTTGTATCTACAAATAGAGTTATAATTCATAGCCTGACTCCCCCCCTTCTGTCCCTCCTCCCCTAGATCCCAGTGATATTCTAGGACCCAACACTATCACCTTCATGGGATGTCACCTGTTCATTTCCCCAAACTATAGAATGTGTCTAGACGTATCTTTGATTTCTTCCTTGAATGTCAACCACATAACACACCACATCTTGAAAGGTCTAATGATTGGCTAGACCACAGGACAGTACAAATTCCAAAGTCTTGCAGAAGTAAGCCCTCAGTTTGAGGCTTGAGTGAAGAACAACAATTTCTGTAGTGAAAATCCACAGGATTATTACCATGTTCATTACAACCAAAACAAAGCATTTGCCCAAGGTCTTTTAAGTCAAAAGTTTCTGAGCTGACAGGACCTTTGAAGAGTTTCCAGAATCATGTTCCCTACCCCTGGCTCATTTTACAGATAGCAACATTAAGTCCTCAAGTCTAAATAACAGAGCCAGTTTGTCATGAGACAAACTAAAACTCTGGCCTTCTGAGTCCCTACATTGAAGCAACTTTCGTAAGATAAGGACCAAATAGCTCATTCATGGAAAGGGTAAATAAGCAAGCCTGTTAAATACCATTCGTGTTTGCTGTGAAGTCAGTCACTAGATTCTGTACAACAGATTGCTGAGTTCTTTATTCTAAGGCACGAACAAACCACACACATTTCAAAATAAACAAGCACCTTCCAATCCTTCAGTGCTTAGAGGAGATGACTAAGGTTGATGAAAGATGCCTAGACCACTCTGAAATCAGGCTTTGCCTGTTCAGTCAGGGAATGTGGCTGAGTAATGGTCCCCTAAAACTCGGAGAAACAGAGGGAGTGATGGTTGATCTGCTGAGGTTACTTCATCCACAGTAATATCAAGGCCAATGAGGAACATTTTTGAGAATCCATCAGAAAAGAACATCCAATGACATTTAAAGATGAGACTCAGTTATCCCAATCTATAAATGACTGCATTCTAGGCTTGGAAACCCTTTGATTTACTGTGACAAGAGTGAGCCCCCCCACTCTCCCACCCCCTGCACCAGAATTAATCACACACAAAGCTTCCCCATGCACACAGTAGAAACCCCTTTGATCTTCCTCAGCTCACACTACATTGATGAAGCATTCAGCATGATTCAGCTCAGGAATCTGGTATAGTCCCTGCTGTGTCATCCTGGAGCTTTTTAAATTTTTTTTAATTTTTTATCTGATTTCATTTTCACCCGTAGTTCTGCTTCTCTTGAAATAATGCTAATGCTTCTGTGGATGGGGACAGACACAACCTTAACTACTGCTCCGGCTTTCAGTTCAACCACGTTACCGCTTTGTCACTAGGTTTCGTTGATTTTTATGCATGTCTTCGAACAATTCTAAGCTGCTGCTTGGACACTGCCACATGCATGATCCAGAGATGTCTGGGTAGCCCTACCTAATGCCACTCTTAGGCACAATTCCCCACAGGAAAAAATGTACAACCATCCAATGAACCAAATCTGACCAGTTTCCCTACTGCAAAGTCCACTGATGATAGGACAAAGAAAAACCCTACTGGATCAGCTATTAAATCATGCTGCAAACTGGATGCTATATATCAAGGTAACAAGCGAGTCTCTTAAAAACCAAGAAGTGTGAGGGACAAGTCTTAGGTGGCAAGGCTCAGTTTAACAAGTGCTTCCCATATTTTGACAACTGGAATTCTCCTGGATGGAGGCATAGCAAAACCTGTCTCATCTGGTTAAACAGCAGCTCATTCAGCACTGGGAGTACTTTTCTAGAAAAAGGCCCTTACAGGACTTCAGAACAGGATGAGTTAGGCCTTCTTGAGAATTATTTCTGGATATACCATTGGGAAATGTAAACTTCCATAACTTTACATTCTCAGGGAAGGCAGACATTGACACTATGTATAGAACAAGTGCCTTTGTGCCCCCAGCTCAATGCCATGCACCCAAAGGCCTTGCCTTCCTATAATGAATGGTAGCCAAAATTCTAGTTCTTAAAAAAAATTGCCTACCAACTTTTCTCTCCCTGGCTGGTGAGGTACCCTTCCTTGACAGGAATCAAAACAAAGCTCCGTGAACCAGAGATCTCTGAACCTTGACTATTTCATTCCCTAAAGCCAGAAATTCCAATAACGCAGATGTCAATTCTGTAAGATGCTCCAGGAACTTCTTCAGGGTCCAGGCGTCACTCCATTGGATACAATGGTCGTCAACAACAACAACAACAACAACAACAACAAACCCCACCATTATTGTAACCTCAGACCTCCATTTTTCAATATGGAAATGTGGCTATGGTTGGAAGATGCAGGGAAAAGCAGATCTGTTTCCCAGAGAGGCTGATAAGTAGCTGAGGACAGCAGACCTTCAGGGATGTCGCCTAAGGCTGATGGACAGCTGTTTGGTTTTGTCTGGTTGCTCCTGTTGGATGTCTCAATGGAGCACCCAAGTAATTCAGTGTGAAAAAGAGAAAGATGCCCTCTGTTATATGCTAGGCTGAATTCCTGGCATGTTTGGGAATGCTGAAATATGCTTAGGCAGCATTTACTAAATGATTTCGATAGGAATCAAGCTCTGTGAAAATATGTCTTTTAATCAAAGAATGTTACATCTAGACAGCATGGCTGACACATGCAAAAACAATTATAGTAGCTGTCATACGAAGTTCAGAGTGTAGTCCCAGTTCTTGAGACCAGATCCTAGGGAGTGAAGGAAAATTCTTTGCAACTTGCTGCTTAGAATAGCAGCAACTTGGGAGTCCCCTGGACAGTCTCTCCGCTGGCCCAAGGAAACCATCAGAGAAAGCAAGACCAGTAGACAAGGACAGAACCAAGGGGTAAAGCACCTGCTTGTATGGTAGAGACAGGCAATTAAGATAGGAAATGTGGAAACAAGGAAACAGACATTATCCTGTGGGGGGTGAATGGCTGTTGCACACTCTGCTGAGTATGCACAAAACATGATGGCTGCCAATAAAAAGGCTGGACAGGACAGTGAGAGAGGAAGCCAAGATATGAGTTTAAGAAGACCAGGAAGATGACTTGGCAGAGGTAGCAGAAGAGGAGGAAAAGATATAAATAGATGATACTTGAAAGATCAGGGAAGAGCAGAGAATGAGAAAGATGAAGGTTCTGGCTTGGTGAGACAGCACCCTCAGGGGGTGAGCTGATTTGAGGAGACATGGTGAATTCCATATTAGATTACCTGAGTGGCACTGCCTTTGAGTCAACCATGGGGAAAAAGTCAGTTGGCTACAATCTTGGAGAGAGGTCTGAACTGAAGAACAACTAGCCTTTTCTATAATTCTTACTTGACATTTTTTTTAGTCCTGCAAGTAGGTGAGCTTTCTCAAGCAAGGAGCATTGAGACCAGGAGAGTTCCATGGCAGAATCGTCTTTGAGGGGAAGGTATAAGAGGTTTGGGGGAGAAAGCATGACCCTCTATGTGTGTGATGGTTGAATCTACACCATGTTTCCATCCTTCACAAATCTCCTGCTCCTTCTACTAGATCTTTCTGCTATCCACATTGGTTTATCCTCTTACGGCCAGTTTTGATGACAGTGCTACATCCATCACCTAGGTTTTGCATCAAGTTTTAAACTGCGCTTGTTTTTATTTCCTTTTCATATCAGCCATGAAGAGGGTCTGTAGCATATACAACTGCTCACCCTATCCAATGCAATGGTAAAAATCACTATTGTAACTTGAGCTGCTTTTTCCTGACACCTGCTGCAGGAATGACTATAAATGTCAGCCAGGCCAACAAGCTATATGGCATCCAAACACAAATGAGAAGGTAGAGGAGTAAGGGCAGGGTGAATGCAGGAATCCACACAAAAGGCAAAAAGTTAGGCAGTTCTTTCTTTGTACAGCCAGTTTCTCACAGAAGAGCCCATGTGTGGCTTCTGCTATCTGAAGATGGAAAACTGACTTCCATTCTTCACAGAGTCAAGTTTATCACAACCACCTCTTGGCTACCTTCTTGGATTCTGAGGGAGAGAAGAAGAAAGCTAGCTGAAAGATAAGCAGGCATCACCTTGTCATTGTTCAAGTGAAAAGAAAGATATTCTAAGAATAAACAGCGGATATGTAATGATGTCATCAAGCTTACCAAAGCATGCCTTTTATTTCTAGTTAGAAACAAATGAGTAGCCACTGAACAAAAGAAAAGAAGGAATCTTGGGCATCTGATCCCTTTGGAGCTGAAGCCTTCTGAAATGTACTTCTTGATTCTGGGGAGAGTCCCTGTATACCCCCAAGGGGGCATTGTGAACATATAAAGGGGTCTTGGAAGGCCATGTTCAGGGTAAAGTACCCACTTCAATGTGCTGAATGCAGACAGAGGACTGTAGCTTCTTGCCAATTCCATTAAGCATGACATTCCTAAGCGCTGTGAATACAGAGCACTTCATCAAGAAACAAGTTGAATAAGGCATGGAGGTTAAATGTCTCAGACTTTTAGGATCTACAGGAATCTGAGGATGTTCTGCTGAAAGCCATCCGAGCACTCAGCCTATCTGAGATGCAGAAGCCCAACTTCAAACCAAGGAGGAGCCTAGTTTAGGTACAGGTCCCACCATTTTACATGTGGAAAGACAAAAATGAAACAAATATATCCAGGTTAAAGGAACTCAAGACTGAAAGTCAACGTTCAGAGAGCAGTGACTAGTTTGGATGATAGCCATGCTGAAAACAATTCCAGCTTCTCGGGGAACCTTTTCCATCCTCAGTAGGGGTGCACTTACCACTTCTACGCAGACTTCTGACAGGTGCCTTTCCCCCCTTCCAACAGAGCTTACCTCCCAATTATTTTTCTAGTCTGACTCTGAAACTAGAAGCAAAAGTCTACATTAAAAAAAAACAACAACTCCAAACTCCAAACCAGCTATTTCAGAGTTGACAATATATTTTTTTTTTGCCATGGAGAGAAGAAGTTTATTCAGGTTCCATCTAGGCAGAGCTCCTTAGAAAAGGCAAACAACATTTTTACAGCCAGTAGCCACCCCCACTCTCCACTGCCAGGTGTCTATCAAAAGGACTAGAGCCAAGACTTGGTTTTGTGCCTTTATTATGTGTACATACAATAATACAGTAGGTTCAATTACCTAGCATAAAACACATATAAGTATATCTAGTTGTGTTAACTCGCAACAAACCTCACATTCACAGATACACATCTATTTCTACCCAAGCTGTATAGGCAACACTCAATTCTTTAAGCATTTTTACCCAGATGTAAAGAATGGCATTTCTCAAATGCACTTCCTAATAATTATGTACAGTATGGAAACTGCAAGTGAGGTGGGGAAGCCAGAGAGGAGCCAAGAAGAAGCCTTAGTGGTGTCCCGTGTCAACCACTAAGGAAGTTGTACACTCTCCATGTCCCAAGCCATCTCCTGCGTCCATTTCTTTTCTAACAGACCCTTGGCCATGCACAATACCAAGCGCTCTTCAGATGTCCTAGACAGAAACCCAGCCATCATTTTCAATGTCTTCCTCTCCAACACTGTCTATATTTAGGTCATTACCCAGTCTTCTCCATCCTCTCACGGAACTCATGTGATCACAACCCTTTGGTTTCCATTCTCACTGTTGCTGACTTTGGAACAATTTCACCTTTTCCCTCTCTTACTGAAACATCCTTCACCTCTCCACTGGCTTCTCAAGGTAGAATCCCCTGTCTTCTCCTCAGTTTGATATATTTTCCACACTGTAGTAAGGCTCCCATTTTGAAGAGGCAAATCTAGACAGGTGCCACAAAAATTCTTTCAGTAGTTTTCAGAACAAAAGACAAACTCCTTTGAAAGGCCTGGGGCCCAGCTTTCCCCTTTTGTGAACCTATTTTTCATGCACTCCTAACAGTGTAAGCACAGGATCTTGCTGGCTAAGTCTTTCCTCATATGCTTTCATCTGTATAGAATGCTTTTTCCTCTGTCTCTGCTGGATGGCTGTATTCCCACCTCAGAACGCAGCTCCAGGCTTCTTCTTTTCTAGGAAGTTTCCCTGACTTCCTTCCTCTTTGTTACGGTACTTTTTGTGCCCGTTCTGACCCAGGATGCGTCCCTAAGTTAATATACTTTCACAGTAAAGCACCTTCCTTAAGGAAGCCGTTGTTTGCTCATGTGCAAGTGAATCTCTTGCAGCAGAAATATCCCTCGTCTCAGTCCCACTTGAGCTACTTACTCCTCTCAGAAAGGGCGCAGAAAAGTCCACTGACTGGAATAAGGACAAAAGCGAACCTATGACTTCCTGTCCTGTGTATCTGGAGTCGGACATGCTACAGTTGTGCCACAAACCCCTACACACCTTCTCATTCCCATACGTAAAAGCCTCATCATTCATCCACAGCCCTGGCATTTGGTAAGTACTGAGGGGTTGGGGATGTGATGCTACCATGACAGACACGTATTCTCCCACAACTTACTGCTCTTCTTTTTTGGAAATCACAGTATGCTTTCTCTCTTTGAATGAAAGAAAAACGAAGAGCATAATCTACTGAGGAAGGAATGAAGGATATTATAATTGGGTTCCAACCCTGACAGAACCAAGACTCTTTCCCCTGGGGTTAAGTCACAGTGATGTTCTTGAAAAGAACAGGGTCAGATGAACTTAGAAACCACAACCAGTGTACTCAAGCCAGCATGTATAACTAGCATCCTCCACAGGGAATGACAAAGGGAGAACTTTTCATATTTCAGTTCAGGTTATGCTTTTTTGGGGGGGAGTCAGTTTCAAGTTGAGTAATTGCTTTTTTTAGCTTGAGATTGTAGCCTGAGAGCCCCCTACTCTAGAAGCAATTTGACGAGATCAACTTAAACCATTAGAAAAGGTATTCACTCTAGAAGAATAGCAGTGCAGGTAGATGACATTAATCCTCTGAGAACAGGACTTGGTCTGTCTGATAGAGAGTGCTTAAGACATGACAACAAGAGGCCTAGATTGATGTATGTGAAAAATAAAAAGAGCAAAGGTTTCCTCCACATTCTTGACCCAAGAGAAGCATTCCAAAGGGACGACTGTAGTAAACCTGGCTAGACAGATGAGAAAGGAAGAAAAGGAAGAATGAATGGAGAGTTTGTGCAAGGTATGTGCATCTGTTGGTCAGAAGGATGAATTCACATGAAATCAAGTTCTATAATCATGACTTTTTACTCTTTCCCTTGTCTGTGTCATTTTCTGATTAAGTAAGCTCTGAGGAGACAAGTCTTACTGATTCTAGAGGAATAAATCAAATGAGCTTATATATGTGAGATACTCCTTAAACTTTAAAAAGTTTTGGCTTTTATCTTACAACAGGAATAGAACATTTTTCAATTTTTCTTTTATTTCTGTTTCTTTAAAAATACATTATCTTTATTCATTTCTTATCAAAATGCCAACATGCATTTGGTCAGCATACTAAATGCATTGTTATCTGCTTGGGGAGAACGTTAAAGTATGCATGTCCTCTGAAGAAAGACAGGAAGGGAAGGAGGTAGAAGAAAGAGAAGGAAGGAAGGAGGGAAGGAAGAAAGGAAGGAAGGAAGGAAGGAAGAGAGGGAGGGAGGGAGGGAGGGAGGAAGGGAGAGAGGGAGGGAGGAAGGAAGGGAGGGAGGGAGGGAGGGAGGAAGGAAAGGAGGAAGAAAAATAAGAGGAAGAAAGTAAATGGATGTCCAGCTACCAAACAATGGAATCGGCATTCTTTCTGGGAGGATCGAGTCCCAAGCTGAGTGGCCTTTCCAGAAAATCCTCCCTACCGTCATCACAGCCAGTGCTCCTCATATAGTATTACCAGCCAGAACCTCAATATATGAGTCTTGAAAATACAGACCATGCAGAACCTGAGTCTCACTGGCAATGAAGCTAGTCCAAAGCGATCCCTCAGCTATGTGACAGATGCCAAGCCAGGCTTGCCAAGAGCACAACTAAACCTCACCTGTAACCTGTGACCTGCAGCTTGGCTTCCTGAACACATAACTGGGTAGTATAAATGGGCTCTGCCAGATGTCCAGAATTATGATCCAGTTTCCTGAATACCATGAAAGAGGATGATGACATATTCTCCGTCCCAAAGTGACCCACTACTTTTGTTGTCTGTTAAGTGCCTTTAAAGACCATTTCAATCACCAGAGAAAACTTCCTCAGGCTCACACAGCACAGGAACCTGCTGAGAGAGGGATTGATTGTCAGTTCCATCCCCTAGGTTGATGGACCATATTTTCAGTCTGGTAGCCTCTTATAGGTGGTGCATGGGCATGTGCGCTGCGCTGAGTTCCCATGTGTAAAGGGGATGAAATGCAGTCTCCCGTGTCAACAGTGATCACTTTTCAAAGATCAGACCCAGCAAACCTCAGGACTATATATTTATGAAAGCACAGAATGCACTCTCAGAGTCTTCCCTCAGCACTGGAAATCACAGTCCCCACGTCTGCATGGTTATGGTCTCATCACCTAACATTGTTATCAATATGTCTCTATGAGCCTCCTCCTCTAAGAACTTCCATCCTTTGACAAATGCAGTCTAAAAATACAGAATGTACGTATCTTCTTTGAACCTATCATGGGTAATTTGGAAATCGCTATCTCCTGATGAGTATCTGTAGAAGAGGATAGATTTACTAGCAATGTAGAAACATCTATTTAGGCTGCACAAGAAAAGCCTTTATCACCAATATGCAAATCTATTATCAAGCTTAAAATAGCTAGACATTCTCAGTGGTATTTTCATATCCTTTAAACAGATGCGGCGTTAAAAAGGGTTTAAAGGTTTCTTTGGATATCAAAGAAAAAGAGAGAGAAGGAAAGAACTATAATAATTCTGCATGAAGAGATATTTAAGAGAGAAAGAGAGATGAGGGATGGAGGGAGGAAAGGGGAGAGAAAGAGAGAGAGATAGAGAGAGAGAGACACACACACACATAGACAGACAGACAGACAGACAGAAAGAGACAGAGAAAGAGAGCAGTAACTTTTTTTTCTTGAGTTCGTGACAGATCCCTGGCCACAGCAAACAGAATATAGAGTAGGTTAGCACCTTCACAAACAAATGATCTTATCCCACCTACTGGGTGGGATGCATCCGTTGTCGAAGGGTCAACACACTGAAAACAAAACTGAGAGCTGTTGTCTTCACCTGCTCAGATTCCCAAGTTTGGGCAAAAGGTGGGGGCACAGCGCTTTCTGTTAGGCCAGCCCTAGAATTCTGGAAGGGACGGCTCAAATATAGGAGCCTGGAGAGGGGCTGGACTCTGTCTGTCTGGCTGACTGTCTTTACCCTTGGACTTCAATAAAGGGAAGGACTCTGCGGTTCCTCTTAGTCACTCACCTTTCATACCACTACCTTCTTCTTGGAATGTGTTACGAGCAGTGGTCTGATCTTCTAAGTGTTCACTCCCTCCACTTCCTGAAGAGGCTACACTGCTTTGTGGAGACAGGGGGGCATGATCGGATGGGAGGCACGGGGGTCCTCTAGCTCGTAAGTCCTCATGAGACATCCATCCATGTCCTAGAGGCTGGTTTGGCACATTCATGGGTGGGGTAAGGGATACAGAGCGTTTCAAAGGGCTGTGGTGTGCCTGGCCTGAGAGAACTGGAAAAAAACATAAAATGAAATAGGTTATTGCCCACCCCCCTTGAGCGTGGGCCACAGAATAATCCACGATACCTGTGCACCTGAGGATCCGCACTGTCTTCCAACGCTACTTGGTGGGTAAGACGGGTGGAAGGCAAGCCTAGCAGGCTCACCGATTGCCTCTGGGCCTGCTGGTAAGCTGAGTTGCTTTTACTGTTTGTGAATTTGGCTTTCGTTTTTAGCTCTAACTCTTACGCATCAAGATTCAGAGCAATGGGCCCGTACACTGGACAAGACTGGCAGCCTGGGGCAGCAGCCACCTATCTGCTAAAAGGGAACACGCACTAGGCATTTTCCTTAAAGCCCCAAATCTGACACTACCCAGCTTGTCTAGGGAGGACTTCTTGAACAGAGATGCTTAGATCTCAGCCACTTGAGTGAATACCACTGGGGATATCCACTAGCGTTGCACTAGGATAAGATAGACTCCATCTTTTCAACCAGGAATCAGGGAACTACCTGCCATCTCTGAAGGGAGGCACTGGCTTAGCCAGGGGCCCGGCAGCTCTTGGTGAAAGGCTCCATTCTTTCCCTTGGCCTCACAGGTTCCTGCCAGACTTTACACTGCAAAAACTTTACACTCCCAGGTAACAAGGCTCGCATTCAGAAACCAGCAGGGCACACTTGATAGGCTGAGAATGGTTGTGTTTTTGTTTTTGTTTTTTCCCAGTGGGATCAGCTCTTCCATACTGTGGGCAATAGCTACACAGCTCTATTTGTAATTTCTTTTCCAGAAAACTAGGAAAAAGCAACAAAATACACATCACCAGCCAAATAAAATGGAAGGCATTCAAAGGAGGGATTTAACTGACATCAACGCGGAGGGAGCTGATGTGACCCTTGCTTGGTTTCTCTGGGTGCGTCAAATGACAACTTCACAAAATAAGTCTATTCATAACATTCTCTTAGCTCCACTCCCTGACAGGTCCAGTTTATTTTGACTGTTGCTGTACTAACAGGGATTCGAGCCATGTGCATGTTTAAACATTTTTCAGGGAAGCCATTAAATTCGATCTCAGGCTCTACCCCCTGTAGTGAGGCATTTGCTCTCCCAAGTTGAGATTAACAGTTGGTTTTATTTTTTATCTTATTCAATTTAGTGTGCTACTTGGGTTTTGAACCTAGGGCCTTGGGCTTTCTGGCATGTATTCTACTACGTAAGCCATACCCCCAAGTCTGTCTGGGTATAGGTCTTTTTCAGATAAGGTTTTATTTTTTTCCTGGGGACCACCTTAGACCAAGACCTTCCTACCTCTTCCCACTGCATTTGCTGGGTTCTAGGGGTGAGTCACTATGCTGGATTTGTTCTTTGAAAAAGGATTTCTCTAACTTTCTGCCTATTATCCTCTAACCAAGATCTTCCTATTTCTACTTTCCCAGAAGCTGGGATTACAGGTGAGAACTGCCACTTTAGCTAGAACTTCTTTGCTGACATTAACCTTTCTGTTTTTTAGTTGGTAAGTTGGATGGCCCATTGGTGATGGGTTCTGGGTTTTGTCTGGCTACATTTCTGGTGGGGCAACACCCACAGGAGACACTGATTGTAGATTACAGTGCCCCAAGGTAAAAGGTAAGGAGCAGAGTCAAAAGATGAGGTGGTTCCAAAAAGTGTATCTGGGATAGAAATGCTGAAGGAAGGCTACAAAGATCAGACCATGAAAGCAGCAGAGATGACACGACTGCAGTCAACACATCCATCTGGCCTCAAGTGGCCAAAAGGAGGTTACTCAGGAGGAGTAGAGACTTCCTTTTTTATTAATACAAATGAAGAAAGAAGAGCAGCTGAATTTGTTTGGGTACTAGGCTGGGGATTTGAACTCAGGCCTAGAGGCTGTCCCTGAGCTTTTTGTTCAAGGCACTTGAGCCGCCTTTCTGCTTCTGGCTTTTTGGTGGTTAATTGGAGATAAAAGAGTCTCATGGATTTTTCCTGCCTGAGTTAGCTTTGAGCCATGACCCTCAGCCTCCTGAGTAGCTAGGGTTACAGGCGTGAGCTATCAGCATCCGACTGGGAGGTCCTATGCTTTCTGTTTGTAACCTGAGAAATTTCTAATTTGACTAGATTCTGTCAGAGGCAAGGAATTATATCCACCTTTATGATAGGCAAAAGGACATTGTGGTTTGACCTTACCAGAAATGTACTTATTTACCTGACTTATGGAACTATAACCCTTAACAATGATAAATCTTTTTTTTTTTTTTTTTGCTTGTCCTGGGCTTGAACTCAGGGCCTGAGCACTGTCCTTGGACTTTCTCAAGGCTAGAACTCTACCACTTGAGCTACAGCACCACTTCTGGCTTTTTTTCTATGCATGTGGTACCGAGGAATTGAACCTGGGTCTTCATGCATGCTAGGCAAGCACTCTACCACTAGGCCAAACTCCCAGCCCAACAATAATAAATCTTTTTTTTTTTTTTTAAATGACCTTACCAGGCTGAAACTGCCTGTATTTTGCTAAATAGCCTAGAGAACAAACTATCTTAAATGGTACCCTGGAAAACTGCATTGCTACCTGATCTGACAGGAGCAGAATAAGCAAGAAAAAAAAACTTTGCAGAGAAAGGAAAAGTATATATATATTTTTACAGTAGGCAGCAGCAAAAAAAAATGAAGAAAGAAACCAATAGGAAGAAAAGCTAGACATCCAGAAAATCCATTTCATGCCTGTCTAAGTATTTATATAAAATCAGGCAGAGTTGTTTAGGGCTGCCTTACACACTGGAACATACCAGCTCAGACATCTTTGCTTCCCATACCTTTGCAACCACTTCAGAATATCTAGTGAGGACTTTGAGTGGTGCCAGTCAGGTATGCTCTAGGTGAAAATAGGGGATCTCCTGCACTCTGATCCCAATCACCGTGAGTATGAAATCCTAGTTGAGGCATTGCCAGAAAAGGGATTGAGTGCAGAGCTGGCGGGTCCCTGGGTACCAGGCTGCTCAGAAGCAGAAACTGAAATGGATACCAGTAACAGACAATCCTCATTTTGAGATGCTGAGGACATGCAATACATAGGCAGCAGGTGAATTCCATGTTTGGGTGGAGCCACTTGCTTCTTTCTAATCAGAAGTTGCTTCAAACTCATGCTGTTCCCTGGCCACACACAATGAAGAGCAACCATGGGGAAACTGGCAGGGTCCCAGGACTCCATTGCGGATCCAGCGTGGACCTAAATATTTACCTAACTGGATGGGCTTCCAGGGTTTTCCAGAGATACCTACATAACCTTTTCTGTGTCTTCCTGAGCTTAACTGAAATCCTAGAGAATATGGCATGAACTTGGCCTCTGTCTCTGGCTAATATAAATATCACTTACATCTAAGGTTCCAGGGCCTTTCTATTAAAAGCTATTCCTATAGATGCCACCCCATGAAGGAATAGCTCCCTGTCTTCCAGAGCAACCAGGCATAACACCTGATGCTAAGCTTTTAATTCATTTTTGCATGTTCCCACTGGGGCTTGAACTCCAGCTCTTGTCCCTTAGCTTCTTTACCACTCAAGCCGTATCTCCACTTCGGGCTTTTTGGTGGCTTATCTCATGGATTTTCATGCCTGGACTGGCTTTGGATTGAGATTCTCAGGTCTGTTTCTTGAGCAGCTAGGATCACAGGCATAAGTCACCAATGCATGACGACGCTAAGCTTCTTATTTTATAGGGGCTAGAAGTTCTTTCTTTCTTCTATAAGACCAAGACGACTGGCCATCCAGGCCTGTCTACTGGTAGGGAGGATACGGAGCAGGGGACAGGTAACCTGCCATGGGGTTACCTGGGGTGAAGATAAATCTTCAAGTTTAGACCACAGTTGACCACAAAGTCAATTTTAGTGTCACCTCTTGTTCTGCAGTACTTTGGTCTCACATGGCAGGAGGAATAATAAATGGCACAGACAGAGTCTGTAAGAAAGTAGGCCACATCGCTGTGGAATTAGTGTCAATGGCCTCCCCATTACTTCATTAAAAGAAATCAACAACAACAAAAAACCTTATTTAAAAAACTCACTTCAAGTGGTGACAAATATAAACATTTAGGCAGAATTTTCCTCCCTACAAGTCAGCAGGGAAGAGCAATGAAAACAGATTTCTGAGAGACTTCTTAGGCTATGGAAGCTGCCTCTGAATGTTTTCTCCCAAGGCTTTGGATTGCTTGTTTATTGACTGCTGTGTGGTAGCCAATAATAAATGATTCTTTCACACACAGTGGGCCCAAAAGTAACCATCAAACATTGCAGAACTAAGGACATCTAGAACACTCCACATAGATGATAAAAAAAATTTTTTTGACAAGTCCCCGCAAAACCGAGCATTGCATTTATATTACATTTGTGATTGTTATAATAGTGTGGACAGAGGGACACAGATTCATCACAGTAAAAAAATCCTATTAAAATTACCATAAATATGTCATTTGAAATATGATACAAAAATCAATGTTAATACATTCTTTTAAAAAATTACCCAAGGGAGACAAAATTGTGGCTTTTTGTTCTTGGGTCACTGAAACTAAGACAGTACCATAGATAGTACACATTTGATACTGCTTGTATTTTTCAAAACCTCTACAAGAAATTTCAGGCCTGTAAACATCTATTTGTCTATATTAGGCACATAAACATCGCTTGTTAGGATACTGTAATTTTGTAAATTCATTTATAAATCCTTAAGGGGCCCCAAATGAAACAATGTTTAGTAAGTCTAGCTGAAATGTGTAAAAAGAACTTTAACGTAATCTTGCTGTAGCAGCCAGGCAGTGTGGCAGGAGTACAGAGAGGCATCTAAGCTGGTGATAAACTTGATCATACCACGCAGGCCAGCCAAGTTCTCTAACCTCATCTAACCTTATGATTTCTTTCTCATCTTCAGCATCTTAATGAAACCCCTTTCAACACCTTTTCAGAGAACAAGGCAATGGCTGGCATTGGATTCTGTTCTTTTAAGTATTTTCTGGAAAGCCTGGAATTCATATTTCTTTCTCATTTCCAACTTTGACTTCACTCTGATGTTTAATTATTGAGATGATTCCGGCAGAGACTTTTGCTTTGTAGATCTTTAGTACTTTTTGGAAAAAAATGAAAAAAAATCTTTTTTTTCTACCTTCAGATATGAGAATAACAGTCTATGGATGCAGTAGGCTCGGGACAGTGGAGTAACTATTTCTTTGGGCCAATATGAGGTTGAAGTGAAGGAAGGGGTGATCTTGTCCAAGAAGAACTGTACTTGAACAAAGATCAATGCACTTACAAAGATCAATGCACTTCTCCACTCTCGGATACTGAATGCAATTTGTTCTCTAAATATTATTTTTATGAGCAGAGATTTCTAACATTTTTGAGGTGAAGGTCTCTAGAGAAAGAATTATTCAGCAATTTCTAAACTGTTAGTCCCTGAAAAGTTCCTATGTACATCAAGATTCACTAGTGGACAGAAAGTTCTAATATTAATGAATTTTATGGGCCTATAGATACTATTGGAATGAATATAAGATATATATAAATTAATATATTTTAAGATGATGTATAGAGGGGTTACAGTTATATATAAGTCAGGTAATGAGTACATTTCTTTTTGGACAATGTTAGTCCTTCCCTCACTCTCTCAGTATGTAATGGAAAGGTATCTTTGTGGATTTTCTTTTCCTTTTTTTTTTTGTCATAGGGCTTGAACTCTGGGTCTGGGCGATGTCCCTGAGCTCTTCAACTCAAGGGTACCGCCCTACCCTTGAGTTACAGCTCCACTTCCCCTTTTCTAGTGATTAATTGGAGATAAGAGTCTCACCATCTTTAGTGCCTGGGCTGGTTTAGAACATTGATCCTCAGATTTCAGCCTCCTGAGAAGTTAGGATTGTGGTGTGAGCCACAGCACTGGGCTTGTGGGTTTCTTTTTTTACCAGCACATTTGAAATACAACTTTTTTTTTTGTTAGTCCTGGGGCTTGAATTCAGGGCCTGAGTACAGTCCTTGGACTTTCTCAAGGCTAAAGCTCTACCACTTGAGCCACAGCACCATTTCTGCCTTTTTCTATGTATGTGGTAGCAAGGACTCAAACCCAGGGCTTCATGTATGCTAGGCAAGTATTCTACCACCAGCCAAAACTCCCAGCCCTTATAATTATTTTTTGTAAATGGGAGTTCCTAATTTTTTCATATTAGTTATTAACTCACCTAGTTCCCATATACTATTGGTTTATTTAGCTAATAAAGATGATCACTGTGCTACTCTTTCTTTTTTACAAGATACTTCCCTGGGCAATGTAGATAGTTCAGGAATTTATTTCCTATGCTCTTTTCAAAGTTGTACTTTCTCCTCAAGTTCAAATAAACCCATTTCTCTCTCTTTTTCTCTCCAGCCCACTATGCATCTCCACCTATTTCCAGACTGAGCATTTTACTACAGAGTCCAGAAATTAGACTACAAATTAGACTTCCTGTTGATTAAGGACATTTAACAATTTCTACATTTCTCAGATGGCCCTGCTTCCCAAACCAGCCTGTGCCCTCAAGATGCTCCCTGAAGTTGCGTAAAGATGACTTTTAGCATCAATGTTTTTAGTGTCTACATTTTTTTTTTCTGATACAAGATCTTGTTAGAATAGCCCAGGCATGCCTTAACCTCAAGGTTCACCTGCTCTGACTCCTGAACACTGGCTTAGCTAGGGTCTACCATTTTTGATTCAAGAAATGATCTTTTTGGGTGGAGAATGACAGAAGCTGATACTGATTAAGATATATTGCACTCATTCACTGACATGTTGACTTGAAACCCCTTTGTGTAAAGGTAATTAAAAAATTTAAAGGTATTTAAAGGCAATTAAAAATAAATTGAACAAAATTTTTAAAGCAATTGTTTCACTGAAAAAAATGCTTTGTTAAGCTTTCACATATCTAGATACTCACATGATGGAATTAGCACAACCACAACTAAACTATAAAACTATGTCATTCTAATTTAGGGATCTGTAAAGGTAGAGACTGAGGAGATACTGCGTGTGAGTGTGTGTGTGTGTGTGTGTGTGTGTGTGTGTGTGTGTGTTTGGGAAGGGGAATGGTATTGGGGTTTGAACTCAGTGCTTGCTAGGCTGGCACTCTACCGCTTGAATCATGCTTTCACCTGCATTTTTGAGATAAGTTCTTGTTTTCTACCGAGCCATGTGCCTGAGTTGCCGGGATGGGAGATGTGCTCCATTGTGTGCCTCTTGAGAATGGGATGCCCTGTACTTTTCTACCCTAGCTGGCCTTGAGCCTCACTCCTCCCATTCTCAGCCTCCTGAGGAGCTAGGCTTATTGGTGTAAGGCTACAGTCTAATGGTAGAGACTTGTTCTCAAAAGAAACGTAGTTATATCAGCAGAATGTTGGCTTAAAACACCTATCAGGAGTTACAACAAGTAATAATCCTGAAGTTCTGTTGCAGGAGTTGGTTTGATATTTGTCAAGCTTACAGAGGGGAAAGCTCAGCACATTGCAAACTGCAGAAAGGCTATTGTTTGAAAGGAATTAGAGGAGGGTGGAGTGTTACTGTCCATTCCCCAGGGTTTTGCTATGCTTGTCAGGCGTGTTTCAGGTTCCATCCCAGGAATTTCTTCTGTTTTTAGAGCATCTAAGAATTACTCTTGGAAGCTTTCAATTCAAAGAATGAAGTTCAGCTATCACTACTTGTATGAATCATTCCAGGCATTTGCTTAAAAAGTAAAGCCAACTGTTTTAAACAAGGCTCAGTGGTGACATGGCATTATGCCCTTGAGTCCTCTTCTTTGTGGTATCACAACCAATAATCTGAGGCCCTGTGGTGGGAAGCTTTGAGGAAGAAAAGATTAATAGTATTGCAAGAAGACATTTTGCAAGATACAAAATCAGATCATTTCATTAGTGAAATCATGCAAAAAAATAATACCATTCACATTTACCGTCATGGGCAGATTTGAGTCAGTAAGCAAAGGGGGAGGAGAAGAGGGGAGAATTGATCACAAAGGTTAAAATTCACATGCTCTGCCATCACTGCTTCAGGAAATAGATTAACAGCAAAACTGGGAGGTTAAAAGCCTCAACTATGCATGCTTGCTTCTCTGTTCCTTGTCCAAAAGCTTGGAAAACCAGTGCACATTAGCACATCTGGACACCAGAAGATGATTCTCTCAGACAGGCTTCCAGCTCCACCTCATTCTGAGAGAAGGAGAGAGAACATGCTACAAAGCATACATGTGGTGGGTGAACAGGATGTTCTAGACGAGCCCATGGAGGAAGCCACATGCTTGCTGGGAAGAGGAAGTATATATCTGCCTATGCAAACCATAGCAAGTCCAAACCAAATCAAACCAATGAGACTCTAGAAGAGAATGCCAGACAGAACAGCACAGCAATGTTGGCATGTACATATGGCTACATCTCTCTTTCCCCATTCAATCTTCTTTTTGTCAGTATTGAAATGAAAGTATCCCCCAAGGGGAGGGGACGCCTGGAGAAGTCCTCCTAGCACTGTGACTCCTTTGTCACTGGTGCCAGCTCTCATTACCTCCACATGGCTCAGACTTGGGCAGAGCAAAGATGTGTATGTTTCTGCCTTCCAATTATCACTTAAATATCTAGGCTTTTAGGAAATAGAATATTTCTGGCAGATTTTTATTAATGTACTAATCTTTAGTATATTTCATTTGTCCTCTTTTTGTCATTTCCTATAATGGCAAAACTGGGTGCCATCCAGCAGGATATCTATTTCAGATAACTGCTGTTTGACTTTATAACATAATTATTTATGACATAATTTAGACAAGAAGCCAATACATACTTTGAAAAATAGAAACCATGATTTTAGCTTCAGACCAAGTAGTCAAGAAAGAAATTTCCTGGATCCTCTCATACTATTAATTTCTTTTTGTGGTACTGGGATTTGAAAACTTGGGGCCTTGCTAAGCGGGTGCTTGCTAAGTAGATGCTCTACTTCTTAAGCCACAAGCTTGGCTCTTTTGCATTATTTTTCAAATAGCGTCCCCCATTGAATCAGCCAGGTTGGATCATGATCCTCCTCCTAGCTATATCTGCTGTGTGGCTGGGACAATACCTGCATGCCACCATTGGTTGAGATGGGGTGGAGAGATTGTGACTTTAAACCATGACCTTCTGGACCTCTGCCTCCCAAGTTGCTGAGATTACAAGCATGAGCCAGTGCACTCAGCATCGCAAACTATTCTATTAAAACTGATGAAGGGCCAGGAGTCTGGCCTAATGATAGAGTGCTTGCCTAGCATGCACGAAGGCCTGGTTTGATTCCTTGATTCCACATACATAGAAAAAAGCTGGAAGTGGTGCTGTGGCTCAAGTGGTAGAGTTCTAGCCTTGAGAGAATAGCCCAAGGACAGTGCTTAGGCCCTGAGCTCAAGCCCCAGGACTGGCAAACAAACAAACTGACGACATCAATTATAGAAGTATTTTGACATCACGGAAGTAAATGTTTAGGTAATTCAAAGGATTGTGGGATCGATTCAGTCATTTCTAATCTTCTGCATGTGGGTTAATTCCTGCTTCTCTGTATTATTTCTTTTTATTTACATATATATGCTCATCATTATTCCTACACATATTTAATTTTTGGGTTTATGAATTTTTAATCCACAAATAGAATGAAGAGATATCTAGACGTGAGTTCAGACTGAGCTAGAGAATTTGACCCATTTTGTTTATGGTCCTCTATTGAAATTCTCAAAAGCACAGAAAAGAAATAGAGATAAGCAAATGGCCGGGAGTAGACTTAAGCAAATATTTCCCTCCAAATCTTCCAAGGTATCCATTTAAAAAATGCTTCTGCCACTGTAATTAGGGAAGAAAGATAGTCAAGAAACTCCGAGATGACCTATAGCAAAACTTTCCTCTTAACCCTTTCTCAAAAGATGACTACGAGCAGGCACCTGCTGTTTTGTCAGCCAGCATGCCTACACAAGAACCACTGCCAAGCTGGTGAAAAGCATCACCCATCCTGTGCTTACCGTCTCCCACACTGCTACTGAGTGTGGGACCAGCAAAGTAGTCCATGTTTGGAACTGCGAAATAGCCAGGATTTCATGACTGAGCAACTAAGACGCTTCTTAGAACATCGGTCCCCCAGGCAATGGTGAGAGTGCTAAACCAATCATCAGAGCATCCTCTATGCCTGACCACCAACAGCAATGCTAGTCCAGAAAAGTGGGTCAATGGTTTGCAAAGAGCTAACACAAAGGATATTTTACCCCTTGGCCTATCCAGTATTGCTTAAGCTGTACCCTAAGCAAACTCTTCACTGCCATGAGAGCTTCCAGGATCCCAAATAACAGGAAACATGGATTCTTATAATAGCAAGGATCAGCTGAGGAGAAGCATTGTCACAGTAGGTCTACATCCTACTGCCAACGGCCGAATAAGGACTGGTACCCAAGATTATCCTGAGCCGCGCTCAACTTTTCCTCCATCAAATACCAACCTTTTCCCTTTTCTTTCTAGTGTTAGGAGAAGGGTTATAAATAACTAGAATTGTATTATGTGGTCCTGACTAATTCTTAACTTAGCTCCTAGATAAAAAGGAGAATAAGAGATTCTCAGCAAGGCAGCTCACAGGGCAATTTACTGATTAGGGAATTAGTTCTTATTTTCATTAAAGCATTCAATCTAAATGTCAAACACAACAATAACATATAAATGACCATTCAAAAAGACCACAATTTGGGCTCACACTGTTAATGAGATGAATTTTTTTTGTTAATTAAGAGAAATTGAATGGTTTAGACTCTCCTGGCTTCTTGATTACATTTGATTGAATCACCATGTGATCCCAGAAAAACCATGGAGATTTCACACATCCTAGTTCCTGCTCTCACTCCGCCTCTGCTCTCTTCTGCCTCCTGAACTGCCGTGACCTGCCCAGGTGGGTGTGAGAGCATGAGGAGATTGGTACTGTGTGTACAATTGATTTACAGTGCTGTGTAATTACACACAACGATTTGAAATTTTTGACTTGGCACTGCGTTTTTCATTTAAACTACATCGTTCTTCCTTACCCTAGAGAAACGGCATTTACGTAATTGCTCTCATCGCGTCTACTTGGGTATTATAAATCAGTCCTGCAATAAAAGACTTCCAGTGCCACAGCAAGCTCATGGAATAACTGGTATAACCCAGCACCTAGATGGCTGCAGTGTTGAGTCAGGTCTGAACAACCTGTTTTGTATATGAGATGGAAAAGGCTGGCAGGAGCCTTCAGACCCTGGCTGCCAAAAGAACAGGCCTGGGATAAGCTCTGACGGAAGCTCTTATCCGGAGATCAGGAACTCCTTTTGTGCCAAGTCTTAATGGTTACCTTCACCTGTCCCACAAGCTGTGGAGATGTCTGTGTTCATCCAGTACATTGTCTTCTAGTCTCTCTATTCGTGGCTTCTGCATTTCTGAATTAATCTACTGGCTACAAGCGATCCATAACCCCAAAGCAATACTTGAAGCATTTTCACTGTCATTCACAGACATGAACGGAGAGAAAAAAAGCTATCTGAGTACTGTGCACCTGCTCCAAGCTGGAGAGGAATAAGGCCGTGCTCCACCTTCTTATCTCAGCTCTGATACTGTAAACCAGTGTCTACTCAGTGCCATGTTTTCCTCGGTTTTGCCTTTTTGTGTTGTTGGTGGTGATCTTGCTATTTAAAATGCTCCCAAGGCAAGGGAGGTGCTGCCTCAACTTCATTCAGCCATGAGTTAGTGGCTTTTGTTTTCTGGTTTGTTTTTTTAAATTTCAACATCAATGAAACAAATCTATATTAAATCATCTTTACACGGAAGCATGCAAAGCACTGTCGCATAACAGTGCTTTATCACGTGATATTCACGTGACATGTACTCATTGGGGGACCACAATGAATGACAAGGAGCTCCCAGGACCCTAACCTCAAATCTCTCCCACCACCTCTCCCACCCAGGACCCACTGGTTCAATACTTGCTAATTCAATGTTCACAGCAACTTTAGAGAACATAACTATTGTGAATAATGAGAATGGAATTTATATTTATACTGGAAAAAATGCTCTATTCAACCTCTTATACTATGACAACCACATATTTCTTTTAGGTCAGGGGTTTTCAACGTTATCTGGACATCTTACCCCATTGGAACATTTTTTTCAAGTCCTAATGCCCACGCCTTGTCCCAGACCAAATAATTGAGAATCCCAGCAGTATGGTTGCAAATTTGTACTTTTTAAGGCAACTGTCTGGCTTTAATGGACAACCAGAGCTGAGGACCACTGCATCGAGACTGTCTTCCAGCCTCAATATTCCCCTCCAAACTCTGTTTTACTCTTCTCTAGGGTCAGCTGTTGAGTCTGCATGATTTTAATAGGATGCCATCAAACAGGCATCTTATTTGCTTTCCAAGTGGTGTTTAAAAGACAAAGTTCAACCACTGACTGCCAAAGTATCACCATCAAGGGTTGCAGGCTAACTCCCAGGGTGAGCCTGTCCCAGTCAGCTCTGCCCTATCTTCAGAGTTCCCCTGCTTAACCCAAGTGGAGTTATGATGACCAGAGGGAACAGACTGGCAAAATGTGGCCAAGGAAGACCTGACTTTCTCACAAATGAGTATGAACCGGAAGATCTCATATAGTGTTGTACAAGTATGCTTTGCGACAGGCAATACATTTTTGAGAATGCACAGACTAAAGGACTTCCTGAGGATTCCTACCATTTAATTAAGAAAGCATCTTGAGAAGAATAGGAAGGACGATGATGCCAAGTCCCATCTCATTCTGAGAGCTGAATTCACTGATTGGCTCCACATTACAAGACCAAACGAGTCCTTACCCCAAAATTATAAACATGAGTCATTCACAGGCTCTGCCCTAGTGGCATACATTTGTGTGTACTCAAGCAATAAAATTACTGTTTCAATTTTTAAAAAGACAATGTTCAAATCATTGCTTTTCTTACCAACTAGTATCTTGCTTTTTTTGAGTTTACACATGAAATTCTGCCTTAGGCAGCCCAGTTCAGAATTTTATCCATTTTGGCCTATTCTCTAGATAAAATCAATGATTTTTGGTATCAGATTTCTAATTCAAGTGATACCTAGGGAAGAACCTTGTAGAGAATCCTTAGACAAATATTTTAATTCCTGGGTAGTTATGTTTTCTCTAGTGGTTATTTTTCACTCTCCTTAAGCAAGAGGTTCAAGGCCATTCTCAGATCCTCTTTGAATATAATCAGCCGTAGAGAGATTTTGTCTGGAAATTTGGTTACAGAGAATATAATTTATTCACAATTAGCAAAAAATATTTTTAAATATGTGCTATACCCAAGGACCAAAAGCATGAATGTGGCACTTGTGATTTGTTAGAAAGACTGACCCTGACCATTGAGCTTCATCTTGAACCTACTCAATTAGGATCTGCATTTTAATAAAAGGTCAAGATTTATTTTCATATTCAAGGTTAAAATGTGCTGACTATACATCCAGCTTCAACCAAAAGTACTATGTAGTGAGAATAATTTGGGATTGAGCAAAGGTTCATAACCGTGGTGTTCCTGTTTTCCCCATTAGATACCAAAAGGCAATATCTTAGGGTTGGGGGGGAGACTGAGTCAATTATGTACACTAATGCATTTTGAAAGTTTAAAAGTGCTACAAAATATCAAGCATGAATTAAATATCAAATGTGAATTAATAATTAAACATGGTTAATGATCAGAATAACAACCACCAAATATAAACAAATACTTCTAATAGAAAACTAAACTCCATGTACCAGCTAATCTAATGATACTCATGTAATATTTTCAGCATTACATTGGCATGAAAATGATCTCTGATGGCTTGATGGCGTTTCACAGATTTACAAGAGATGAATTTTCCACCATGTTCTGCATACCAAAGAGAGTGTTCATCTTGTTCTTACAGAATCCTTATCTACCCTGGCAAGTTTCTACTTATCCTGATCAGTTATTCCCCTTTGATTCAGACTCAGCTTGACCTTTTCTTGCCCTCACATTTTCTTTTGTTGGGAGGAGGGGAGTTGGTGCCAGACTTTGAACTCAAGGCCTTGCATTGCTATGCTGGCACTCTAGTACAGCACCTGAGTCACACCCCAAACCCCTTCCACACATTTTTTCTTAAGTGTTTGGATTTTAGGTCAATATTCTAGAGAATCAGGTCAGGCAAGTTCCTTTATTTTCCCACAAAATTCTACTGCCTGAAACTGCATGAAAACTTCCCCTTGTCTGGATATTTCTAAGCAATACTGATAGGTTGAAATCCTTAGTGAGGGAATATTCTAAGTGTCTTCCATGACCCCTTGAAATTCAGGCTGAGAACGTATTACACAGAAGGGTAGCAATGGATTCCTCCTATGTAAAAGAAAAAAGAGATAGAAAGAGATGAATTCATTCGTTCATCCATCAAACAGTTGTTGAGGGTCCACGACAGTCCAGTCTTAAAAGCTGAGGGCACACTGTTGAGAAGCCATTGTGGCCTAGGTGATTTCTCAGACTTCCAGAACTGAGCTTCTATGATGTTACTAACATATTCATGCAGGGAGATTCTCTCATTCCCCTGCTCACCTAGGCCAGATATCATTTTCCTTACATTACTTATCTATATCACTAAAAGTTGGCCTTACATTGAGTGCTGGTACCCTTTGCTCCCTGAGAGCCACTGGACTGGTAGGCGTTTACCAAGATATGACTTGCCAGGCTCATATCTAGAATCTTAGCTACTCAGAGGCTGAGATCTGAGCAAGGCAGTTCAAAGCTAGCCCAGGAAGGAAAGCCCATGAGACTCTCATCTGTTAAACTACCCAACTCAGAGAGTAGAGCTATGGCTAAAGTGGAAGAGTGCCAGCCTTGAGCCCAAAAGGTCAGGGACACCTCCTAGTATTCTTAGTTCAAGACCCAGGACACTATCTCTCCCGGACTCTCTGTCTCTGTCTCTGTTTCTCTCTCTGTCTCTCTCCCCCCTCTCTCTCTCTCTCTACACACACACACACACACACACACACACACACACACACACACACACACACACACACACACACACACTTGGTCTAATAACACAAAAATAGCTCTTACTAGGGCTTGATTCTGGAGAGTAAAAGGCACACAATTCTACCATTCCTCCCATTCATGTCTCATTCCAAGGCTTGCTTTTCTCCTGTATATTGAGGCCCTCATTAAAAGGTTAACAATAAATTTCCTTGTAACTGTTTCCTTCTTGCCCTGGGCTAGAGGTATTGTACTGTCATTTCCTTACATGCAGTCACATGAAAGAGTGAAAACCAAATTTCCTAGTTGTTTGTTCTCGGAAGAAGGGAACAACAGCACCATCAACTTGTCATGTCAGTTGTGGGTCAGGTATGCCACCAAATATGTCTAGACAGTGTTCCATTTAATCTTCATTTAATACCTCATAAAGTAAGTTCTATCATTATCCTCTCCCTTTATTTCAGAGAGAGGAAGCTGAGGTGCAGAGTAAGTAAGGAACCTATTGAAGATCAGACAGTAGTGAACTGGAAAGAGCCAATGTCTAAAACTCAGCCTCTGACTGGCACGCAAGTATCCTTAAGCCCGATAAACACTGCTTTTCATGGCAGAAAGGACACTGAACATTCAATACCTAAAATTCTCAGCAGGTCTACTAGCTTCAGTGTATTTGTTTGGGAAACAGAATGAAGACAATGTCTATTCTACTATCTCCTGGAGTTGCTATGGAATCACAGAAGATGGATGCTACCTTCATAACAAAACTACCCAATCACTCATCCACCTATCCATGCATCCATCATTCACTACCTATCATCCGCTCATCATCATCCATCCATCCATCCATCCATCCATCCATCCATCCATCCATCCATCCATCCATCATCCATCCAGTATCTGTTGAGAATCTACCTTATGCTGGGCACAAGAAAGGATGATGATGATGATGATGACGATGATGACGATGATGATGACCACCACCAAGTAAGACAATGTATGGGATTTGTGTGTGTGTGTGTGTGTGTGTGTGTGTGTGTGTGTGTGTGTGTGTGTGTGTCTATGTTCGTGCTGTTCCTAGAGCTTGAACTCAGGGCCTAGGCATTGTTTCTTAGCTTTTTTTTTTTTGTTCAAGGCTTGCACTCTGCCACTTGAGCCACAGATCCACATCTTTTTGTTGGTTAATTGGTGGTAAGAGTCTCTGAAGACGTTTTGTCCAGGCTGGCTTTGAGATCTCAGTCTCTTGAGCAACTAGGAGTATAGATATGAGCCATCAGCATTCAGCCAGAAGATGCTTTTTGAAAAAAAAAAATTATTGCTTGTCTGGTAAGAGTAAACTAAATTATTCAAGCATTCAACAACTAGTGAGCATCTCTAGAAACAGGAATAGGGATGCCAAAGAGTATCTATAAAAGACAGGGCTACATAGACGCAAACACATTTCTTACCATTTATTAAGCTATCACGGATCATTTGACAACACACAGCAGTCAGGAGCTTTAAGGCATGTTCATATTCCAAGTAACATTTTACCTGAGGAACTGCTGAAGAAAGTCAAATTTTTAGGTGATTTCAATTTCACTTAATTTGCCACAGTATCTCACAGGCTAATGAGAGTTTCTGAAGAAGTAGTAATGTTCTCTGAATCCTGGCTCTCCTTTTTACAGTGATAGTATCAAGGGAATCATGTGAAAGTCAAGAAAGTTTCCCTTGCTTCTGTGGGAGATGCTCGTTTTACTTCCCTGACTGCAATTTCCATGCAACTGCTTAGCATCCATGGGTCTAAGTGGCATCAAGCTTCTCTAAAAGTGAATTAGATGTCCCCTGCCAAAATCTTTTCCATGTGGGCTTTCCCCAAGAGGCTCAGAAAGCCCATAGTTCTGTTCTTGTGTGGGTGTCAAGGGCAGATATAGGCAAGTCTCTACATAAAAGATTCCAAAGCAAGATCTTTTTATTGGGAAATTAAATGCTGGAGAAGTAGCAGCCTTAAGAAAAACAATCTAGGCTATTTTCCCTTCAAAAATATTAAGATAACCATGATGTTTTCCTGAAAGAAAAGTGGAGTCTCAGGAACAATTCCCCCCTGAAATGAACCTTCTGTCTCTGGTACCAGATGGAATTGGGGCAGAGTTTTACATTTCTCAATCACTCTCTCAAGAAGATTGCTAGGGAGGCATGCTGAGGTTTTATTGAAAGGTAGATAACGATGTTTGCATGACCAATGGAGTTGATTCTGATGGTATTTTAATGATGGTGCTACATTGAACTCTTCTGCCAAAAACATTGCTTTAAAAAGAGTAAGTTGGGCGCAGTGGCTCACGCCTGTCATCCTAGCTACTCAGGGTGCTGAGATCCGAGGATCAGTGTTCAAAGCCAGCTCAGGCACTAAAGAACCACTAAAGAACTAAAGAACGTCAGATTCTTATCTCCAATTAACTACTAGAAAATTGGAAGCTGTGGCTCAACGGGCAGGGCGGTAGCCTTGAGCTGAAGAGCTCAGGGACAGTGCCCAGGCCCAGAGTTCAAGCCCTATGACCACCACCACCACCAACAACAAAAAGATTAAGAGCCAGGCACTTGGAGGGTATGCCCATAATTCTAGCTACTCATTAGGCTGAGATTTGAGGCTGACAGTTTGAAGCCAGCCCTGGCAGCAAAATCTATGAGATTCTTATCTCCAATTAACTACCAAAAAGCTGGAAGTACATCCATGGCTCAAGTGGAAGAGTACTAGCCTTGAGAAAAACAAAAACAACCTAAGCCCCTTAAAAACAAAGAACTCGAAGCCCAGGCCCTGAGTTCCAGTTCTCGGATGGGCATACACACACCACACCACACACACACACACACACACACACACACACACACACACACACACACACACACACACACACACACACACACACACACACACACACACACACACACTATGACAGGAACGCTGCAATTTGAATTTGTTCCCCTCATTAGTTATGCCTAAATTATCTCAAAATTCTAGAACTTTAGGCTGGGCAGTGTAGTTCCGCGGTAGAACATTTTCCTGGCATACATAAGTTTGATCTCCTGACATAAAAAAGAGACACAGTTAGATAAATATCATTTAAGCTACCTCTTCTACCCATTTTTATCAAAGGATATCAAAGACCTCAACAGATACTGCATTTTTTTTTAAACTTCTGTATCAAAAGTTGATAATAAAACTAAGACCAGAACTCCTTTTTTTTTTTTTTGTCAAAGACCAGAGACTTTAAATTTCACTGACTGGCTGGTGCTCTATCACCTGAACCATGCTTTTAATCCCAGACTCCAACTGTTTTGACTGTCGTAGTTTATAGGATCCAACAGTCATTAGTTTTCATATCCATGTTATTAAAAAAAACGAGTAGAAAACAGGTTGGTGACCTAAAATGACAATTCCTCCATTGATACAGAAGTTATATATATTAGCATCCAAATGTCCAGTGTGAGCTGGTTGGGGTGGCTCACACCTGTAATCCTAGTTACTCAGGAAGCTGAGATCTGAGGATCAAGGTTCAAAGCCAGCCTAGGCACAAAGGACCTGAGACTCCTATCTCCAATTAACCTCTAGAAAATGAGGAAGTGGGGCCTGGCTCAAGGATAGGGTGGTAGCCTTGAGCTGAAGAGGACGACGCCCAGGCTGAGTTCAAGCCCCATGACCCATAAAAACAAACAAAAAACCCAGTGTGTTCCAATATAGCAGGAACTAGAACCTACAAAAGATAACTACGTGCCGTCAGGGTTTTCCAGAACGAGTGTTGTCTTATTTCCACGCAGACCTGGAATTTTCTGGACACTCAGTTCTCTCAGATAAGCCATCCACCACTCCTGACATGATGAGACACTCCTATTCTTGCCCAACTAGTCAGCTGGTTTGGAATGGCAGTGTTTGAGGATTAGGAAAGAAACAAACTTTTTATCAGCCAAAGTAATCACCCATGGAAGATTATTGTCCTCCATTGCAACTAATCATATTAACCAGCTTGGATTATATGTATTTAATTCTGTCTTTTTTTTTCTTGGCAGTATTGAAACTTGAACTCGTGGGGTAGCGCTTGCCATGCTGATGTAATGCTACTGTGCCATACCTCCTGTCTTGTTTCTCACTAGTTATTGTTAAGATGTGAGGAGTCTTTGCTCCTCACCATGTCTGAGATAGAATGCTTTTACTTTAAGCTTCCTTTCATTGGTAGGGTGATATGAAAAAGCCTTTACCCCAGAGCTTCGCTCCATGGACGTGAAGTCTTGACCTTTTCTTCCCTAGGCCACGATCCTCCCAGTTTCAGCCTCCATGTAGTTTAGGATAACAGAAACCATTGGGCCCAGCTATGGTGAAGAATGGGTTTCGAGAACTTTTCTAAGATGGCCTCAAACCACAATCCTTCTGATCTCAGCCTAAGTACCTTAGGATTATGGGTATGAGATACTGATACTCATCTTAATTCTGTGACTTTCTGATTATGAAATCATATTTATATGGAGGTTTAGGCCTGGAATTCCAATATGTAGACATTAGAAGCACATCATTATCTATCAAATTCTATCTCTAATGAATTGACCCATTTATCATTTCAAATGATTGTCACAAAGATGTAAGATCTGGGCTTCCTCAATGGCTCTTAAACTAGAGTAGGTTCAGAAGTTGAAATTATAAGAATTATCTACTCTAGACTGGGAAGGTGGCTTAGTGACAGAGAGCTTGCCTAGCACGCATGAAGTCCTGGGTTTGATTCTTTAGTACCACACAAACAGAAAACATGAAAAGTAGTGTTGTGGCTCAAGTGGTAGAGTGCTAGTCTTGAGCAGAAGAAGCTCAAGGCAGCATCCAGGCTCTAAGTTCAAGCCCCAGGCCTGGCCAAAAAAAAAAAAAAAAGAATAACCTAGTCAACAACAACAACAAAACAAAGTAGAATCAGCAAAGAATAAGATGAAAAGTTAAGGAAGATCAACAGAGAAACATAGTTATCTGGTTTAGAGGAGGTCTTGAGAGAAGATAAAAATCAATGAGAAAAAATTGTTTTTAAAATTTAAAACAGTTTCAAGAACACAAGATGCATCTACTGTCAGCCTACGAGGTTAGCTTGGAGGTCACCAGCACAAACTAGCATAGAGAGATGTCTCCAAGAAAGATGGGTATTGTTAAAAAAAAAAAAAAGATTACAGCTAGACTCAGAGCACTTTCATAATCACTCGTGGGTAGCACTGATTAGGCTTTTTTAAATTTGAGAGAATCAAGAGCCAAGAAGGCTTAGCTATTTCTTCAAGGACACACAACCAGTCATCAGTATAACTGGGACTCCAAACTGTGTATCTTGAACTTCAACTTGATAGGAGACTTAAAAAGTTTCTCGACTCCGATTCTGCTATCCAGTATTAGTTATCCTGCTAGACCTGACCCAGCAACACATCCCTGAATAACAGAGCACAATGAAGGGAATGAGGAGAGGCGTGCACTGGTTTGCAGCCCACATTTCAACCCTAGAAAGTGGCTCACCTTCACGTCTAGATTTAGGGGGTGATCAAGCCGTTCTGGAAAATTATATTCAGCTCAGAACAACGGGACTTGTGGAAAAGCCAACTTTCTCAGCAGCAGAAGGGGAAACTCTCAACGCCACCTCGCTGTGGGGGAAGATGTGGTTTAACAGTTCACAATTTCACTAGGGCTCCAATACGACAAATGAGCATCTGGCTTCCTTGGATTCTTTACGTTGGGACTAAATCTGAGTATTAAGCAGGTTTCTTTTGGAAGATCTGACAGCTGAGCCAAAGGCTGTTTCAATCTCTACCCACCCGGATGATTCCAAGGGGCCATGTAGAGGCTGACTGACTTAGAGAAGAAACCTACCTCTTAAGTGCAGTAGCCTCAGTGAATGCTTTGTTTCTCCTGGTCCTTGTCATTGAAGACAACCCCGTGGTCATACAAGAATCCATAGCTCCAAGTAAACTATTTACCTAATAGAATGAAGTAGAACTGAGAAGATGGCCTGCGGGCACGAGCAGTCTCCTACACGGAATTTCAGTAGCCCCTTGGAATTCCACTCGTTTACTCTGAGTGCAGAAAGCTTCATGCTTCTAAGACTTTGTAGGAGAAGCCCATACCTTTATATAAAGCCTTGGCTAAGGATAGTAGCATGGTCCCCCCCCTCCCCGCCCCTGCTCTGGTTGCACTGTGGCTTTTTTTTTTTTTTCCTGCCAGAGACTCAAGACCTAAATTTGAAAGCCTTTATGTTGTCTGTTCCTTTGGAAAAAGCATTTATTGTCGCCATTGCCTTTCTGAAAAGCATGTTCATGAAACAGCCAAGGATAGAAGGAGACTTGTCTGGAGACAGAGACGTGACTAAGGACATGTGTACAAGCACTATGCCAGTGGAGAGCTTTTCTCTGGGCAACTGCTTCTCCAGTACCTCATCATTAGCCTGCTCTCTGAACTGCATACAGATGGAGTGGCTGAGGGAAGAGGAGCAAGAGAATCATTCTAAAGCCAAAAATTATGCAGCTGTCTAAAGCTTGAGAGACAAGGGGGCCACCGACAGAAAAAAAACTGAGGAAAGAACTGTTCACCATTCAAAGCTTTAAGTAATTCTTCACAAACATCATAGATTGAAAAAACAAACTGCAAGCAATACATCCTTTGTTTGCCAAGACACCTGCTTTCTGTGAGGGTGGATAATACTAATTCATGCATGACACAAGCAAGCATTTCTATTTACTTACATCTTGATTTCAAGGTTGTGGCTCAGACCCACTTTTAGGGATTGGCCAATAGCCCCTTTTCAGTCTCTTGGGAGTCAAGAGCATTTAGACTCTGAAGTTGAGCAAATAATGCTTAGAGATACTTGATGACTCCAAGTACCTTGCCCAGAGTAAACAAAAGTACAAATGTACCTATTTTCTCCAAAGATGACTTTATTGTCCTTGCAAGAGAGCTCAGACTTTTAGGTTGCTATTAGCATATAGTGTTCACTTGAGATATTAAAATTATGCTGCTAAATCTGGCAGACTTAATGACAATATCATATGCATAAAATGATTTCTTGAGTAATGATAAACATATGCAAAGAAACCCCTCTATCCTTTCTCACAACCTAGCCCTCTGATCACACCAAAATTCTTTCAACCTTTCCACCCACATTGTTGGTGCCGGGCATTCATATATTCATTCTCTCTCTCTCTATCTCTCTCTCTCTCTGCGCCACTCTTGGGCTTGAACTTGGGGCTTGAGCATTGTCCTTGGGCTTTTTTCCTCAAGGCTAGTGCTCTACCACTTGAGTCACAGTGCCACTTCCGGCTTTTCTATGTATGTGGTATGGAGGAATGGAACCTAGGTCTTCATGCATGCTAGGAAAGCACTCTACCACTAGGCCAAACTCCCAGCCCCATGGGTTCTTCTCTTAATACAGCCTGCAGATGCAAGCTATGCTGTAGCTAGGGCCTTGGCTCCCCATCTGTCCTCAGCACGCTCTCTCTACCTCCTGAGTGTATCTGAGAAGATTTCTCAACAAATTAAGGGGGCTGTTGAAATCATTGCCTGCCCTAATATCCACCCTCATCCAAATGATACTTGTTAAATACAGCAAAACAGAAGTCAATTAAATACTACACTGCAAAAAGCACCTGCAGAAATCCTTTACTTATTTTAAGTACTTCATATGTGATTAACATTGATAATATGAGAAACAGAGGACCTGAACCTCAGACTTGAGGAGTTTCTGTTAATGAAAAAGAATAGACAACTTATACCTTGAATTACAATATTAATCAAGAGGAAATTAATCTGATTTTTCATGCCAGTTCTGGGGCTTGAACTCAGGGCCTGAGCACTGTCCTCAGGCTTTCTCAAAGCTAGAGCTCTACCACTTGAGCACAGCACTGCTTCCAGCTTTTTCTATGAATGTGGTACTGAGAAATCGAATCTAGGTCTTCATGCATGCTAGGCCAAACTCTACCAGTAGGCCAAACTCCCGGACCCTAATCTGATGTTTTAAAAGGTGGTTCTGGCCAACCTTCTCCCACTACATTTCTGGTATTAGAGTTGAACTCAGGGACTGTACCACTGAAGCTATACTCACACCCTTTGGGGCTTATTTTCAGATAGAGTCTTGTGCTTTTACCAGATGTAGCTTTGGATTTCCATCTTCCTATCTCTACTTTCCTAGTAGCTGGCAGACTAAAAGCATAAACTATCATATCCAGCCCAGATTTTAGGCAACATTTTTGGCGTATATTATATATAAAATGAGACATCTCTGTGTTTTCTGTTAATGCTTTGCCTTACATTAACAAAAGGCCACACAAGTCCACTCTATCTTTTTCACACTTACCCTCATTTTCTCTTAGGGAAGGGTGCTTTCTAAGCTCTTGAGAACAGTGTTAGGTGCCTGAACTACTGATGCCAGCCAGAGATGGTCTCTTAGGAAAATGGAACCAAGGGCTGCTTGTCTAATTTCATTTTATTTTTTCATTAGCAAAGTTTATTAGAAAAGCACAAAACCTACTTAGACATGGGCAGGACACACAGACAGAGGTGTACTGGTGGATACTTATACTAGGTAAAACAACGATTTAGTTTAAACATTCGTCTAGCTAAAAGCTTTTTTGTCCTAGGTACCTGGTACATCCCAAATCATTTCTGTTACGGTAGGGTTCTGACATTATCAGCTTGTTTCAGAGACATTGCCTAAAATGATACTTCATTCTATGTCTTTGCAACATATACTTCTGCCTTTTGTGACTTAATTACCCTCTTTGAAATGACAGAAGGGGAATTGATGTGGGTATGAAAAAGTTCCTTTTGCTTTTTTGCCTATTTGTTTTGGTCCAGTTATTGCACTTGAACTCAGAGTCTGGGCACTGTCCTTAAGCATTTGAGCTCAAGGTTAGTGATCTACCACTTGAGCCACAGTCCTACTTCCAGTTTATTTGGTAGTTAATTGGAGACAAGAGCCTCACAGGCTTTCCTGCCCATACTGGCTTTGATTGCCAATCTTCAGATAGCCTCCTGCGTGGCGAGGCGTGAGCCCCCAGCACCTGGCTTTGACCCATAATGTAGCAGTTTTGAGACAGTCTAAAAGAGATGTAACTGCTCCAGCCATGGAAACATCTGACTTGGAAGCACTTGAGTAAGACCCAATGTTTATCAGAGCTCTTAAAATACACAGCACCTTCACACAGACCACTTTTCTTCCAAAAGGATTCCGTCACAATGAACCACACACACAGACGAAGAATGGCTGTAAGTGGCCTATGATCTAGGCAACAGGCACTAAGGCTGGTGGAACTTCTGATGGGGCCTTTTGCTTTAAGAAAGAAAAGAGAATCTACATTTGCAATGGCCACATGCAATTTCATCTTCACTGAGACCTGAACCGGTATTTCTTGCCAAACTTCTTTTCTTTCCATGTGGCAGAGATGGAGGAACATGTGGTAGTGCCTTTTCCTAGTAAAAAACTTCAACATATTTTGGAATGATGGAATCATTCCTTATTTAACATTATTATGCTGGATAATTTACTCTCACTTGTTTTTCTTTTGTGTGCTACTCCTTGGGGCTTGAACTTAGGGCCCGGGCACCGCCCCTGAACATTTTTTCCCCATGCCTTGAACTCTACCAGTTAAGTCACAGCTCCACGTGTGTGTGTGTGTGTGTGTGTGTGTGTGTGTGTGTGTGTGTGTGTGGTGGAGGGAGGGGGGCTACTTGGAGATGAGAGTTTCATAGATTTTCCTATCCACGCTGGCTTCAAATCACAATTCTCAGTTCTCAGCCTCCTGGCTAGCTAGGGTTACAGGCATAAGCCATCGCCACCCAGTGACCCATAGTTTCTTTTTAGATTACTTTCTCTTATGCCCTTCACTAACATCTTGTTATCTTTTTCATTTTATAGGTTTTTAATAGGTGACATATGGTAGTGGTGTGGTTCTCAGAGAGGTAAAGCAAAAAGGAATTTCCCACCTAACCCTAGTCTGCCTCACTTCCTGGTTTCATATTCCAGGTAGCTGTTATGGGTTTCATATTCTTTTAAAGATGAGATTTCCTTTTTCCGAGCATGAAGTTAATGCTGAATATAGCAAGGAAATCTCTTCCTGGCTTTGACACCTCCCACTTCTCTGAGATGCTTTACTCTACTTGGTGCTCTATGAGCTGGAAATTTTCCTACCCTACAAATGAAAGTGCTGGGAAGGGACTTCAAAGATATTCTAACTCCAAGCCTTTTCAAAGAAGTGGAAGTCCCCAAGAGTTTACAGTTATACAGAGTTCACAGTGCAGTGAATTACTAGCCTGCTGTCTTTTTCACTATGCCACATTGCTATTTTACAGAATACTCTGACCTCTTGGGAGTGGTCTCACTCCTCTTGGTAACTACACCCAGACTCATGTATTGTTCGCAATACATCCATCCTACTCCAGCCCAAAGAGTCATTTTCTTTTACTTATTACTCCTTAAAAATGTATGCCTGCTAGTAACAGAGCTCACTAAAACAACATTAGTTCATTTTTACCTCACTATTTGTTCTTTCTTTTCTCTAGTCAGTTTCGTTAAAGTCTAAAAAGAAATTCTCCCAAATGGAGAATGGATGGCATAGCCTCATGACCCAAGGAGCCTGGAGCCACAGAGGTCTTGGCTTCTGAGCAGTGGGAGCTCTGATGGACGGTCCACTAGCAGGCTTCTTGCTTACTACAGTGTTTTCCTTTTTCTTTTTGTCTGCTCTTCCTTAAATCCTAGAAAATAAACACTAGGCATTTTGAGGAAAAGCAGAGTTGTATAAAACCTCTGGATTTTGGAAAAGGGGTAACGGATTTGTGAGTGGCAATGCCAAGTCTTCTGAGCGATCACTGAGCCATCTTTACAATGTAGTACGTGTAAGGAAGGCCAACGCCACACTAAAAAAAGTTTCTCCAAAAGGGGAAGGAAGCTACAGCTAAAAATATATCATGCCAGCTGTTATAAATGCTTCTCAAAGGAAGCAAAGCAACTATTTCATTAGTTACCTCTTTGAAGAATAAATGAGGGGTTAAGGCAGTAATGGAATTTTATGCCAGGTTAGCAAAGTTTGGGGAAGGACTGTGAAAGAAAATCTGTTGGTGGAAGGCAAAATAATTACATGAAAATTTACAAGGAACTTCTAACTACACCAGTTCTGAAGGCTTAGCTGGGGATGGACTTGCAGCCTAAGAGACAGAACCAAGCTCTCAGGGCCTTATCCACTGTCAGTCTCCAAAGGTTTGTTTTCCTGCTAGTCCTGCCTAGTCTCTCCTTTTCTTTTCAATGCACATGTTCTGATGGTTTCTTGCAGGCTGTCTGTCATGAGCTGTAAGCAGTTGGTGGTCTTGTAAGAAAATGTATATGGCGGAAGGAAAAAGGAAAGATTTCATGGACAAACCAGGTACTTCTGAAAGAGGATGATGAGAAAATTAAAGATATTTTTCTCCATTTATAAATTAGGAGTTCCCAAAGGATCTACTTTACTTGAGATTCATCCCTACTCTTCATCTCATCTGCTGAATTAGTTTCAGATGTTTGCTCCAAGGTCTTGCAGTCAGCCAACTCACAATGTGCCTGATAGGACAAATAATTCTATTGACTACTCAGGAAGTCTACCAAACCAGAATTACCACTACCTTCTCCATACGCACACATTATAAAGAAGATAGAGTACTATCTATCACAAGCCATTTTTTATTTTGAGTCTTGAAATAATTACAGATGCACAAGGAAGTATAACTTAGGTACCAGTGGTTCATGCATATAATCCTAGATACACTGAAAGTTGAGATCTGAAGATCACAATTTGAGGCCAGCTCAGGTAGGAACGTCTGTAAGACTCATCTCCAATCAGTTACCAAAAAGAGAAGTACAGCTGTGGCTCAAGAGGTAGAATGCTAGCCATGAGCGAAAAAGCTAAAGAGAATATCTATGAATCCAAACCCAGCACTGGCACGCTCGTGCATATGTGCACGCACACACACGCACACACACACACACACACACAGTGCAAAAACACTACACAAAGTTTTGATGTACCCATAATCTATCTTCCTCCAAAATGAAATCTTATATAACTATAGTGTATTATCAAACCAAGGAAACTGACACTAACACACTATAACTAAGTAAACCATGGTCCTTACTCAGATCTTGGCAAATTTTATATTCACTAATTTTTATCAGAACTCAGATATTAACAGCAGCTTGTCATTGCATGTATAAACATTCCTATAACTCTTGCACGATCAAAATCCCAGCGTGCTTTAAAAAGTCTCTTGGTTATGAAACTGATTTGTTAAGTAACAGAAGGAGCAAGAGTAGCAATCAATGTCACTATGTGGACTATGACAGAAGGCTAAATGATCAATACTGCCCCTAAATATTTAGCAAACTCCTAGGGACATTTTCTTGTTTATTTTGGAAATTCATTACTTTTGTGAACATCTGCCTGGTGAGCGCAGGAATTTATTAAGTCCCTACTGCTCAGCAAACATTTCTGGCAAAGATGGGTACACAGGCACAGCCCACATGCCGTCTCTTATTGAATTATAGTGGCTGCCTAGGGGGGAATAGTAAGGAGGATTCAGAGGCTACATCTGGGCTTAGCAAGAGACAGCCATTATCTGACAGAGATGCTCAGCCATGGCGACATGGCAGCTGAATGCATGCCAGGAGTTTGCCATCTCCAGAACCTCTGTGACTGTGAGCCACCCAAGGTTCTGGTTCCTAGAAAGAGGAGTAAAGAAACAGAGTGCTGGAAGTTAGTTCTAAGTGATAAAATATCTAAGTACAAATGTATAGTCATATAGTAACTAAAGTATGGTATATACAAGGGAGAATTCAAATGTAACTCCTTAGAACAACTAACTGGGGCTGGGAGTTTGGCCTAGTGGTAGAGTGCTTGCCTAGCATGCATGAAGACCAGTTTGATTCCTCAGTACCACATACATAGAAAAAAAAATCCAGAAGTTGTGCTGTGGCTCAAATGGTAGCAATCTTAATCTCCGACAAAATTAACTTCTCAGTAAAATCAGTACATAAAGATAGAGACGGCCATTACATATTAATAAAGGGTACAGTCCATGCCCTTAATGTTACAGTTATAAACATTTACTCCCCCAGCACAGGAGCACCCAATTTTGTCAAACAAACTCTCTTAGAATTACAGAACAAGATAGACTCAAACACAATCATAGTGGGAGTCCTTAATACACCACTCTCAACAAATGACAGGTCAACTCAACAAAAGTTAAGCAAAGACACCACCGACTTAAACAACACCATAGCCCAGCTGGGCTTAACAGATATACACAGAGTCTTCCAACCAACTGCGAAACTTTTTACATTTTTCTCAGCAGCACATGGAACACAATCCAAAGTAGATCATATAATAGTTCATACAGAAAACTTAAGCAGATACAAGAGGACAGATATAATCCCATGCATTCTATCAGACCACAGTGGAGTCAGACTAATTCTGAACAATGCAGTCAAAGTCAAAAAACATTCAATCACATGGAAACTGAACAACACACTTCTGAATAACCCCTGGGTAACAGATCAGATAGAAATGAAATTAAAAACTTCCTTGAATGTAATGACAAAGGAACATATGGGACACAGCAAAGGCAGTTCTAAGAGGCAAATTTATCACACTTGGAGCGCATATTAAAAAGACAGAAGAAGAGCATGTAAATAACCTAAAAAAAACCCTGAAACACCTAGAGGAGCAAGAAAAAGTTAATTCTAAAACAACTAGAAGGACAGAAATAACAAAAATAAAATTAGAAACATCAGAGATTGAAATAAGATATACTATACACAAAACTGATAAAAAGTTGGTTCTTTGAGTCAACAAAATAGACAGATCCCTGGCAATCAAAAAAAAGGAGAGGGGAAGACTCAAATAAACAAGATTAGAGACCCCACGGGAACAATCCACAACTGATTTCCAAGAAATTCAGTCCATAATGAATAAATAGGTACTACCAGGGCCTATATTCAAAGAAACAAGAAAATCTAGTAGACATGGATGATTTCTTAAATATAGGCTACCCAAACAAATTGAACAAACCAATCTCTTATAATGAAATTGTGGAAGCAATCAGGGAAATGCCAACCAAAAAGAGCCCAAGTCCAGATGGTTTCACTGCAGAATTCTACAAGACGTTTAAAGATGAAATAACACCTATACTCTTGAAACTCTTCCAAGAAATAGAAACAGAAAGAACAATACCAAAATCATTTTATGAAGTTAATATTATTCTCATCCCCAAACCAGGGAAAGACCCAACAAAAAAAGAAAACTACAGACCTCTCTCTCTAATGAACACAGACGCAAAACTCTTCAATAAAATATTAGCCAACAAAAAAAGTGTAATACTGATCAAAATGAAATGTACTTCTAAGCTGACATGTTGAATTTTAACCCCTTCGTAGTTCAAATAATTAAAATAGGGGCTGGGAGCCTGGCCTAGTAGTAGAGTGCTTGCTTAGCATGTACCACATACACAGAAAAAGCCAGAAGTGGTACTGTAACTCAAGTGGTAAAGTACTAGCCTTGAGAAAGCCCAAGAATGGTGCCCAGGTCCTGAGTTTAAGCCCCAGAACTAGCCATATATATATATATATATATATATAATTTAAAATTAAAAATAAATAAAATAATAATAGTGAAAGAAACATAATGCTTACTACCAAAGAGACTGCAAATGGGAAGAAGTGAACATGTTGACCAAAGACTGGGACCTGAAATGCTAAGAGCTGACACTAGGCACATTGGTCAAGCTAGCTCACAAGCAGCACCTCTGCTTCCAGTTTCTCATCTGTGTTCTGTAGAGACCACCAAAACAGTAAGGTAGCTGGTCTACAGGCTGGGAACTGGGGGCAAAAGTCAGCATCAGAAAAAAAAAAGGGGGTCTCCTGGCTACTCATGGAGTCAATCTCTGAGGACAGGATTAGAGAAAGAGGTATGCAAACTTGAGTTGAGGGTCAGACTTGGGTCTGACTGATTAGGTTCAAATCTCAGACTTACTACTTAGTCTATAATGCTAAATTCTCTGAGCCCATTTATCTGTCAGATGAACATAACAATAATGTCCAAATCATGAGGATTAGATGAACTACTTGTGTAAAGGGTTTTATGTTCATGACACACTAAGTTGCATTTGCTTATCTAATATGTAGTAAATGCTCTGTTGGTGATTTCTATCACTAATTTACTCATTTATGATCTATGGTACCATATTTTTAAAATAATGTACACTTGCATCAATCCAAAAGAAATTATTCAAGATGAATAAAACAGTAAGATTCTAAACTCTACCATGAGTAGAAGTGAACAGATGCAATGTAATTGGGAATCACTTTGATATCTAAAGCCTCATATGTGGCTAACCGAAGTTGGCATATTTTCAGTTGTAGGTTGAGGGCTCATACCTATAATTCCAGTTATGCAGGAGGCTGAGATCTGAGGATTAAAGTTGAAAGCTAGGCCAGGTAGACAAATTCAAGAGATTCTTATCTCCAGTTAATAAGCAGAAACCTGGCATCCATGAGTGAGAAAAGCTGAGCAAGAGCTAGAGACCCAGAGTTCAAGCCCCAGTAATAGAATTTTAATAATAATAATATACTACTAAAAAGAATACAGTATTGCAGTGGTTTGTAGTTTTCTTCAAGATCCAGATTTAACAACGAAGAGTAGAAAAGACATGGGCAGGTAGTCTGAGGAAAGTGATGGAGCATTTTCCTCCGTGCCTGGAGTTCTGTAAACATTTAAGAAAGCCAAGACATCCTTATACTTTTCCTAAAGGATTTACTTTTTCTACAGAGTCCAGACAGGAAACAACCTAGTGATACTATGCCAGGTTCTTGGCACTCTGTACTTGGAATCTCTTGTGACAGCTGAAATGAAGTTAACCAGACCTTGCATATGGTTTGTACCAATCAGTACTTTGGTCCTTTCTAGTTGCACAGGTGTATGGTGAAGAGCCAGCACATTCTTGCTCAGTCATTACATTTGGTCACTGCCTTACCTTCTAAGGAGAATGAGGCTGATTTCTCAACCAATCCCAAGCCACTTTTCTATTTTCTCCTGGAACAAAAAGTCCTGCTCAAACGTCATGCGATATCTTGATTTTTTTCCCCCTTTCCTGGTGGTCCTGGGGTTTGAACTCAGGAATTCACACTTGCTAGGCAGGTGCTTTATAGCTTTAGCCACACCCGAATCCCTTTTTACTCTGGCTATTTTGGAGATAGAAGCACACTTTTTTTCTGGGCTAGACTGGAGCACAATTCTATTTCCACAATAGTGGAAATAGCAAACACACACCACTGTGCTCAACTTTTTCTGTTGAGGTCGGGTCTTTTGTGAACTCTTTGCCCAGCTCTCCTAGGATTGAGATCTTTCTCATCTATGTCTCCCTAGTAGCTAGAATTACAGGTGTGAGCTACCAGCACTTGGCCAAGATCTCACTGATGAAACTTCTTCTAGTCTTGCCTCTGAATGGAAGAAAAAAAACGGTTGATTCTCATCAGATTAGGACTACTTTTAGGCCCCTATTTTTGGCCTCATCCTCATCCCTAACTTCAAATCCTCCTTGTGGTTCTATTGTCTACCTGCAATGCCTTCTAAACATCATTTTTCTGCAATATCTTCCTAATGTCAACAAATATCCCAAATCAAGCTTGGTGCTATCTTGTCATCCAAATGTGTGCCTTTAATCTGCAATACCCTCCCATGCTTATCTGCTAACTTCCCCCAGTTTATTTCAACTCTCGCCTGACTAAAACGACAATGGTCAATTACTAGACCTATGAGTAACACCTAACTCAATTCATCACTCCTTTTCCTCTCACCTGATCACATACACATTTTTCCATCACCTCAGTAGCTTCTCAGTTTCCTTGGCTTTGTTTCTTCCCTCTATCCTGCAGAAGCCTCTGAGCTCAGATTCCTGGGTCACCATCTGTATGCATATGTCTGCACAAGTAATCTCATCTAGTCTTGGAGCTTTAAGTATCATGCATGTGTTACAGTTCTCTTCCCCTAAAGTGCATATCCACATATCCAATTACCTGCTGACCAACTGCCTCTGATTCTCTCTGGGACATACCAAACCTATCAGCTGTGGCACTGAGATCCTACTTTTAAAAACCTCAAATCTACCCTGCTTGATCCATAAGGATGCATACATCTCCACTGGTAGGAGCACCAGCCTTCTAGATGTTCAGGTAAAACACACTGGATCTTTGAGTCCCTGTTCTTAAGACTTTATTTTGCAGGTAACACTTTACATCTAGTTCCAAAGTATATCTAGACTCTTGAGTGTTTCTGGCTCTTTTAAGTACCTGGCTTGAACCATCCTCATTTCTGACTTGAATGACCTCACCAGCCTCCTTCCTCACAGGTCTTCCTGTCTTGTCTTTGCCAACAACACATTGTATCTATATAATACATTCATACCACGGCAGGCAAGGACATCTCTTTCACATGTGAGTCAGGTCATACCACTCATCTGCTGGGAATCCTCCAATAGCTTCCTCGTCTCCTGAGAGCAAAAGTCTAAGTCCTTGGCACGGCCAACAATGTGCTGTGGAGGTACCCTTCTCAGTCATCTCTCTGCCTTCCTCTTGAGTACCAACCTTCCTGCTTTTCTTTAAATAAGCCCAGACTTCTTCTATCCCAGGATCTTTGCTCTAGCTTTTGCTTGGCTTGGACTACTCTTTCCTCTAGACACTTGTCTGACTTTTACACCTCTAATATGCCTTTGCTGATATATCAGATTCTCAGTGAGGTCTTCCCTGGCCAGCCCACTTCATACAGTAGCCACCATACCATCTAGACCTGATCCTTCTTACTGGACTTTGTCTTGTTTCATATAATCAATCTCAAATGAACCATATAATTTGCATATTATATAATATAAATTTAATATATAATGTAAATATGTTATATGTATAATTCACATATACTGCTAGCTCCATAAGGACATTGATTTTTTTCTTTTCCATTGGTGTGTTCCTAGTGTCCCTAGAAGGAGAAGCCTATAGAAAATGCTCAATAAAACTAGGACTGTAATCTAGACTGCTTGCTTAGCATATACAAGGTCTTGGGATTGATCTTCAGAAATGAAAAAGTTCAACAAATATTTTCTTTTCTTTCTTTTCTTTTTTTTTTGCCAGTCCTGGGCTTGAGCTCAGGGCCTGAGCACTGTCCTTGGACTTTCTCAAGGCTAGAGCTCTACCACTTGAGCCTCAGCACCACTTCCGGCTTTTTTCTATATGTGGTACCGAGGGATAGAACCCGGGTCTTCATGCATGGCCAAACTCCCGGCCCACAACAAATATTTTCTATGTGAATAAACCAATGTATGCTCAATGCATTACTAAATCTGATCCTAGTAGTTCCACCTAGGCATATTTCTCCTATTCGTTCCTTGTGCTCTGCATCTGCTCCTATGATACGTTTGTTTTCAACTGTGCTTTTGAATCCTATTGATCTTGCACGAATCATTTGCTATCTACTTGGTTTGCCCATAGCTGGCAATCCTCATACAACATTGCTCACGACGCTGCCCCGCTCAGTTTCTTTAGGGGCTCTCAAACCCCTTTCCTCAGTCTACTTTCACTGACTTCTTTGCTCCTCTTCCCTCTTCCGGAACCTCTTTTCTCCTCACTATCTTCCAAACGCCTCTTTGCTTTCCATGCATAATCCCACCATGAGAGTGCCCGCTCTCTCGCCAAATTCTCCTCCTCCTCCCCATCTTAGCCCATGTCCCATTTCCCCTTCAAAGTCTTTCTTCATTTGCCAATTCACAAGGATTTCTACATTCCCAGAGCTTCAGTTGTAGAGTCTGTTATAGTTTGCATATGTTCTTCAAGCTCATGTTTTGGAATCTTCTTCCCTAATGCAACAGTGCTGAGAGATGATACATTTGTGTGGCAAATAAATATTGTTCAAGTATTGTTTGAGTGGGTTTGTTTTAAGGTGGGTTTGACCCTCTCTGCATTCTCCAACATTTTTTTTCTTACCACATTACCATGTAGTCATGTACCACGTAGATGGCTCTCATTAGACGTGGTCTCTTGCTCTTAAACTTCCCAACTTCCACGATGACAAGCCAAATAAATTTCTATTATGTATAAATTACATTAAAGACCCAATGGAGAGAGTAAGATAGACTCCATTTAACTGACAATAAAACCTTACAGGTCCTTATGTTCTTGGAGTATACGTTTATATCATTCTTTTATATAACTCAGGGATTCTTATGTAAGTTTTCTGTGACAATAAGTCAGGTCAAAAGCAATATTTAATCTTTAAATGTGATACTTAATTTTCATGTCATGTCGCTTCAATTATAGTATAGGCTCCCTGCACGTAGGAACAATATCTCAAGTTTCTTTGTTTCCCATTAACTCAAACAGCATTGGGCACACAGTAGGTAGACGCCAGTGCTAGGACTGGTAGTTGGATATTTTAGAATCTAAACAGGGAGGAAACATGGGACTTAGTTGAAGGTCAGGAAAAATAATTGGAAAGAACCAAGGTTTGAAAATGGAAATAAAACAGTAAGAGGAAACAATTTCTGTAACTTGTGGGTAGGGGCAGGTGGGGGAAAATGAAGAGAGAACCAAGGGAGGGGTGACATTAACTTAAAAAAAAACATTGTATTCATAATCTGACCTATAGAATTGTAACCCCTTTGTACAATGACTCAATAATAACAATATTTAAAAAGTAATAAACTAAATACATTACCCAGAGGGGAAAAACAATAAGAGGGTGGCTTTCATTAATGTGGCTGATAATTTGAAAATGTGTAGACTAATTGATTTCAGTTCTTATAATTATGTTTTGCATAGCTCTTTTTTCCACCTTCACAGAGGTAAGAAATGTATCTCTTCAGTGCAGTACAAGAAGCCACAGATCCAACCCATTTTCTATTATAGTGACACAGTCAAAAGTCATTCCGTATTCAAGGTCCCATAGACCATGAATTAATGACATAAGATTCTCAATACACTATTATTGTAAAACAGGCTTTGTGTTAGGTAACTTTCTTTTTAACTAACTATAGGTTAATAGAGACATGGTCTGAGCATGTTTAAGATAGGCTAGGCTAAGCTATGATGGTGTATAAGCTAGGTGTATTGACCACAGTTTTGAGTTAACCTACTTTTTGCTTAGGACAAGTTCACCTGGATATCATTCCACTGTAAGTCAGAGAACACCTGTCCTGCTCAAAGGGCTTTAGCTTAGGGAAAGGCGCCATTAGCCAGGTAACCATTAGAACTGAACAAGAGAGCACACTCTGGGTATCACTTCTCTCCCTGTCTTTTCCAATTTTCTTCTATTTCTTCATCTGGCCAGCACCTAGTGTGTGCTTATTTTTGCTGCTCTGGCTAGGGCTGGGCATTTACATTATCTGTTCATTTTATTACAATCCTCAAAGATGGGAATCATGGAGGTTCCTATTTTACAAGGGGAGGTTTTGTTCAGAGAACTTAGGTAGTCAGCAAATTGCAAATCTGGGATTGAGACTTTGTTCCAACACTAATATCTCTGTTCTTTTGATTTTGTCAGGCTGCCTCCAGTTGTTTCTGTGTATATTTGATACAGACACAAATCAACAAATGACCCGAGGGTTGGCAGTTCTGATGAACAGAACTGCCATACATCATGAAGGACAGTAGAACCTTGTGGAGGGCAGATCTAAGTTGTTTCACCTTTTTGCTGGTTTTGTTTGCTTTTGTGTGGTTTTTTTTTTTTTTTGGAAGGGTTTAACAAACATAGCTCAGGCTGTACTCCAACTTGTTCTGTAGCCCAGGCGGGCCTTGAACTCACAACTTTCCTACTTCATTCTCCTAAGTAGTGGGATGACAAGAGCTAGACACTCTTTTTGAAAAAAAAAAAGACCCAACTTCTTTTGTTTTTCCAGGGGTATATATATCACTAAGTCATCTAGTTAAACCTCCAAGTCCTTTGCAATTCAAGTATCAACACAGGGGTTCCAGACTGAGAAAGTCAAGGTAGCCATCCCCAGCTTCCTTGCCTGTACTGGACAGGGTAGCCATGTTGATAAATGTGTGTATCTGTTAACTACAACCTCGTGGCCATCTTAAAGGTACTGACCTTGTGATGACCCAACACAGAGCGCACCAACCAACAGATGAGAAAGTATAACCTAAACCCAATTTCAGGATAAATGACATAAAATATAAAAATGCAAGAGACCCAGTTTTGAGCCTAGAGCCTAGAGCGCGTCTCCCTCCCAGTTATTAAAGAGTTTTGAAACAATAACAAGATCCCTTGATGGATCCAAGAAATCCGAGCCAAGAAACTACGGTGGCTAAGCGCCCAGCCATCACTGCCTGTGCCATCAGGCAGAGGCTAGAGATAATGCTCCTTGCTTCATCATAAGTCTGCATCGGCACTCTCTGCCACATAGCCTCTTATACAATAAGGCAAAAGAGCAATAACCACCTCAATCCTCAAACACTTCAGTTATTTGTATCTATATAGAAAAACAGAGAAAATAACTTTAAAATTCTCATAACGCGATCAATGCAGCTATCTTTAGGATTTTCGTGGTTCTTCTACTAAGGTACTAAAATTCAATTAACGTATAAGAATCCCACTTTCTTACATTCTTGAAAAACTCATTTAAAGAGGTCCAGTAGCCAACAGATTCAAGTGGAAGTAAAATGCAAGAAGGCATCCCTGCTCATTTTTAATTGCCTTGTCTTGCATCTTTTTGTTTCTATGTGATACAGGGAATCTGACGCATGCTAGACAAACACACTACCAGTGAGCAACATCCCTGACCTCTCCTCCTACCTGCTAAGGGGAGGTACCTGCAGGTTGACAAACCCATCAGATTTAACCGCAAACCCTTTCCCTTGAGACAGTCACCTGAGCTGGGACACCATCTTCACAGATTCAAGTGCAACAGCATTGTGCATGTACAAGGAGTGCCGATGGATGGCGGGCTGCTTTTCTACAGGCATGAATGGTAGATGGGTCACTATGCTGGCCTAGCTGGGATCCATACAAGATCCCAGAAGACTCCTGGCCCCAGCTGCCTGCTATGAGTGTGGCACTTGGTTTTAGTGATCAAAGTCTTCTACTTCCCTCTCTCAAAGCAGTTCCTGGCCCATCTCTCTTGTGAGGTTAGACTGAGCAAGAGGCATATCAGGACCCAGCACAGAGCAGCATTCTCCATCAGCAAACCTACTCTCCCTGGTCAGGAGCAACAGCTAGAGGGGAAGGGGACATTCCAGGGTAAAATCTTAGTAATAATAATAGTAGTAGTAGTAATAATAATAATAATTAAGGAAAGAAAATTTTTAAAGAAAAGAAAAAAATGAAAAAAAAAAAGCCCGTAAGGCTGCGTAATTAACCAAGGGTTAGAATCAGGTTTAGCGAATCACACAGTAACTCAGTGTCCTGGCAAATCCCCAAACCCCAGGGCGAAAGACGTATGGGCTTGAAAGGCATTTTTGTTTGTGGAAACAGGATGTTTCCCTCCTTCACTGTTTTTTCTCTCCCTCTCTCTTTTCTTATTATTTGTTCTTGGTCTGTCTGGAACCAAATTTGGAGCATCCACCATGTTTACCCATCCATTCTTTTCATCTCTTCACAAAGCAACCAAAAAGCCTTTTCCCACAGTGACTTCCCATCAGCCCTTCTCTCCCAGGGTTCCAAGGTGCTCAGAGCAGACATTGTCAGCAAGACATGCCACACACAGCAAGTCACCAAACCAGACTGCATTAGAGGGTTTCCATGGGACTTACTTGTACTTGTGCTGGTTCCAATTGTATTGATTGTGGTGGGGACGGATGAGGAGGAGTAGAGCGGCACATGACCATTCTCACACCCCAGGGTCTTGTCCTGCCAGCTGGAGGCATTGATGCAAATCCCAGAATCCCGAGAGCTCTGCCACCCGTTGAGCTTGTCGTCGGTGTTCTGTCTTTGGTGATAGTAGTGCGTCTGTCCATAATCCACAGAGTCTGAGCGGCCCCGGTTCTGGCTGCCAAAGCTGGCTGATGTGCGGTCTTCCAGGTGATTCAGCCACATGGCCAGAGCACTGCGGTCTTCCAGCGATGTGGCTGGATGGATCAGAGCATAGGACAGCAGCTGCCTGCTCTCCTCAATGTGCTGGTTGTGCTCAATTGAGTGAGCCAGGATTTGGGGGAGGAGTTTCATATACTCGACTTTTGCGTCCAGGTTTCCTGGCTTCAGCAAAGGCAGGTGAGTCAGCAGGAGGGAAATCACTTTATCCTTGGATTCCTGTTGCCATTGGTTAATGATTCCTGAAAAGGAAAACACACTGGTCAAGTGAGAAAATACATTCAGAAAGACACTAAACACCACACTCTGGGGATTCAGAGAAGTCTGAGAGTTCAGGCCCAGCCTAAGCACCCTGGGCTAAATTTTCTCAAAACAGACAAATGCTTAATAGAAATCAGGTTTTCAGTACGCAGGAACTTCAATGAAGCATAGATCAAAACATCTCCGTTTCCTTTAGGAAGCTCTAGGCTTGGCCGGGAACCAATGGTTCATGCCTGTAATCCTAGAAGCTTAGGAGGCTGATCTGAGTACCAAGGTTCAAAGCCAGCCTGGGCAGGAAAGTCGATGAGACTCCTATCTCCAATTAACTGGCAAAAAGCTGCAAGTGCAGGTGTGGCTCAAGTGAAAAAGCACCATCTTGAGTAGGAAAGGGACAGAGCCTAGGCCCCAAGTTCAAGCCCCAGGACACACGTACACAGAAGCACAGGCTTAAATCTGGACAAAGGAATTGGTTCACACAGAGAGAATGATGTCCGGAAGAAAATGGGATCCCCCTGAGTGTAGCAAGCCTAGAGGTTTCTTGTAAATAGATGACTCAGAAAAACAATTAGGGTGCAAAATTACAATGAACAGGGCTGGGAGTTTGGCCTAGTGGTAGAGTGCTTGCCTAGCATGCATGAAGACCCGGGTTCGATTCCTCTGTACCACATACATAGAAAAAGGCTGGAAGTGGTGCTGAGACTCAAGTGGTAGAGCTCTAGCCTTGAGAAAAGTCTAAGGTCAGTGCTCAGGACCTGAGTGCAAGCCCAGGACTGGCAAAAAAAAAAAAAAAAATTACAATGAACAAGATGGCTCCAGGGTGCGGCACCTCTGCTCACATCATGCTAAGTTTAGTTCTTTATGTTTTATTAAAAACATTTTTATTGTTCAGGCTAGTACTGTATCACTTGAGCCATAGCTTTTTGATGATTACGTGAGCTAAAGCATCTCACGGACTTTCCTGCCTTGGCTGACTTTGAACTATGATTCTCAGATCTCAATATCCTAAGTACCTTAGGAACTGTAGGTGTGAGTCACTGGTACCCAGAGCGGAAGATCTTAATACATTCACAAGGATCTATCTGTTCCCCTCCACTCAGCACTAAACATGCACTTAGCTTTGGGAAGGGTCTGATTTTGGAGGCTATGGTTATCCTAAGGGTTGGCTGGCTTTCATGTAATATCTACAGTAACAGTGCAGTGAGGCGTGTTTAGACCACGAGAAGGAACACTGTCCAAGAAAGTATCAGTGCTCTAAGTTCAGATCCTGCCCTCCAGTGTGATAGGGGCTCATCCTGGGAAAGAGATAGGATGGCTAAGTGAGAAATTTTCTAGTCACTAAGCTGTACTTTTTTTCTATTCTGATTTTCAGTAGTTCTACAAAGGGATTTCAAGCCAGTATGTCAGATTATATGGAGGCATATTGTTGAAAATAATAATGGAACTGGTGCAACTTCTCTTCCTCTCTATCATTTTGCTTTTTGTTCGCCGTTTGCTCTCTCCATAATGTTCTGCCTCACCACAGACCCCCAAAGCATGCAATCATGCACTGGTACCTCCAAAACTGGGAGCCAAAATAAACCTTTCTTCTTTTTAAATGGACTATCTCAGGTATCTTGTCATAGTAACAAAAACTGCCCAACACATCAGCAAGGACGGCACGGTGTCTAATGAAGGGGCATGAACTTCAGAGTAAAACGGAATTAGGCATGAATCCCACAACTGCTGCTTACTTTGTGGTGGAACCTTTGTTAGTTACTTAGCTGAGTCTCATTTGCCTTGTCGGTCAAGAATAGTATCAATAGCATCTGCACCTGCTCAGGCTCGTAGATTGGGGTGAAATCAATCTCCTCGAGCCTATCCAGAGTGATGTAGGGTGTTTAGGACATAAAGATTTGAAAATAGAGTAGCGAATCCACAGATGACCCAAGGAAAGTAATTTTTAAAATATCAATGACTTGGGAAAGAGAAGAGTTAAAATGGAACCACTGAGCTTATAATAGTATAAAGAGATGTTTGGCTCTCTTCAAGTGGGGGTTTCCTGAAGAGACATTGAAATCAACTGTGTGAAGTAGAAGTCACTAAACGGAAACAGGGGAGACTAAGATAGCATATGGAGAAGAACTGGGCTGCCACAATGATGAGAGGCTTGGAGAAGTCACCATGGAAGATTCCAGACTCTCCATGGGGGAGGGATCGGGGAGGGGGGCGGGGATCCTTCATACTTAAGCTAGAGTATTTGGATCAGCAGAGTTCAGCAGCAATATATGAGCCACATATGAAATTTGAAACATTGTAGTAGCCATAGTAGAGTAAAAAGAATAAAATTTATTTTGAGAATCTGTTTAACTCTAACATTTTATGGTTCCAGATGTAACCAACGTAAGACTGAAGGTGCTATTTCACTTCCTTGTGTTTTGTCTCAGCCTTTGGGACCTAAAGGGCGTATTTCATCACTGACAGTGCATCTCAACTTGGTCGGCCACGTTTGCAGGGCTCAGAAACCACGTGTGGCTGGTGGCTACTGAACTAGTCAGCACAGATGGGAAAGGATGCCAGAAGACACCGATGACCTCAGGAGGTCCCAACCAGTTCCCTGCTCTATATTTAGCTAATTACCACCAGCCATAAGACAACCCTTGTGCATTCTAGAAGGTATGGTCACCCTGTCAGACAGCTCTGGGAGATGAAGAAAACTCCAAACACCACACATGTTTTAAGTGGCAAACATGTTTAGAATAAAGATCAACTCTATTCAGTAAGCCAAAGCTCTAAACAGGGATACCCTTAACTGTGTACATTTAAATATAAAAACGGGGAAATAAACACAAATGCACGAGGAATGAGAACTGCTGAGCAAACTACCCAGATTCCCTTCTTCAAAAGGTCAACCTAAAAAAATTATAACTGGGCTGGAGTGTGGCCCAATGGTAGAGTGCTCGCCTAGCATGCACGAAGACCTGGGTTCGATTCCTCAGTACCACATACATAGAAAAAAGCCAGAAGTGGTGCATGGCTCAAGTGGTAGAGCCCTAGCCTTGAGAAAATCCAGAGACAGTGCTCAGGCCCTGAGCTCAAGCCCAGGACTGGCAAATAAATATCCACAAAACCAAACATAACTAGGACTCAAGAGTACAAAGTGAACATGTAATCTCTAGGAAACTGTTGTCTGCTGGGGGTTAACCTAACATTCAGAGGAACAAGCACAGCACCAGGGAAGGGAGATGAGAAGCCACCAGCCCAGTCCCGCCCCCTTCCAGGGCTCAAACAGCTGCATCCGTGGGACTCGCATGGTCTGGGGTTATGGTGTGGTCAGGAGGACAATTACAGCTTTTGTCTCCTACAACTGGGAACATGGAAATAAGGTTGTCCTCGGAGGCTCGACGCACCTAGAAGATGACACTATGCCAGCTGTTCCAGCTGCCATGGCACTCAGTGTTTTCTATGTTCTATGCATTTTTCCAAGCCCTGTGCACGGAATTATTCCTTTCATCTCCCTAAGAGGCTTGTGAGGTAAGTCCTACAACTAGCCTTATTTGACAGATGAAGACACAGGCACAGATGGGGCAGATGAGTTGACTAGTGAGGTGGCAGAATTCTAGTGTAGTGACTATTATACTAGAATGGCATGTATAACTACTCTATCCAGAAAGTACAGAAGTATGATTAGTTCTAAATATGACAATATATTAAGATATATATGGCTCAACAGAGGAGTTGGCCAGCCACAGGAACGTAGAAAAAGGAGTCACAGAGATAATATGGATGGTACTTTTTGTGCTCAGTCCCAAGTAAATGAAAAAAAAATAGCAAAATACGCTAACAATTCGATGCTGTTCTCTTGGAAAGGCAGAGCCTCGTTCACTTTCTTCTGAGTACAAGTTGGGTTCAGTGTCACCACGGGCAAATGGCAATGGTGGGAATGGCAATGTGCAGCCTCAAAGATCCGATGAGTGCTGTGATCTCTGCTTTGCTTTCTGCGTGGAGCTCTCACTCAAGAGGAAGCCAGCGGCCTGTTAACAGATCCCCCAGAAACGAGGGGGAGGGTGTTCTGTGAGGTGTGGAAGTCTCCTGCTTCAGACCAGGACCAGTTCTGACCATGTGACCGCCTCTTAGAGGCGGATCTCTAGCCCAGCTAAGCATCGAGTGGCTGCCGTGGCAGATCACATTTCGAAGGACCCTGAGCCAGAAGCACACTTTGCCTGATCCACAGAAACTGCATGTGATTACCTGATTATTATTTGAAGCTGCTAAGTTTTGAGTCATTGGTTATGTGGCTAAAGATAAACACACTGTTCAAGTGCCCCTCTTAGGGATAAGGAGGTTTTAGCCATTTGGCTTTGACTACTTCAGTCCTCTGACAGCCATTCCTGTCTTGAGATAGACTCGGGAAACGAACCTGTTGTCACTGAACATCTGCCTCATTTTCCTGTGCCTGCCTTGTCCTGATTATTGGCTCACTCTGAGTTCACTCTCTAGATGACTTTAGAGAATGAGCTGATCCCAGAGATGAGGTATATCCAGATGCAGTAGTGGGGATTTTTCAGGGCAACTTAATAAATGGCTTCTGATTATGATTTGGCTTCCTGTGGTGGCCTGCCTACAGGGAGACGGTGTGCTGATTATACGGACTTCTGACTGTGTCTGGTCTCTCCTTATGACAAATTAGCAATCCAACATTACAGAGTCTATCTGCTTTCTAGTCTGTGCGAGGCAGTCTCTTGGAAATAAGCATGGCTTGGACCAGTGTGAGCATTTCTATCTTTAAACAGAAGTCTGAATGTCGCCAGTGCATGGGAAGTGGGGCTAATGCAAGCTAGGCCCTTTTAACAGTCCATGGTCTGCTTTCTCGGTTGTACCCATGTCACCCTTCAGACAGCAGAGGATCTTTGCTGAGATTTGTACTGATCAAAGCTTCCTTCTTGAAGAGGAACCAGGAATCGTTCTCATTTTCAAATAATGGGTGCTTTCTATTACTGATGGTTCTGCCATTACCTAGTATCACTCTTGGCAGAAAACAGCATGGAAAATTCAAGTCCCCAAATGCCAAGAGTTGATGATACCAGCTCACCTCTACCAGATCCTGTTAACATGTTCTCTATTATTCTTCTGAGTAGGGCACAGAGGTGTAAGTGTTTGTGGATGTGTAATGTGGGCATATGATAATGATTTATAATTTGTAAACCAGTGACATAGGAATTATAAAGAGCTATAATTAAAGAGCATGAGGATTAGAGAACTGTCCCCAATGATGCCTAGAGTGACAAAGAATGCATTTCAATTCCATTTCTCTGGCATTATTACTATACAATGGTATGTCAATGTTTAAGGGCTCCAGTTGTTAGTAAATTACCCTTAAATTGCTATTTTATTATACCCTTGTTTTCAGTTTAATAACATTTACCATAAAAGGGTTTCTCACAAGTACATTTAGGCAATTTGCTCATGCGAGAAATGGCTGTGAATTAAGTACAGACACATGAGTAGTGGCTAACTAAATGTGCTAGAAGACAGGAATACTGGTAGATCTTAAATGGTTAAATACTACTTGGGAGAATTTACATTACAAATTCCATCCTGGATACATCAGACACCAGGAACTTCTAAATTTAGTTCAACTCTGAACAACTCAAACAGATGATAACATTAAGTAACAACCGTTAGGTAGGGGTACTAACGGATACCAGGCATCCAAAAATTCAGGAAGAAAGATGGCAAATGGTAGGATTCTTGTGGTGGCACGTGCTCTTGGCTTTTGTCTCTCCCAAGGTACCCTCTGGTCTTCTCATAGTTAACGAACCCACACATAATGTGGACTCATCCTATCGATTACAATGAGAGACCCAGACAGGCCAGAATTAAGGAGTGCCTTGGTCTCATGTAGTGCTCTGAACAGACATAAAGACCCTCTCTCTGCTTTCAGGGGGAGTGACTGCTTCCAGGATGGCCCTTGTTGAACTTTGCCTCCCAGAGGCATTTATAACTCACACCTTGAGTACTCTCTTCACCTACTGGCCTTCTCTGTGATCAACAAGGAAACAGAGGTATTCTGATAGTAGATCATAAAAAAGCAGTTCTGTCTTGCTTTCTTGTTCACGTGTTATAGGCAAAGCCGGCCATTCCAATGAGATGTATAAGCCAGGGATGCTTAGCCATGCTCAGCTGGGGAGGAGCTGGGACTCCTGGTAGCAGCCCTAACCAAGTCAGCAGCCAAGTGGCTGAGCTACATGGGAAATGACTTCTGTAGCTTTCAGCAACGTCATGACTACCACCTGGAAAGAGACGGCCACCTTAGGCTTGAACTAACCAAGTAAGGCTATCTCAAATTCCCAGGACATACGACTTAGGTTAATGAGAAGTAACGCACCCACGACCTGACAAATGTGACTGTAACCCCTCTACACTTTATCCCGACAATTAAAAAAAAGACTTATGTTAAACTATTAAGGTTGGAAGTAATTTGATACAGATACAAGGAGTTTCATGTTACTTGGTTGGAAAAAAAGAATCACTCAAAACGTTTCTGTCCCTTAAACTCATCAGGAAAGGCAAGATGTATGGCACGTTGTGCCACAGAGATTTCTCTTAGAATGAGGAGGTCATCGGGCGCCGGTCGTTCATAAGGACCCTCAAGGGCTACTTCATTCTTAAAGGACCCAGATCATCTGGACTCTGGCGGCTCAGGCCTGTAATCGTAGCTACTCAGGTTTAGATCTGAGGATCACGGTTTAAATCCAGTCCAGGCAGGCTGTCTCTCTCCCTCCCGTTTCAGTCCACCATGGTTCCTTGAATATATCAGAAATGTTTTCCTCAGAACCATGCTGCTTATTGTTTCTTATGCCTGACATACTTTTCCTCTGGCCCACATTTAGGACCTCTCAATTCTGCTTGGCTCTAATGCCATTTTTCTAACGAGACCTTCTCTGTCAACACTATTTTACGTTGCCCACCTTACCCTACACTTCCTAAGCCTCAGCTCTACTTTACTTTATACAGAGCACCTAGCACCATATGACTTGCTATAGATTATATTTACTTTCTGCCTCTCTTCACTAGAATATAAGCTCCGTGGTGTCTTCACCTTTCCATACATGAACATTTCCTTATTAATCACATTTAAATGGATTTATAAAACTGCCCCTCCCCCCCACATTTAGGATTTCTTATCTTTCTCTTTCCTTCCTTTCTTCCTTCCTTCCTCCCTCCTTCCCTCCCTCCCTCCCCTTCCCTCTCTCTTTCTCTCTTTTTTGCTGGTCCTGGGACTTGAACTCAAGCCTGGGTGCTGTCCCTGAGCCACTTTATGCTCAAAGCTAGCACTCTGCCACTGGAGACACAATGCCACTTCTGGCAGACCATCAGATTTCTTATTCAAAATGCTAGCTAGTTCCTAGACATTTTGTTAAGTAAAGACTGATAGTCTGTATGTCCTACAAACAATGGTAGATAATTGCTGAATTGGTTAATTTTCACTTTCAACTCCAATAAAAATGGGAAGGTAAATTTTCAAAGTCTACTCCATTCTCCTTCTCAGTATCTAAGATGGAAGTTCTGTGTGAGAGAGAACACAAGTGCAATTGGTACTTTCCCTGAATATAACTGACACCAATTAATCTTCATGAAAAAGGATTTGACAGACCAGGACAACAAAATTGAATGTATTTATTCCAACTCTTTGAAAACATCTGTTGGAGAATGAGTGTTGTGTTAAGACTGTTTTATGTTTGAATTTTTGTTTGGCACTAAGTGATTCCATTTTAATAAAACCTCTTAGGAATGGGTCTCCTAAGACAAATAAATTAGAGATGAAAAAATTGTTACCTTACTCTTGACAAACATATATATATATATATATATATATATATCTTCTCTATAAGCCACATTTGGCTAGTGTTTCACACCAGAAACTTGTCACAAGAGAGGCTGGGAGTGTTCTAAAAGTACAGACTTCCCCTCACTAATCTTTGTCCCCACATTCCTAGTTTGCCCTACTGTCAAAACCCTGCACACCACAAAATGATGTTATAATAGTCTTAAAGTGATGACACAAAACCCTCATGCTGACCTTGCGGGAGAGGAAAACATGTATTGCAGAACTACACTTAGAATAAAGCCTTGTTCTAGGAGGAGAAGCACTGGAAACCACAGTCCCCAGTGGAAGTACACCGTAGTCCAGGGAGCCTAATTGTAATGTTAGTTAACATCCAAGACCCACATCCTTATAATGTCCAGAAGAGGTCACCAAGGGTCAATGCTTCTCGAGCATCCTGAGTATATACCAGCAAAATCACAAAGGAATTGTTCATGCTTGATCCAATGGGACAAATGGAACAATCACACTCATATGGCTGAAAACTTCAGGAAGTCCAGGAAAGGTAAAAGTGAACATTTCTATCTCTAAATGATTCAGGGCTATTGAGTCCCTAGGTCCCATACTTTCTAAAACAAACCAGGAAGGGGCTCAATGATTCATGTAGACAAAAACCCAATGGGTAGGTGTGAGTGTATAAGCCACCGTGGCATGTTATGTAAATTCGTAAACACTACCATCACAGAATAGCCCATTTATATTCCCCAAATATGCTTGCTAGATGCGTTAATAGTAAAATGTATGTATCACTTATTTAGGTATAAAATCTGAAATACAAGAACAAGTTACTGTATGGGAGAAGAGAATGAACCATTTTGTCAAGGCAGGATATTTGAATCCTTGACACAAATTAACTAATGCTATATTTGAAAAGAAAGACCCAGATAACTACAAGGACAGAGTTAGGTGATCTTGGAACACATCCAGTCCTACCTCTGTCCTCCTTAAGCATGGCCCTGTAGAGGGAGTTAGAGTCACATCTTCCTGCCTGGTTAGCTATTGGCTGACTCTAGGAATTTATGCAAAGCTAAGCAGTAAATGGCCATGTACTTTCATCCATGACTAGGGCATGACATTCCTTTTGAGGTTACTAGGTCTGTTGAAATGGTCGACAGACCCATGAAACTCTGTGTGTGTGTGTGTGTGTGTGTGTGTGTGTGTGTGTGTGTGTGTGTGTGTGTGTGTGTTCAGATTTCTTAAGAAGGGAGCTACTCCCTAATGTTGATGAACAGGGACAATAGGAAAGATAATTGTAAAGAATGTAGTTCTCTCATTAGGAATGAGATGGCTGAAGCTATTTCCTCCTCTTTGTCTCATCCTGTTGTGACATTAAATAGACCCAAAGGTCAACAGCTGGACCAGGAGGTCTGATCAAATGAGAACCTTTGGCTTTAGCCAACTTGGGAGAGATGCTGCCGCAGAAGACAAGTGCTCCAGGTTCACAGATGTGTTGCCTGGGGACAAGAGCGCTGGCTCATACCTTCAGAGTCTTGAGCATGTAAAACGTATACAACAAAGGAAGACAAGAAGATGGGGAGTGGAGAAAGCCAAAGGAAGGAGAAAGAAGGGAAGGTGGAGGGAAGCAAATGGAAATTACATCAAAATCAGGTGTGAGCTGGCGAGGGCGCAGACCTTGAGGCAAACCTGAATGCTATGGATAGAGGAAGGCACTGCAGTGAGCCTTCTAATCCACGGAGTTCAGAAACTTGCCTGTCCCGCCCTCATCTTTATCCCCAGGCTCTCAGGAGCATGGACCAGTAAAAAGAAGGACACTAACTTCGAATCACACTGGTTTCAAGCAAGGAAAAACAGCAGTGTTCTCTTGTTCCATTTTAACCTAGTTTGAAATCATCTTTTTTTTTTGGAGGTATATGTATTCATCTCTCATCTGTCTTTGTCTTTGTTCCCTATCAGTGTAGAGGATTTGAACTTTTTTGATGAGGTTTGGGGAAACGTTCTATACTCATAGAAATGTCTGTGATCTAAAGACTTTTGGGAGAGTCAGACCAGAGAGGTAGAAAATACATTGAGAAGAACTCTATTGCAACTACCAAAAGACAATGTAGTAGGAGGCAGAGCCTTTCGAAAGCCCCCGCCAGGTATGCATGATGGCTTCCAGCCTGCATCCAACACATTATTTAGCAACCACCTACCAGTTTCCTGTCAAAAGCCTCAATCCATTATCTCACTAAACCAGTAGCAGCTTGGCCCTCAAACGTTTAAATCTTAAAAGAGACCATCATATGTCACTGGATATTCCCTGCTGTGCACAGACCCACTGTGCACCCAAACTCTCTCCTTCCTCTCCCCACCCCCACGGCTACCCATGAGGTAACTAAAGAATCTGCCTCCATCTCCCAGCCCTGTTTCCCTCCCTGCTTTTTCTTCAATACGAGGAAGCTCAATGACATGCACACGTTTATGATACCCTTTCTCCAGGCTCACTGCTGACTCCTTGATGGTAAGGACAAGGACAGTGACTACCACTTAGGGGTCTTTTAGTTCCGTGGCTAAAGTAGTACGGATCACACCGATTAGCTGAACCAAACCGGTAAAAAAAATCTCACCAAACAGATAAAATATCTCACAAACTGTTGTGATATTTGAATTACTTTTTAAAAAATGTTAGGCATCAACTCACCTCCAAGTGCTCTACCACTGAGCTATAACCCAGTCTGAATTATTCAGTCTTTGTAATGCATGCACCTACATTCTGGCCCTGATGGACAGAGTATTGTATGAAGTGCCACAAAACTGTTAACTGTTGTCTGCATTACCCTAGGGACCAGGATGATACTTCCCAGGGCTTTCTCAAGAAGAGAGATAGGGAGAGAGGGGGTAGCCACAGAACTAAGGGAACTGGTTCCCCATGTCTGGAAGAGCTGCACCTCTAAAAACCTGTTAGAAAAGATCAGGAGTGTGTTCAGGCGGGGCGGGAAAGAGAAAAACCAGAGACAGGTAATACTGGTCAGAAAGAAATGCAGTCACAATATCTGACATGTAATTTGTAGCCCCCCTGCACATCACCTTTACAATAATACAGATAAAAACTTATTTGGATTGTAAGTATTCAATCTACGGAGTAGAAATTGTTTAGCAAGTCTTCTTGGTAACTGGATCCAGGCTCAAGTTTGAGAGCCCCTAGGAGAGGGAACTCAGGAAGTCATGACTTTCAGTTTCCAGTTTGGAGGTTGACCAGCCAGCAAAAGCTACTGTGAGAAACCAGATGTGACAAATGACTTTGTACCAGGAGAAGGACTTGGAGCAATCAGTTCAAAGAGTGTCAGAGACCTATGTTTAAGACGAAGTTCTTAAGACGGGGGAAAGCATAATCTACAATATGACTGCAATAAATATGGAGGCAAAATGTGATGGCACTCTAGGGACAGAGCACGTCTGATTATTTAAGGTGCCTCTTCATATCTAGAAGTAAAAAGGAGCAAAAAGTCCTAATGGGCCACAATCAGGCACACTGGAGTTTTTTTTAATCATGTTATAAAAACAATAAAGTCTAACTAAGCCCGGGGTAGCTCATGAACAAACGAGGTAGCAATTTCAGTACTATGACAGTTTTAGAAGACTCCCACCCTCAGAAACCACTTCTATGTGTTCCCTGGAGTGCAGTGCTGTTCAAAGGACAGTGCTGAGGAGATGGAGGCCCCAAAGTACCTGGACCTCGGAACTAGACCATTACCTCTAAATGGGAACTCCGGAGAGCTGTTTGGTGAAGAATCAACTCACTGATCTGACGAGCAGCAACAGGAGCAAAATTCTCTTGATTAGAGGACCATAATATTTTGCTGAGTTTGGTGGGGAGGGCACAGATGCTGTACAGGTTATATGGAGCTGAACACATTACAGTTGAGCCAGGTGTTAGGTGAAAAATTTGTGCGTTGGTGGAATTAGCATATAAGGGATTGCTCCATCTCTTCCCTCTCCGCTTTGTCCTCCTTTTCTTCCCTCCTCTGGTGTCCACTGGGCACAGCTCATCATTATTGAGTGTCTGCCTGGCCATTGTGATGTCAGAGGCATCAGACACAGCAATGCTGAGAAGAGACAAGCAAGCCCAGCCCTGGTTAGAAATACGTGGCTCTGGTTAGAGAGCCAGTGATATCCTGATGCCTTAACTGGCCTGATAACATCTTTTTTTTTTTTTTTTTCCAGTCCTGGGCTTGAGCTCAGGGCCTGAGCATTGTCCCTGGATTTTCTCAAGGCTAGAGCTCTACCACTTGAGCCACAGCACCACTTCTGGCTTTTTGCTATGTATGTGGTACCGAGGAATCGAACCCCAGTCTTCCTGCATGCTAGGCAAGCACTCTACCACTAGGCCAAACTCCCAGTCCCCTGGCCTGATAACATGTTATACCTCAACTATCTCCCGGATTCCTTATCTTTCCTCCCCAAATCAAGAAACAGAGGTACAAGGAAAGTTGCCCAAGGTCACGTATCAATATCCTGGTACTGCCACAAACAGTGCCAGCGCTCCTGATCACTTGGCTGCACTAGTCCAGGGGACCCAGCTGCCTTTTATAGAAAGTTTCCACACACCTTCTATTCCTAACCTCAATCACAAGCATCACCGACCCACATGCTTGGGCAGGACCAGCAGACTCTGTGTCATAGACTTAGTAACGTGCCCCATTTAGGAGCAGGAGCACAAGCTGTTAGCACTGGGAGCTGCTTCTAGAGAGTCTGCTGGAATTGCCTTTTACAATCTTAGGGCAGACACAAGTAACTTAAGCAGAGCTTTAGATGTCCAGAAATCTAGCTCAGTGTCTTCTAGAAAAGTCAGCACTCCTTGGTTTTCCTCAGGCATGCCAAGGGGGTAAGAAAATATTATCTGCTCCTACTTACCATAGTGGGGGCAGTAACCATCTTTTGTGGGGGGAGTATTTTGCAAGCTGACATCTATAGTAACAGTGCTAGAGAAATGGAATCTATAAGGCAAAGAGAGAGAGAGAAAGAGAGAGAGAGAGAGAGAGAGAGAGAGAGAGAGAGAGAGAGAGAGAGAGAGAGAGAGAGAGGTGTGTGTGTGTGTGTGTTTAGAGTTATCTGAATGCATTGACCCTAAAATGGGTATATAGAGCCTTTGGAGGAAAAGGAACAGCAATAAGGTAAACAAGATAAGGTGAAGAACAGGCATATAACCTTTAACACATGGCCTGCTCAACTCATCAGGGAACAGATTCCAGGATCTAAATAAAGCCCAGGAGAGCACACATATTAGAAGATCTAAATCATTTATGAAACAAATAGATGGGCCAGGACTAAGCACAATCTGCAGCTACCGAGGTGACTTCAGAGCTAACTTAAGTCATTTCAACTATATAGAAGGTAACATAGAACTTCATTGTAAAACAGCCCCCACTGACTGCCCACTTGATCTGATTTTGCTGCCTCCTCATGTGACTAGCCTCCCAATTTAGAGCATAACCAACTCCCAATGCCCTGTAATAACACTAGTCCCAAATTAGAGCTCTCAATTTGGCTTGGCTTTGGTCCCTCCCTCAAAGCAAAATAAAGCATCCGTTTTCTTTTTTTCACATTCATAATACTCTCCTTTTTGAGTTGCCAATTCAAACCCTGCTCCGGTCAGATTGAACCCTCCCTGTTTTTTCTTTCTTGATTTTTTTTTCTTTCTGGTAAGCCAAAGAGCCTGATGGAAAAACACCAAGAGACAAAAACAAAAACAAAATCAGACAAAAATTCCAAGTAAGTGACATTCAGCTGGAAAAGCTATGATTCACATGCAAATAAAAAAAAAAAAATCTCCCTGAATTCGCTGTTAAATGACGCAAGCCCCTGGCTTCGACATAAAAAGAACAGAATGAAATCACTCACAATTAAACTCACTCTAGAATACTGGAACTCTCTGGCGAGGCCTTCCCTACAAATGATAAGAAAACCCTCAACTGTAGCAGAATGAAGCTAACTGAGTGGGAGTGCGGGATAGCCCCTACCTGGACCGACATTCGCTCATGAAATGCCCCAATCAGCACTCCCTCGCATAAGTCTCTATCATCTACACAGCACAACAGGACTCAGGCAGGCCTCCCGGGCTTCTCTTCCTGGCAGCCTAGGATTGAGCTTCAGCTGGACTCACCACTTGTGCCTAGGATGATGGAGTACAAGAAAGCTTTCTGTGCAACTCTGGATCGACTAGACAGACGCTTGTCCAAGATCCACAGCAGCACTGGCCTTTGATCTCAAGCCTGGGCCAGAGATAGTTTAGTAGACTCCCCTCTCCTGACTGTTAGGTAACTTCCCATTCTACTTCCCTCTCTTCCCAGCAGAAGACGCAAGTTGATCTGACTTTAGGGTGTACCTTCCTCGGCCTGAGAATCACAGCTTCTAGAGGTAAAATGGGCATGTGAGTCTCTGCTGCATGGTTTCAAGTTGAGATGCTCCTAATCTCAGGACAACTCTGTTACCAGAACCATAATCAACCTCTACCCAGTCAGGAGAAAATCCATCTACCAGGAGAAAAACTCCTATGGCAATGTTCACAGTAACAGTATTCATAATAGCAAAGGAAACAACCCAAATATCTATCATCAGATAGACGTAGGACATACAATGGAATACCACTACTCAACAAGGACGGAAATTCTGACACATGTTACAACAGGGACAAAGCTCCTGCATATTATGCCAGATACATTAAGCTAGACAAAACCCCATGAATAGAGTTTAATACAACTTGTATGAGATAGCTACAGCATTTAAACTCTTAGAGCTAGAAAAGAGAATTGGGGCTCCCTGGCTGGAGGCAAGGCGAAGGGGGGGGGGTTGGTTCAAAGGTAGAGTTTCCGTTCAGGGTGATGAAAATTCTAGAAATGGATAGTGATGATGGTCCATCAATATTGTGGCTCTAATGAATGCCACAGAACTATAGTTAAAACATTACATAGGCAAATTTTAGGTTATGTATATTTATGATTTTTAAAAATACAGTAAAATCAGTCTATGTTCTCTCCCCTCCCAAAATAGCTATTCTCTCCTCCCCAGTCTTTTACAGGCTAACATCCTCAGTTTTGTTTTGTTTTCCTAATCATCTTCAGATGGTGTGACTTTTGGGCCCTTCCTCTGAGCTCACTTACTGTCTCTCTTGAAAACTTGGGTATCAAGAGTTATATAGTGAGCTGTGTTCTGCTGCTCCTCTCCCTGGGATCCTGTTCTGCCAACCAGCATGGCCCCCAGGGGGAGAGCTGCATGGAATGGACTTTTGTGACGACCTGCTTTGGCTACCAGGGCAAGGGTCTAAGTTTGGAAGAACAAGCATGCCAGCACCTTATCACCCTGAGCCACTCCCCCAGGCCCTGCTTCATTACTCAGACAGCTGTGGGCAGCTGCAACTGAGAAATGAGCCAGCACTGCGGGAAGGGGCTGCATCTATGGCTGGGCATTTCTCCTAAATCTCTTGGCTGTCTGGAGCCTTTGTGTAGTACTAAGGGAGTGGGGTCGTTAATGTGCGCAATCTTCCCCAGGCTGAGTAAGCCCCATTGGGTATAAGGACACACTCAGGCCCCTCGGCCCATCTGGAAAAGGTTTGAATGTTTTAGGCAGGAAAGTTCCTTTTGCATTTTGAAGTATTTTGAAACTGAGTTGCCTGGGTGTTAGGCTCATTCCATAAGTGAGTACTTCATTTCCTGAAAGTAAACTGCTTACCCTTTTGGGGGCACAATCTAAAGTGGCATTAAGTGGTAAATATTTACTGCCGTTTAGCACACAGCTTTTCTAGGAATGTCAGTTTGTTGGCTAAAATAATGATCCTTAAAATAGGTGCCCTTTATATATATATATATATTTTTTTTTTAAAGCGAATTCTTCTCTAAAGAGTGAGAAACTTAGGCCTGGGATGGGTACAGGTTGTGTGTGTGTGTGTGTGTGTGTGTGTGTGTGTGTGTGTGTGTGTGTGTGTGTGTGTGTGTGTGTGTGTTCACTTACTAGTTGGAATAACCACATATAAATTAAAACCAGATCTTGCTTTAAATTCTCTACCTTCTTCTTTTTCTTGACTCCTGATTTTCTATTAATATTAGAGCCAATAATGGGTTGACTTTGGAAAAGGCTCTTTTCTGTGCCAGTATTTTGCCAGGGTGAAATTTGAAAAGATGACGCTGAAAACTCTCTTTTCTGGGAGTCCTTTGGGTTCAAGAATTCTGAGAAGATGATTTGAAAAATCCACTACTTCCCACAAGAATGGACTTACACAGAAACACCAGGCGGCGTGCCTCCCATTCTTTCTCCTGTGAGGAACAATTTCCTGTCGTGTCTCCAGACTCTTCCATACATGCAGTAGATTCAGAATTATCACCTGGCTTGAGAAGACCTTTTTGCTTTGAAAAATAAGTTGTTTTTATCAAGGCTGAACAATTATTTAATCCTTTCCAAAAGATTCCTGTGACTCTCTTTCTCTTCCTCCTCCATTAAACAGGCAAACTTTAGGAAGGACTTTCTTGTTTGGAAATAGGTGAGTGCTTTCAGAGTTTGGGTATGTGGTAGGCTCTGAGGTAAGATAAATGAAGCCAAGAAGTGATTCTCAAAAAAGAGTCATGTAAGATTGAACATGTGGCAGGAAAAGCCATCCTGGATTCCCAGTCCTATGATAAGCATTCTTGCTCCAATATTGTTGGAACTGGTCCTTTTATGAAGACCACTGGAATCCTACGCATCTGTGCTGGCCTTCCAGCACGACCCCCCGCCACTTGCTTCTTCCAAGACAGAACTTTGGTCCTGAACATCAGATTGTGTCTCAGTCTTCCTTATAAGAATAACCTTGCGATCAAATGCCATCTACCTGTTATTCCACTCCTATCAGGGGCACCTTGGAAATGAAATGACTGTGACTTTTTGTTTCTGTGCCAGTATTGGGGCTTGAACTAAGGGCCTGGTTGCTATCCCTTGGCACTTTTTTTTTTCTGGTTAGCTGCAGATAATACTCTCACAGACTTTCTTGCCACTGCTGGCTTTGAGCTAAGCTCCTCAGATCTCAGCCTCCTAAGTAACTAGGATTACTGATGTGAGCTACCAAAACCTAGCTGACTCAGTAGCTCCTGAGAGATGATTTTATTCTCTTAGTGCTCTGAAGATAGATTTATCGATGATGGAAGCCAAGTCTGTGAGGACCAGAGTACCAGTACATATTCTTGTCCAAGCAGGTAGGTCACTTGCTGGTTACATAGCATCCTGGAGGGATGCCACACGATGTGGCAGAAGACAGTACATAAGAACAAGCTAGTGGACCAAGAGCATGGCCTAGAGGTAGAGTGCTTGCCTAGCATGCATGAAGCCCCAGGTTAGATTCCTCATGCATGCTACAACTATAGAGTACAGTTCCAGAGCAGAACTTTCAGGAGATTGCAGTTAAGAGAAACACCTTAAATGGTTTTTGGAACAAGTTGGGAGTATATATAGAAAATGCCTCAAATCCAGCATGTATTATTATCAACAGGGTTGTCAGGACCTCCTGGGAAATGGAGAAGTTCACAAAGAGAGCCTTTCCTGGCAGCATGCAAGCAGGGGGCTTGCATACTGGTTCAAGTTCAGGGCTTAGATATAGTGTGCTGTCACCTGACTACCTAGGGAGAACACTATTTTCCTGCTTCTGTGCAGGCATGGCCTGGAAAGATACAAAGGCTATATTGGAAAATGGAATGTAATTGTGGAGACCAGAGGCCAACGTGGAACTGAGCAAGCCTTGGCTACTTCTGCTGCATTTTGAGTCATGAGAATAAGTAAGACTGGTGAACTTTTCCCTTCATGCCTCCAGATTTTTCCATGCATGCAGCAGAAGTTCCACAAATAAAAGTTATATTAGTTGGGCACTGGTGACTCACCCTGGAATCCCAGCTACACAGGAGGCTGAAATCTAAGGATTGTTGTTCAAAGGCAGCCTGGACAGGAAACTCCATGAGACTCTCACCTTCAGTAAACTACTCAAAGCCAGAAATGGCACTGTGGTTCAATGGTAAGAGTGCTTGTCTTGAACAAAAGAAGTTCAGGGACGGCATCTAGGCCCCAGGACCAGAAAAACAAAAGTTATATGATGAGAACAAGACTCCTTCTTTATTGAGAGATTCCTGAACCACAAAACTCTTCTAAAGGGAATGCCCATCTCTGGTGTATTTATGTTGTTTACTCTTATGTTCCTTAGAAGGCCAACCCTGTAACCATATGTTGCATGTTTCCATAGCATTATTATCTTGTGGTCACTCTTCAATTACTCTATAGTTCCTCTTGAAGCAGGATGTTATGTCAGTCATAAATCTTCCCATCTCTGGAACAGGGGTCTATCACAGCTTTTGCCAACCATTTTTCTTTTGGGAGAATTCCAATTCTGACCTTGTTTAATCTTAATGAAACTCTGTTAAACTGTTCTCCCTGCATATTTTGGACTCCGTCATACTGTATCTAAAGTAATGAGTTTTCTAAAATCACCAGTGTCTCCCATGCATAATGATTGACACCCAAATTTTAGATTAGGAAAGGTTAATATTATATCTATCAGCTGCTCAGCACTGCTTAAACTTTGCAAAATTTTCTCCCAAGCATAAGCAATCACATCCCATTTTTGAGACCAACATGGCTGGCAGGTGGTGGGGAAACTGAGACTCGTGGTCATGAAAGACAGCATCCAGAATGCCCTCCCCTAACTGCCCATTCCCAGGGCAGCACTGGGACTTCCGGTTCCCAGGCAGCCCAGGAATCTACCACCTCTCTCAATTAAGGCTGGCTGGAGGAAAGGCCTGCACAGTGTGGCTGACAGCTTCACTTATGCTTTCTTGGTTTTGCTTACAAAGGAATCGAAACCTTGACAGACATCAGAAATTTAATAACAGTTGAAGAGCAAATCCCAGCATGCCTCCAAAGCAATACAGAATCAAATTCGGAAAGCAAATAAGTTGCTGCTTTGTTCTTCTCTTCCCGGGTTGTGCCTGCCAGGGTGTGAGTGAATTGGGTGTGTCAGAGAGGAGAAGGGACTCCAGAACATACCATTATGATTATCTAACAATAACAATACTCTTGCTGCCAATGTCCTCTAAAAAGATTAAAAGCAGGAGGTTTCTTTTACTCTACATGTTTACAAACTCCTAGAGCGGAATAGTAATGCATAAGAATATATAAGTGGTTTCATTAGCTATCAGTGACATTGGTTAGCTTAAGTTTTCTTAACACCGTAATATTAAAAACCAACGAGCATGCTAAAATGAAAGTTTCCAGATCTTGTCTCAACTAAGAAGTCCCTTTTTAGTTTTCTGGGGAAAGACTGGGAGTTGGTGGCTCACATCTGTAATTCTAGCTACTCAGGAGGCTGAGATCTGAGGATTATGGTTCAGCACTAGTCCAGGTCAACAAATCCTTCAATTAGTCAGTAAAAAGTCTAGAGTTGAAGTGTGTGACTCACATGACAGAAGTCAAGTCCAGCCTTGGCTACAGCTAAGTCCTGTATTTCTCTTAAAATAACCACATCAGAAAGTATTACACATTAAAAATGCTTAGTACCCACTTAGAGCCCTCGGCATTATCTCAGCTCACAACCCAGAAACATACACAATCCAAGAGTCTCAGTGGCAGCCTTGCAAGTTACATGCCATTGGCCAGGAGAAGCTCTGCAGCAGATGCATCCAAAAAAAAATGAGTGCTAGCTATTAAGGCTTAATGTATCCTGAATTATCTTATTATTATTATTTTTTTTGCCAGTCCTGGCCTTAAGCTCAGGGCCTGAGCACTGTCCTTGGACTTTCTCAAGGCTAGAGCTCTACCACCTGAGCTTCAGCACCACTTCCAGCTTTTTTCTATGTATATGGTACCGAGGAATTGAACCTGGGTCTTTGTGCATGCTAGGCAAGCACTCTACCGCTAGGCCAAACTCCCAGCCCCTATCTTATTAATTTTTATTTTCTGAGGTATCACTCTTTTTTCAAAATGAAATCTGGCCATTGTATTAAAAACCCAACAATGCTTCTCACTTGTATAGTTCTCATTCTACAACCAGAGAAAAGATTTCGAGATACTGATGAGCAAGCTAGGATAAGTCTACAAGATTTCCCAGCAGACCCAGCAAAGGAAGGAATGGTGGGGAGAAGGATGGCATACCAACCACGCAGGAAACTTCAGACACTGCAGTATGGTCTTGTTGGAACCTGAACACCATATTCCATCTTTAGATGTGCATGCTTGTCCCACAGTCATTTTGCTTGCAAATTCTCCAGTCATTAACTTATCAGGTCCTATCTTAGGTCCAGAGAAGAACTTCTCCACAAATCTTGAAGATTATTAAATGCAAATATTACTCCTCATCTATTTCAAGATGGATTTGGTAAGGAGGAGAGGGAAAGGTTACATGCAAAACCCAGCAAGATAAAAGGCATTCAATTCTGAGTTGTCTTCTCATTGCCTGTAGGACCTCAGGGCATTACATGAAGTTTTAAGTCTGGGAATGTAATCTCTTGTGCCTCAGTTTCTTCATATGGAAAAAAATATGATGTTCTTCCACCACCAGTCATTTCAAAGAATGTCATGGAAAATAATGTCTGTGCATCTAACACCCTTGGTATAACAATAGATATTCACATGGCACATTCTTGTCTAAAGATATTTATTTCCATAAGTGAAAAACTCTACTACTGCCCAGGCCTCGGGTGTCCAGTGAAATCTGGCCTTTGACTGGCATTTCATATTATCTAAAAATGGTAGAAAAATGCTAAAATGTTCTTGGTTGCAGATTGGTATTTTTAGAATTTTTCAAAAAGATTAGACTGTTTTCCATCGAATTCATTCTTCATAATATTAGCACTTGTGTTTTAAGTGCACGTAGCAGGGAGCTATTGTTAGAGAAGACAGGATCAGAATAAAGTGGCTGAGTTATAAGGGCTATTGCTCATTCTCTTCCTTTGCTGAAAATATCTTCTAAATGTCTACTTTCCAATTACCAGCTCCAAAATATTCCTGATTTGATGGATGATAAGCATATAAAAATCACCAAAACCCAACTTTAACTATTTGACCTTCTGCCCTCTTCCTTAAAAAGCAAGGAGACTTGCCCTTGTATGTACTAACTCATAGTCCCATTAGTCCATCATACACAAAATTCAAGTCAGACAAAATGCAAAGTGTTTATCTATCTTCCTTGTTTCCTTGATTCTTTCTACTGTCCATACCTTGACAATTCACTATTTTTTTCAATCTCATATAGCCCAAAAGAAAAGAAAATGACATTTGAAATAAGTTTGGGAACAAAGTTGGGTGAAGAGACCAATATAAAAGATTTCCAAATCATCCTGCTCTCCCAATTGGCCATACGTAACCCTCCGCACTCTCCACACAACAATAGATAGTGACTGTCCAAGATATGGCTCCCTGGCATTGGAGAAAATAGTAAAAAGCAGGAGGTCACCCTCACCTTCCCCTGTCCTCCCTTGAATTAGGCCATAAAGCCTTCAATCCAGAGGCACAGTGAAATACCTGGAGGAAAAGAACCTACTGACTCTCAAAGACATAGCTGGCAAGAAATGTAAACCAACAGGCCTTGCTTAATCCTCCCAGTTGATCACCATTCGATCATATGCCCTTTGCCCTCTAATTACACTTGTACACAACTAACCATTCTTCATAGAACCAAAGTCCCAGGCCGGGAGTTTGGCCTAGTGGTAGAATGCTTGCCTAGCATGCATGATGATTCCTTGGTACCACATACATAGAAAATGGTGCTGTGGCTCAAGTGGTAAAGCTCTAGCCTTGAGAAAGCCCAAGGACAGTGCTCAGGCCCTGAGTTCAAGGCCCAGGACTGGCAAAAAAGAAAAGAACGAAAGCCCCCAAATACACAGGCTTCCATGCTCCTGTGGACCTTCCCTTTAAAGGCTCCATTGCCATGGCACATTTGTACTGACACTGTGCACCAGTGACCTGTAATCCTAGCTAATCAGGAGGCTGAGATCTGAGGACCAAAGTTCAAAGCAAACCTCGGTTGGAAAGTTTCTTATATAGACCACAAAAGGAAAAAAAAAATCCCTTTGTACTGACATAAACGGGTATGCTTTTCTCTTGTGGAATTACTTTATTGATATAGGATCTGGGGCCATGAGCCTAGTGATAGGAAAGGAATTTCTTTTCCCCTATCACAGACAGATACAGATAATAGATAAGACAGAAAGAGTCATTGAAATAATGGGTAAGAACAGCGCCCTGGCGGCTCCTGCCTGTAATTCTAGCTACTCTGAGGGATTTGATCTGAGGATCATGGTTTGAAGCCAGTTAGAACAGGAAGGTCTGTGAAACTCTCATCTCCAATTAACCACCAGGAAAACCAAAAGTGGCTATGTGGCTCAAAGCACATTAACTTTGAGCAAAAGAGCTCAGGGACAGCACCCAGGCCCTGAGTTCAAGTCCCACAACCAAGAACAGCAACAAGAAGAAAAACATTCAGATCCTAGTGTAAGCCCAAGCAAACAAATTCAGTAGATAAAAAAGGCCCTTTGTGGGTCAAAATGGACAAAACATTTATAAATAAAACTATTTTCTATGAGAGTAAAAAAAATGCCCTTTATGCTAGGCATTGGTGGCTCACGTTGTTAACAGTAGCTACTCAGGGATTTAGATTTGAGGATCAAGATTTGAAGGGTCACATGAGCAGATGAAGGTACTCTTATCTCCAGTTAACTATAACAACAACAACAACAAAGCCAGAAGTGGAGCTGTGGCTCAACTAGCAGAGTTACCATCCATGAGTGAAAAGGCTCAGGGATAGAACCCAATTCTTGTGCTCAATTAGCACTACTGGCACACACATTTAGAAAAATGCCCTTTCAACCCATCACTTCCAACATATGAAAGAATTTCCTCTTTCCACCAAAGCCAAATATTTTATTGTGCTTCATAAGACTAATTAAAACAATATTGTGGTATTGAAGCATGCGTGGGTTGTGGAAAGGAATGATTTGCCCCACAAAGATCTTTCTTTCATCCTGAAGATGTGGAATCTATGGGAGACTTGTGCTTTGTTCTACTAACATTCACATCTTCACTAAGTAAGAACTGCAGCTTGGAAGTATGATTTCCATTACAAAGCCTGGAAAATGGCAGCAATGAGTCAGGGCATTGTGCAGGCTGGGCAGTGCTCTGAGTCTCTCCGTCAACCAGGCTTACATACTGACAACTTCCACCAGAAGAGCTGAATGAGTCAGTTTCAGGAATAAACCACATTAGAATACTACGTGCTTGGAGGAGGTAGGGTGACAGGGTTTGGATTGTTAATGTAGTAATTGGTTTTGTTCCCTATAAAGAGAAACATTTATAAAATGCATTTTTCTTTACATATAGGCCCTGCCCCCAAAAAAGCCATTTCAACTTAAGTTTTGGAACTCACACACCATGCCCAAACCAGTTACCCACACTGCAAAGTGTATGTAAATGATTGATAGTAGCATTTCAGACCATCCCCCTCCACCCCCTTCAACACAGAGAACACCACCACTTCTAGATCACATTCAAACACTTGCTCCTGTCCTGCCCTTCTATGGATGCCATTCACTAGCCAACTTTCCCAGAGGCATGGAAGGCAGTGGTTAACATGAAAGATAATAAAACAAGGGTGACATGGCCTGAATGCAGATAGAGCATGTGCAGGGCTCCAGCAGGCCCACAAATGCGACTGTCACATGTGATAGCTAATGATCACACATTACCCTCCATGTGGGTGTCTGATGGCCCACCCATCTCTCTCTCTCTCTCTCTCTCCTCTCCCTCCCCCCCCCTCTCTCTCTCTCACACACACACACACACACACACACACACACACACACACACACACACACACACGCCTCTAGACTATGGGGACCTCTTCTGCATCCTGTCATGTACTTTTCGAGTTCTGGAAACTGAAGTCCAAATCTCTTTAGCTTTATACTTTGAGAATTGCTTACTATGCTTCAGAGATGAAGGTCTGAAGACAATTATTGTCCTCAACCACCTATGAAAAGAAAGAAGCTGGCATATTCCTGGAAGCCTGCAAATTTCCTCACAAAGTAGGAATATCAAAAGCCCTAAACGAGCAGCTAGGAGTGTGGCCTAGTGGTACAGTGCTTGTCTGGCACGCACAAAACTGTGGGTTCAATTCCTTGGTACCACATATACAGAAAAAAACTGGCTCAAGGGGTAGAGCGCTAGCCTTGAGAAGGCCCAAGGACAGTGCCCAAGCCCTGAGTTCAAGCCCCAGGACTGCCAAAAAAAAAAAAAAAAAAAAGCACTAAAAGAATCTAAGGGTTAACATCTTTCTAGAACTTGGATCTTAGTAGAAGAAGCTTGAAATCAGAGTCTTAAAATGATTGGAAAACTGAAGACAACCATGAAAGATGGGGAGATCCAATAATGCCAAAGGTCTTTTAAAGCCAACATGAAGTATTTATGAGGGTGACCTATCTTTCCTCTACTACAGACCTGCTCTGGTACTCAGGGATTTATTGTGTCTAGGGTCATACTCAGCTCTCCTACGTCTTTCCTAGCGCTGAAACTCAGGTGTGGTTTTTCTTTTTTTCTTTTTTTGACCTGGCTTCTAGTGTTTAGGCACGAGGCAGCACACACAGATGAATAGATTACTTGAACTAATTTAAGGGAACCCTTACAGGGATTCTTTTTAGTTAAAGTCTGTGTCTGAGCAAGACACTGAAGAACTGAAATCTTTCCAAACCTTGCCAGCAAGTGGTCACTATCATGAGATTGTACTGACAGGTGACTCACCTGTTCACAGAGTTTTCATGCCCCCATAGCCCCAGACTATTAAAACAGGTCCATGAAGATGACTTCATTTATACCCCAGGGTAACCCTAGCCTCCCTTTCATAGGCACAGCAAGCACTCCCCGCATTGGTATCCCAGGCTGTAAATATCCCTTTCTGGGGAAACTTGATAAAATTTAATTTGACATGACAGTTCTATTGAATTGCTACCAGAAGCAATCATTTTTATTAAATCACAGTGTTCCTGAATCTCGCATTTAGTAACAAACTGAAGACCTTAAAGCTCTCCACTACTAAAACATAAGATCTCATGTTCTTACACTATTGCTTAGTCAGAACTAAAGCATGGTTAAGAAACAAATTTAAAGTTTTGCCCTCAAGCAAAACATCACAGAAAGGTTCTGTGGTTTCTCGGTTACAAAATGAGCTGCTCTCCATGGTAGAGAAGTCCCTGCCTTCTTATTATTTATGTTATTTTTTACTGTTATTGTAGAGGTGATATACAGAGGAGTTATAGTTACACAAATCAGGTAATGAGTACATTTCTTTTTGAACAGTGTCACCTTTTCCCTCATTTTCTCCGTTTTTCCCTCCCACAAGTTGTAGGGTTTGTTTTCAACATAGTATCTAGTAAATCTGATCGTTGCATTTGCTCACCCTTTGTCCCTCCATTTCTGTGCTCTCCATTATCCTCCCCCAAACAGGTAAACTTACATACAAAAGATACAGAAATCAAAATGACAAAGGAGAAAAAAGAAGCAACATAACATAAAACAACTTGTTCCCATTCCTTGGAATTCAATAAACATCATATCCACATTGCTATCGAGCCTCTGTGACCCTCCGCTGAGAATTTCCTCCTCTGGTCCACTGTGTACGTGGATAATTTACCATGTCTGGGTGTGTTTTTCTTTTGTCATTTACTATCCAGTGTGTTTACTTGTGGAATAAACTCTCAAAGAAACAACCACCCAATTAATGATTGGCTAAAGACTTAAAAAGAGACTTCTCAGAAGTAAGAATGGCCAATCTCATGAAAAAATATTCAACATCTTTGGCCATAAAAGAAATTCAAGCCAGGAACTAGTGGCTCACACTTATAATCCGAGCTAGAATTCCATTAGTTGGTTTCCCTCATTTGTAATCATTAGTACAAACCTAGGACTCTCCTAACAGAGGATTACAATAGCTCAAACCCTGGATACATAAGGCCATATAGGATGAGGCCAAATTAATGGACCTCCAGGACATGGAAACAAGAGCTTAATTATGAGTGACTATTGTTCTTAATGTACTATGATTTTTTTTCACTTCTTCTGTGCTGCCCTTTAGTTAATCTCATGTTGTTACAGTATCTGACTTTATTACCTGGTATATTATATATATGTTTCTTTGTTTCTTTGAAATAGGAGGGGGAAAAACACTAGGAGGTTGGGGGGAGGGAAATGAGGACAAAAACACGAGGAGTATCAATGTGTGAGAAATAATGCAGCTTCTATCGGATGAATATAACTGTAACCCCCTCTAAACATTAAAATAAAATAAAATTTAAAAAAAAAGAAACTCAAGCCAGGAACTGGTGGCTCACGCCTATAATCCTAGCTACTCAAAAGGCTGACATCTGAGGACCACAGTTCAAAGCCTGCCCAGGCAGGAAACTCTGTGAAACTCTTACATCCAAAAGCACAGAAAAAGCCAGGAGTAACACTATGGCTCAAGTGGTAGGCATTAGCCTTGAGCAAAAGAAATCCAGGGATAGTGCCCAGGCCCAGAGTTCAAGCTCCAGGACTGGCAAAATTAAAAAAAAAAAATAAGAAAAAAGTTCAAGTCAAAACAACTTTGCGATTTTGCCTCACCCCAATTAGAATGGCCATTATCAAGAAAACTGACAACTGATGCTGGCAGGGATATGGCCAAATGGGAATGCTACTACAGTGTTGGTGGAAATGTAAACTTGTACAACTACCTTGGAAAGCAGTATGGCAGTTCACCAGAGGACTAAACATAGAGCTCCCCTATGACCAAGCAATCACACTCCTGGGCTTTTATCTAATAGACCAAAACAAAACCACACTCAAGCTACCAGCACAAGTATATTCATTGCAGTATTGTTTACCATAGTTAAGATATGGAATCAACCCTATATAATGAGTGATTGTCCTTAATGTACTATGTTATCTCTTATCTCTTTTGCTGTCTCTTGGTTATCTCATATAGTTATAGTATTTCACCTGGTTATCTGATATATTGTATATATGCGTATTTGGTTATTTGAAGTTGGATATGGAAGGGAGAAAACAAGATGAGGGGCGGGATGGGAGGAGGGAAATGGGGCCAAGACATGAGAAAGGGCATCAATGTTTGTGAAGTAATGCACCTTCTATCTGGTGAATATAATGTAACACTTCTATTAATTACAATTAAAAATATATGAAAAAAAGGGTATGGAATCAACCCAGATGTCCCTCAGTGGATGAATGGATCAAGAAAATGTGATATATAGATACAGAGGCACACAATGGAATTCTATGCTTCCATCAGAAAAACTGTTATTGCCCCTTTGTAAGGAAATGAAAAGACTTGGAAAAAAAAACTATATTAAGTGAAGTAAGCCAGACCCAAAGAAGCATAGGTTGCATGGTTTCCTTGCCTTCTTTTATGTTTCAGCTTTTTTTTTTTTTTTTTGCCAGTTGTGGGACTTGAGCTCAGGGCCTGAGCACTGTCCTTGGACTTTTTCTCAAGGCTAGAGCTCTACCACTTGAGCCTCAGCACCATTTCTGGCTTTTTTTTCTATGTATGTGGTACTGAGGAATCAAACCCGGGTCTTCATGCATGCTAGGCAAGCACTCTACCACTAGGCCAAACTCCTGGCCCCTCCTTGCCTTCTTTTAATCACTTCCTCTATCCTACATAGTTGGGAACCATTCCAGGCATGGCCACAAACGGTCAGGAATCTACTATACTGCCTCAATGATAAGAATTGCAGACACTCAAAGTTGTCTGCAGAAAACTGTCCTGAAGCTAGGCATGGTGACTCACACCTGTAATCCTAGCTACTCAGGAGGCTGAGATCTGAGAATCAAGGTTCAAATTCATCCCAGGCACAAAAGGACCTGAGACTGTTATCTCCAATTAACCTCTAAAATGGGAAGTGGGGCTTGGCTCAAGGGTAGGGCAGTGGCCTTGAGCTGAAGACCTCAAGGACAATGCCCAGACCCAAAGGTAGGGTGGTAGCCTTGAGCTGAAGAGCTGGGACAGTGCCCAGCCCAAGTTCAAGCCCCATGACTCACAAAAAAAAAAGAAAGAAAACTGTCCTGATGGTACAGTTTAAACACCTATATGACCTATATGTTGAGAACTAAGGCAACATCTGTTCAGTGTCCCAAAAACCTTCTGGGAACAGGCTGCATCATCCACTGCTTTCCCTTCTGTTTCAGAGATTCTTGGGCTTACTCAAGAGGTCAAGTTTTTAAATAACTTTCTCTTGTGTCATTATTTTTTCCCCCTGAAACTGATTTTTCAAATGATCATTTTCTTATCTTTGAGTAGTTGTACAAAGGAGTGACCATTTAACAAGGCAGTTTAGGAATGCAATGAGTCTCCATCACTGTCACCCATGTTGCTACTTTATTAGGAAATATTCATGCAGAAACTCGTATCCAAAGTGCAAAATAAAGAAGCAGCAAATCGGGTGTCAGTGGCTCATATATATAATCTTCGCTACTCAGGAAGCTGAGATCTGAGGATCAGAGGTTTGAAGTCAGCCGGGACAGGAGTAAGACTCTTACCTCCAAGTAACCAACAAAAAGCTGGCATTCAAATGATGCTAGCCTTGACCAAAAAAGCTCAGAAACAGAGCCAAGACTTTAAGTTCAAGTCCCAGGACCAACAATCAATCAATCAATGCAACAAAACAGTCCTGCCCTTCTCTTTCAATAAATGTAACAAACTTCCCTAGCAGACTTTTTGCTGCTGCATATACAGTTATTTCTTAAATGAGACAAATCTCTTGTCGGGCTTCTTGTGGACTCTGTGGGTACTTAGTTCTCTTTTGCACAAATCTTCTTTCTAGGATATGAGTGGAAGACTGACACTCTGTAATCTCTTGCTCAAAAGGATGTAGGTCCCAGAACAGAGAGAATGAATTTTCATTGCCACCCTCACTTCATCTGATGTCTCCAAGTCTGGCTGTTATATGACTCAGAAGCAGCATACTGGGAAAGAGGCATCAGAGGCTTCCAATGAGGTGAGTGGCCTCCAGAATTCAAGTCTGAAAAAGAATCCAATCCAGACAACCCAGGAACTAGGAGGTGAAGTTTGGCACTAATGGCTGTTACTGTTTACACAGCCAGAAGATGGACATTCAACTCAGCCAGTGTGATGACCAAGAGGATAGTTATTTTGTTTCTTCTGCCCAAGGGCCCACTGAGTCCACTGCTTCCCCAACCCCAGGGCTTCAGAAGTCCTTCACCCTCACTCCAGGACCTCCATGTACAGCATGACTCCATTGACACCTAGACATGCCCATAGCAGGGAAGATCCAGTGAACTTCTAGAGTGTTCTCTCTTAAGCAGCTGAGAGGTTAAATAAAAGCAGTCCAAATTTCAAATGCTAAAAAGCAGCAGGCAGTCTGCTTTGTTGAAACTTCACCAAACCCCTCGTCAAGTATAAGGCAGCCATTCTTTCTTTCTTTCTTTCTCACTGACTGTGGAGATACATTTAGTGCTGTATTGTTTTCTAACTTTGGAAACACCAAATAAGGATGTCTTTTGGTTCAAGGTAGGAGCCACGACTGTTTATATGACCTCAGTCTTTCTTACATAATATAATAAACAGGCCTGTTAGGCCTATGTGGGAAGAAGCCAAGTTCTGCCTTTGGACAAACACATACTGCTCCCGTTTGAAGTCAGGGTGAACTTGGCCCTCAAGCTGGGAGCAACCATCACTTTAGAGCCAGGATGTGATGGGTCGGTTGACATCTCCTAGCCTGGAACACAGAGCTGTGAAAATGAGCCACCAGAGAAGTATGAAGAAAATGGCTTTACAGCAGAAATCAGCAACTATTTCTCATCGTTTATGAGTGATGGGAAGACTTGTCTTCCTTCCAAGGTAACCTTTGATAGAGAGGTCTAAGTGCCCCTCCGGAGAGCATTCTAGATCTCTTTCCGTGAACCTCTAACACAGGCAAAATGCAGTCTGGGCCAGAAGGTCATTCTCCTAACTGTTAATACCATGATATTTCTCTCTCCGTCACTTTGTGGGAAGATGCAGAGCTGGTTTCAGAGCAACAAATCACTTTACAGCTACATTCCATCATTTCATTGTTCCCATGTTACAGACAGATATTTTACGGTAATTGATCTTAATTTGGCACATATCTAGGTTTATTTATGTGCTTACCTTGTTCCGAAAACAATTTTAAATGACTTACATGTGGTCTGAAGAATTTCCCCACATCCCCATAACTCTTAAAAATTAGTGTTATAGTCACATAATAATTTGATGCTTAAAAAACTGATGAGAGTCCTTATACAGGTAAAATTGAAAGCAAGTCCCATCTAGCACATAAAATTTTCTTTAAAAAATATTTTTTGGGGGGGTGGGAGCATAACCATTGGTAGAGTGCTTGCCTAGCATGCACAAAGCCCTGGGTTTGATTCCTCAGTACCACATACACAGAAAAACCTGGAAGTGGTGCTATGGTTCAAGTGGTAGAGCACTAGCCCAAGGACAATGCCCGGGCCTGGCTTCAAGCCCCAGTATGGCAAAAAATACAGATAGATAGATAGATAGATAGATAGATAGATACATACATACATACATACATACATACATACATACATACATACATACATACAGATAGGTGATACTGAGATTGAATTCAGGACCAGTGGCTTGCTAAGCTGTCACTTGAGCCATACCTCCAACCACATTATTTTGCTGGTTATTTCGGAGATGGAATTTCATACATTTTCTGCCCAGGCTGGACTCCAGACTGGGATCCTGTAGATCCCAGCCTCCTGAGTGCCTTCATATTACAGGTGCAAGCCACCAGTCCTCCCAACCCCCCCCCCTGGCTTTTAATTTGCAAACAAATCCTAAGATGATAGGGCATCCTCCCACAGGGAGGTTTGGCCAGCCCTTTCTGAAGTCCTACATAAAAGAAAATCCAGCGATAATTACAGGGGAGAGGTGGACAGTGATCAAGCATGTTTGTAAATGATAGAAAATTAAACTTCCTAGGGTCAGTTTTCCTTAGCTCCCCTCTACCTCTAGTGCATCTATCTGCTCTTAGGGAGCTTGAGATGACTGCATGTAAGTGACTGACACATCTCAAGTCTCAATAAAATAAGACAGAGACACAGAACAGTTGACCATACACTAAAGTAAGAAATAAAACAACTACAATCTGAACAGGAAGCAAGAGTTGGAGGTGATGGGGGGACATCCCTGCTATGCCCAGGACACTCCTTCTCCAAGCCTGCCACCTCCCTCCTTCCATTTCTCCAGAACATTCCTCCTTGATTCTGTAGTTTAACCACTCATTGGGATCTGCCTCATTCTTCCCAAGGTACCGATTGAGGCCCCATGTTGAGCCCTGATAATCCACGCCTGCTCACAACTGCTTCATCACCATGTTCACTGGCACCGAGACATAGACACCTGCCCTGAGATTCTGCTTGCACACACATTGGCTTCTGACTTCCAGAACACTGGGCTCACTCTACATGTTCAGTAGATTCTAAGATTCTAAGCCTTGCCCTTCAAGATCTCCTACAATATAATCCTAGCTTCCTTCCTGACCTCTCACTTGCCTCAATCCCGTGCCTCAATGCAGACTGCCTGGCTTTCATGCTACCCTTACATTTGCTTGAGGGATAAACCTATACTTGTCCTTTCACAAACACATGACGAATACCTTCCTTCCAGCTCTTTGCACATCTCACTTGATCCTTACAACTCTCAGTAAAAGGATGAAGAAGCAGCACAGAGATATGACCTACCTTGCTTAAGCTGTCACAGGAAATCAGCATCAAGTCAAAGAAGCTGCACTCTCATCATGACAACACTAGGCATTCTCTTCCACAAAAAATCCCTTTCCCTCCTCTGGCTAAAATTACTTCTTCCCCTAAGTTCTGCAGATCCGCAGTCATATGTCTCTTTTGGTCTATGGATTTTCTACAGGACTTCTGGGAGCTTTGTGGGTACCTCCTCTTTCCTGGTGGATGGGAAGCTCCACGAAGATAGAATCCATGGCAATTCTATTTTGGCCACCAAGACACATCCTGGGAACTGCTCATGCTCAGTGAGTGCCTGTCTGTGTTTGTGGAAGGAGGGAGGGAGGGAGGGAGGGAAGGAAGGAAGGAAGGAAGGAAGGAAGGAAGGAAGGAAGGAAGGAAGGAAGGAACAGGACAGAAAGAAAGAAGGGAATCCTCTCAGCTAAGGGGCTTCTGCTGAAGTGAGGAAAGTAAGGGTCCTTCTGGACCTTTCATTAATTTGTTTTCAGCCTGGTGTGGTTACGATTATAATTTGTGTGTGTGTGTGTGTGTGTGTGTGTGTGTGTGTGTGTGTGTGTGTGTGTGTGTGTGTGTGTGTGTGTGTGTGTGTGTAATGGTCCTGGGACTTAAACTCTGGACCTAGATGCTATTCCCAAGCCTTTCTGCTAAAGACTAGGGCTCTACTATCTGAGCCACAGCTATACTTCTTAATCTTTTGCTGGTTAACTGGAGATAAAAGTCTCACAGGCTTTCTTGCCCAGGCTAGTTTCAAACCTTGGTCCTCAGATCTCAGCTTCCTCAGAAGCTAGAATTAGAGGAATGAGCCACTGGCACCTGGTTATGGTTGTAATTTTTAATCATCACTTTTAATTGTTTTGGAGCAGTTATGGCTGTTCTAGATAAGGCACATAGGTAGTCCTGAAGTCTCATGAGCTTGGTACCAACAGAGGTCCTGCCCACATACATGAGGTACTGGCAGTGATGAGATGACCATCAGTAACTGCCATAGCAATGATCGCATACCATGTGCTGGCCATTTTATGGCCTGGGCATGCAGTTCCACAAGCTAGACATCATGGTCCTTACTTGGTAGATGGGAACTGGGCTTCATTTGGCCAAGGTTACAGGCTGGATTGAGCCCAGCTCCATCTCATCCTGAGCTAGTCTGGCTCCATCCAATACAGAGCAATGTCTTTCTTGGCTCCAATGGGCTAAGAAAGGTAAGTCACCTGGGGCTATGTGTTCTCTACTTCCTGGAGGCTGTCTGTGGTTTGGCCTTTTAAGTGAAAAGCTACCCTCACACATACACATTTCTTCCAAGAAACCGGATGAGTGGTAACCTACTTTCACGGGGCTCAGAGAGGCCTTAATGACCAGGACAGGATTGGACAGTGGTATAAAAATGTACCAAGAGAGTCACAGGAGGATGGTAGAAATGGGGTGGGGGTGAGGGACAAGATCAGACAGATGTGCTTGGAGTCAAACAGCAGAGAGAGAACTCACTGTTCTGTTTCGAAGAAAGAATAAATCACTTTTTATGAACCTGTAAAGTTGCTTAGTTGGGCCTCGATACTCAAGGCATTCACAACAGGGCCACAAAAATATTGCAGTGCTCCAGGTTTAAACAACATTTTTTTTTCCTTCACGTAGGAAGAATGAAGCTTTTCATCCGGGGAGGGGGAAGAAGGGAGGGAATCCCTCAAAAACTGCAGCACGCCCTGGAACGTGATTCAGCTGTGATTCATCAAGGCTGGAGCTTTATTCTATTCACTCTCGACTCTTGGTACAAGTGTTCCATTTACACATGCTCCTAATCGACAGACCACTTTCCTCGGCATGCCTTCAAGCTCCCAGCATGTGCGAGGAGCTTCCTGGGTAGGAGGCAAACACTGGTGCTTTTATGAGCAGAAACACCAATGCGGGCAGGAGACCTATCCAACGTAAAAAAATGCAACCAAACGAAAACTATGACAAGGAAGATCGCAGGTCCTGTGAAGTGTTCTGTCAGCTCATTTCACCCCAACCTGCCACTCAGTACACAGTTCTAGACAGGGGGGTGGTGAGTCTAGGGCATCTTTTCTCCGGACACTAGAATGGAAAAAACACATGTACGAGGAGCCTTCTCAGAGAACAGCACCAACTTTGCATTTCCTGAGACTCTGATTTGGGGTTACAGTAAGTATTTCACAGGCCTTTTGCTAAATATCTTGCAGTAAATGAAATGCAAGAGAGAAAATGTGGGCCAAAGGGGACAGAAAATTTCCTGATTATCCACTTCCACAAGAAACGCAGGCAGTCCTACGGGTTCCTGCTTCCCTGTGGGAGGCTTATAATTGGCGTTTTAAAGAAGGCAAAACATGGTAGCCTAATCTGAGTTCTTCCTGTGTGTTTAGATTTTCCTGTCCTTCCTTCTTGACCCTTTAGTATAACAAGGTGGAGAGCAAAGAATTAGGAGACCAGAGTTCATGTCCCCAACTATGTCTCACCAGTGCTGAACCCCTGGGCAAGTTACTCAGTCTCTCCAGACTTTCTTGTCTTACCTGTACCATAAAGAGGGCAGTCGTAGTGGCTGCCCCTTCTTATAACGATATTATAGAGCATGAACGGGGAGGTTTGTTGAAGGCTATGATTCAGTACGTGCACAGAAGGGATAGCCATCGTGCTCAGCCCGACTCTACGTGGGAGATGGAGGTGCTGGACACCATTTCAAGTGGAAAGATAAATGTGCAAAGGCATACTGAGTATTTGGGAACTTGTGGCAGACCATTTGGAGGTGGGCATGGTGACGCATGCCTGTAATACCAGTACTCATGAATTCCAAGCTGGCCTGGGCTACATAGCGATAGCATGTTCAAAAATAAACAGGTCCAACACACCGAATGGTGTGTGATAACTGTGAATTTCGGGGACTAGGAGGGAAATACACAAAGTCAGCTTGTGGAGGGCTGGAGTATGATAAAGGGACAAGTCAGTTCCTGGGATGGAACTCCTGTCAGAAAGTATCTGGTGGAAGTGGCTCCAAGGACTAGAATGCTAGTCTTGAGCCAGCAGAGAGGTGACAAAGAAAAAATAAGAAGGATTCTGGTGATGATGTCTACAGGAGGGACTGGGTTACAAGGGAGGACAGGTGGAAAACAACTCCACCAGTTATATATGAGGAAGCAGAGAGGAGAGGCAGAGCCCTCCACCTAGAAAGGTGGCAGGCTCCACCACTAAATGGCTGCCCCATCCGGGCTTCTGAAACCTCTCTAATCTCTAGCTATCTCCACTTAAGAGGAGGAAACATAAGAAACGTGAAAGCAAAGAGTCTGTCCCATGGCAAGGCCTCCAACAACATGGCTTACAGGACAAAGCAATAGATGTGGAAAAGGGGAGAAGGACAAATCACTATTCATATGGAAGTCAGCTGCTGATGGAACCAACAGCAGGTGACATTGTAGAGCTTTTCCCTGTCACCAGCCTGGGCGGCAGGGAGAAGACACAGACAGTTGGTGGCCACAGGTAAAAATCAGAAGAAATGGGTTTACCTTTCTTCTTTCTCAATCAGATGGCCCATGGATCTGGGTACCGCAACTGCCCATCCTGGCATACTAGTAAAAGTACAGGTGAGAAAGAACATAAAGAAAATTACCTCCCCAGACTGCAGCCTTAATCCACAATCACAGAATCCCTGGAAGAAGTGAAGTGAAGCTCTCAAAACCTCACTTTAGGCCCCTAAAGATACTGACCACAGCCAGGTGCTGGTGGCCCATGTCTATAATCTTAACTACTCAGAAGGCTGAAATCTGCAAGGTACAATTCAAAGGCAGCACAGGCAGAAAAGCAAAGTGGCTCTTATATCTAATTAGCTATGGAAAAAGCCAGAAATAGAACTGTGGCTGACATTAAACATAAAAATTTAAGGACAGTGCCCAGGCCCTGAGTTCAAACCCCAGGAGCAGAAAAAAGAAATATTGACCACAGATACTACTAGCTCTCATAAAAAGGCAGCATGTATTATCATTTCCATTTTCAAGATGAAGAAATGACACCAAGGTCATTTGGTGAATTGGTAACAGATGAGCTCACAGCTGAAGACTTCATCTAAGACTTGAAAACGTATTCCCCTCCCAGATGCTCTCCTGGCTGTTTTTGCCCCAATAAGTTTTCACAAACAGATCTAAAACTGCACTGCAAAATACAAGAGCGTGAAATTAGAAATAAAATAGATGCTTCCACATCTATTTAAGTCCCACTTATTTTAATAACTCCTGAGTTTAGGCCTGGCATGAAAGGCAAAGAGATGCTTGAAATCTTGATTTATCTCTTGGTTAACTAATAAAATATTGTCATTCGGCTCAAAGGATTATTGAAAGCGTCATACTTGTTTTAACTTTTCTAAAAAATGCAGTACACCTTCTAGACAATTTCTTCCACTTTCCAGTTTTCTGATGAGTTTTAATCTTGTGTGTGTCAACCAATGGCAACCAAAGGATTAATGATCATTGTCAATCACACATGAAGTCTCATCTTCAGTGGGAATCATTTGTCTTCTTACTAAGTGACTCTGACAATACATGTAATTGATAAGCGGATAGCATCTGACTCAGAAGGGGGCTTTTACAATTAATAAAAATAATAGCAATACAAATTGGTTAGCAAAGGGGTATCTGGATTGTGCAAAACAATTGGGTTAAGCCTGCCCTAAAGAAGAAATAAATGAGACCATGGGGTTGTTGATTAAGAAGCTCAAGTAGGCCTCATTTGAACTAATTCTGGCATGTCAGTATAGTTAGTACTTCCTGTGGGCCCCTCCTTTCATTAATCTGAGTGCCTCGAAATCCTCATCTCGGGGGCCAGAATGTGTCTGAGCTTCCACCATGCGAAGCCTTCATCTGTAGTGAGCTAACCCCCATCAACCATGCTAAGTCATAGGTGGCTGAGTCTCTCACTAGACATTTGTTTCCTGACTTGTCAGGATAGAAAATTCTCTATAACTAAACGTAAATATATATATATAAAAGGAAAAGAAAATAGGACTTGAGGGGGCCGGGAGTTTGGCCTAGTGGTTAAAGTGCTTGCCTAGCATGCAGGAAGACCTGGGTTCGATTCCTCGGTACCACATACATAGAAAAAAAAAAGCCGGAAGTGGTGCTGAGGCTCAAGTGGTAGAGCTCTAACCTTGAGAAAACCCAAGGACAGTGCTCAGGCCCTGAGTTCAAGCCCAGGACTGGCAAAAAAAAAAAAAAAAAAAAGAAAAGAAAATAGGACTTGAAATTTTTCTTCAAAAAACATGAAACATCCATCAAATGGTGCTTCCAAGTTGTTTTTGTCAGCACAAAAGTTTTGGCTATCCTAGACCCAAAACCACTCAAAATTGAAGGTGTATCATGGAAGGCTAGAGAAGAGAGACATGGATGAATAAATTGAGGAGATCTTCTTCTGGAGATCTCTGTGGCTATCTCTTCTGCCTTCTGCTGTGGAATAGTGTCCCGGAAGCAAAAAGACATGGCCATTCATCTTAAAAGTCCACCCAGACGAAATGCTTTTAAACTGCAATATTGTTCAGAAGTGCAGAGAGAAATGTTTCTTTTCTGGTTAGTCTGGCAGCCACCAGTTGTGCCCTATTAACTCAGAAAAAGCATCTGACTTCTGGTCTAGAATAACACGCCTTATAATCTGTACAAATGAAAGTCCTTAAGAGCTCTTATTGAAAGGAAGAATAGTCCGTTGGAAGGTGGGTGGACTCAAGCCTTCCCACCAAGTTCATGTTCTGGCATACTTATCTTTGGGATCTGCATTCTCTGGGTGAATAGGAATCCAATAGTCATACCTGTTTTATGATTTTAAGCATTCCACTTTAGCCTAAGTTACAGTACACTCATATGGCTCTTATTGTTAAAGATAACAACCTCCTCACCGTAAAATATTATTCTTCCTGAGGGTTCTCAAATACCTCTGCTCACATGTTCCAGTATCTACAGACAGTCTCACATTTTTTCCTACAGTTGTTTGTACTCTGATATTGAGTCTAGACATGGCACAGAAATAAAGGCAAATCTTTCCAAAATGTCTTTAAACCAAAAAGAATAGAAAGCAACCAATGAATTTTAGGATACTTCCAGTTAAGATTTCTTTCATTACAGCCTGACATCACTTCATGAGAAACAGGTATATTCCTGAACTACCTGATATAAGCCAAATTTTAATTAGCCAGAGATTAGCGTTTTAAAGCATTCCATGTGTATTTTTTTAATGTTCACATAATTAAATATGTACTTTCAATCTTTTCAAGCCAAAGATCACATCTTTCACGGAACAAGGACTTTGTAATACAATCTGTTATTCCACTCCAGACTGCTTCTCTCTTATTTCTTCCAGCTCTCAGGACCATTTAAGTTCCTTGAACTCATGTTCAGTGTTTAGGAGGAGGGAAGAGAGAGGAAGAGGGAGAGAAGAAGGGAGGGAAAGAGAGGAGATGAAGAGAGGTAAGTGCCTCTCTGAGAACCTATGAAGATGGCTCTGCATATTTCCTTCCAATGAGCATGTGTGCCAAATGAATGTGGCAAGGTAGGTAGAGCTCTTGCTTTCTCCTCTGCCTGGTTTGGTTCTCTTATAACTTGCATAGTATAAGCATGCGGATATTCTTAGTAGTCATGTACATTTTAATACATCATAATTGGCTATTGCTCCTGTAAAGGAAATCTTTCAATCCAACACGATCAGGATGAGTTAAAAGGTAATCTTTTTTTAAAAATGGTTGAAACAGGGCCGGAAGTTTGGCCTTATGGTAGAGTGCTTGCTCTAGCATGCACGAAGACCTAGGTTTGAGTCCTCGGCACCACATACATAGAAAAAAGCCGGAAGTGGTGCCGTGGCTCAAGGGTAGAGTTCTAGTCTTGAGAAAAGTCCAAGGACAGTGCTCAAGCCCTGAGTTCAAGCCCCACAACTGGCAAAAAAAAAAATAAAAAATAAAAATAAAAATAAAAATAAATAAATTAAATAAATAAAAATGGCTGAAACACAAAATCATAAAAATTGTATTCTCATACTTTAAATATATATACATGAATATATGAATATATACAGATAAATGCACATATAATGTGCATGTATATATGCATGCACATGAGCATTTACTCATTTACAACTCGGTGCAGGGGCTTAATACCTTGTCTTTGAAGATGAATCCATTATCTGGAATTCTTGACTATCTTTCCTATGTAAGCTTGCAGTGTCCCAAGATATTTTTTTCCTTATGACTTCTTTCTTCACCCTTTAGAATGATCTTGTTTTACTGAATCTGAACTCAATTACTCAGAGCAGAAAACAATGCAATTTTCACAGACACCGCTCTCACTTTCATACATGGATCCCATCTACTCACGGGCTACTTAGTTACCTGTGTTGAACAGAACAAGTACAACTGCCACAAACAGGTTTAGAAGCACTTGTCTGTCCACAGACATCCAGTTGAGCCAGGGGGTACATATGAGGGGCCCCAGAGAACACCCAACTCAGTGTACCCTAGAGGTTCATTTCATTTATGAAAGGGAAGGCACAGTACAGACTACTGGTAAATGAGCTCTGATAAACCCCAATGGAGGCTCACCCAATGAAACAGCTAAGGATTGATTCCAGTACTGGAGGAATAAACCACAACGTGGTTGAAAAGATGGGGGTGAGGGGCGCTATAGGTTGGTTTCAAATGTGATGCTTTTCCACGGCTTTTGAAGAATAGTGTTTATCTGCTCAATCTTATAACCTAGTTGTACACTTGGGGGACGGCTGGCCCATGGACCATTAAAAACACTTGGCACATGACAGGACAATACTGTGCTTCTTGTATGCATCTTGCTGGCTGCCCATAGTCTTCTGCCTGTCGTAATAATTTTGTAGTCCATGAATGATATTGCAACTATTCAAATGGCCCTTGACAGAGAAAAGGTACCCATTCCTGGCTGTGTCATTCATAGGATTTACTAGTGCTACTATAAACAAGACAGAAAGGAAAAGGAGCCGTGCTACACAGCAACAATATAAGGCAGAATAAACACTTATTTGATGTTTGCTGTGTTTCTTGGAATACAGAGATTCATATAGTATCCTGAGACTCTTAACTAAAAAAGCGCAATCCCTTAAATTCTAGCTGGGTGTTTTTTTTTAATCAGCTGTAGTTACCATATTTTAATACTTAAGACTTCAATCTATCATTTCCTTCAAGATTACTATTATATAGGGCTCATATTGAAAAAAAATATCTAGATGAAAAATATCTGAGGCTGGATCCGAGTTCAATGTCAAGTACATACTGGCTCTTTTCACCTCGAAACACTCGCAGCTGTGAGAGCTGGCCTTTATTTAGCTCTTGAGCTTTATTTATTTATGACTTATTATTTACATCCTGTCTACTTCCACGGAGAATCTGAGGCAGCTTAGCTGTCAGTGAAACTCATTCTTAATCAGTTCACTCACTTTCATCCTGTGATGTCCAACTTCAATGGAGTCGTTTTCCCAGTGTGATCAATTAACTCAGACTCCTGCCGTCCACGCCTTCCGCTAAGCAACGAAAGCTGTGCATCTGCTGAGCCTGTGACCTTTGGTTAGCTGCCCAGTACAGGGAGCAGCCCCAACAGACAGGAAACCCTGGCAGAACTTCCCAGGGCATCCCCTTTGGTGTTCAAGACCTCCCCAGGGGGCCATGTGGGGTGTGGAGGGCACACACAGATCACAGGGCTGTGGACAGCCCCACAGCCCATACAAAGGGAGCAGAGAATGGTCATGAGGATTCTCCCTTGGGAGAGATGTAGGGCATCACGTGTGTCCCATCAAATAAGGACACTGATAAGTTCAATAACTTCTCTTTTGTACCCTCAGCTCCATCTGGATCTCCAACCCTTCAAGCCTCTGACTCTGTGAGCACACTCTCCACAAGAATCACGTCTGTTTGCCATTCATCTATCTGGGTCGCCTAGGTCATGTCACTTATTAAAGGTGCTTGGATCCTCTACCTATAACTTAGTAATTAAAAATACCTGTCAGAGGCAAGTTCAAAGACCCTCAGGTGAAGACTGCCACAAGTGTCTTCAGCAAAAAGACCCTAAGTGTCTTCTGTCTGCCAAATTTGACTCTCCTCTGGCTCCCAACTTCTTGCTCTTCGCCCTTCTCTGTGCCAACTGTGGCTGCCAATCTCAACGCCTACTCAGTATGTCTTTTTCCAACAACGGATGAAGCACTTATCTACTGTTGTGTTACCTAACCTGCATATCTGTGAATCTGCTCTGTGAGAAGATTCACATTCAGAACCTGACAAATGGTTGTTATTGGAAAGGGTTGTCCTCAAAACAGAGATGTTTCAGTCTGTCTGGAGATGTTTTTCCATTTAGTGGGGACAGATTTGAGGTGAGTCATTCACACTTTCCCCATCAGACTTTTTTTTTTTTTTGCCACCAATAGACATCTGGGAATGGCTGGCTGAATGGTTGGGTGTGGTCTGCAGTTGTGGAATCATATGGTGCTCTCCCTGCATAAGGAATGAATGTGTGACTCACACTAGGAGGTTCCATAAGAACTGAAGTTAATCAGTGGACAGAAGATTCAGCTGCTGCCATTGGCCAGGATGGGAGCGATCATCACAGAATTAGAAACTCCGGGGTACATCCCTCAACGACCTTCTTCAGTGGCCTGCTTCTCAATGACCCGGCTGACCAATCACAGATTTATAAATACGGCGGACACACCAGGGAAGAGTTTTGAATTCCTTGGAAATAAAAAGGCATTAAAACTATAGACTCTACATTATATATCTGAAATAGAGAAATGAGAAAGAGAGTTTTGGGGTGGGTAAGGAGGGAGTGATGGGGGGGGTGAATCTCATCAAGGCATATGGGATGTATATACAGACATGCCAAAATAACTCCCCCAACCTAGGTATATAAGGTCATATAGGATGAGACTAAATGGAAGGAACTCTAGGATACGGAAATGAGAGCTTTATCTTGTGTGATTGTTGTTATTAATGTACTATGTTATTTCTCTTCCTTTTTGCTCTTATGGTTAATCTCATATTGTTACTGTATCTGACTTTGTTACCTGGTATATTGGGGTTTTTCCCTTTGATTTTTTTCTTGTTTCTTATTGTCGGGGAAATGTATAGAGGGGTTACAGTTATATTCATCGGGTAGTAGGTGCATTACTTCTCACACACTGATACCCCCTCTCGTGTTTTTGTCCTCATTTCCCTCCCACCACCCCTTCCCAACCATCTTGCTTTTCCCCTTCCCTTATTTCAAATAAACAAATAAATGTACATACAATACACCAGGTAACAAAGTCAGATACAGTAACAATATGAGATTAACCAAAGGGCAACAAGAGAGAAGAGAAATAACATAGTACATTAAGAACAACCACCACACAAGATAATGCTCTTGTTTCGATATCCTAGAGATCCTTTCATTTAGTCTATATGACCTTATGTACCAAGGTTTTGAGCTATTGTAACCCTCTGCTAGGAGAGTCTTAGATGTATACTAATTATGACAAATGAGGGAAACCATTGAGCCTATACTCTTTTGGGTGTGGCTTACTTCACTTAATATGATTTTTTCCAAGTCTTTCCATTTCCTTACAAATGGGGCGATGTTGTTCTTTCTGATGGCAGCATAGAATTCCATTGTGTATAAACACCACATCATGATCCAATCATTTACTGAAGGGATCTGGGTTGGTTCCATATCTTCGCTATGGTAAATAGTGCTGCAATGAACATCGTTGCACTAGTTTACCTGGTACATTGTATATATGTTTATTTGTTTATTTGAAATAGGAAAGGGAATGGAGGAAAACAAGATGATTGGGAGGGAGTAGGAGGAGGGAAATGGGGACAAAAACATGAGAAGGGGTATCAATGTGTGAGACGTAGTGCACCTACTACCTGATAAATTTAATTGTAACCCCTCTATACATTTCCCCAACAATAAAAAAAAGAAAATCCCCTAGTACAACTTAATCGCTGTTAATAAAAAAACTATTTTTTAAAAAAGTAAAAGGATTTTTGCCCTATATATTTTTCTAACTTATTATGTCAAGGTAAGCAAATGTGTATCTTTGTCTTGGAAGAGACAAAGAGACCCTTCAGAGAACTAAACTACCATTGATTGCCTCTCTTCCATGTCTGTCACAGAAATTCACATTTTAGTAGGCAAACTGTTCTGCAGCTGAAAGGACTAGAGGCATATGCCTGGATATCAAGGAGAACATAACCTTTCAAAGTGGCTTGCGGAGAGTTATATAGGAATCTCACTTCATTAAATGGCTAGCTATAAAAATGTTGTTCAAGGGAGCAGCTGTTAGACATAGGGAGATACCAAACTTTTGTTTACAGCTCTGAATTTGATGTTTTCTCTAGTCTTTCCTTGGAGAGCATCATGAGAGTGTCATTCAGCCAAGCTGGAAAGTGGGTTGTGTTGACTGACTTCTCCCCTGGAAGTGTCAAGGACAGCTGAGTTACTCCAGTGGATTGAACAAATGTTAGTATGTATCTGAGCATGAAAAAGACTGGGGAACCTTTATAAGAGACCAGGAAAGAGCCATAGCAATGCAGCATTGCAATCCTAAACAGCTCCCTTTTGTACTACAGTCAGACATGGAATTCACCTCTGGATCTCAACTTTTCTTGCCTAATTCCTTCTTCCTGATATCAAGCCCTCACATTGGCAATTTATGGATATGTAAGCTGAGCCTTCAAGGAAACAAGCTAATTGCCCAAGGTCATCCTGTTTTGGGCACAACTCCCATTCCACAGCTCCTCCTCTCCCTCTGCACAACATATAGAGGTGCACATCTGAAATCCCAGCTTCCTATGGATAGTAGTACTAATATAAAAAAAAGATGTAAGAAACAATTTAAAAAGTAAGGCCACTACAATGGGAACAGAGAGGCTTCGACACTGGGAAGATGGATTACTCTCACCTGGCAACTGAGTAGACTAGGTCAAAGGAGAAGTCGCCAGTGCTGAGCCAGTGACTGTGGGAAGGTCACTAGGGTACCAGAAGTTATCGTGGTGACAACAGATCAGGAAGACACTCTTGTACAAGTTGACTGCAACGGAGCCAGACAGCTACTGCAGGGTGGCACACAAGTTTTATATGGATCCCAAGCTCAGGTTGGGACTAGCTGGGGATGGAGTGTGGCCCTATGGGAATAATAGCACTGCATCTATAACACAAAATGGCCATCAAACTCCCCAAAGCAGGTCTAGAAGCCCTGGGCTCTGGCCTAACAAGTAGAATAGTTGATAGTTATTTTCATTTTCTCTTTATACTTCTTTCATTTTGTGGATTTCAACTGAAGAACAATCTTGACTTTGAGGTTTTAAGACCTAAAGTTGAACCACCTTCTTGCTATTAAAAGTATCTTCACCAAGGAAGGGGGTAAAACAAGATGAGGGGCGGGGTAGAGGGGAGGGAAATGGGGACCAAGACATGAGAAAGGGTATCAATGTTTGTGAAGTCATGCACCTTCTATCTGGTGAATATAATGTAACCCTTCTATTAATTACAATTACAATAAAAATATATGGAAAAATAAGTATCTTCTCCAGGCACAGGTGGCTCACACCTTTAATCCTAGCTTCTTAGGAGGCTGAATTCTGAGGACTGCAGTTCAAAGCTAGCCTGGGCAGGAAAGTGTGTAAGATTCTTATCTCCAATTAACCACCAGGAAGCTGGAAGTGGAGCTATGGATCAAGTGATAGAGCACGAGCCTTGGACAAAAAAGCTCAAGGATAGTGCTGAGGTGCCGAGCTCAAGGCCAGGATCCCCACACATAACAAAGAGTACCTTCATTATTTTCATACCTGTAAAGTCAGGCAAGGCCCCAAGGGCTGAGTCAGTGATTGTGAGAAGGCCACAATGCTCAGTCAGGAAGAGATTCTTATACAGGTTGACTGCAACAGAGTGCGATGGCCACTGCAGAGTGACACATAAGCTTTCTACAGATGCCATGGCTCAGGACAGGGCTATCTAGAGGTAGAATGTGGCTGTCCTTTGTTCAGAGAAGAAGAATGAAACTTCTCCACCAATAAATCGCCGAGCTGTCTTACCTATGTAGTGGGTACCCAGGAAAGAACCTGGAGATCATTTTGACATGGATTACATCACTGCAGAGGACCAGAGAGGTGTCTACAACTTTAGGAAAACTACAGCACAGCTTTAATAGCAGCCCACATCACTTCCTAAGAAAAAAGCCTGACTGTAAAGCTAGAAATTGCATTTCTATCCATCCTGTCTTCCTGGGTGTTAGATGTGTCTCAGGTGGTAGGGTTATGAGCATTAAGCATCAGATATAAAGTTCAAGTCCCTATCTCCCATACAAAAAAAGAAAAGAAAAGACAAAAACAATGACAATTTTGGCACTGCTTTCTTTCATATCCTTACTTTACGATATTAAAGTAACTATTCGAACCTTTAGTTTTTTATTTTTATTTTCTGATGCCGATACTGGGGCTTGAACTCAGGTCTTTGGTCTCAAGTAGCTTCTTCACTGAGAGGTAGCACTCTACCACTTCAGCCACTTTTGGAGGGTTAATCTGAGCTCAGAGCCTCTTAAATTTCTCTACCCAAGCCAAGTTTGAATGGATCCTCAGATCTCAGCCTCCTGAGTGGGAGAATTACAGACACGCGCCACTAGTGCCCATCTTCCTTAATTAACAATTCTTTTGCTATTACAATCTTAAAAATCTTAAAATCCCAAAGTGTGAGAACACGGGTCTAGAGGCCCGAGACTCTGCATTTTGCCTGCCTTCACCAGGAAAAGATTTCCGAAAGTTGAAGGGGAACCCCACTGGGATGCTGCCTTCCTCCGGAAGCTGCGACTGGCCTCGTTATTCACAAAGTCCCCAGGGGCTGCTACCAGTAGGAATTCCCTGTCCTTCCTGGCCAAGTTGACATGTTGAGTAGAGTTCAGGACGCAGCTTTACATGTGGTTTCCTGATTAAAAGGGAGACTCCAGTTGGACAGGAAGAAGCCAAAGTTTGAATATTCTATGTCATAGTCATCTACCGCTTCATAGAATGGAAACATCAACAGAAATGAGCAGGAGCAAAGTACTATTCCTGAGAAATTCCCCCAACATCCCCAGGAATTAAGAGACTTAATACTGAATTTCATCTTTAGTGTCTCCTTTGTAGTAAGGTGATACATTTAAGTTTCAGTTACTCTAAAATGCTCTTAAGCCAAACACTATCTGCTATGACTAGTGATCAAAAATAAATGCTAAGAGGAACCAGACAGAATCTATAAGACTTCCTAGGATGGTGGAAAAAGAACCACCCCTAGAGCCAAATAGGAATTGGGCAAGGTGATTAACTTGGTTCTGCCACAAAAATGCCTTAGAAGCTTAGGGGAATGCATTCTTAGGTCTTCTACTTCTTCCCTGCAAAATAAGATGGCTAGTCATACTATGTCCTGCAATTCTGATTTTATCCATCATCTGGGGAGAAGAGCAAGCCATTTTCATGCATCAAGAAGGCTACTGAGAAAATACTATGCAGAGAAGGCCTAGAAGAAAAGGTAGAAAGTAGCTGGGTGTGTGGTACTAGCCTGTAATCCCAGTTATTATCAGGTGGAGGCCGGAGGATTTAATGTTCAAGGCCAGCCAGGACACAAGTTAGTGAAACCTTGTCTGTAAAACAAAATATAGAACAAAAGGGCTGGGTGTGGGGCTAAAGTACCAGAGTGCTTGTCTACCAAGTGGGAGGCCCTGGGTTCATTCCTCAGTACTAAAAGATAGAGACAGGGGCTGGGAGTTTGGCCTATTGGTAGAGTGCTTGCCTAGCATGCATGAAGGCCTGAGTTTGATTCCTCAGTACCACATACATAGAAAAAGCCAGAAGTGGTGCTGTGGCTCAAATGGTAGAGCTCTAGCCTTGAGAAAAGTCAAGACCAGTGCTCAGGCTCTGAGTTTAAGCCCCATGACTGGCAAAAAAGAAGGGAGGGGCGGGGAGTAGAAAGTCCCTGAAGCATGTCAAAACCCTGACTAGATAGATACTAATAAGTGACACGCTGACAGCACAAGGTGTATCCTTGGTGAGTTCTCCCCAGAGGGAGCTCATTAACCAGAATGGAGAAATAAAAACTGGGCCTCTACTGATCAGAGCAAGAGAGAGAAGGTGAGGGCAAGAAAAAGAGAAAAGAGAGGAAGGAAGGAAGGAAGGAAGGAAGGAAGGAAGGAAGGAAGGAAGGAAGAAAAAATAGACAAAAATGCAAAAGATCTCACTCAAATAAGTGGGATCTATGAGGTCTTCATCACATGAGAGGAAAGAAGAAAACAGGAAGGAAGGGAGAAGAGAGGGATCAGAAGAGAAATGGGAGGATGCACAAAAGAACAGTAACAAAACAAAAAGGCACACAAGGGAAGACATAGTACAAAAAGAATTCTACTCATTACTTGATTCCTGTAACTGTAATCCTCCTGTATATCAACTCTACAATAACAGCAGATGTGAGGTCCTGTAGCCAACTGTGTCCCTGTTTAGTGGTAGAAATTAAGTAATGAAAAATCACACTCTTAGAGCAAACAATACAGTTCTACTTTCTACTACATGAACACAGATGTAACCCATCTGTATGCAGATATGGAAAGAAAAAAAACAATACATACAAAGGACACATAACCTTTCCAAAAAGAAAAAAAAAGATTCTGGGCTAAGCTCTCTGGAAATAGAACATTTTGATTACAAAATAAAAACTAGGTCAATAAGATAATGGATATGATTTAAATGAAAATCACAGTATTTGTAACGGGCTAAAAATGGTATCAATGTTACTGCAGAGAAAGAATATAATTAAATGTATTTTTAAACGCCAGCTCCCCACCCCAGGCTGACAAATCCCAGCCCCAACCCCGCCACCAACATTTCTCTACCTCATAGGAGAGGAATGTGCTGGCATGCCACAAGTTGGGCTGAAGAATGTGGAGTTTCCGTACTACTTCAGAAGATCCCAAATGACACTGGTTAGCTACATTCTTTCATTGGGAGATCACTGTTACTCATTTAGAAAGCAAAGGAATGGGAAGGTTAGGATGTGTCTGTGTCATTCTTCTACCATTTTCACTCTAACTGGAAACATGTAAATACAGGTACGGAGGCCACGGGTCACAGATCTACTTGAAACAGGGACTTAGGGAGAATTCCAGACAGTTTGATGAGGTGGGAAGAAATTCCCAACAGGTTTAAACGCTGGCAAGGAATTGCGATGAGGGGAGTAGAAGTGCATATTTCTGGTTTCCTTTCAACAACTTGTGGTATGCTGTTGTGGACAAACTAACTCCAGTGTCTTTCCCTTGCTACACCCTACCTTGGAAAAGAAGCAAAAAGAAAAAAAAGGAAACAGAATGAATTGAGTGTAAGAGATAATGTTTGGGTTATGCACACAATCACAAAAGGACAGGTCATAGTGTCATTTCCACAGATGTCCACATGAGAGCCACAGCCAAGAAGCTTGTCTATCACAAAACATCAGTGGCCCTTTCAAAACTTAGGATGCTTTAGAGGGCAAATTAAGACAAGTCAGACATTACGCTGAATAGTCTCCTTTATTGAAGGAAATTACCATATTTCTATCTCCAAAATCTCAAATCAGATATCAACCTGACTGTATATAGATATAGATAGATATAGATAGACAGATAGACAGACAGACAGACAGACAGACAGACTAATCATTCAAAAGAGGTTCTTTTCAAAATCTCGCAGGGCCAGCACATATTTACTAGTGAGTTCTTGAAGAGCCATTAACCCTTTCCTATGTGTAAATTCCAACCTAGAGACTATTAGTTTCAAAGCAGTCATTCATCCTTAGAAAGCACAAGCATAACTCCCATGAAGAAAATCTGTTCAATGACAACAGAACTTGTCAAACAAAAGAGAAGTAGGGAAGCCCTATTTTATGAAATGACTAATGTGGTACTAAACTCCCTCAGCAGAATTAAATGTGCTTGTGGACTATCATTAAGACAGGGTCGGCATCACTGCCTCATTACCTTGAGAGAATTACAATGAGAGGGATTTCAATAAATAGCAAGTTGACAGATACATAACCACAAGGCCCCTCTGCAAGTGAGTCAGCAGCTCTGAATCCCAGGTCCTGAGTGAAGCGAAACAAGTCACTAAAGTAGCCCTTGAGGAATTCTAAACCACAAAAAAGGCCACAATGTGAGGATAATCTGATCTCGTCTGATCACTCTGGGGTTGTTCTTAATTATAGTTCTTTCCTATCACCAGAAACTCTAAACCTTGAAGTGAAAATATGAAGAAAACACGCGGCATGACTGGAAATTGGGCTTAGTGGTAGAGTGCTTGCTTAAACTGCATAAAGGCCTGAGTTCAATTCCTTACTACCACATAAACAGAAAAAGCCAGAAGTGGCACTATGGCTTACATGGTAGAATGCCAGACTTGAGCAAAAGAAGCTCATGGACAGTGGCCAGGCCCTGAGGTCAAGCCCAAGGACTGGCAAAAACAAAACCAAAAAAGAAAAGAAAACATGTAGCAAAGGTCCAGTAAAGGGAGGGGAACCACCAGGCCCAATGGCTCACGCCTGTAATATTAGTTACTAAGGAGGCTCAGAGGCTCAAAGTCAGCCAGGGTACTAAAGTCCATGAGACTCTTATCTCCAATTAACCACCAGAAAACCAGAAGTGGTGCTGTGGCTCATAGGGTAGTGCGTTAGCCTTGAACTCAAGAGCTCAGGGACAACGCCCAGACCCAGAGTTCAAGTCCCACAACCAAAAAATAAATAAATAAATAAATAAATAAATAAATAAATAAAAATAAAGAGTGGGAAACCACTGAGAATATCCAGAAAACAAATGTTCGGTTTTCTTGTTTGGGTTTTTGTTGTTGTTTTGTGCTTTTTTTGTGTGTTTTTTGCCAGTCCTGGAGCAAACTCAGGGTCTGAACATTGTCCTTGAGCTTTCTCAAGGCTAGCATTCTACCACCTGAGCCACAGTAACACTTCCAGTTTTTTCTATGTATGTGGTACTAAGGAATCGAACCCAGGGCTTCATGCATACTAGGCAAGCACTCTACCACTAGGCCAAACTCTCAGCTCTCCCTGAACTCTTTTGCTCAATGCTAACATTCTACCACTTTTAGCCACAGCTCCACTTCCATTTTTTGAGTGGTTCATTGGAGATAAAATGTCTTACCAGAACATTTTTTTGCTGGCTTCAAACCAAGAGCCTCAGATCTCAGCCTCCTGAGTAGTTGGGATTACAGACATGAGCCACCAGCGCCCAGCAGGTGTTTGGTTTTCTGAAGGAAAGTATTTATTCTCATGTTCCTTGATCTTAGTGTTGAATTCTTGATAGGATGAAAGAAAATAAATAAAAGGTCAAGCAAGTATAAAAATACTTTAAGAATGCACCATGTAAGCATAAGGCCAGGGAATGCCTCTGTTCTGTGGATCTGGGGAGGGCAGGGAATGAGGGAGACAGACAGATATTTTATAGGCAACGAGAAGGAAGATGACAGAATATAAACTCTTGACAAAAGAGGAGAAAGGTTTCTGTTGGGAAAAGCTGGGTGGGAGGAGAAGGCATCAGAGTCATTCTCACCGTCACAGAATGAACTTGGTCTAGCAGTGCAGGGCCTGTGGCATATGTTAGCTACGCAGAAGGGAAGAACCATTTGCGGGCTGAGGAAATGGGTGTTTGGGGAGGAAGAGAAACAGCTGCTTAAACATGAGTGTGGGAAGGAAGGTCCCTTCCCTGCTGCTAGCCCACAAAACAGAACTGTAGTCCAGTGTGCAGAGCTGCTACAATGAGAAAGGAGAAGCCGAAGTCAGGACTATCCATATTAATGTCTTCAACATTGAGGCCATCGCAGCCGGTGCTATATTATGAGAAGGGAACTCACTAGCCAATGACATGGGAACCCTTTTCCATCAACAGGATTCCTGAAGGATTTGTATCTGTTTAAGCCATCATTGACCACTCAAGCCTGTTCAGGAACAGGACAGACTGGTGAATCAATAAATGACATAATGGTTTAGCCATAAAAAAAGAAAAATAAGCACATTCTCTTTTGCAAGATCAGTTATCCTTTCCTTCCTTGTCCTTCTCTTGACTTTGTCAGGAGATGATCAAGAACAAGAAGAGAGGAAGGAAGTTAAGTGGGAGGACAGACCTGTCTCTGGAATAACCATTCCCAGAAGTCCTTTATGCTGCTACATTAGTACATTACAAAATGAGTAACAGGAACCTAAAAAGTGCTTTCTAACAGAAACATTTGAATGGCAAAAAGTCCAAATGGAGTAGAAATGATTACCAAATAGATCAACACTATAGAACCTCCTCCTTTGCTTGGATGCCAGTACTGGTGGGTATTGAACTGAGGCCTGGGTATTGTCTCTGAGCTTTTTCACTTAAGGTTGGCACTTTATCACTTAGACAACAGCTTCACTGCTAGCTTTTTGATAGTTAATTGGAGATAAGAGTGTCACAGACTTTTCTGCTAGGGCTGGCTTCAAATTGTGATCTTCATATCTCAGCCTCCTGCGTAGCCACTGGCACTTAGTTAACACTGGACATTTTTTTAAAATATAGAATGTGACAAGTAAATGAAAATCCTGTGTGTGTGTGTGTGTGTGTGTGTGTGTGTGTGTGTGTGTTTAAACAACAAAATGATTACGTGACAAATTCAGGCAAATGTGCCAGGAGTGTGGCCTAGTGGTAGCGTGCTCACCTAGCATGCATGAAACCCTGGGTTCGATTTCCTGGAACCACACACACAGAAAAAGCCGGAAGTGACACTGTGGCTCAAGTAGAATGCTAGCCTTGAGCAAAAAGTGTCCAAGGACAGTGGCCAGGCCCTGAGTTTAAGCCCCAGGACTGACCAAAAAAATACAGGCAAATGAGAGGAAAAAAAGTTCTGCCTTCTAAAATAAACTAATCTTTCTTTCAACATACAATTCCTTTAAATCCTGACATTTGTGTTTGTTGGGGGAAAAAAAGCAATTTAAGTGAATATTTCCCATTCTGTCATTCAGCCATGAGGCATGCAGTTTTGATTAAATGGTTCCAAAGGAGGTTTCTGCACAGGAGCAGGCACCAACTAACTTACAGCATGACAGAGTCAACCTGCAGTTTGACTTCTATTCCATGGCTGTGTCCATAGCCCACTAAACTTGACCTCTGCCCACCCTCCTCTCTTCCTATCTTCTTCAAGGACTATCCCAGTGCTTCCTAGTGTGGACTTCGGCTCGGTGGTCTCATCACACTACAGTGGTTTCTTCAAAAGACACTTGTCCAGTTTCCATGACACCATAACCCAGATGGCACGTTCCTTCCTTGGATCTATTCCTCATTTCCCAAAGAGAATCCTGTGACTGCCCACATCCTAAAATCTCTGCCCCAGTCTTCAATTCTCTTATTCAGTTGCTTCCTCTTGTGGTTCCTCCTTTCCTCCCTCAAAACCTTAAACCACAACTCATGAGGCATCATGAGACCACTTCAGGATCATATGTTCAGTGGCCTTCTTGATGTCCTACCCCCTACCCCACCCCAGGATGTCTAATAGGAACCACTCGTTTTACCTGGCCCAAACTTGATCCAGATTGTAATCCAGGTACTCTGTTCAGTGTTTCTTTCCTTCTCAGGGAAAAACCTTGGAATCAGCCAAACGCTCTTCTTTTCCTCACAACACACATCTCATGCTGTCTACTCTCAACCTATTACCCCCCAGACTTTAACTCCACAGCCACCATTGCTAGGGTAGCCCAAGCCATAACCTCTCTCAACTGGCACATCATGACAACTTAAACAACCAACTCCTTGTCTAAACTTTCACTAAACTCTATGCTTATCTCCTTCCAATCACACCAAATCCCTTGCTATGTGTGAAGCACACAACTCTGAGTATTATATTTGCACGTGGATTCGTCTCTGTGTGCACCTTTAACTCATCCCTCTTCCACCCTGCTTTTCTGACACAGCCTCAGGGGCACATTCTGTCTAAAAGGCACCTCAAACTGAATGCCCCTACGTGAACACAAATTAGGCACTACAGATAGAACTCATCCCCTCCTCTGGATGCTGGAGGCCTTGAAGTAGCTGCCAATCTCTGGGTACCTGAACCCATTATCAATCAGCTGCCAAACTGCATGTGCTCCTCGCCACAGAATTCTCCACTTGTCTTTCCTTTTCATCCCTCTGTTCAGAGTCCTGACCTGACCCAGGCATGACACATCTAAAACTGCACACCTCCTCCAGCAGCCTCTTTCGCTTCCTCAGATCACTCTAACAAATGTTCTCCCAGGTCTGACAAAGGATTCTTTCTACACCTGCGTTTAGGTGCATGGCTGTCAGCCTCTTTCCTGACTCCTACTGCTCCGTCTTTTTGTCTTCTGCTACCCTATGCTGCTCAATACAGCAGCCACTAGCCACAAGCAGCTACTTAAATTTCCATTTAGTAAAAGTTTAAATGCAAGGCCTTGGCTGAATAAGTATTCAGGTGCCACACGTGGCGACTTGAATGGACAGCATGGTCACAGAAAGTTGTCCCAGGACTGTCAGCACCTACCCACTCTGATAGATTTAATCAACTCTCACAATAGGATCTTCTGCCACAATCAATCCCATGCTCAACAAGTCCTTTGAAACCTAACTGGTACAAAGACCTCATGTTTCTATTCTAAGGAGCTCCTGAATCATTCTGTCGGAAGGTCCCACCCTGATGTTAAAGTAGATTACATACCCACTGTCCGATGATCCCACATAAACTTGAATTCTATTTCTCTGAAAGTACCTTCTACAGAGAGTAAATACTTCCCATATTAATGTTCAATTTATTCTTGTCATATGCTAGTTGAGTGTTATTTCTTTACTGTGCACTTAATAAGGTAACTATTTTAGACTAAATGGTCTTGAGGGAAGAGCCACTATTTAATAATGCCAAGTATACAGAGCTCTTTAAAAAGTATGTTTTAATAAAGATGATAACCCAGCTGGGAAGCATTTAAGCCTTGGAGTAAGCCAGGCCAAGATCTGCCACTTAGTAGTCAGGGACATTGGGTAAGTTATTTAGTCCTTCCTCATCCTCAGGTTAAGCATCTGTAAATGAGAAAAATGGGAGAACTTTTCATTATAGAAATAATTGAGAGAGAGGGGAGGGTATGAGGGGAGGGAACTGGGGACAAAAATATGAGAAGGGGTATCAATGTGTGTGTGTGAAGTAATGCACCTTCTATCGGCCAAATATAACTGTAACCCTTCTATTAATTACAATTAAAAAAAGAAAAAAGAAATAATTGAGATTATATCTATAAATCTTAACAATGGTTGATAGATTGACTACTGCTGCTAAAGATTATATATCAATTATCTTAAAGGATTATAAACAAAATAAACTTAAATAATATATGAGGAGGTTAAAAGCAAGCTGGAAAGAAATCCCAAATGTATCTTTTACTTCACAGAGTCAAATGAATGTCTTCAGATGCAATATAACAGCTATTACTGACATATCAAACTCTGGAAAATATGTATCAAGTAACCTAAAGCTGAACTTTTCCATTCCTTTTCTTGTAGAAAAGCTGCATTGAGTTTCAAGTCCTTTGGAAAATCTGTCTCAGGGACAATGGAACCTTGCTTGGCGAGTTGAACATATTTCCATTAGTTACATGCAAGAAGGATGATTTCATTTGAAAAGTGAAATGTGGAAAGTGGTTAAATCAGAGGGTATAACTAATCATATTAATCTTTTATTTAAAAAAAAAACCCTGTCAGGTGGTGGCTCACACCTATAATCCTAGATACTCAGGAGGATGACATCTGAAGATTGCAGTTCAAAGTCAGCCGAGGCAGAAAAGTCCCTATGAGAGAGAGTCTTATCTCCCATTAGCCACTCAAAAACCAGAAGTAGCACTGTGGCTCAAATGGTAGAGCATTAGCCTGAGCACAGAAAGGCTCAAGGACAGTGTCCAGGCCCTGAGTTCAAGCCCCACAACGGACTAAAAAAAAAAAGTTTCAAAAACAAAAAACTCCAAACAATAGGAAGAAGTAAGAATTGTATTTCCCATCATATCATATGTGGAGGGTTGTTTGTGTTGAATGCTAGGAAGTTAATCTTCCTAATGGATAAATAAAACTGGGTACACACAGTCTATATATTTGGGGCACAAGATATCTTCTCCTTGCTTCCAGTAACCCTAAGTCAGAGGTGACAAGGTAAAATAGCCAAAAATCAGTACATTAAATCTGTCAACTAGCCATCCATTCTTTGGCTCTGGCTTCTCAGTGTGCTGGGCAGGTGGTTCTCAGAGTATGCATCCTGGACCAGCCACAGCACTTGGCAGGCGACAAATTCTTAGGTCCTTGGATGTACTGCATCAGAAACACTAGGGCAGCACCCCACATGGTGTGAAGAATGTCTCCAGATGTCAGGTGTTTCCATGCCAGACCAAGTAGAACGGGGCACTGTATTTGGCACACTCTGTTCTCTATTTCAGAGGCTCCAGGAGAGAAGTCTTGAGGCCTCCTTGTGAGGAAATAGTATTGAGAACTTCTCCACCGCGTTCTCCACCTGTACTAAAACATAATAAGGACGTAGCCTCCCTCACTAAGATTTGATTCCCGGGATGAGTCACTTACAATGTTAAGCAGAATGGAATGAGGAAACCTGATCCAAAGCCCGGTCCTCGGGGGAACAAACCCCAGGACCACTCATTTTGCCTATCATGTCAAATGAAGCCAAAGCAAACTTGGCTCCACAGTACACTGTTTAATGTGCTTGGCCTTTACAGGAAGAGTCGCTGATCTACAAATGACAGAGCAACAAGTAGACAGGATAGGGTAACATGATTCAGTTCGGAAAGCCCCTAGCATTTTTTTTTGAAAACTAAAATTCAGAAAGCAAAAGAATCAGAACTGTAATAACAAAATCTCACCGGCTACATGCAAAGCAAAGAAAAACGGAAAAGTACAGGGAGCCCTTCTCAGATGTTGAGTAAGACAAAGCATTTCATAACCGTAAAACTCAGAAGGCAATTGAGAGGTATTCTTGACCTGAGGCTCCAGTGATCACATGAACTTATGCACAAGAATACTTTCAATGACTTGTCATCTATAAAAGATCCAAAAACAAAATGAAAGCTTACTTTAATACTCTGTTGCTTCTGTAGTGGGGAGCTACTTCTTCACAATTCAGATGTATTTTCCAGCATAATACCTTATTTGTTGTCACTATTTCTTGTGGGTTTTTTTGGTGGAAAGAAGTAAAATTTAATAGGCATAAGTTCCAAGTCTAATGCTTCCTTAAAACTAGAGGTTGAAGGGTTTCATTTTTAACTTTCATTCTATTTTTTATTATCTTTCAGTAGTTATATAAAGAAGTTGCCATTCAACAAAGCAATTTATGAATAAAACGAATCATGCTCCATGCCACTCCTTTGAAGATATTTTTAAAACAAGGATTGCACAGTTAAATTGTTTTTGGCAGTCATTCATAAATCCACATAAAAATATACTGCAAATGTTGTATATGGCTTCAATTTCCTTACTTTCTTTTTTTTCTTTCTTTCTTCCCTTTTTTTTTTTTTGGTGGTAATGTGGTTTGAATTCAGGTCCTCCACTTGACCCATGCCTCTAGCCCTATGGTTCCAATTTCTAATAAAGAAAAAACTCAGCGGGGTGCGGTGGTCCACGCCTATAATCCTAGCTACTCAGAAGGCTGAGATTTGAGGATGGAGGGTCAAAGTCAGCCCGGGCACTAAGATAAAGACTGTGAGATTCTTATCTCCAGTTAGCCACTACAAAAACGAGAGTAGTACTATGGCTCAAGGGGTAGGGTGGCAGCCTTGAGCTGAAGAGCTCAGGGACAGCACCCAGGCCCAGAGTTCAAGCCCCATGTCCGACAAAAAGAAAAGAAAAAAGAAAGAAAGAAAAGGGAAAAAAAAGAAAAACCTCAGTAGTCATGTCTGGGTATGAGGGACTGGGGCCGGGAACGGGCATAGAGAAGTAAAACTTTACTTTCTCACCTTTAATGCTTAGGTTCTATTCAAATGTGACTTGTACATGTTTTATATAGCCCTATAAACAGTGTTAGAAATAAGGTAATTAAAAAATAATAGATCCATACCGAGGGGCCATTGACCTTTGGTGCTTCTTATATTGAACAACATGTAACAACTTCAGGTAGCAGTTTCACCTAACTTCTCCTAGAGTTTGAGAATATCATCACTGAATGGAAGCAGAGCTTGTTTAGAACAACTCAGTCACATTACAAGGTTAGAAACTCAGACCACAGATGGTGAGAGATTTCTCCAGACTCTCATATTTGTGGGTACCAAGGGCAAAGCTCATCTCCCTAAGTTCTTTGCCTTCTCAGCTTATGCCCTCAAAACACAATTATATCACATTGCCTGTCACATGCCCTGCAGCAACACTCACATATTTAATCTAGGATCTAAAATGCATTCATGGCCTTCCTAGTTTAACAAACCCGGAACTCCATTAGAAGACAGGTTGAACACTGTCACTGAACCCAACCAGCAGTGCACTGCACTGCAGCAGATGGATAGAAGAACATAAATCGGGGATCTGAGTCTGCAACCTGAATGTGACCCTTGCAGTTATTACGTGCAGGAGACTCTGTCTTCTTTACCTCATCTGTGACATGGCAATTAAAAATAGTATCTAACTGCTCAGTATCACTGTGAGGAATAATTAAAATAAGTACAACCACTGGGTATCCAGTAAGTAAGTGTTACATAATACTGGGCACCAGGATTACACACCTGTAATCCTAGCTTCTCAGAAGGCTGAGATCTGAGGATCGTGGTTCAAAGTCAGCATGGGCAGGAAAGTCCATAAGATCCATATCTCCAATTAGCCAGCAAAGAACCAGAAGTAGAGCAGGGCTCAAGTGGTAGAATGCCAGCCACAAAAAAAAAAAAGGTAAGGTACGGCGCCTATGCTCTGAGTTCAAGTTTTAGTGTGCACACACACACACACACACACACACACACACACACAGTTACATATCATCTATCAACATTTAAATGAACCAACTAGATACAATGGTGAACTTTCACTGTTTTTAAATCTATTACAACTAAGGTATCATCTGAAAATAATTGTTTAGATGTGCTCTTCTTTAAGAAAATCTTCATTTACAAGTCAGTAACTTTGGACCACACACACACACACACACACACACACACACACACACACACACACCTCTCATTCTCCCAGCACAGAGAGCAGCGATGCCCAGACATAATGAGTACATTCAAAATACTTGGGAAATAATTCAGCAGTTTCCTAAACAAAAGATATGCTTTGTGTTTAGCTTACCCTGCATCTCAGTTAGGAATCAAGAAAACTTCCCAGCGGCTTCTTTCACATTTCCTGATCACCCAAACACCTTTGCCTGTTTGCCCAGCTACCTGCATAAGCATTTGTTCCAAAAGGTTTGCGCTAGGCTAGCCTTCTTCCCAGCCCTGTGTCCCGCTGCTTCCCTGGGCTCCATTACAGCCCTGCCTTTCCTAGGCTGAAAGTGGCAGAAGGGTGGGGAGGGACAAGCCACCATTAACTCCCTCTCAAACCTCAAAAAGGCCATTTTCCACTCCATTCTCGTCCTCAGCAATGGAGAATCCCTGTGACTTCTTTAACAAAAACGTTCTTTGAAGGCACGGACAGTGAGTAAACAGTAACTGACAATTTAAACCTACCTGGAATACTTGGATACACAGTTTTCCAGTGTCTTGCAGCACCATCAAACTTCAAAGAGCGTGCCAATCTCTGCCTACCAGCTGAAATGGAAATGTGCGTAGCGAAGCCCATTGCAGAAGTATTGCAGAGGTATTTGGAAAAGCTTTGCAGAACCACGAACTACAACCTGCTGGGAGCTCACCTGTAAATCTTTGAGGTTAGGAGATAGCTCAGCTCAAGGCTGGTTCTTCTATGAAAAGACTGACTTGCTTTTCCTTAGCTCCAAATACTTTTTCCATTTGATTCTCCATGCCCTTCCTTCTCCCCCCAACCCTGAAACCTCGCTGATTCTCCACTCAACATCTTTCATTCTTCATAGCTCAATGATTTAGCATATTACCAAGCACTCAACGCTGGTATTGAACGAGTGACTAATGAATGACGGCATAAATTCGGTACCCATAGCTACTCCATCTGGATAACAGGGCAAGGATGTGCCTGGAGATTTGAGGGCAGAGTCGGGTGCAAGCAGTTACAGAGCCAGATGGATTGGAAAGGATTCTGTTTACAGAAAGCTGTTGCCAGGCTAGTTCGAGGGCAGTGTTTGCAGCACCCGCTTATTTTTGTTTCTCCTCTACCCTACTCCAGTTCTCAAAGATGCTCCTCACTATATTCTATGCCTCTAGGGTTTCTTTCCCCTGGACAAAACCTTGACCACATCTCCTTACCACTCAGTGAGATAGCAAGAAGGAAATCTAGTAAATCTAGTCTAATTGTAACACTGCTAGGAGATTAGATAAGTGTAGTTTATTTAGAAAGACTCAGAATTAAACATCTACCTTTCAGGAGATGTTTATTTCTTGGTAAAATCCCAGATAGAAAACCAAAGGTCCTCCACAGAAAAATGGCTCCTTATAGAAAACAAAACAAAACACTACACTGGACTTGGAGTCAGAAGTCTTGGGTTTGAATATGGGATGTGCCTCTTATCAGCTGATTATCTTAAACCAAACCTGAAGTGTGCCGATTAGAAATGTCAACATATGTAAAAGGAAAGTATAACATGTTTCCTACTGCCGTTATATAAACTAAATGTAGTGACATTTGTTAACTGTCTTCAAAAATCTGATGTAGGGCTAGGAGTATGGCCTAGTGGTAGAGTGCTTGCCTAGCATGCACAAAGACCTGGATTTGATTCCTCGTTACCACATACATAGAAAAAAGCCAGACGTGGTGCTGTGGCTCAAGTGGTAGAGCTCTAGCCTTGAGAAAACCCAAGGACAGTGTTCAGGCCCTGAGTTCAAGGCCCAAGATTGGCAAGGAAAAAAAATCCAATATAGTAAATGAATGGGCGTAGCGCTCAGAACGATGCAGAAAAGAAGGGACAGGCAGGCTATTGTTTGGGAATCCAGGTCCTTGATAGGAGTGGAAAAGATGTGTCTCTGAGGAGCCTTGGGTTGTGATATGGGCTCTGGGACATGGTCATCATCTCAAGCATAGCAGATCCCGGCTGTGCACCCATGGTGGTGGTAGAGATCTGTCCTGACGTGGGGGTCTTTACTGAGGAGCTATGACTATCTCTGACATTATTTCTGAGCACGGTCCAATTCAACCTGACAATAACTCTGCAAAGTGGCTAATTCTATCATCCCCATTTCACAGGTGAGACAGGGAATTCAATTCACCGTCAAGCAGGCTTCCCACTGCACATAGTTTTCTCTGTACAGTCCATTGAATGAGAGAATAAAAGCCCCAGGAAGTAAAAACCGAGGCTTTATTCTGCAGGACTGAAGGGGTGAATGGAGAGAGGTGAAGCTCAAGAGCGTGGCAGGAGGGTGGGGGCATGAGTGGGAGTAGAAATGAAATTATAGACCTGCAAGAATCCCAATGTGTAAGACCAAGGGAATTCTTTGTAAGGGAAGACAAAAAGTAGGCTGTGTGTAAGGGAAGGTCAGGAGCAAGCAGAGAAATGGAATTGTTGGGAAGTCAGGAGAGATACACCTAGCATTTTCCCTGCAGCCCTCCTCGTGCACCAGGCACATTCATCAGCACTGTTCTCATTTCTCCCAGGCATGGCCTGCTGCTGTGAGGACTGAGGGCTGGGGTGAGGGCACCGCCATTCCCCAAAGCTTCATGTCACCTCTGAGCATTCAGCACCATTCCTGTGAGCAATGACAGGAGGAAACAGCTAACGTTAGCTGTCACCACCAGACTGCTAATGAAAACCAGAAAGACTGCAAACAGAACTGCCAGCTTCTCCACAATTACACCAACGCAGATGCACCCCAGAAAGGAGCCCCTTCCCCTGGGAACCACTTTCCGCAGTAGTGAGTCCCCAAACAGGATTGTCTTTGAAACAATCAACCAAAATGAGATATACAGATACCGACAATGTCTTTGTCATTCTGTATTTTCCTTTCTCTAAATCAATAAACAGACAAGAGACTTTGGAAATTAGCCACATATCTTTATGGTTATGAAAAAAAATCACAACACCAGAGCAAAAAAAAAAATGAAAGCCTCATGGTACAAATGCAAAACTGCTCAGAGTTGGAAGGTAGAAAGGCAAAAGGTGGGATACGGGAAGGGGAAGATGGGAGGAGGGGGGAGGCAGTGCTTACAGGTTTGTTTCATTCTGTTGGAAAATGGCCAACAGAAACTACTCTTTGCTACTTACTCGCTTGAGGTAACAGGTTTGCAGACAAGGATTAGGAGACATATTGCAAACTCCCAAGACTATTTTTTATCAGACACAAATATTTTGCCTTAATTAGCCAATTCATGCAGACTTTCTGGCCAGACATCGTCTATTGAAATTAAGCAGAATTATAAGGATTTGGCATTTTTCAAAGGCAAATATTTAGCTTTTTAAAAATGGAATCAATAGGGCTGGGAATGTGGCTTAGTGATAGAGTACTTGCCTGGCATACATGAAGCCCAGGGTTCAATTCCTCAGTACAACATACACAGAAAATACCAGAAGTATCACTGTGGCTTAAGTGGTAGAGTGCTAGCTTGAGCAAAAGTCGTGCCAGGAACAGTGCCCACATCCTGAGTTCAAGCCCCAGGACTGGCAAAAATAAAAATAAAAAATGCAATCCATAGCAGAATGCTAGACTCTCCTAATATAGGAGTCATAGAACCAGTAACCAATAACATATAGGTTACTGAAGGTGAGGGGGTTGGGGCAAAGGCAGGGGGAGGGGCCGTTTCAACCAACACTTGAACTTCATAACATGGTATCCCGGTGAACAAGTAGCAGGCATCAGTAGAAGCATCCAGGAGAAAACACAAGTGGAGAGATGGGAACTGACTGGTTTGTAATCCCCGAACCATGAACATCCATGGACACTTGACTGGAGGCTGTACACAGAGGAGCTGAGAGATTCGGAGGATAAGAATCCCTCTGAAGGGAGGCAAAGGCCAGCTCTATCCCCGCCAGGCAGGCCAGTAGGTTACCACTGCTTTCAGGTGGGCCAGTAGGTGGTGACTGTAGGGACTGTCCCATCCATACCTTAAATCCCCCTCTTTCCCTTGCCCTGATGTCTCAGCTGAGTGAGATGAGAGCAGGCTGTTTGAGACAGGAGGTGGCGTGGTGGGGGAGAGGCAGTGCCTGAGAAACACAGATGCTGAGGTATTTCATAAGGCTCGACCACGCGTTCCTCACAGAGCCCAACATAACAGCAGCTGCCTTTTGCTCCACACCCCCATTCAACAGGCACTTGCTAAGAACTTAACAGAACATTTAATTCTCATATAAGTCTATAGTGCAGGTGATTTTCCTGTAAGGGGGGATGTAGAAACAGAGTGTTAAGACTAATTTTCTGGGGTATCTAAGTACCCATAGAGTCCTCAGATCTACTCAACCATGGCCACTCCTCCCAGCAAGCCAACCTTGCCTAGGTACCTTGTGACAGAAATAGGCTTCCAGGCCTAAGGTAAAGCAATCGGAATGTAATCAGATTTGTAAAGTAGTAAATGTTCAAAGAAAGCCAACTTTATTAATATATAGGAGAACTTTTCTTCAACCTCTCTTGCTGGTGACTCACGTCTGTCACCCTAGCTACTCAGGAAACTGAGATCTGAGGATTGCAGTTTAAACCCAGCCTAGGCAGGAAAGTCCTTGACACTCTTATCTCCAATAAACTACTCAGAAAAAGCCAGAAACAGTGCCGTGGCTCAAGTGGTAGAGCACTAGTTTTTAGCAAAAGAAGTGCAGAGACAACAGGCACTGAACTTGAACTCAACTCAGGCACCAAGTTCAAGCCCCAGGACCAGCCTAAAAAACAAAACAACAGGGGCTGGGAGTTTGGCCTAGTGGTAGAGTGCTTGTCTAGCATGCATGAAGACCCGGGTTCGATTCCTTGGTACCACATACATAGAAAAAAAGCCGGAAATGGTGCTGAGGCTCAAGTGGTAGAGCTCTAGCCTTGAGAAAGTCCAAGAATAGTGTTCAGGCCCTGAGCTCAAACCCAGGACTGGCAAAAAACAAACAAACAACAACAACAACAAAAAACAGAAAAAGAGAACCACCAAATGTCTTCTCTCCTGGAATATCTGTCAACACAGGATCCAACAAAAACTTTTCAATTTCTAGCCCAGCTGGAAATCATTGTCAACCAGTTCCCATGATACAATAAATTAGTTTGGGGATTCTTTTATAACTTGCAATATACTCTATCCTGAAACAATGCAGTACAAGATAATAAATGACTGACAGTCTTGTATAGAAGGTTCCCTTATTGTTCAAAGAATAATAATGTTTTACTTATAGGCGAGTCTGCTTTTTAACCAAAGACTTCTGTATGAATATGCTTTAAAACCAGAGAACGAGGATAAATTAGCACAACTGTTCTTTTGCTTTCATGTTTATAAGGCAGAAAATGCATATAATGTTAAAAACCTTACAATATCCATCACTGGATATTTATTCACTCTGAAAATGCTGATCTTGTCCTATGACCTTTATTCAAGGTAAAATATTAATGCACTCAGGGATTTGTCTAGGATTGCCAGGGCCCGGTCAGCATGACAAATGGGGGAAATTCCATGCACAGCATTTATGGGAAACATCAGGTTAGTACACTCCTAAGGCCAGCTGCTATGTATATGCTGCAAGCTCCCAGATACAGCCCCATGAATCACGAGGATTCACAGTTGCCCTAAGCCTCTGGCATTCACCAAGTGGTTTGCTTAAGCAAAAATAAGACTTTGTTCTGCTCCTGGAGAGTGAGGACTCCATATGTTGTGCCATAATCTCTTTGCAGCAAAAATAGCATTGGAGATTTATGTCACCTCCAGGAAGGAAGGAGGTGACCATTTGGCAAGAGGCTAAAAAGGTGGAGGCTCGGCATCGAGTGACCCACTTGAATGCCTAAGACCATTTTGACCTGCAGGAGCAGCATGTTAGCAGAGAGGCTACAGAGTCTGGGTGTTGTTTATTGGCAGATGAGGAATTCTTAATAAAAAAAATAAATAAAAGAATTCAAGAGGTCCTGAGTGGCATAGGAAACAAAAGGGGAAAAAATTCATCTGCTGGGGATCCCAAAAAGACCATTTAGGACGGATTTAATGTAACCAGTGTCAAGAAAGGGTCAGAAGCACATTGCTGCATCATTTACAAAGCTATCTTCCACCCTGGAAGACAGAAACTCTATATGTAAGAGGGAAGCGCAGATGGTGAGGTCTGGTGGCTCTCACAACCACAGCTCTGCTTCCATGGGGTAGGGAGGAAACTTCTTCTGGCTTGATCTCACAGTCTCATTAGGTGAATACCTCATCATTTTCTCCTCCTCCATGCTGGTTCTTCCCTTGCCTTCTCGAGCTCCATAATGTCCTGGCTTCCGTGCCAGCCTCACAGGTGTCTCCTGATAATTTCTCAACCTCTTTCTGCCTCTTAATGTTGAAATAACTCAGTTCTTCATCCTATCTAGCCTCCCTCACTGGGGAGCAAACTCATGCAGTCTCTTACCATATAGACAGAACTCAAGACAAACAGCTCCCAGATTTATTGATGACTCTGTTGAATTCCAGACCTACATATGCAACTGTCCACTAGAATCTGAGACTTGGAGGTAAATTGTCTCAACATGTCCCACATTGACTCCCTAGCTTCTTTCCCAGCCTCTCTGATTTCTCTATCTCAGTTGATGGATATATAAACTATGTAAAGCCCTCCTTGACAAGTACCCAATCCCATACCATCCTCCACGGTCTTATTTCTATTTATTCATTCATTCAAGTCTACAGTGGTCATGTGTAAAATACTGCTCCACATGCTAACGGCACAGTAATAAAACAGATCAGAAGGTTTCCACCTGAGAGTTGCAGCGTTCCCCAGCTTAACACATAACATCAGGTGACTTACTTAGCATGTACTGAGCATTTTCCACATACTAAATCATGAATCCATACCATCATATGAGGATGGGGTGGCCATTCGTCCTTGTTAATAGATGAAGAAGAGAGAAGCACAGAGAGGAGACACTGTTGCCCAATGTCACTCCTCCGGTAAAGGCTGAGCCAAGAGGGCACCATGATGCTTGAGTCTTTTCTTTCTTGTCCTGCTGTTCTTCTCCCAGCCTTCAAATACAAGGCATCAGCAAATAGAGCTAGCAGGCTCCATCTCCACTAGATCTTAAGTACCCCACTGTCCTATTAGCTACTGTAATCACTCATCTACTTGCCTCTACCTGACTTCTTGCCAGCCCATGACCAGAGACAATTAAACAAAAGGAGTGTACAAGTGAAACACTTTCTATTGTACTTCAAACATCATCTTAAGCAGAGTCCACACAAATGCTGCCTCCGGTCCTGCAGACAACCTTGGATGATATGCTCCCCTTCATCTGCCACCCTTCCGCCGAGCGGCCTGCTTTCTAGGTCTCAAGCCCATCAGGACCATTGATGTCTTGGACCTTAGCCCTATGTGTTGTGTATCCAGATGTTATACGGCTGACTTGGCCCCATCATCTAGGATTTAATTTCAACATCACACCCACACCCAAACTAAAGTAGTCTCTAATACCACCTAAATACCCAACTTTAGGGATTATGGTTAGGCTTATTTACTTGTATAAATCTCTTAGGAAAGTCATCAGTATAAGTCGTTATAGACGGGAAAGATGAAGATATAAAAGACTTATTAATTCTTTTTGTGCCAGTCCTGGGGCTTGAACTCAGGTTCTGGGCACTGGCCTTGGATTCTTTTTGCTCAAGGTCAGTGCTCTGCCATTTGAGCCACATTGTCACTTCTGGCTTTTTTTGTGTATGTGGTACTGAGGAATTGAACCCAGGGCTTCAAGCATGGTAGGTTGAGCACTTTACCACTAGGCCATGATCCCGGCCCAGAACTTATATTATTTCCTAAATATATATAGCTATTAAGTAGTAAACTGGAGATTTAATACCCAGGTTCTTGGTCTCTGCGCAACACCCTCTCTCAATCATATTCTCATGGTGGAATACTATGCACCCCTCAAAGGAACAAGGCATTATGGACATATTAATAAGGCATTATAGACATACTGATCTAAGATTATCTCCAAGACATGCTATTAACCAAAGAAAATTGAAATGTAGAACAAGTGAGCAGTGTTCAAACTCGATTTTTTAAAAAAAGAATAGATACACTTGTGTACACCCATAGAAAGACAATGGGGAAAAAACAGTAACGGGAAGAAAATACATAAGCAAGTGCAAAGAACTTGGAAAAAGAAACTATAGAAGGTACAGAAGTAGAAGATTCACATTGTGCTATACATTCTTTTGTGCTTTTAAATTTTGGTTATATATTCATAAACATATACATGCTGCTTATTCAAAAATATAAGTAATTAAAAGCTAACAGAGGCTGGGCCCTGGTGGCTTATACCTGTAATCCTAGCTACTCAGGAGGCTGAGATCCAGCCTGGACAGGAAAGTCTGTGAGATGCTTTATCTCCAATTAACCACCAGAGAGCTGGAAGTGGAGCTGTGGCTCAAGTGTAAGTATAAGCCCAGGGCCTGAGTTCAAGCCCCGGGATTGGTATTAAGAAAACACAACAAAACAACAACACCTAACAGACTAACAGGAAAAGGATATGCCTAATTTACTCACTATCATATGATTTCTTGTATTTTCTTTATATATCTAACAGTACATGGTCTATTTTATGATCTTAGAGTCATTATCTAAAATTGTATTGTTTTTCTTTGTGGTTGGTAGTGAGGAAAGCAGGGTGTGCTATTGCATTAGGTATTTAAGCTTACTAGATCCCACTAGAGTAGAAGCTCCAAAGGGCAGGTTGTGTGTGTATGGTTCAACACCACAGCCCCAACAGTTAACATACTTCCTGGTGTACAATAACTGAATGAATGAATGAATGAATGAGCGCAGAACCGAGAGCAGAGATATCAGAGAATTAAACTACTAAGAATCTTCTGAACCAAACATGCACTGAACTTTAAGTTTCTGAGGTCCAAAGAATCTATAAACATGGATATATTGTTTAACACCAATACTCAGGAGATAAAGAAGCAATATTCACAGTGATAAAGTTATAAGACAGAAAGAAAGCAACCCAGGCCTTAAAGACCAGAGAGGATAGAAAAATATGCAAATGTATATGCAGAGAAGGGAGATGGAATGTAGCTAGAGATTACTGCTAAGCCAGGAAGGAAGAAATACATCAGACCATTCTGATGTCACTGGGTACCTCCGTACTGACTGAATCTGACACAGTAAGAACATAACTTGTTCTTATTAGTTTCCTAAATGGCTGTAACAGAGTAACACAAACTGAGTGACTTAAAACAACAGACACATATCGCCTCACAGTTCTTTCAGCAGATCAAGCTGTCCAAAATCAAGACTAAAATGAAGGAACCTGCAGAGCCAAGCTCTTTGTGAGCCTCTGGGTAGTATCCTGCCTTGTCTCTTCCTAGCTGGGCCATTAATACTTGGTGATCCTTAGCCTGCAACTGCACAGTGTCAGCCTCTGCCTCTGTGGTCAGTGACATCGCCCCTGTGTAATTCAATTCACATAGCTCATAAGGACACAAGTCATGCTAGGTTACAGACCCGCCCACCCAATGCCCACATCGTGAGTCCACCCACAAAATGCTCTTTCCAAATCAGAACACTCATAGTTGAGTCAGTGTTAGGACTTCAACATTTCAGGGGGTGGGGAGGACACACATAAGTCAATCTATTACAATATTCCTCTTGGAAATAAAAACTACAACCAAAGAGCTGTGACATACACAATTCAGGAGGTACTGATCAGGAAGATTGCAGCTCAAGGCCAGCTTCGGCAAAAAGCAAGACCCTATCTCAAAAATGACCATGCCAAATGGGACTGAAAGTATAGATCCAAGGATGGGGCATTTAACTAGCATTATGGGAAGCCCTGGATTCAAATCACATCACTGCCAAAATAAAATGGAAGAATAGAATAGCATCTATGGTTAATGTTCCTTGTATACTCTACTTACGAGCCCTCAGGAAGTTAAGTGGTAAAGATCCATTAGAGACAATTGTATAAAAATTAAGAGCCCGTATTCAGCTACCATTGCAATGATTCAAATCCTAGTACAGTCACTTATAAACTACACCGTCTTCATCCTGACGAAGCTCATTAACTTCTCTGTGCCTCTACTTCCTTGTCTAAAACTCCCAGTGCCTAGCACAAAAGGTTGAGATCAACATTGCATGTGCTTATTGAACAGAAGCCCCTCTCGGCTTATAACCACACACCTATTCTAGACACGGCCTGAGAAACCATTCTTGAGGACACAGTCCCTTTATTTTGGTACCACCTACTCAATGCCATCTCTATAGCTGCCCAACATTCGTATTCTTTATTCATGCAAGTATCTAGCCACCTGTCTGATGCTGGCCCATCTGCAGTGTGCTACCCAAGCAAGGCCACCTACACCCTCAGGGCAAAACACTTGGCACTTCACAGGCAGCCTGAGGGAGAGAGACAGACTGAGCCCCGGCCACTGGCCTCCCACTTTCTGTGATCAGGGCCCTATATTTGGATTTTGATCTCGGCCTGACTCGCTGCTAAATCTGTACCCAGTTAATCTTACAGGGTTGTGGAGGAGGAGTCACGTTGCTACGGCAACCCAACAACTCTGGGCAGAAAGACAGGAAATGGGAGATTCAGGCCCCAAGACCACCAAAGGACTCCCAAAGAACCATTTCTGCCTTTGTGTCACCGAAATGAATCTTGATATTCTAAAATAAACAGACCTCTCCTCTGTTTCTCACAAATTTCTAAGCACTGACAAAATAAAAGCCTGCATCTACAAGTACTCTATTCACATGTCCTTTCCTAACAGGACAGAAAGGAAAACTCACACTTCATTCAGTAAGTCAGGAAGTCAGCTGATTTCCTTTAAAAACCCTCTCAGCATGAAACGAGCAATTGTCTAGTCTGGATTTTTATACATAATATTACTTCTTGACCTGCAGTTTACAAATAAACCAACAAACACAAATAGCACTTGGGCCCTCTCCTCTGTCCATGGTTTAAAGGAGCCAAGGGAAGGTAAAGAAGGGTGAAAGGAACGCCTTGGTAACCCAGGGACACCACTGTCCACAGTGACCTCTGTGCTGCCTACAGGGTAACAGCTGCTAATACAAAGCACAGCTGGCTCCTGAAAGCATCCTGCCTTTGCATTGCTGCCCACATTCTGGAGGGTGTCTAAGGAATCAATCTCAAAGTTAAATCACAATCAAACCAACACAAGCCAAAGATGAGCAAATGCAAGTCAGATGACCAGACGAGTGCTTGGACACTCAGGAGCAAGGGAATCTAATGAATGGGCCAGACAAAGTTCTACAAGGTTGAGTGCTAGAAAAAGCAGCCAGAGAGCTGTAGTTGTAATTGGGAGTTTTTGTCTTTGAACTACTACTCTAAGTTCATCTGAGATCTAATACCACTGGATAGCAATTATGATATTAAAAAAAAATGTCAGGGATGGGGAATGGCTCAGGCAAGAGCAGTTGCTTATTTAGCATGTACCGGCATCTATCCTCAGTACTGCAAAACAAAAATTTAAAAAGAGGCTCCTCGGGGCCAGGAGTTTGGCCTAGTGGTAGAGTGCTTGCCTAGCATGCACGAAGACCCGGGTTCGATTCCTCGGTTCCACATACATAGAAAAAAAGTGAGAAATGGTGCTGAGGCTCAAGTGGTAGAGCTCTAACCTTGAGAAAGTCCAAGGACAGTGCTCAGGCCCTGAGCTCAAGCCCACAACTGGCAAAAAAAAAAAAAAAAAAAAAAAAAAAGAGGATCCTCCAGACCTGATTCTCTTTATTTTCTGTACATTTCTTTTCTGCCAGTTTGTTGGTTTTAGTTTTGTTTTGTGCAAGTACTGAAGCTTGAATTCAAGGAGACATCCTCTTGTTTGGCTTTTTCTACTCTGCCACTGCAGCTATACCTCCACATTCAGCTTATTGGTAGTTAACTGAAGAGTTTCACAGACTTTGCTTGCTAGGCTGGCCTTGAACTGCAATCCTTCAGATCTCAGCCTTCTGAGTAGCTAGCATTACAAGGATAAGCCACCAGTATGCAGCTAATTGCTTTTTGGGTGTTTTTGATTTTTTTTTTTTAGCTCTTTTTCTCAAGACAGCTTTTTTGATCATGAGAGAAAAATTTACTGGTTAGAACTTCTTAACTCAAGAGTGGGGGGGGAGGGTAAAAGGGTGTAACTAGTTATGATTATGTAATTGTTCTGATTCTTAAAGAAATAGCAATTGCTTACCATTGAAGAAAATAAAAACAAGATGATTAAGAGGGGTGGGGGGAAGAAAATGGGGAAAAAACATGAGAAGAGGTATCAATGTGTGAGAAGTAATGCATCTACTATCTGGCAAATGTAACTGTAACCCCTCTATACATAACAATAAAAAAGTTTTAAAAGAATTATAGTAAATATAGTCTGAGGCAGGAATAAGAAGGTTGAAGTCCTTTACATGGTCCCATCACTTCACTAGCTAAATAATCCCAGAAAAGTTATTTAACGTCCCAGAATTTGCATTGCTTGAACTCTGCCTGTTGCCCTGACCTCCGTTACCACGAAGATTCGATGAAGGCCTGGGTGAGAAAGTCTCCAATCCACTCTAAATACTGCCTGCTGAAGATACTGCTATTTCTGTTAGCATTAAGACATGAATGTAGAATCAACACTTTGGCTTTGTATTTCCTTCTGCTTCCATTCCAGTTCTTCTCTCTAGCAGCAGAAACAAACAACTGAAAACAAAAATGGGCTAACCAAATACATACACAGGCTCTGGACCAATTTTCCAAATTGGGCAAGTTTCAATTGGAAAATCAAAGCTGCCAGCTATCCACCAGCCATTGACAAGGTGCCTGCTCAGCACAGAGCTCATGGGCAGTGAGGATCTTTTTCCTAATGGTACCTTCACCATGAGATCATTCGTTGTACAAGAGATAAGAAGGCTGAGTTCACAAAATTCCAGTTGGTAGCATGCTGTGATCATCCCACTACTTACTCCAGGTTCACAGCATTAACACGAAAGTGGGGCTAATTACCATCTCAGTGACAATTTAAAAACCATTAAAATATAGATTGGCCTGGAGGAAAAAAAAGTATAGTAGTCTATGGAAAGGGAAATTCTAAGGGAGATGAGATAAATTCTACCATCACCATTTCATGTGCTAATAAATCTATAACAGGTGGTTCAGAGGGTTGCAGATATAGAACCAATGCCTTTCTAATCTCCTGGAACCTAGGATGTAAAGGTCACACACACAGAAACAATTATACAAGCTGCACTACAGCTGCTATTCAGTAAGTATGGCCCACACTCAGCACTAAGATTTGGACAGATGCTAAGTACAGATTTTTAGTTAGCATGCTTCATAACAACTAAACATTTTAAAACAGGACTCAGGGGAGATCAGATGGAATGGACTAAAGACAGCATGTATAGGAGGATAAGGTGGGAAAGAACAGAGGGAAAGAAACATTGAACAGTAGCCATGGGCTAAACATCCCCAACGAGCAAAGGTACACTGGGGAAATTTAAAGAGTTTAACTCGTGTGTGTGTGTGTGTGTGTGTGTGTGTGTGTGTGTGTGTGTGTGTGTGTGTGTGTGTTTGCTGGGACTTGGACTTGACAGGCACTGCCCTTTAACATTTTTGCTGAAGGCTAGTTTTCTACCACTTGAGCCACAGCTCTACTTCTAGCCTTTTGGTGCTTAATTTCTCAGACATTTCTGTCCAGACTGGCTTCAAACTGCAATCCTTTGATCTCAGCCAAGAAAAAAGAATTACAGATACAATCTAGCAATGCCAGGCTCTTTGTTTATTTATTTATTTTTTTAGCATAAGGCTCTATTTCATAGGCATTTTCTGATTATTTTCTATGTAATAATCATTAGCTTTGAGGTCCTTTCTAGAAGATTTGCAAATAAGGGGACAGATTTCTGAAGAAGTGTGAAGGAGATATAACATTTCATTTTTGTAAACATCACCTGCTGATCGGAAGAATCAGTTTGTCAATAAATAAGTTCCACCTGTGTTCACAAACAAATCAAAATGACTTTTGCAGGTTCTGGAAGGAAACTTGGTCTTGCTGTTCTCACTGCTGAACTTTCTGGGCAGCTAATTTCAGAATGGCAGTGTTTACATTAGATTCCCTCCAACCTCACACCTAGTGTAGGGAAGACTAATGACAGAGAGTCAGGAGGCAGAAACGTGGGAGTAATTGCTCAGCAAGTCAGAGAGCTTTCCAACTCAAAAGCAGGCAACAGCAGGAACGCCCATTACTCCAATTGCTGAAATTAGGCCTCACTGGAGTCAGGTTTACAGAAATATTTATAGAATTAGCAAGACACTATGACTGGGAGTTCATGGGGCTGCCTAACCTCTTAAAAACCTTTGGAGAGGGTGTGTAAGGGAGTGGAAGAAAGGAAGAACAAAAGAAGACACACACACACACACACACACACACACACACACACAATGTTAAATCAGCAATAACTTTCCATCACAATATGTTAAGAAAAAAAATACAAGACTAAACCCATGTTGTAAACCTACACACTTACTGTCAACTCCAGATATATTGCTTTCTCTTTTTATTATTGTATATTTCTTACACGAGTGTTTTACTCTATTTCCATACATGCATATAACATACTTTGATCAAATTCACCCCATTACACATTCTTTTCCTCCTCTTTTAAAATAATTTTTATGTATATATGCATACCAGAGTTTGGACACAGGGCTTTGTGATTGCCAGGAAAGAGCTCTACCATTTGAGCCATGCCACCAGCCTCCTTTTTAAGCAATTTTAGCTGGCTTAACTTTCTGTACCCATGCATATGAAAAACTTAGATCATATTCACCACCTTCCTTTGCTCTATCCTCCTCCTGAAGGTTTTCTACCCTCAAACAGCCTCTCTCTCTCCCCCTGTGTGTATGCGTGTGTGTGTGTCCTTCCTTCCCTCCTCAAGATCTAGCATAGGATCCTTTCATGTCTTTTTCTTCAAGTTTTTCTTATTCTCAGTTTTTATTTATTCTTTAGTTTATGTGGCACTAAGGAATCGAACTCAGGGTCTCATGCATCTAGGCACTCTACCATTAAGCCACATTCCCAGCCCAGATCCTTTTATTTCTGAAACACCTTGAAATATCAGGGTAGATCTGAAGTATCTTTTACCAGCTGCTTTAAAAAAAATTACTTCATGTATCTTTGCAGTTTTGTTCACGTTTGAAGCCATTTTTTGGTCACTCAATTGAACTCAGGGAATGACGATAAGTATGTAGTCATCCTAGCCAAATGATTGGCTCTCTTGCTAGTTTGGTCTATTAAGTGACTCAAACTGCATCTACTTTTCTGGGTCTCAACTGTGTAGGCTTTTTACCAAACCCTGATGAGCACATCATTTGTGCTCAGTTAAATTGGCTGTTGTTGAGGTTTCCTGCTAGCATGGAAATAGATGTCGAAGCAGGTGGTATCTGAGAGGTCTGAAATTGGTAATGCCTGGGGGGTCCTTCGCTCAGCAGGGGTTTGGGTAATGAGGGTCTGTGGAGATGGTTCCAAAAGAAAACCATGAAGTCACTCGGCAACAGCTGATGGCTTTCCTTTGTACCTTGCACACTGACACGTAAGGTATGATTAGAGAGGACATAATAGGTATCTAATAGGGCTGGATGAAATGAAACCAGTCCCTCTAAGACAGCCATTGAATACTCTCCTTGCCCTAAGCCCTAAAGTCTTAGGAGCACAGAATTTCCTTCTCATGTTCTTCCTGGGTAAGTTACAGAAGGAGCTCTGGGCAGTCATCCTTCATTTTCTCCAGTGTTTCAGGAAACATTTGTAGAAGGAGAACATTCCAAGTCAGGAGATTTCAAAAGAGACTGTTCGGAAGTGTTCAGAAGAGTAAATAGATGCCCACACTCACCTCAAATTCACCAAAACCAAAGCAAGCTCATCCTTGCTCCACCAGCAACCATCTCCACCTTGGGGTTTTTCATTTCCTCCACTAGAATGATCTGTTCTGGTTGTATTGATGAATCGAGCCAACAGCTAGAGCCAGGTGCACAGCATACAGGCAGCAACTTCTGGGTCCTGCTTTCACCTAATTATAGAATTCAGAATCCATGGTAGGCAACCAGGGTTCCGAAGAGATCCTAACAATTCTCAAGTCCTGCCTTTCTTGAAGTCGTGTTGGTGTTCCCCAAATAACAGAGATCTTTCCTCAACACTATCGGATCAATTTAAGTCACTTCCATTTTCAGGTGACTTGTCCTACCTGCCAGCCTTAGAGGGCTAGAGAAGCGTTGCTTGGAGTTTGATGATATTGATGCATCAGCTGGGAAAGGCTTGAGCTGCTGTATTAGTAGTAGCTCTCAAAGCGGATGCGGCTGATGCACTGAGCAGCATGATTCCCAAGTGCCCAGGACTGAAGAACATTTAGGTCAGAACCCTAGGGCTGAGTGAGGCCAGAAATACATCATGATAATGTTCCAGGATAATGTCCCAGGACAGGTGAGGTGAGACCCATGAACCCAGTGCTTTTCTGGGAGCAAGAATCCGGCCAGGTGCTGGTGGCTCACGTCTGTAATCCTCCCTACTCAAGAGGCTGAGATCTGAGGACTGTGGTTTGAAGCCAGCCTGATTGGGCAGGAAAGTCTGTGAGACTCTAATCTCCAGTCAATAACCAGAAAAGTCAGAAATGAAGCTGTGTCAAGTAGTAGAGCACTAGCCTTGAGTAAAGAAAAGCTCAGGGACAGTGCCCAGGCCCTGAAGTCTTCCTTCAACTCAAATCACCACACTGGTACTTAAGAACAAATATACACAGCTCTATCTGAAGAGGCCCTAACTCCCAATGCTGTAGCCTATTTACTGTGTTTGTAGGTTCAGTGCCTTTAACACTTAGTACAGCTTCGTGTTTAAGGTAACAATACAAGTCTAACTCAGGGACCCATCACGATACATCCTGTCTCCCTTGATAAGCCCTGAACAGCCCCTCTATGAGTTTCCTGACATTTGAGAACTTTCAGAACAACAACAACAACAATAAACTATTACATAATATACCAAATATAAGCTATTAAAATTATTTACTTTCAGTAAAATATCAAAATGATATAACAAAATAAACCCCAAATGATTAATTTTTAATTTAAACAAAACATCATGGCTATATCAACAAAAAACACTCTGGACCCTATTAATAAGCTTTATTCTGGTGTCAATTCCATATAACTATTCCAATCAAGAAAATCAGTGTTTTGTGCAAAATCAGAGGTTATGCACAGGTAAATTTTTTTAAATATTTGAAAAATCAAGAAAAATTTATTTCTGCCAGGTAAAAATATATTCTAAAAATGTATTCTTTAAGAAATTCCTAAGTGATTACATATAGAGATTCCCTTCTTGAATATTTGTTTGTTAAACATGACATTTGAAATATGATGTAAAAAATCAGTATTAATAAAATCTTTCAAAAAATAAACTCCTAAATTTCACATGAGTAATCTCCCAAAATACACAATGAAATTATGTGAAACTGGAATATGGTTCAAGTAGCAAAGTACTTGCCCAGCAAACCGAAGGCCTTGAGTTCAATTCCTGTTGCCCTAAAAATGTTACCTTGAAAAAGCTGAATTGCTTCTTCCAAAATATTTTTTATTTCCTGCTTCTATTAGTATAACAGAAATAAGTCAAACTGTACTTGGAAGTTTTTCCAAAATCAGAAAATCTTCCCTTTTTCTTTCAGACAATACTATCCAGGTGCTGTACCCATTGTTTTCTTCTTTTGGAGGTTGGTCATTCATGGCACTTAACTCAAAGCCTGGACACTGTCTCTGAGCTCTTTTGCTCTATCACTTTGAGCCATAGCTTCACGTACAGTTTTGGAGTGATTAATTAGAGATAAAGAATCTCACAGACTTTCCTGCCTAGGCTGGCTTCCAACCATGATCCTCAGCTCTCAACTTCCTGAGTAGCTAGGATTACAGGTGTGAGCCACCAGCAACCAGCATTAAATTTATTTTCTTGGGACCGGGAGTTTGGCCTAGGGGTAGAGTGCTTGTCTAGCATGCATGAAAACCCGGGTTCCATTCCTCGGTACCACATACATAGAAAAAGCTAGAAGTGGTTCTGTGGCTCAAGTGGTAGAGCTCTAGCCTTGAGAAAGCCCAAGGACAGTGGTCAGGCCTGGAGTTCAAGCCCCAGGACTGGAAAAGAAATATTTATTTTCTTTGGGTAGAAGAGATTAGAATGAAAAGGCTGTCTCCAAAGAAACATAGGCTCCATGATTTCCCTCACTTTTAACTATTAGTATATATCTAGGATTTTCCTAACAGAGGGTCATATCAGCACAAAAGCTATGCACATATGGCCGGCCATATAGGATGAGGCTAAGCGAAATGAACTCCAGGATATGGAAACAAGAGGTTTATTACTATGATTGTTGTTCTTAATGTACTATGTGAAGCTATTTCTTTCCTCTTCTTTTCCCTTTATGTTTTATCTCATGCTGTTACTGTATCTGAATGTGGTACCTGCATATTGTATGTATATACATGTATTTATTTGAAAATGGGAAGGTAAGGGGAGTTGGAGAGGTGGGAGGAGGGAAAGTGGAAGAAAAACATGGGAAGGGGTAACAATGTTCAAGAAGTAATGTACCCACTACCTGATGAATGTAACTATAACTCCTCTATACATCACCCCAACAATAAAAGAAAATATTTTTTTTTAAAAAAGAGAGGGCTGGGTCTCAAGTCTAGGCATGCTTATGGGCTACTGTCTTGAGGCCTTCCCATGAGTCTTACTTCATGAATGTCAGTAAGGAAGCCTGTTTGCAACACTCTGAGGTTGTCCTGTTCGAGTTCAAGAGCTGCTGTTTAAAAAAAAAAAATCAGGGACCGGGAGTTTGGCCAAGTGGTTAAAGTGCTTGCCTAGCATGCATGAAGACCCGGGTTCGATTCCTCGGTACCACATACATAGCAAAAAGCCAGAAGTGGTGCTGAGGCTCAAGTGGTAGAGCTCTAGCCTTGAGAAAGTCCAAGGACAGTGCTCAGGCCCTGAGCTCAAGCCCAGGACTGGCAAAAAAAAAAAAATTCACACAGGAAATCTGGGAAATGAAAGGTGCCAAATATGTGCTTAGAGGTCAAGGCCATGAAAAAGCCCTCTCATATCAGCCCTGCCTCCCTCCTCCTGCCACCTCCCTTGATAGCAAACTTCCATGGCTCACAAGAAAAGAATGGAATAATGATTCCCACCCACACACACACACACACCCCGGTACAATTTTTAAATTATAAATAAATCTGTTCAGAAAAACATCATCGCTTCAACACATACTCCTTAAGCCTTCTTCCCTACCTGGTTTCATTCCAGTTTAAAGAGAAAGAGCTCAGACCTAAAAATAGTCCAGAACATTCTGCCTGCTACCTCGAGAAGCCTGTGCTGGTAAGGAAAGCCCAGCACCATATATATCTGTGCCCTGTATTGTTGTGTGGGTTACCTGGGACCCTCAGGTGACACTGTGGACATGTAAATGAAGTTGGGGGAAGGTCCCTACCCCTACCTGTACACAAGACATTTTATGCAGGGTTTAACAACCTCAACTTGAAAATCAGACGGATGATGATGGTGAGCTCAGATATACACAGTGCTGATTTCGGCCCCAGGTGTGGGTCAAGGCAGCTTCTATTGGCTTATTATTCCTTTAACTCTCAGAACGTGCCTATGAGGTAGGCTCTCTTTCCAGATGAGTTTCCATTCTCCAGATGCTCATTGTGAGACCTGGAGCAACCCAACTCCCTCCTCCCAACCTCGGAACAGTGTGCACACCAGATTCCTGAAGCATTCCACTAGAGGCTCCTTCAAGCCTGGCAGGAAGGGAGCTGTCAGCGCTAGGTGGATGCCTGCTAGAAAAAATGCCAAATTTAGGGTCATTTACATCATGGACATTCTCCAGAGACCAATGGGGGAAAAGAAGAAATGACTCCCAAGACCAACAAGAAATCCTATTTGCAATAAATAAATAAATAAATAAATAATAAACTGATTGGCTATCTTCCATTTTCATCATTCAAATTCAAGCAAAAAATAAAAACAAAAAAAACACCCTCACCACCAACAAAGTATAGCTTCCCCCATTCTTGTTCTGAACCGTGCTCTATGTTAAACTTGATCGAGTCATTCTTTCTAAGTATACATTCCGTAGGGAAAGCACACCTGCTTTGTAGAGTGCATGGAGTACGAGGGTACAGCCCACAGACGCAGCCAGAAAAGAAAAATGCTGATGAGGAGCGAAGAACCGAGTACCCTTCTGTCCCTGAAAGATGTGGGAATGTCAAGTGTAATTTAGGTTATGGTGGGAGGAAGATCATTATCATCTCAAAGTCGTGATAATAACCGGATCTGAATACCAGCTGCTGATTCTGGCTGCTTCACATTTTGACTTCAAATAATTACCTATCAAGTATATCAATAAGCAGATTCCCATTCTTACAGATTTCCCCATTTATGAAATCCACTCCATTTTTAAATCACTGTTAAGTGTAGATTTGATAGCAGCTGCTGGAAATGATTCCATAAATCTACTATCAAAACTTATTTAAAATGACATATGTTTGTTTGATCAGTTAAAGGGCTCTACATTACCTTTCTAAATGAAATATGTATCTTCTGCATATTTTAGGACATGACTTTTTATAGGATGGTAGCCCCATTAGATAGTTTAGAAGAATTTATACTGCTTTGTAGAGATTCAATAAATAGTGAAGTAAAACATTTTTTCTTTTCTGCCCAAGACATCTCTAAGTAAGTAATTTTCCAAAGGTCAAGTGCTCACTTAAAAATAAACAAGAGTGGGGTAAGGTAGGATAAGTTTCTTGTCAGTGATTGATGGGTTCTCTAAGTACCAACCAAAAAGCAGCCTTAGGGTAAACCTTAGTGACTCTCCAAACTGGAGAAAGGCCTTCACCCAAAAGGAGCTATTAAATTCAGCAAACATTTTAAGATACCCTAAAAGACATATCTGTTATAAACATGGTTTGAATGATCCTGTTTACTCTCAAGTCTGAGGGAAAAGTAAGATTGGGAAGTGCTTGGGGGAAAGTAGCTAAACCTGTGATTTCCCAAAGCTGAAAGGCTCATTTGTTATTTCCTCTGTGATCTGCCCTCAGTAGATAGCATTTAAAATTTCAGAACTGCAAGTTGATTTTTTTAAGCAGTCAAACGTTGGCAAATACTTTCCACCCCAGTGGTTCTCAAGGAAGCAGAGAGCAGAATGTATAATTTGAAACTTGTTTTAGTATAAAACTTTTTAATATAAATAAAATAAAACTTCTAATATGGCTGATTTCACACTACCAAAGCAGTATCACTAAAAATATAGTTGGCAAAGCTGTATGTGTTCAGATCATAGACGCTGACGTGTGCTGGCCGTAGCATGCCACTAGAAATAAAGGCTGTCAGGCACCCCATGTGGCGCTGTGCCAATTTAAATCTGAGTTGCAACAGAAGACATCCACCCCAAGTCGAAAGCATTTACTTTTTTTATTCGTATAATGTTTGTCACCAAAAGATTAATAATGGCTGGAAACAATCAATTGTAATCCCCTTGAGAGGTAAAAAATGAATAAATACGTGGAATGAGTTCTTAAAGAAAAAAAAATCCTATCATACTAATCTCTAACAACTCCGAGCCAGGCTTGGTGTCATCGATCTTGATGTCAGGGTGCAGTATTTCCCACACAGGGTAGCTATCAATAAACTTGTAACGTGGCTAAAATCAAGTGCCCAACTTTCAAGAAATATAGACACTCTTCCTGCTTCTCAGTAAAATGAAACAGAGTTGTTTTGGAAATGTTGCTAAATGGAGACTCAGGTGAGTGTGAAGTTGTCCTGAGGGGGGCTGACTCTTCATTCTAGGAATGATATGTGAGTAAGAGCAGTCAGAGCTCCAAAGATAAAGGGGTGGAATAACTTCTCAAGATTAATCATGATGCCCTACTGCAGATGAACGGATACAGAAAATGTGGTACATATATATATATAATGGCATTCTACATAGTCAACCAACAAGATAAAATAATGGCATTCACAGGGAAGTGGATAAATCCAGAGCGAATCATGTTGAATGAGACAAGTCAAGACCAAAGGAACAAAAGGCACATGGTATCCTTAATATGTGGCTATTAGATCCAAACAGTACAAGAGCGAGGACTCAATATTTGCATACCTAATACTATGGACATGGTATTGGAAATATAAACATAACTACATAGACATATAAACTTATGACTCTATAGACATAATGTTTTATTATATAGATTAATCTGTATCTATTGACATACAAACCCTCAGCCTAATTTTAATTATGTTCTAAGATCTACATGCCAGTGATTGTGTATAGAGATTCCCTTCTTAAATACTTGTTTGTTAAATATGTCATTTGTAATATGATGTAAAAATCAATGTTAATAAATTCCCTAATAAAATTTTTTTAAAGATTAATCATGAAATCCAATGAATGCATGACCAGAAAAGAGAAAAACTGAGCGTTAGTGGCTCACTCCTATAATCCAAGTTATTCAAGAGGCTGAGATCTGAGGACTAAGGTTTGAAGCCAGCCAGGGCAGGAAAGTCTATGAGACTCTCATCTCCAATAACCACCAAAAAGCCAAAGGTGAAGCTGTAACTCAGTGGCGGAGTGCCAGCCCTGGGCATAAAAGCTAAGGGACACCACCAGGCCATGAGTTCAAGCCCCAGTATCAGCACCAAGAAAAAAGAAAGAAAGAAGAGTGAAGAAACCAAGGAAATGAACCTAAAGTATCTTCTCCTTTCCTCTGAAACTAGGAAACAATTCTTTTTTCTTTATAGTTTCTTCCTTACACAGTTCTTATTTTTGCTTTTTTTTGTTTTTGATCTGTCGGTTGTGGGGCTTGAACTCTGGGCCTAGGTGTTGTCCCTGAGATCTTCAGCTCAAGGCTAGTTATCTACTACTTGAGCCACAGCACCACTTCCCTACACAATTCTGACAAACTAAGTTTGAGTTCACATCATTCAGTGAAGTAAAACAATTGAAGGTAATAATAATTCATGTTTGCATGTTTATATAATAGGGTTTGCTGATCGTTCATATATTTTAACACAGTTGTTTGTGTTGAAAGCATCCAGTGTGGTGGACGAGGCTTAATCCTTTCGTGTGCAAGGAAGAAAGAAATTCTACATGTGCCCCATAAAATATCTCAGAAAAACGAATGGTCCTCTATCTTTCTTCTATTGCTTGCACAGCATTGCAAAAAATATTGCCATATTTGAACATCACTATATGAATTAAATATTGAATTTCAAAGCCTTTTAAAAATCCCTTAAATTGTAAATAAATACTTGCTATATGCATTAGGGCTCAAAGGTAGATTGGCTCTTAACAACAATATTGTCTTCAGCTTCCATTACCTCCAAAGTTCTCCTTTCAGAACTAAAGGTCATTGTTTATTCAGTGATACTATGATGAAATTTCACCTATTAAAAAAAAAAAGACTTGTTGAACTATGCATTCTTATTTCAGAAGATTGTGAGTATAAGAAATAATCTCCAGGTTGGCGACAAGACAAACACTCTAATGGCTCTGAATTGTCGAAATAATTACCTCAAGAAATCAATGATAGTAAGTTTAGTTCTATAAAAACAAAGGGACTCAGGACCAGGAGTTTGGCCTAGTGGTAAGAGTGCTTGCCTAGCATGTACAAAGACCCGGGTTCAATTCTTGAGTACCACATACATGGAAAAAGCCAGAAATGGTGCTGTTGCTCAAGTAGCAGAGTGCTAGCCTTGAGGAAAAAGCCCAAGGACAGTGCTCAGGCACTGAGTTGAAGCCCCAGGACTAGAAACACACACACACACACACACACACACACACACACACACACACACACACACACACATACACACACACACAAAGGGACTCAGAGTAGTCTTGACATTATTTAATAAGGGAATGGGACAATAAGATTCCTTTGTGGTCCTCTAAGGACAGCACAATTTGTTCTGAATGATTGGGGCATCACCTTTTAGAAGAGCAGCACCTCAACCCAGAATGAGCCCCCCCACACACCCAAGGCCTGTGCTTGACAAAGTGTTAGCTCAACCAAGCCATCCACAGCCTCACGCAGGAGGAAAAGTCCTCGTGGTGAACAGGCTTGGGCATGAAGGGAAGACGTTAACACATGATCTTTTCTGTGACACTGCTGGGCCATAAAAGACTGAAGGAAAAAAATAGCATCACATAATTCTGTCTTTATGAAAAGACATTTTCCACCCAGAACTTAAGGAAGCGGTATAACTGGGTTGCTGAAAGAGAACAATAAAGATGGCTGTAAAAATGTTCATGAGCAAAGCAAGCAAGCAGGGTGACTTACTATCTGTCCTATGGGAAGCTTTCTATTTTCATTCTCCAGGGGAAAATTAAGCAGAAGCAGCTATCTGCCCATAGGGATCTTCTCTAGAAATAGTGCGTGTTTTTATGGAGTTACATGGGTATACCATGAATTATAAATACCAGTAAATTTTACTTAAAAGGGAATAGAGTAAAATGAAGTTTAGTTTTGTCAAGGAAATCTCTCCCCTCTTCCCCTTCCCTGCCTCTCTTTCTCTCTGTACTAAGGGTTTAAACTCAGAACTTCATGCTTGCTAGGCAGGCACTCTATCAGTTGAGCCATGACCTTTAGCCATTGTATAGGAAATTTAGGAAACTGTTAGTAGCAAATCTGACTCTTATGGGGGCTGGAGAGGTTTCTTATAGGTAATAAAACAATAAAGTAATGCTTTTAAAATATTTAATGGCTATAATGCTCACTTCAAGTACTATTTTAACACCCAAAATACTAGTAATACCATGTATCTTAAGGCCAATAACAAAATAAAAATGGTATACAGTAAAACGGAGAGAGTATTCCAATTACAGAATTCTTTGTATTCTAAAAGTCCATTATCTTTGAAATTCTATAAGGGTGATCACCCATAATATTTATATAGCCCAAATGATCCAAAAACATAATGCAGGATTACCAATTCTTAAGAACCACATTATTTCTATATGAAATAATCCAGAGTTCCAACTTGAGTCATATACATCTCCTGTGCTCTAAACCATGTTTCCCAAGGACCAGAGCCTGGGTTCATGTAAATACTGGCAGACGTTTTGTATTGTTAGAAAAAGCAATTACAGGGGCCAGAAGTTTGCTCTAGTGGTAGAGTGCTTGCCTAGCACGCATGAAGACCAAGACCCAGGTGTGATTCCTCAGTACCACCTGTGTAGAAAAAGCCGGAGGTGGTGGTGTGGCTCAAGTGGTAGAGCTCTAGCCTTGAGAAAGCCCAAGGACAGTGCTCAGGCCCTGAGCTCAAGCCCAGGACTGGCAAAAAGGTAAAAAGAAAGAAAAAGGAAAGTAAAAGCAATCACAAAATGCTTTTTTTAATCATTTTTTTAATCACACCACATCATGTAGCCATCCCGCCATGTGATACAATGACGCCTACCCTAAATACGCTAGAGAGCTGCTACTAGAATTGAACTTGGCTGAAATATGAAGAAGTTGCATGGTGAACCATAAAAGCATCTTCCAGCTCTTCAGGTGAGGAAGCTTGCATTGACAGATGATCCAGAAGCACCTGGGAGATTGGGTAATATGTCCAAGGATGAAGACCAGCTTGTGAGAAGGCAAGGACAGAAGAGAAAGAGGAGGAAGAGAAGAGGGGGAGCATAGGGGAAGGGGAGAGAAGAGTGAAGGAGGGAGGGAGGGAGGGAGGGAGGGAGGGAGGGTGAAAGGAGAGGAAGGAGGGTTTGGAGGAGGAGGAAGACAAGGCAGATAGAAATGGGATAGGGGGAGAGGAATAAGAGAAAGAGAACCAGAATCATAGCCTTCTCTGAGCTTGGAATTTTAGGTAAGGCTGGTATCTGAGTTCTCCCTAACACATCCTTTCAAATAACCTCACAACCAACACACCTGGCATACAACCAAAAAAAAAAAAAAAGGACACAGTGAAAGGTGCATGGAGAGACAACTGAGATGAAAAGTCTTACTGCAGGTCTCACCTCTGACTCTAGGACTTCATGAGACAATCATGTGGCCACTTTCCAGGCCACCAATGGCTAAATTAGAAGAAATAATGTGCTTCTTATCTTCCTCTTGGGAGCTGATACTTTGCCTTGTATAAACAAAGTGGAAAATACTTAGTTACTATTTACTCACCCTAAAATGTTGAAAGTTGTCAACCATACTTTAGTAATAACAAGTTGTGTAGTCCCTTCCTTCAGAGACACAACATTTACAAAAAAAGTTTTACTGACTGTTATTTAGCCATTGAAACAAGCCAAAGTGTGGGTCAGTATTCTTTTGTTTGTTTCTTAGTGCACAACATAGAACATGGAAATAAGTCATTTTCATGCCATTAGCACAGAAGCAAATTGGCTATACAGTTATTAAACTAATGAAGATGACCCTAGATTTGAAGAAACAGCAATTAGAGTTGACTGAACAGGCACTGGGGGAAATGAAGACGTTTACATTCAAAGAAAGAGGAGATATTTTTAAATAAGAGATAAAATTAATAACAGCTCACTGTGTATTGAGTGGGAAAGAGCATCTAATGGCTCAGAGAGGACCTGGAGACACATGCAGATGTTCAAGTGAAAACAAAATGGAAATATAGCCATTGCAGGCCTCGCGGGAAGAAGCTGAGATAAATGAGAAAAGACTGCCTAACCAGGAAACCTAAATCAAAACGGAAAAGCTTTTTTGACAATATTTCCCATGTATTTATTTTCAGTTGTTTCAATATGAATAACTAACATTTCTAGTAACAATTCAAAGCTTGAACCAGAGACGTGGCTCAAGTAGAAGAACATCAGGCCAAGCGAGAGCACAAGGCCCTAAGTTCAAGCCACCAGTACAAGAACCTCCCCATCCCCACCCCAAAATCCTATGGTATTCCAAAGTGCAAGGTGAAAAGCAACAGACAGCCCACTCTCGCTGCCCCCCTTGCCAGTCTGGGCACAGGAATGACCAAGGAGAAGAGGTGGCATAGAATGGGGGGGTCCCGTGAACAGATGGAGATCTGTATGCGTGATCCTTAACAATGACTACAGGTACTCCTGGTCTATTTCCCATCACACTAGGCACACATACGTATAACCTCGTAATGCCAGTTCTCTCTTAGCCCATAGAAACACAAAGGCCCAAGCAAGAAGGGAAAGGGACTAGTGGAAAGAGGGGTCTAGGGTAGGGATTTTTAGGTAAAGCTAGATTACCTGGGCTGCCCACTCACTCACAGAAGAAATGTGCTCATTATTGGGTGTCACTGTTGCTTTTAGCCAGTGTGGTTTGTGAATAAAATGGGAAGAGAGATGTAGCACTTTTTAACATGAGTTCTTCAGTCTTAACTTGGCCTGGAATCTTTGGGTTTCTCTTACTTTAAGATGTACATGCCTCAAGCCAAGTACTGCTGCCTCACGCGTGTGATCCTCCTGTCATCCTAGCTACTCAGAAGGCTCAGATCTGAGGACTGTGGTGCAAAGCCAGCCCAGGCACTAAAGTCAATGAGACTCTTATGTCTAATTAGCCACCAGAAAACTGGAAGTAATGCTGTGGCTCAAGTGGCAGCCTTAAGCTGAAGAGCTCAGGGACAACACCCAGGCCCACAGTTCAAGCTGCACAACTAACCAAAAAAAAAAAAAAGGATATACATGCTTCGGCAAAATGCAAAGGCTTCTTGATACAAACTCACAGGCAGTATTTGTATGCCATTATTATATCTAGCTTTTTTTGCTTTTTTTTTTTTTTGTCAGTCCTGGGCTTGGGCTTAGGCCTTTAGGGTTTGTTTTTTTTTTCCCTGCTCAAGGCTAGAGTCCTACCACTTGAGCCACAGAACCACTTCTGGTTTTTTCTGTGTATGCAGTTCTAAGGAATTGAGCCTGGGTCTTCGTGCATGTTAGGCAAGCACTCTATCACTAGGCCAAACTCCCGACCTGATCAACATGCCTTTTTAATGCAGAAGTTAAATATGTTACAGTCTTAATTGTCACCCTTCTCGGTTTTGATCCTTATTATTAGGCAAAACCTTAGAGACAAAAATCTATCCAGGAAAGCTGGCACAGTGGCTCACGCCTGTAATCCTAGCTACTCAGGAGGCTGAGATCTGAGGATCGCAGTTCAAAGCCAGCCTGGCACTAAAGAATGTGAGGCTCTTATCTCCTATTAATCACTAGAAACTGGGAAGTGGTGCTGTGGCTCAAGGGGTAGGGCAGTAGCCTTGAGCTGAAGAGCTCAGGGACAGCGCCCAGCCTCAGAGTTCCATGACCCACAAAAAAAAAAAAAATCTATCAAAGATCCTAGCAGCTTTTTATTTTAATGTTATAGATTTAGGCATTTCTGTTGGCAAGAGAAGAGGTAAGAGGGAAAAGGAGAGGATAAAGAGAAGGAAAAAAGGAGGCAAGAGAGGGGAAAAGAGAAGACAGGAAATGAGGAGAAAGGAAAGGAAAAGGGGAGGGGAATGGAAGAGAGGGGGGGAAAGGGGAGAGGAAAGAAAAAGGAGAAAAGAAGGGTGGAAGAAGGAGAAACAGCAGCTAAAACTCTTTTTAAAAACTTTTTCATCACACTCCTAAAAAAATTCACTGTAGCTGCACTATTATTAAGATCATGTCAGATTCAAAAAGCTTTATCATCGGCTCTCTGCAATGTGGCCAGAGAATTGAACAGACTTAACGTTTTTCTAAGATCAGAATGGAGTTTTGGAGTAACAAGACTTTATCAACACTGGTTTAATGTTACATTCAGCTTGGCTCCAAAATCATGAATGCTTCATAAATTAACTTTATCCTAGAAAACACTCAGCCATAAGAAAACTCCAACTCTAACAGCATGGGACCAACAACAGAAAAGTATGCCAAAAATAAGTACTTTTCAGACTGAGCAGACAGCATAGTAAGAGGTAGTATCCACAGCCTGCAGCGGTGCCAGGCAGGGATAGACAGCTCCCTGGGAAAGAAAACGCCTTTCTGGGCTAACTATAATGGGTACTCTGTGAGCTAGGAGGCCTGGTCTTGCTTTCCGACAGACAACTGTGTTCCTTCTGAACGAGGTACAGGACAGTTTATATTTCCATAGCAATATATGCTTGTTATTTCCAAGAAGAGGCTAATTTGATCACATTTCAGTTTCATTCTAATTTGAAGACACAAAGCCCTAGCTTTGTTTGGAAGAGAAAAATGCTACAAACATTCTTGTTTATTTTGGAAACTTTTTATGAAATATTCAAAAGAGAATGAAAGTAATCTGGTTCTAGAAGGCAGGGGTCCTATTTATACAGTTAAGCAAAAGGCAGTTTATTAGCTGGTTACATATTAGGAACCCAGCCTACGTAATCTACCCACGTGGGCGAGGCCCATTTAGTACCAGCAGTAGTTAAAGTAAAAGGAGTCATAATAGACTTCCATCTTCCAGAGAGCAAAAAAACAATGCCTTGTTTCCAAGAGAAAGACACAGGAGATGGTGATTTTATTTTTATTTCAAAACCTAACATCTTTGAACCTAACCAACAAATTAAACACTTCAACAAGACAGTTTAAGTGCTTCTGATGACTTGACTAGCCATCTGACTCATGACACACTTGTACTTTTGACAGCCAAGGAAGGTACACTCATAATAAACACAGAACAAAGAAAAAAGTTCAGTACAGTCAAGACAACCCTGAAATGATACAATAGCCAATTCTACAACCATTTCTTGCAAAGTCACGCATTTCCTTATAAATATCCCTCCTCTCTGATGTCATGACTCACCTCTCCATATCAGTATCTGAAGGCCAAGACCCCTGGTTCTTTGAAAGAATAGACAGAGCCTACCCTGGGTGACTATAGGAAAGTATTCACTTCCTGATGACAGCTGGAAGCAATGCCACAGACATTGTGGTGTAAAACGACATACAGTTGTCACCTTACAGTCTGGAGGTCAGAAGTCTAAAGTAAGTCTCTTTTGGACAGGAATCAAAGCATCGGCCGGGCTGCATTCCTTTTGGAAGCTCTAAGGGAGAATCTGTTTCCTTGCCTTTTCCAGCTTCTAGAAGTTGCCTGCATTTCTTGGCTCCTGGCCCCCCCTTCATCTTCAGAGCCAGTAATAGCAGGCTGAGTCTTTCTTGCATCAAATCTCTCTGACTTAGACTCTTCTTTTGCCTCCTTCCACTTACATGGAAACTTACGATTACATGAAGCCCATTCAGCTAATCCAGGATAATCTTTCTATGTTTAGGTCAGCTGAGTAAGAATATTTATTCCTTCTACCACCTTAATTCTCCTTCCCCATTTAACATTTTCACATATTCAAAGGATTAAGATATAGAGGTTTATGAGGGGCCACAGGTCTGTGATAACAGGCAAGGGGGAATAAACTTTTCCTTCATTATTACTGTGTGTATGTGTGGTTTGCTGGAACTAGAGTTTGAACTCAGGGCCCAGGCTTTGTCCCTTAACTTTCTTTCTCAAGGCTAGTATTCTACCACTTGAGTCACAGTTCTACTTCTATCTTTTTGCTGCTTAACTGAAGATAGGACTCTCATGAACTTTCTGTTCAGGCTGACTTTAAACTACAATTCTATTTTTTAATTGTCGGGATAATGTATAGGGGGGTTACAGTTACATTTGTCAGGTAGTAGGTGCATTACTTCTCACACATTGATACCCCTTCTCATGTTTTTATCCCCATTCCCCATTCCCACCCCCTAAACTACAATTCCCAGATCTCAACTCCTGAGTATCAAGGATTTATAGCCATGAGACACTGGCACTTGACATTATTATTATCATTATTATCATCATCATCATTATTATGTGGGTCATGGGGCTTGAACTCTGGGCCCAGGTACTGTCCCTGAGCTCTTAAGTTCAAGGCTGGTGCTCTACCACTTGATCCACAGCACCACTTCCAGTTTTCTGGTGGATAATTGGAAATAAGAGCCTCATAAGTGTAGTAACTCAAAATTTTGCCACACCCTAATCTTGTGCCAAGAAGGCAAGGGGCATCACTTCATGATAACTGTCAGATGTTACAGGGGTAAATTATTTCCTAATTAAATTGCTTTGCAAAGAATGAGAAAAAAAAAAAAGAAAAAATAGTCTCATAGACTTTAGTGCCTGGACTAGTTTTGAACCTCAATCCTCAGATCTCAGCTTCCTGAGTAGCTAGGATTACAGGCGTGAACCACTGGTGCTGGGTTTTATTTTCAACAAAAACCTTCTAACTTATGAAAAGTACCTTTGGCTTATACTAATCTAACAACTTTAATATTGTCACAGAAAGTCTGGGTGTAAGCCTTCCTTCTATTGCTAACCATTCAGCTGGCATTACTCTATAGGGGTAGGGGCCTCAGCTTTAAGATGGACTGCAGAATAAAAATCACACCTTGCTTCTCTTGATGTCCATTCCTCCTCCTCTAAATCTATGATTCGTGCCATGATACTATAGAAGAAAATCACAGTCTTCTTTTCCCACTAAAAATACAAAGGGGGAGCCGGGCTTGGTGGCTCACACTTATAATCCTAGTTACTCAGGAGGCTGAGACCTGTTCAAAGCCAGCCAGGCAGAAAAGGACCTGAGACTCTTATCTCCAAATAAACTCTAGAAAACAGGAAGTGGGGCTTGGCTCAAGGGTAGGATGGTAGCCTTTAGCTGAAGAACTTAGGGACAACGCCCAGGCCAAGTTCAAACCCATGACCCACAAAAAAATAATAAATTAAAAAGTAAATTAAAAATAAATATACAACCCTCAGCCTAATTTTGATTATGTTCTAAACTCTAAGTGCCAGTGACTATATAGAGAGATTCCCTTCTTGAATACTAATTTGTTAAACACATCATTTGAAATATGATGTAAAAATCAATGTTAATAAATTCTTTAATAAAAAATAATAAATATACAAAGGGGGATGTTCTGAATATAATTCCTCACCTCTTGCTAGAATAAATGCACAATCCATTGCTAGAAAAAAAAGTGACATTTACACAAAATATTAACTTCCTATTAAGACATTCATCCAGATATTAACTCAACACCTATCATGTGTTGACATGCTATGCCTAGTACTGAACAAATGAGGCACAGTCTTGGCTCTTTTCAGGTTTAGCTTAGAATTTTCCAATATTTCCTTAGGGATGGGAGGAAGAAACTGTTTTGTATCATTTATGCCCTAATTTCCTTTCAATACCTATTTGAAAGCATATTATTAAAAAAATCTATTCACCAGGAACCTTTAAAATTAGGCAGCATGTAACAAAAATTCATAGTTATCATGGCAAGTTGAATATCTAGATTGAGAGTCTGAGGCTCAAGGCTGAGTTGTTAAATCTCCCTTTTTAATACATGATCTCTGATCCATACAACAACGAGGTCAGGCATGGAAAGGCATCGTGGTGATTCCCAACTGGCCAGTGAGCAATTCACATCCCCAGAGCTTCGGGGAGTTGATGAGGGCCACACAGTGGTAAAAATCTAGGATGACTTGATTCAAATGATTTTTCTCTGTATGCTTAGCCCTCCAGGACAGCACACTCCTTCCGCTTCCTCCCTCCCTTCCACGCCTTGCTGTCTGCCAACCAGAAGCATTACGCAATTCTCTATTCTCTTCTTTTGGCCTTAATCAACTATTCTTAAGTGCAAATCAAATCTACCCACCAGTATACGCTTGAGGGACCTCGACCTTCCAAAAGCTCCCCCCACATCTCACTCCAACCGTGCACGAGCAACGTCTACCTGGAAGATGCTTCCGGGCTCTGATCTCAGCCCTCTTCCCTGTTTCCCTAATTGACATCTCTTTCCACCTGACAACCTTGAAACCAGTACTCTGCTCTTGTTTGCGCCATGCTGTCAAGTCTTCATATTCCTATATGTCCAGTGCCAACCCTACAGTAGCACGAGGCACTCTCCCGTGTCTTGTGGAATCTCTTCTGGCCATGCCTGTCCTCCAAGGCCCTGTCCTCCAAGCTTCACCTATACCCCACCCACCCTCACAAAGCAAAAAGTACTGCACAATGGACTTGGTCCTTTCTTCTTGGAAAGCACCAAAGACAGTGCTGGTAACTAAGTGATAGTGCGTTGGTTGCCAATATACCTTCCACAACATTTCTACAGTGAAAACAAAAGCCAATCCAATGCGGATGGAGGAGGATGGAAGATATAAAACATTTTAAAGAGCTATCCATCATAAAGAGTGCTAAATTAAGAATTTTCCAAATTTCCAGGCCGGGAGTTTGGCCTAGTGGTTAAAGTGCTTGCCTAGCATGCACGAAGACCCGGGTTCGATTCCTTGGTACCACATACATAGAAAAAAGCCAGAAGTGGTGTTAAGGCTCAAGTGGTAGAGCTCTAGCCTTGAGAAAGTCCAAGGACAGTGCTCAGGCCCTGAGCTCAAACCCAGTACTGGCAAAAAAAAAAAAAAAAAGAATTTTCCAAATTTTTAAATCTCGCTGGATTTTGGAAATTAAATCTTCAGAACAGTCTTGATGAAACACATTTCCTAGAAAGCCCTAAAGAAAGGAAAAGGGTGAATACGGAAAGTCTGGTGATGATTTCTAGAACATGGAGACCAAGTGAGGCCTCTGCCCTTCATTCCAGCAAGGCGACTGCCTGAGAGAAGCGTCCTGCAGCCTCACACCCAGAGGACAGGGCAAACGCCCTCCCAACCTAGGCTCTGCCTCCCACAAAGGGATGCACAGGAAGGAAGCAGGCACATGCCAGAGACTCAGCAGCACCCAGCAACACTTTGCAAACAGCTGTAAACAACAATGCCATACAGACCTGCGACGGTCGTCAGGATGGCAGGGAGCTCTCCAATCTGGAACTGACACTGCTGACAACCAGATGAAATGTATTCATCACAGTACAGACACAGCACTGCGAAGCTGAGGGTGAAAATACACACGCATGTGTGGACAAGCGTGCATACACACATAGAGATGCCAGAATTAAGATAACTATCTGTATTCTTTCCCATATAGTAGAAAAGACAAGCTTCTTATTTCCCAAGAAGTATGCTGCTTCTTAAACTTCTTTAACTCATTTCTCCTGGTCCTTAGAACTATCACGTAAATTGAATAGCTAAGAAACCCCTGAGGAAATAGGTTCATTACTGTTCATTGTAAAGTCACACCTCTATCATTTAGTCCAAGGAATGAGGACACCTGCTTACGACTATTTGCCAGGAATGCTATAAACATATGCTTCCTTAAAAAGTCTGGAGTGGCAGTGATAATTCTGTAAAGCATTTTTAAGTATTCACATACACATACATGCATACACATACATATATATATATATGTTTAATGCTTCCTATCTATTTTAAGAAAATACAGCTGACTCAAATCTGTTTATGATATTAATCATGATAGATAATACCAAACAGTGGAGCAATACAGAAACTACTATAGCCATCAAAGTTACTCATAAAGAACCAGTATCTTGGGCTGGAAGTGTAGCCTAGTGGTAGAGTGCTCACCTAGCATGCATGAAGCCCTGGGTTAGATTCCTCAGTTACCACATACACAGAAAAAGCCAGAAGTGGCGCTCAAGTGGCAGAGTATTAGCTTTCAGCAAAAAATGTTCAGGGACAGTGCCCTGGCCTGAGTTTGAGCCCCAAGACTGTCAAAAAAGAAAGAAAGAAAGAAAGAGAGAGAGAGAGAGAGAGAGAGAGAGAGAGAGAGAAAGAAAGAAAGAAAGAAAGAAAGAAAGAAAGAAAGAAAGAAAGAAAAGAAAGGAAAAGAAAAGAGAAGAGAAGAAAACAAAAAAGTATCTTAGGAAGTAGGGTCATGGCCTAAGTGGTAGAGTGCCAGCCTTGAGCAAAAAAGCCAAGCAAGACTACAAGATCCTGAGTCACACACACACACACACACACACATGAACTAGCCCCTTTGACCATGAGTATGTGCTTCCAGCCAGACAGGCATCCTGTCGGCACTATCTGAGGACTGTCCTATTAGGTGTGAGATTTCCCTGCCTTCTTTCAAATTACACAATGGGCTGGGTGCCGGTGGTTTATGCCTATAATCCTAGCTACTTAGATCTTCTAGCTGAGGTCTCAGGATCAAGGTTCAATGGCAGCCTGGGCAAGAAAGTCTGTGAGACTCTTCCTTCCAATAATCAGCAGGAAAACCAAAGTGGAACTGTGGCTCAAGCAATAGAGCACTAGCCTTGAACAAAAAAGCTTAGGGACAGCACTCAAGGGCCAAGTTCAAGCCCAAATATTGGTACAAAAAATAAATACACACAGTAAAATATAAAATTAAAATAAGACAATTGAATGGCTACTATATATTCTTTACTGTGGTGTTTTCAAAACTCTGATTTAAAAAAAAAAAAACATTTTTTAAGGATATGCAACCAATCTCGGCTTTTTATAATTTCAGATGGTAACAAATAACCTGTCAGAAAAATCCAAGAGTAGAATTTCAAAGTCCCAATAATGCACTCAAGGCACGTTGTTACCTTCTTCAGATTTAATATTGACGGTTTAAAGGTAGTTACATCACTTATGCTCTACTGGCTTTCCACTTTCTCCAGGGGCAGGTATGATTTTCAGGCAGCTTGCCTTTCTCTACAGTCAGGGTAGCAAGGACTTGTCCTGTGCTCAGGGAAGCTACCATGGCTACAACTGTTGAGTGAACGCAGGATATTAAAATCATAAACACTACAACCATCTTAAAGCAAGATAACTTGTTTTAAAAAAAACTGTTGAACTATTCTCATTAGACAGATCAGAAATCTGAAGATCTGAGGCCTGAAATAAAATGGTCAATCCACTCACTCTCACTTGATATCCTTTGATGTGAGTGCTCATAACCAAAACACTATGATGCACAAATCTAATACAGTAAAGCAACCTAGAGTAGACATCCACAGAGCAAGTTTCAAAGACAGACTAGCAATATTCTATTTTTTAGGCTGGGTGATAGGGGGATACTTTTTAACTTACGAGTTCATAATTATTGCATTTGTATGTTTCATGCTTTTTGTAAGTTTTATAATTTTATAAAGATCAGATCAAACCCCAAACTTTAAACATACTTATTAGATAGAAAATCTGAATTTGAGGCAGACACCTTTATAAGCGTTTATGAAATTTCAGAACTAGAAAAGATTGAAGACTCACTAATCTAATGGTTTTCCAGTGGTGTTTTAGGAATAAAATTATATCCTGAACAGACATGCTATCAACTCCTTATTTGGAGATGTGTGGTTGGTTTTTTTGTTAGTTTTGTTTTGTGCCAGAGCTGGAACTTGAATTCAAGGCCTGTGCACCGTCCCTGAGCTTCTTTTTGCTCAAGGCTGGCACTCTAACACTTGAGCCATAACACCATTTCCAGCCTTTTCTTTTATGTGCTACAAAGGAATCAAGCTCAGAGCTTTGTGCATGCTAGGCAAGCACTCTACCAATAAGCTACACTCCCAGCTCTTGGGGTTGGTTGAGGTTTTTTGTTGTTGTTGTTGTTGTTTTTAACATTGTACATCAGAAAAAGTACTAAATCTCTGTGGCTGACACCATCCTTGGCTCTTCCTTTTTTTTTTCTTGATTCAAGACCTCTTTGCAATCACCTGAATTGCTTCAAGAAAGATCTAGGATTAGACCTTTATGTGTGTTTCCCCCAATAAATTCAAAGAGAAAGTTACTCTATATTTTAAAAAGAAATGTTCTGTTTCAAAGGCATCACAGAAAACTTACATTCTTGCTTAGAACAGCACCTTGAAATCCCCCAGAAGTGGAACAGCCACCCAAGAAGCAAATGGCTAATTATACCATAAGCAAGTTCCGTCAGCAAACACAAAGAGAAGGAAGCATCCAAATACAAAAATGGAAGTAGAAAACATCTTCCTCTTCTTCTTTTTGGATTTCTCCTAAAATGCTGAACGTATCAAATAAAGAAGGACAAAGCTATCTCTGGGAATGAATGACACCACTCCTACATGGCTCAAGTACTTACTCATGAAGTATACGGGAAACCAGACTCACTTGCTCCATCATTCTATTGGCTCTAGGCCAAATGCCTGTACAACCATTAAGAAGTCAATTTCACAGGCTAATGGGCATAGTGGGAGCCAAAGCTATGTACACTGGACTTCAAGCAGGGCTGGGCACTCTTGAGCTCTGTAAACACACATCCTGATCAACGTCTGCTAGCTGGAAGCAACGGGTAGCTATTGTTAAATCACCAGAGAGCTCATTTGTGTCAGAGTTAAGACTCTATATGCACAAAATGGCCTACATTATACATATGCTACTTTGTTTTTGAGCTTAACTATCTTTGGGCTAATGAAAAGGAAGTGCTCAAACAAAAGGACAAGCTTTTATTTGTGTTCAAATAAATCACGTTTCCTCTATTGCCTTTGTCTAAGCAACTGGAGGCCACCATAGCCCCAAGAGAGATGCTACCAGTTAGAGGATTGGTGAATGTTCTTAGGCACTGTATTATATAAGATGTCCCTGGGAGGCTCTCCATTTCCAACAAGATCTTCATGTCCCCGCTGGCTACCAGTCACACGTAAGTATCAAGAACCCAGGCATTTAACCTGACAGACAAGTAAGAAAGTCTTTTATTTCTAAAGCCTTCCAACTGTAGCTTCCCTAGGCTGGGAAGATTTTGGTCCATCATTCCCATGACAACAATTCTGTGTTCTTGCAATAAACCCCAATCTCTTTAAAGCTACCCTGGGCTGGTTTCTGTGCTGCGTAACCAGAAGGAGTTTAAGTAGAGCAAGCACCAAAGGAAATATCTTTATTCCTGACGGTCATTGTCTGGTCTATTCTGGTGTTGGTTTTTGTCCTGTTTTTGCTTAGAAGTTCTAGGCTGGGAATCTGGCTTGGTCTAGTATGCATGAAGCTCTGGGATTGATTCCTTAGTGCCACAGAAACAGAAAAAGTCAGAAGTGGTGCTAGCTCAAGTGGTAGAGTGCTAGCCTTGAGCAAAAGAAGCTCAGGGACAGTGCCTTGGCCTTGACTTCCAGCCCCAGGATGGGCTAAACAAATAAATAAAGGCAGTCCTATAGCAAACAGGCAAATACATTATTCTGGATTAAAATAAACAGCACACTGATGAGTCGAGATCTACCACCTCATCCGAAGGAAGTTGTCGACATCTGAAAAGGCGTTCCAAAGAAAGAAGATATTGATTGCATGGGAACTCAAACTATTCCCATCCAACTCCTCACTTCCACTTTAAACCCAAGCAGAGCCTTCTCTGGATCCAGCTGACAACTTAGTGAAAGAAGAGAGGATAAACCAGATCCTCTAATCCTGCTGTTTTGCTTTACTTTTTGTTTCAATATTATTTCCCCTGATTTTCCTTCCCACACTATTGTCAGATGTCTGGAGCTTTTCCCTTTTTCCAATGACTAGTACCATTATCTTATCCCAAAGTCTTTCTATCAGCCAGCTGCAGCTTTACAACCCAGCACCTACAGTGGCTTTTTCAGATAATGACCTAAGAGTGCCTGCACCTATGGTCCAGCGTCTCTTCCCCAAACTGTTAACTTCGGTTTCCGCCTCAAAAGCAACTCTACATATGCACACATGAGCTTCTATTAAAATTTAGCACTGTAATCTCCGGGTGGACCTGGGCAATAAATTCATTTAAGAAAGTCCATTAGCTAATTACTGTAATCCTTACATGCTACCCAAGCCAAAAGACGACCTTTGTTTTAAAGGGAAATGAACACATCTGTGTAGCAGGCATAAAAATTTTATGTCCTAAAATAGTACCAGGTTTCTGTCTTGTATCATATTCCTGTTTTGTTCTTATTTATCTTTTCATCCTCACCCAAGTATAAATGAATCATTAAGGATAAAGGAGAAGTTCCAAAGGACGCAGGACACTAACACAGAGATGAAGCAGTGTGACCGCCACAACAATATGGGTGATGCCATTTTATTTATAATCTGAACTTCACCTACTTCCCTAATGGATTTCAAATGGCTTAAAATAAACACACGTACAGGATAGCTGAAATAAATAAAAGAAGAGCTAATCCACATAGAAGAAAGAGGGGATAACCATCAGGAAACAGAGATGAGAGTTATTGTGATGAAGCACTAATTTTGGCTCCCTGCTTAGGAAACCTAAGCTGAAAAGGAAACATGATAGGTTACGAATTCTATTTCATAAAGGTGGAAGCAAATGGATATGTCAGCAGGAACCACCCATTTCTACAGTTGAGGTCAAAGAGGGATTGATGGCATAGTTCCTCCATAAAATATGCTAAGAAACAAGGAATGGGGATTTCAGCAGAAGGCAAGTGGCCATCTCTTCCTTCTATGGTCCTTAGAGGTCAAAGTCGTAAATTCTGAAATGTATCTCAAGGAATTCTTGCATCTCCAAAGCTTCCATATTCTAGTTAACTTGGTGTACATAGGCTGTTTCTAGTTCCAATATGATGGAGCAGACTCTGGAGTACCTTGATGACTAACCTGCTCTGCAGACTTTCTTCCTCCAGGAAGAATTAAGGTGGCTAACTGAGTCATCCACACAGTGGTGGGTACTGTTGGCTGATGTCCTGCCTTCAATTCTCACCAGGAAAGGGGTTCCCAGCCCACAGTGACTCCCACAGCAAAGACTCGTCTTTCTTTACAATCGTAAATGCTTCATCTGCTAGCTAACTCACTTACTTGGGATGGACCAATGCAACATAACAGAACCAACTCTGGAAAATGGAGAAAAATAATTTTCACCTACAAGACTAAGGTCAGTGGTTATCCGCTGGTAAACTCAATCACAGTAGAAGACAAAACTTCCAGAGAGATGATATTCTGATGCATAGCACTGGGGCCAGGTCAGTGGAGGTATTAGAAAAACTCAATAAATATCTTTTTGGTATAAGAAGGAGAGAACAGATGAGGGGTGGGAAGAGGGAGGAAAGAAGGGATGGAAGGAGGGGACAAAAACAGTGAGGCAAGATTCTAAGAAGTACCTTTCAATAGTTCTAACTTGAGGTGCAGGGCAATTCGTGTTGAAATATTACTTCTGCAGTAGCTGCCTCCTCAGGCTGCTCTGAGGAGATCTGCCATCTAACTTTTCCTCAAACAGAACAAGGATGTGTGGCTACAATTTGAAAAAAGGAAAAGCCAGGACACAGCCTTGCTTCCTAATTCTAAAATTGAAATTTAATCTGCCAAAAGGCTGTCGTTTCTCACTCCCGTCTGGCAGTAGGAAATGATGTGGCACAGCGGTGGGAGGAGAATTAGAAGTAGGATTAATGGTCTGGGGACATGCAAGAATACAAATTGTTTTCTCTCTGGGATTCAAGACCACAAGACCATAAACTCTTCTGAATTCTTTTATCTCAGATGCAGAAACCCAGTGTGTTCAGAAGAGGCAATGGATTTTAAAAAGCTAACATCTCACAAATTATTCTTCAACTGGAACACTAGTCAGAAAGAACTGCCGTGGAAAATCATGGAACTGTGTTGTTATTTGTGATATCAGCATAGGCATAAGTGCTCTATCTTTTCACCTATGGTATTCCCTCATCCATTTTCTTACAACAATTCTGTGAGCTAGATATTTCCCCTATGAAATCGAAGACGAAGACAAGAGACCTTTCTAGATCATATAGCCAAGGAACTGCCAAAATCTGAACAAGCTCCTTCAAATCCTCAACACAAGCATCACAGCCTATCTCTCCTGATTCAATCCAAGCAGAACAATACTTTCCTAAATCTTCCTACAATACAAAGAAGCAAAAAAAAATAAACATGAAAAATTTGTGGACCTCAGTTATACTGACTCAAGTTAAAAAGCAGAAAAATAACCTAACGTATTCAGATTATTTAGAAACGCTGGTACCAGCATATAAACATATAGTTTCTCACATGAACATTTAATAAGTTCCCTTTATGTTAGTTTATATATTTTTTCTTTGAATCCTCATGAATTGTAGTTATTGTCCTGCATACAATAGGGAAATTTGACGTAGGAGTTAAATGTCATTAATAAAAAAGTATACCAATGGCAATATCTACCAAAAATTTAAATGTGTTCTGCCCCAGAAATTTCACTTTTAAAAATTTGTTCTATCTAGGATATGGAAACAAGAGGTTTATCTTTGTGACTGTTGTTAATGTACTATGTTATTTCTCTTTTTTCTCCTTATGGTTAATCTCTTGTAGTTACTGCATCTGACTTTGTTACCTGGCATATTGTATATATGTTTATTTGAAATAGGGACAGGAAGAGGAGAGGACAAGATGATTGGGAAAGGGTGGGGGGAAAGAAAGGGGGACAAAAACATGAGAAGGGGTATCAATATGCTAGAAGTAATGTACCGACTACCAGACGAATGTAACTGTAACCCCTTCTATACATTGCCCTGACAATAATTTTTTTTAAGTGAAAAGAAAAACAAAACAAAACAAAACTTTGTAGGCAGAACCCCCACAAGTGTAACAGGCTGTCTTGGACAGTGTTATTTATGCCGATACATAAACACAATCTGTAATATGCTGATACATGTTACAGATTACACATTCTCTACTTGACTTCCTCTTTATTTTTCCTTGTGTTGTTTTCCTTTCTTGTTTTGTTTTTGCCATAATTGTAATTTCTTTAACATCAGAAAAAAATATTTTTAAGACAGTGAGGCTTTTTATTGGTTTTTGGGTTTTTTTGGTGAGTCCTGGGGCTTGAAGTCAGGGCCTGGGCACTGTCTCTGAGCTTCTTTTTGCCCAAGGCAAGAGCTCTACCACGTGAGCCACAGTGCCATTTCCAGTTTTTTCTATTTCTGTGGTACTGAGGAATCAAACCCAGTGCTTCATGTATGTTAGGCAAGCACTCTATCAATAAGCCACATTTCCAGCCCCAAGAATAACTTTTGACACAGCAAATATACTTTTTCCTATAGAAGAGAGTCAGATGAATGTTCTTAAATATGCAAAAAAGAGGTACACCACAATATTTTACAATAATGAAAAATCTGGACAAAAGTATTTCCATTATGACTTTTTTTTTTTTTTTTTTTTTTTTTTTTGGTCATGGGGCTTGAACTCTGGCCCTGGGCGCTGTCTCAGAGCTCTTCAGATCAAGTCTACAGCCCTATCCCTTGAGCCAGGCACCACTTCCTGTTTTCTAGTGGTTAACTGGAGATAAGAGTCTCATGGACTTTAGTGCACCAGCTGGCTTTGAACCGCAGTCCTCAGATCTCAGCCTCCTGAGTAGCTAGGATTACAGGTGTGAGCCACCACACCTAGTTTTAACCTTATCTTTTTAAACCAACATATCAAACTTGATCTTACCAAAATGCAATTAGTGTTTCACAACATTAATGTAAAACACAAAATAGATTATGTGTGTATATATATATATATATTATACACACACACACACACACACACACACACACACACACACGTACATCAGTGAAGCAATTCCTGAGTTTCACCTTCTGGGCCAATATAGTTCCTTCAAAAACAGCAATTACAATTTGAGGGCATTTAATATGAGTCTCTTCTGCTGCTACCAAGTCAGCATCATGTGAATTCTTTCACTTCATGAGGAACATCAATTCGTTACTATGGTCTGTGCCACCAATTATCCCCTCAGGCTCCAGACCCCTAGCGAAGCTTCTAGGGTTGTTACCAGATCTTTTCTATCAGTTGATATGCTATGAGCGTCTTAGGAGTTTATAAAGGGCATGACTAAGTCACCACAATGTAAGTTTTCTTCTGGTTCCCAGGTTATTGTCAGCATCTGACTATCGCTTCCGTTTCAGGAGATATTCCACCTGGTCCTGTACTGTCTGTTGGCCATTATTTTCTCCACTTCAAATTCTCCAGGCACTTTTCCAGACTTTCTATTCTGTTTCTTTCTTCTCTTTGGTATTTCTGGGTTTTTATGGGGGGGATTTTTTTAATTGCGGATTCGAAGAGATATTTATTATTAGCCACCTTAGATGCTCTGGGTCATGATCCTGCCATCAAGGACTGGAACGACAAAAGATCTGACCTCTGGGGCGAGTAGGTGGCAATCCGCCACCCAGCAGTGCTTGGGCTCCTGCTCCACGGTGACATAATCTTTACAAGGACAAGGCCTCTACTGGACTAGTCACTACGAAGACACTAACAACGTGCATGCTTTCTGATTGACACAAGGCAGCCAGTGAAAAGTAGAATGGCTGAGCCAGGCACTGGTGGCGCATGCCTGTAGCCATAACTAATTGGGTAGCTGAGATCTAAGGATCCAGGAAAATCTGTGAGCCTTTCATCTTCAATAAACTGCTTCCCCCACAACACCCCAAAAAAAGTCAGAAGTAGAACTGTGACTCAAGTGGTAGAGCACTAGCCTTTAGCTAAGGGACAATACTCAGGCCCTTAGTGCAAGCTCCAGGACCATTATCACCATTATCCTTATAATCATCATCATCATCATCATCGTCAGTTTTAAAAAGGATGCATACTGTATTACTTCACTGTATTAGGAACATTTGCTGGGAAAGAAGACTCAGAAGCTATAGTACTATGGGACTAGCCTTAGTAGACACTATAAGAGTTCAAGGTCTCTGGCACTGCATCACCTAAATTCAAGTCCTGACCATTCCATCTTTCAGCTGCATTATCTTATACATATTAACTATGCTTGTCCTTCAGCTTTCTCATCTAGAATGAGAATGACAGTGTCTTCCACATATGGGTGAAATAAAAATATAAAGCATATATTTAGCAGAATTCCTGCCACATTTATACTACCATCATCAGTATTACCACCATCATCTCCATCTTCATCATCATCACCATCATCATCATCATCACCATCACCATCACTACTACCACCACCACTCATCTAAGGATTGCAGTTCAAAGCCAGCCTGAACAGGAAAGTCTAGGAGACTCTTATCTCCAATTAACCACCAAAACTCCAGAAATGAAGTTGTGATTCAAGTAGTACTAGCCTTGAGAAAAGAAAGCTGGTGCTGGTGGTTCATTCATGCCTGTAACTCAAGAGGCTGAGATCTGAGGCTTCAAAGCCAGCAGGGTCACTAAAGTCCGTGAGACTCTTATCTCCAATTAACCATCAGAAATCTGGAAGTAGTTCTGTGGCTCAACTGGTAAAGCTGGAGCTTTGAGCTGAAGAGCTAAGGACAGGGCCCAGGCTTAGAGTTCAAACCCCACAACCAACAACAACAAAAATGGGCTGGGAGTTTGGCCTAGTGGTAGAGTGCTTGCCTAGCATGCACAAAGACCCGAGTTCGATTCCTCAGTACCACATACATAGAAAAAGCCAGAAATGATGCTGTGGCTCAAGTGGCAGAGTGCTAGCCATGAGGAAAAAGCCCAAGGACAGTGTTCAGGCACTGAGTTCAAGCCCCAGGACTGGCAAAAAAAAAAAAAAAAAGGAACTTCATTTATCCAGCATTAAGTCCTCCCAATTAGTCTAGTAAACAGTGGCCACACACTCAGAGATAGGATAAGACCCAGATTCTCTCTTTCCTTCCTAGGAAAGGGCAGCTTCTAGAACAGAAGTACCCCCTTCACTAGAGAACATTCTTCAAGTCCTTCCTCCTCTAAATTACTGGAGGTCAAAAATGTGAATGTCTACTGGAAAGAGGCAGAAGCAAAGGAGAGTGAAGAGTACCTAAGGATCGGTGAGGACTGAGGCAAAACGAGGAGTCTCTACCTGTCCAAGGGGAATTCCTTCTAAGCTCAACAAATTGTTCCCATGCAGGAATGCATGTTCAGGATGGCAAACTGACCACTTCTCAGAAGTATGAAAGTCAGACTTCAATGTGGATCTCCCCTAAGTCTGGAGACACACCAAGAGTCCTTCCTTCCAGAACCATGGCAAGAGAGAACAACTTGTGGGGCCATCTGATTTGATTTTGTTTCCTACAGAGAAGATATTTCTCAAACCTTCTTTGGATTCCATTCTAAATTATATTTCAGAATCAAAAAGGTTGGCTAGGAGTTTGGCCTAGAGGGAGAATGCTTGCTAGCATGCATGAAGTCCCAGGTTCAATTCCTAGATACCACATGCACAGAAAAGGCCAGAAATGATGCTGTGGCTCAAGTGGCAGAGTGCTAGCCTTGAGGAAAAAGCCCAAGGACAGTGCTCAGGCCCTGAGTTCAAGCCCAAGACTGGCAAAAAAGAAAAAGAAAAAAAGGTCATTGAGAATGGCAAACTTCTCTAAACACTTAATGTGGAAAGCTAAGAGCAGAATTCTCCCACTGAAGACAGAATTTGTATGCTCTGTGGGACAAATAACTCTCTTACATTTTCTTACATTCCTGCATAATAAGATTAATAATTTTGTATGAGATGCACCATGAAGGGATGTTACATTGAAGCTTTTCCATCCAATTAACTTCATTAAACACTTTTGGTGCCCTATTTAATTCAAGTATCTAAGAATACCAGTGTAGTAACAGTAAAAATCCATATTGAGAGACACTACAGTGACTCTCTGAGACCTCTCCAGGCTGCCCCTTGCTTCCTTGTATGAAAGTTAAAAATGTGAAGATTTTAATCACTAGATTTTTTTTCTTGTGCCAGTCCATGGTCTGAGCACTGTCCTTGGGTTTTCTCAACACTAGAGCTCTACTACTTGAGCCACAGCACCACTTCTGGCTTTTTCTATGGATGTGGTACTGAGGAATCAAACCTGGGTCTTTGTGCATGTTAGGCAAGCACTCTACCACTAAGCCAAACTCTTGGCCTTCGCTACTAGATTTTTTTAGTACATTTAATCATGTATTCAATAACAATATGGTAAAGGGCACAGTCCCTGCCCCCATTTTGAAACTAAGACAATAAAAACAAGGGGATTCCAATTTCAAAGAACTCAACATCAAAAGAACAGTGTACATCTAAGATAATGAGATACAGCCCTAGTGGAGATTTCTTCAGATATGAAACTATCAATGAAGTATTCACTAAAACACAGCACAAAACTACCCAGAGCTGAAGTGGTAACATAGTAGAAGTGACCTTTATGTAAGGCAATGATAGATGACATTGACAGATGAAGGGGGAAGGGTATCTGAAGTGGATTAAAAAGCAAAGACATAACATCAAAGAGTGATGGGGCAAAGTAGCTAGGTTCCCATTACTACATATAGTTCACAGAACAGAAGATGCATCTGGAATGCATGAGTGAATGAAGTAGAGCTTCACCGGCAAAAGTTGAAAGAAACGCTTCCATTTTTTAAATTCCTATTATGTGTGTGGGGGCTATAATTAGTCTTCTGTGGTTGACCCTAACTTGGAAATAATGTTTATGAAATGGCATTATTTGCAGTGCTCCCAAAATTAAAAGAAGAAAGTCATACATTAGCAATGCACATTCCTGTTACTTAAATTCCAATTCGAAAAATAAGCTCCAGCAAGTTGCTGGTATGGTATGTTCATGTGAATGAGACTAGTTTAATATTTTAAATTCACCCATGATTTAGTCATCACATCATAGTGGCTATTTTAATATGTCCCCAAGGGAAAAAGTACAATCACCAATTAAAACTGATACAATGACAGAATTCAACTTCTGAATCCCAACAAAAACTACTAGCATTTCCTATGATACAGTTTTCCATACCTATCCAGTCCTGGCCTGTCATTTGTACAAATCAGTTTACCTCCAACAAGAGAGTTGTCTGTGGTCTGTATTCTTCAAAAGGCTGCTCACTAGCTGATTATCTAGTTAACAATGGCAATTTTAAAAGTAGCATTTGTAGCCTAGAGCTGGTTGCTCCAATTAACAATTAAAAAGTCAGAAATACAGCTGTGGCTCAAGTGGTAGAATGACAACTCTGGGCAAAAAAAAAAATATTAACAGACAGTGTATAGGCCCAAGGATCAAGCCCCAGTATGGGCAAACACACACAAACACAAATACACACACACACACACACACACACACACACACACACACACATAATAATAATAATAATAATATGAATATGAATAGGATAAGATAAAAAGTAAGATTTGTGTTCTGTAACCATGCAGATAATAAGCTACTACAGGTTACCAGCAATGACAATGAACTTCTAAGCTCGTGCATGGAGAGAGCTGAAAGGAAGGGAAAGACTTTTCCATCCTGTGCTGTTTGTATCATAAATCCCTGAAAACCCATTGTTAAAAACAGCGACCTCATTTTATTGGTGTAACAGAAACCAAGGCATTTTCCCACGTGAGGAGGCTGCTGAGCCATCCTCCTGTAAGTATTCACCAGACGCTGGAGGGAGAGTTCTCAGCAGAACTCGGGCAGCAGCACTGAAGAAAGCGTCCTTTTTACCAGAAACCAGTGGGCTACCAGCTCCACCTCAGTCCTATGGCACAACCTTACCAGTGCTCTTTCGGGACAGAACTGAGCAAAGCCTCCCTCCATTGCCTGAGAAAACGACTCTCTAAAAGAGAAGCTACATATGCGCTTCTTTACTTAGAGATGCTAGGGTGTTTTCAACAGTGAACATTCTTGTTAAAATGGAAACTGAAATCAGCTGGAGAAAAACACTAGCACATATTAGTTTCAAGCATATTTCAGTTGAGACAGTCACTATTCTACCTAAGCTTTAACACTGGGGAATCTTGGTCAATCAACATTAAGCATATGTAAAGCAATTTTCCATAGGGCAAAGGTGACCGTTTAAGTATCATTTCTCCAGAAATCATTTCCTTGTCCCTTCTTATATCTTCCCACGAGGGATCTAAAAGGTAGGAAATAGCATCTTCTTACATTGCAAGTTTTCCATTTTCTCTTTAGAAAGTGAATGGGGAAACCAATACAATTCACTTGAGACCCATTCTGACTCTTACAAGAATAGTTGATAGGCAGAGAAAAGAAAAATGACAGTAAAAACACCTACAGCTATAAAATATACAATTAAAACCCCAGAATACAAAACTAATAATAATTAAGAATGACTTAATCATGAAGAAATCAATAAGGATCTCCAGGAAGCAAGAAAAATAATGACTATTATAGCAAAAACATTTAAAAACCTTATAATTATAGAAAACTAGAAATCACCCAAATTGTCAATCACAGAGAAAGTTAATAAATTAGGCATCAGGAAAACAATGCAATGACATATATATATCCATTACTGATCATATATTCAGAATAACAGAATACTGATACATATTGAAGATGAATGTAAGAAAATGTGTATATACACACATACATCTTATTTTAGTGCCGGTACTGAGATTTGAACTCAGAGGTAAGGTTCTCACTTGGCTTTTCACTCTAGACTGGTACTTTACCACTTGAGCCACACCTCCACTTCCAGTTTTTTGCTGACTAACTGAAAATAATTGTCTCTTGGATTTGTTTGACTTCAAAACAGGATCCTCAGATCTCAGCCTCCCGAGTACCTAGAATTATAAGCGTGTACCACCAACACCTAGCTCTATCATTATATTTTTATACAAAAATATTTTCTAAGGCTAATGACATCAGAAAATGCTCAGGATATAGCAGTAAGTGAAATGTGTAGGGGAAAAAAGCAAGTCACAAACACTAGAAAGTACCTAATTCTTATTTTGTTAAACTGCCCATATGCACAGAAGACAACACGGAAGGAAATGCTCTAACACAGTATGAAAAGACTAGCTTGGGGTAAAAGGATCCATGATAATAACTGGTTTTTTCCCTTACTTTTATGTATTTGAAAATATCTCAATAATGAAAATGTTCACTTTGATAACTGGCAAAATGATAGGCAAGAGAGGATCTATGTTTGGGGAAAGAAAGGAGAGGGAAGGAGGGAGAAAGGATGGAAAGAAAGAAATAAGGAAGGAAGGAAGGGAGGAAGGAAGGAAAGAAGGAAAGAAAGAGAGAGAGGAAGGAAAGAAAGAGGTAAGAGAAAGAGAGAGGTAAGAGAAAGATGGGAGGGAGGGAGGGAGGGAGGGAGGGAAGGAGTACAAACTATGAATATGAATTTGTTCTATAGAAAGAATCTATGGACAGGCCAAGAGTTTGGACTAGTGGTAGAGTACTTTCCTAGCATGCACAAAGACCCAGGTTTGATTCCTTGGTACTACATACATAGAAAAAAAGCCAGAAGTGGTGCTGTGGATTAAGTGGTAGAGCTGTAGCCTTGAGAAAGCCCAAGGACAGTTCTCAGGCCCAAGATTGGAAAAAGAGAGAGAGAGAGAGAGAGAGAGAGAGAGAGAGAGAGAGAGAGAGAGAGAGAGAGAGAGAGAGAGAGAGAGAAGGGAGGGAGGGAGGGAGGAAGGAAGGAAGGAAATTTCCATATAGGTCCTCAAATGGAAAAGAAAAAAAAAAGGAATCTATGAGAATTGCATTCAATAAAAAGACTACTAATCCTAGCTATTCAGATGAAAATCACAGGTACTATAAACCCAATCAGCATATAATTTCAATAAATCAGTGTTATTCCCTAGCTGCAATATAAAGAAGAAATAAAAGGGAAATTCTCCATGATGAGATAATACATATTTCAATATGCAAATGATCAGGCACAGGGTCTTTCGAAGACACACTAAATGGTTAGACTTTTGCCTCTGGTGACAGTCACTATAGAACTGCCACACTATCACATGCTGATTTCAACATCACAAGAAGTGATGCCAGCTTGGGCTTCTTGGTAAAGTCTCAAGCAAAACAAAACACAGACTTTCCTCCATTTAAATCACAGGGCAGAAAAGACATTTTATGATGATTCCTAGCAGCTTTTTCACTCCCGCTCACCTGCGGACATTTGAAAAGCCCTCAAATGGAATGGCAGCGTGTGCCTTGAGCACTGCAGGTGTCCATCATCACCAGTCCCACCCACTGGTCCCCCTGCACGCGACCTCCTTCATGCTGTCCCCTCTGGAGACTAGGGCAATGCTGGTAAGAACCAAAGAACTAGAGGTGGATCAGCCTTGCCCGGTGGAGGTTAGCGGACCTGCGGCAGGGTCCTGTCTCTTGGGCACCACTGCTGTGCAGCTCCCAGGAAGCTGAGTATCCTCTTCATACTGTATTCAAAACAAGTCCCCATGACATCCCCAAATAGCCTTTTACAGGTGCTCTTAGGTGCTGCCACTTAGGGAAACCAACGAGAAGTTGCAAGGCTTTTACCAGCTACTGCAACAAGTGACAGAAAGGCAGCTTGAGATGAATTAATTTTCTCCGTGTCTTTTGTGATGTATCCCTCGGAAAACTTAACTTTAGAATCATGTGATTCTTCAAGCAGAGACAGAAAACACTGTGATGAAAGCACTTTCCTATGTTTACTAACAAGTGCCTATTTTTTTTTTCTTTTTGGTGGGTCATGGGGCTTGAACTTTGGGCCTGGGCTCTTGTCCTTGAGCTCTTCAGTTCAAGGTTGCCACCCTACCCCTGGAGCTTCTGCCCCACTTTCCATTTCCTAGAGGTTAACTGAAGAGTCTCACAGACTTTAGTGCAGGGGCTGGCTTTGAACCGTGATCCTCAGATCTCAGCCTCCTGAGTAGCTAGGATTACAGGCAAGAGCCTCTGTGCCTGGCTAAGATTGCCTATTTTTAAACCCTAAGGAGGCCTAAGGGTTACAGAAGCACCAGTGGAAGGAGCTGCTAGAAGCATATTACCTGCAGGTCCTGAAAAGATGGAATATTCTCCAGAAGGACTCAGCAAAACTGACTGAGAGACCAGGACCAGCTGGGAGGGAGAAAGGAATCAAGAACTCCAAGAAACTAAGGAGGGTAGGGGTGGGGTGGGCAGTAGGTAGGGGTGGGGTGGGGAGTAGGTAGGTAGGGGTGGGGTGGGGAGTGGGTAGGGGTGGGGTGGGGAGTAGGTAGCCTAATCAGTAACTTCTTACCTTTTTCTTTTTTGCTAGTCCTGGGATTGAACTCAGGGTCTGAACACTGTCCCTGAGCTTTCTCAAGGTTAGCATTCTACCTCTCTGGCATTTTCTGTGTATGTGGTACTGAGGAATTGAACTCACGGCTTCCTGCATGTTAGGCAAGCACTCTTTACCACTAGGCCATTTTCTCAGCCCCTATCTTCCTACCTTTTATTAACCAGGCCTCAGACATTTAAAAAACCAAACAAAACACTGGGGGCCAGGAGTGAGGCCTAGTGGTGAATTACTCACCCAGCATGCATGAAGCCCTGGGTTCAGTTCATCTGCACCACATACACAGAAAACGCCAGAAGTGGCGCTGTGGCTTAAGTGGCAGAGCACTAGCCCGGAGCATAAAGTATCCAAGGACAGTGGCCCAGAGTTCAAGTCCTAGGACTGGCAAAAAAAAAAAAAGAAAAAAGAAAAACTGGATCTTCAACTCTCACATTTTATTTATTCTTTCTTACAAAACCTATCATCTGAATAGGCACAAAATAATCCTCAATGAGTGAATAAATGAATGGGCATATATGCTTCTCATATAGAGTCACTGGCTGCAACTGATACTAATATCACTTGGCTTATTAAATAAGAAGTTTAATAGTTAATTCTTGCTACTTATACGAGTAACATAAATTAGTCATGAGATGGGAGCCAGGAGCGTGGCCTACTGCCAGAGTGTTCACCTTGCATGCACAAAGCCCTGGGTTCGATTTCTTGGTACCACATACACCGAAAAAGCCAGAAGTAGCGCTATGGCTCAAGTGGTAGATCTCTAGTCTTGAGAAAGCCTAAGGACAGTGCCCAGGTCCTGAGTTCAAGCTCCAGGACTGGCTTAAAAAAAAAAAAGCCAATGGAAAAATCCAACCAAAGTTTCCATATCATACATAATTATAAAATGGAGACAGAGTACAGTGAGAACATAAGACTTTTTGACCCAGTAAGTGCCTGTGTATCAGAGAACATCAACTTCAAATGGCCTATAATTGTCCGTTGTTTCCATCCCACCTGTAGGTGCTCCTAATGTAGGAGAATGTCAATCGCTTCATCTTTATGAAATTCCGTATAAAGACTCAGTTATCCATTTTAACTCTTTCCCCTAATGGGTCCATTTTAATGCCTCCCCCACCTGTCTTAAAAGCGTTAATCTGAGATACTGTTCAAACAGATAACATAAAATCACAAATTTTATAATTCTTAATATATTAAGCTTAATTTTAACAAATTAAACGTTCTTTGAGAGGATCAAAGTAAAACTGTGGTTATGTCTTCCCTTCCTTCTTTCTGGAAAACTATGATATTAAACAGGGGGAGAAAAAAATTAACTTTTGATATAAACATCACCCATACTAAATATCCTTTTCCTATCAACAGACTACATAAAAATTTTAACTTTCAGACATCAAACCACACTATGCAAAAGTAGCAGGAAGAAAACACATGAGGGAGTGCCAATAAAGAAATGAGAAAGAAACCAATGTTCTAACAGAAAAGGAGATGAAAGCAAAGAATAAAACCTATAACTGGGCCAGATACACAGATAAAAGTACCATCGAATGTGCCTGCATAATGAGGCTCTGCCAAATTAACAAGGGTTTCTTTTGTTCATTATTAACAATATCCATTCTAGAAAAACTATATAAGAAGCAATATCCAGGAGCCCTCACTGCTCTCAACTCCGATGATCTAGTTAGCACACTCTACATGCAAAATTTTCAAGCTACACCATCCAGAAATTATACTAGAGGCACACATCCCAAGGTAATGATTTAGACTTGGGAGGATTTTTATCACAGCATTAAAAAGAATCTGGAAGTAACCTAAAAGTCCACGTGTAAGGGTTTGACTTAGTAAGTCATGGCCAGCCATACCATAGAATGCAACACAGTCATTTAACATACGTGCTATAAAAATAAATTACAGAGGGTGTGGGAGCGGGGGAACAGGGACAAAAACTTGAGAAGGGATGGCAATGTGGAAGACGTAATGCACCTACTACCTGACTAATGTAACTGTAACCCCTCTGTACCTCATCCCAACAATTAAAAAATACAAAATAAATTACACTGGTGAATTAAAATATTAATGATACATTAACTGTAAAAGGCCATTCAGGTATGTTTTCTCACCAAACAGTATACACACATACATATATGCTAATGCATACTTTTACATGTGCTCACAGTTTGGGGTATTTGTATAGAAAACTATCCATGCATTTGTTGTCTAAAAATGCCCAAACAGATTCAATACAATGAAGAAACAGGATTATAGTTATTATACAATATTTGCCCCTTTTTTCCAATCTACGACGGAGAAGTAATTCTTCTAGGAATCTTGTTTTAGCTGGGTACTAGTGGTTCAGGCCTCTAATCCTACCTACTCAAGAGGCTGACAGCTGAGAACTGAGATTAACAGCCAGAGTCAGCAGCCAAATCTAAGAGATGATCATCTCCAAATTTCAGCAAAAGCTGGGAAATGGAGGTATGGCCCAAGTGTGTGCGGGTGGCCCAAGCCTGTAACCCTAGCTACCGGGATGAGCTCTGAGGATCAAGTTCAAAGCCAGCCCAGGCAGCAGAGTCCACGAGACTTTTTTTTGCCAGTCCTGGGACTTGAACTCAGGGCCTGAGCACTGTTCTGGGGCTTTCCTCAAAGCCAGCACTCTAGCACTTGAGCCACAGCAACACTTTCAGCTTTTCTATGTATATGGTACCGAGTAACTGAACTGGGTCTTTGCACATGCTAGGCAAGCACTCCCCAAGCACTAGGCCAAACTCCCAGCCCCTCTATGAGACTTTTATCTCCAATTAACCACCAAAAACCCAGAAGTGGCACTGTGGCTCAAAGTGATAGACCACTAGCTTCAAGTGAAAAACCTCAGAGACAGAACCTAGGCCCTGAGATCCAGCCTCACAACCTACCAAAAAAAAAAGAAAAAGAAATTTAAAAAAAAAAAGGAAAAAGAAAGAGCCAAGAGAAAGTGAGAGGCCCCAAGTTCAATCCCCTATATCAGAAAAGAAAGAAAGCAAAGAGAAGACAAATGTGATCTTTTTCAAAACTCTTCCACTCAATTTCCTGGGACCTAAGTTTTGAATATAGTTAAAATATTATTTTGCAGCTATAAAAATTGAACAAGGAAGTCTTTCAAAACTGTCTTGGGGGGCCAGGAGTTTGGCCTAGTGGTAGAGTGCTTGCCTAGCATGCATGAAAACCCGGGTTCAACTCCTGGGTACCACATACATAGAAAAAAGCCGGAAGTGGTGCTGAGGTTCAAGTGGTAGAGCTCTAGCCTTGAGAAAGTCCAAGGACAGCGCTCAGGCCCTGAGCTCAAGCCCAGGACTGGCAAAAAAAAAAAAACAAAAAACTGTCTTGGGAAGGGGGGAGGAGGATGACACAGGAGTGAGAATGATTGGAACATACTGTTAACATGTGGAAATATATAATAACTATGACTGTAAGCTAATAAAAGAAAGCTTATATGCCAAGTCCCATTTTCATGTAATCAACACTTTGAATTCTTTATGTTGCAATCTTATCTAGTGTAAACTTGGATGGGAACATTTATTTTAATCAAAAAACATGTTAATTATGTTGCTAAGTAATTAGGTAAAGGGCAGTAATGAGAAGATCATCTATTTCAAGTAATTAAATCATACTGAAAGTTAAGTAATAATCCAAATGTAATTGTCTAGTTAAATCTATCGGGCACATTTTTACTACAAATGCCTACTATGTGGCAAACACTAATCATTAACTTGACAGAGCCTTTTTCAGTGCTATAGGTTTGTGATCAAACACCATTCAAATCTAAAGGGTTCATCTGAACAGTTGGCACCTAAATCTAAGGCACAGTAGATCAGCTCCTATGATGAAAAAGTCCTGCCTACGTAAAGACCACCCTGGATATTTTATCCTTTGGATGGTCTATCTTATCTACAGAGCTTTCCCATTTCTACACATTCAAGACATCACACACTAAACCCAAAGTTCAACACTGAAATACTATTTGCCAAAAATGAGGTCACTCTAGCACTTAATCACAATTCCAACGGTAAGATAATGCAACACTTTATTTGAATCAAATTTCAGCATAAGTGGGCCAACTGAAGCCACCTGTTATTTACATAGACCCCTCTTTCAGCAGCTGAGCTCAGCAACAAAATACTATAAATATTCCTTCCTTAGAAAATTGCTCCAAAGTTAGAAGGTTATCAATGGGACAGCTGGTAATAGAATAGCTGTATTTAAAGACTACACCTTTAATTTAGAAGGTACTGGCAACTAAGAACACCATAATGTACTATGGCTTTGTTGGTGAAGGAAATTAATGGAAAATACTATTAGTTGTCTAACTCTTAAGGACATTACACTTGACCCATTTATCTGTGAAAACCAAAGCCATTTAAATCCTTCAAATTTGCCTGAACAGTGCACACACCTTTTCTCTTGTTCCTTGAATAATACCAGTGTTACAAATAACCTTTTTAACCTCCTGTAACAACAGCCTAGATTTCCAAGAGCTGTCAAAATAGATTCCAGTATCCATTCTACTCAAATGTGTTGGAAGAAGATCTTAAAGCTTGTCAAGGAGTGTCAGGATATGACTAACTTGGTATAAAATGTAACTGAGTTGACTCTACCATCTACCAAGAAATGGAGAAAGCTCAAATCAGCTTACAGAAAAGCAGTCTATCAAAGGGAAGACAAGGAGCAGATCACAGCCGACTGACTACACTTATAAGTCCAGCTGTATGCTGGGAAACGGTGGCTGTTACCTAAGGGGCAACTGCAGAATACAGGCCTATACAGGCATCTCATTCTTTCCATACAGCGGATACACATCTTCCCTGTACTACTCACTCTGCTGAGACGTGGTACATGGCTACTGTGGGGCAAGGTTACCAGATGCAGTAGAGAAAAATACAGGACCTTCATTTACTTTTCAGATACAGGGATTCCAGGAGCTGTTTACAGAAGGCTCATGAGTTCTAGGCTAATCCAGGAAATTTAGCAAGATCCTATCCCAACAAACCGTAAGGACTGAAGGTATGTTTAAGTGGTGGAGTACTGCCTAACATGCATGAGGACCTGATTTCAACTACTAGTACCACATTTAAAAATCATTTCAAGACAGGTGTCAGTGGCTTAAGCCTCATCCTAGTCACTACGGAGGCTGAGATCTAAGGTGGAGGTTCAAAGACAGCCCAGCAGATGAAATTGACTCTTATCTCCAATCAACCAGCAAAATACTGGAAATGCAGCTTAAGTATCAGGGTACTATCTTTGAGTACAAAATGTAAATAGGAACGTAAGGCCTTGAGTTCAAGTCCACACTTCATGAGAAATCTTAGGAGTTCAATAAAATACCAGGTAGCTTCTATTTAATCCCTGGGAGCCTCCGTCTCTCAATGAGAAGGGAGGAAGAATCCAAATTATTTCTGTCAAAAATGTTGTGCACCAAACCTACACATATCACAATTATTTCAACACCGCCCACCAGCAGCTCAATATCAGAATCATACATGAGAGGCAAGTTTGACCTTATTGCTCAGAATTTTAGAATTTTAACTGCTCTGATCATCTGCAAAACCACAATAATCTGGAAAATGTGCCAACGCAGCTCATTCTGCCAATGAAAGAAAATGTGAATACAGGGAGGTTTTGTTTAAAAAAAATAACAAAGAACAATGACAAGAAGACTTTGTCTCTTTTGCCGACTAGTACTTGTTCAACGAAAGGTAAAGGTGAAATCCTATTTAAAAAAAAAAAAAAAAACAAGCAAAGCATAATTATTTTCTTGTTTAGCTAAGGTATACAAAACTATTCAAAGAGTTTGCACAGGACATTTTGGCCGGATAGTATAAAATAAGAGTTTGTTTCCTTAAAAGCAACTATTTTTTTCAGCATGGGGCTTGAACTCTTGGCCTGGGCTTTGACCCTGAGCTTTTCAGCTCAAAGCTAGTACTCTACCACTTGAGCCACAGCACTGCTTCCTGTTTTCTGGGGTTAATTGCAGATAAGAATCTCATGGACTTTGTGTCTGGGCTGGCTTTGAACCACAATCCTTAGATTTCAGCCTCCTGAGTAGCTAGGATTACTAGCACCCAGCAAAATCCTTTTTAATTGTTACATTTTTTTTTTAGTCCAGATCACTAAGTTAGTGTATAAAAGTGCAGCTGCATGCTTCCCCTGGCTTCCAGTACACTCATACTAGGATACTTACATACAGATATTTTATGTAACTTCCCCCCCAAAAAAAAATTTTATGTGTGTATGCATGCTGGTACTGGGGGCTAAACTCAAGGCCTCTAGCTCTTGCTTTTTTGCTCAAGGTTGGCACTCTACAACTTAAGCCACAGCTCCACTGCTAGCTTTTTTCTGGCTAGTTGGAGATGAAGAGTCTCATAGACTTTTGGAGCTGTGAATGGTGATTCTCAATTCTCAGGCTCCTGAGTAGCTAGGATTACAGGTGTACCCCACCAGCTCCAGAAAATTTTACAATCCCAATTGAATCAGTGATGTGTTTGTTTTAGCTCTTGCTAACCAAGCAAGCTCCAAAATGGAAACCATGTTGTCTTCGCTGAACCTTTTTAAACATTCACATTCTTGAAATCTTTGCACTGGTTTCTTTGAGAATTGATTTTTTGAGAATAGTGTCGTTCTGATTTTTCCATCACATGGTTGGGCTTTGTACATATATGGTCATGGTAACAGCCTCGTGATTTCTACTGCAGACACTGCAGTAGAACAATGACACTTAAAAACCTTAAGTTTTCAGCTTGTAAGAGACGATACCAACACTCCAACTGGATCTTCTCCAAGGAGCTTAAAAATACCATCCACCAGCTATCTCAACCCTCTTAAAAGCACAAGGGAGCTCCTCTGCTTCTGTTTATTACCACACCTCATGTAATTACATTTCTTCTTGCAAGGTAGATGGGGCATCATGGCTAGGAGTTCATTTCTTTGCACTTGTCCCTCCATTCTTTCAGTAGAAATGTAGTAAGAGCCTCTCTGAGTGACGTCTGACATTAGGGATGGAGCTAAGATACAAGGCAGTCAGGCAGTGGACAGTGTCAGTACATTCTGACTAGTGCTATACAAAGGTACAAGGGAGATGCCAGGGGAGACCTGATGGCTCACATCCCCCTGCAAATAAGCACCCTGCTCACCCAGTGAATGAATGAAATCCCCTCCCACAGACCCTGGGCCATCATGAATGACATCCAGGTCTCTGCTGGAATGTAGGGTCAGCCACTGTAAAGTGGCTGAGTCAGACTCTGTATAAACCCAGAGGACATTCTTTGAACTGTGGTTAGAGCATGCTAAAATCAAGCCAAACTATCCTACACTATCTAACCTCACTTTCAAAAGATGAATACTAGTTCTCGTTCAATGAAACAAACCTGGGCTTTCTTGTTAATAAATTAGAAACAAAGAAGGGGGGGTGGTCCTGAGAAGAACTTGAAAGAGACCACGTTAATGTCGTCTCTGAAATTCAGGAAAAATAAAGTATCTCTCATTCCTGGCATTAAAGTCACTTGATGTGGTGGCTGACTCAACCAGAAAGCTGTGAGCCACCAAAATCTGGGTCAGAGGTGGTCCAAAAATGACTGGGAGTAATCCCAGCTCTTCTGCTACTAACAGGTGCTCATACTTGACCTCAGTCATCGCAAACCTTCAATCAACAATGGGACTTCGTATACTATTCTCTCCCGCCTCCTTACTGTTATGTCGCTAGAAAATGAAGTAAGTAGGAGCTTGGAATGTGGCTTAGTGGTAAAGTGTTTGCCTTGCATACCTGAAGCCCTGGGTTCGATTCCTTACTATTACATAAACAAACAAACAAAAAAGGCCTGCGGTGGCATTGTGGCAGTGGCACAGTGCTAGCCTTGAACAGAAAGAAGCTCAGGGACAGTACCCAGGCCCTGAGTTCAAGCACCAAAATGAGAAAAAAAAGAAAGTAGAGAACACCCTTAACCAACTGTCATAGGAGATTTTTTAAGCTAACATTCTAAAAGTTTTCACCCAATAGGGAACCTGCTTTAATTTACAGCCTTCAAGCTGGTGCTTTCGATCCCTAGGAGATCCTGATACAGAAAATGAATGCTCATGTTGTCCAAGCCAAGGATTCCATGGGCAATGAGCTAAGGCATACCTCAGTCTGTCCTGTTTCCTTCCCCATTCTGCCCATCCCTGCAGAAGCAGCAGAAGCATCCATCCACACACCCACCGAGGTAGGAGATGTCTAAATCTATGAGTTTCCAGTAAGTTAAAAAAAAAAAATAGTCCAGTGGAGAAAAAGCAAAACCCTAACAGCTGCACATGATTAAAAAGTAATATACTTGAAGGGCGTTGAAATGGACAAGCAGAAAAGAATTCTCCCAAGATTACATACATAAAACGTTGGCGTGAATCATTAAAAATCCTTAAATATTTTTCTTTGAAATGCCAATATTTATTTTTAGTTACCTAAGAACTAGAATAGGTTTTAAGCATCTCAGGATGGCAAGGAGTCAATATGGGATGAGAAATACACTGGTGACACTAAGCCACACTGCCAACTCTCTAAACCTAAGTCTGCTCATTTGTAAAATGGAAATAACTATTCTGTAGAACTGACATACTGTGGAAACAAAGTATTGAATGCTAGATTTGGGGCAATATGCATAGTATCTAACTACCTGTACTACATCTCATTTGATTCTCATGCCCACTGGGTCTGCTTTGCAATATCATGCCTGCAACATCTGGAGAGGGTCTGCAACTATCTGCACAGTGCCTGACACACTCAAAGTATCAAGGAGAAAGGAGAAAGGAGAAAGAAAGGAGATAAAGAAGGAAAGGGAGGGGAAGGCAGAAGAGGGGGGAGGGGATTACCCTAGGAGCATCCCTTATCCAAATCCCCAAATTCCAAAATGTTCCCAAATATAATACTTTGTGAATACTGACAGGACACTCAAAAAATGTGGGATTTGGGATCATTTCAGATTTGGGGCTTTGAGAGTTAGTAACGCTAGCCTTGAGAAACCTACAGAAATAGGTTCTACAATGAAAGAAAAAATCTTCTCAAATCTAAAACATTTCTAGTCCCAAACATTTCTGGTAAGTTAACCTACAACACAGAAAAAAAAAATGATGGTCATTTTTAGAACCAGATGAAAAAATAAAATATATTTGGATTTAGACTTATTCAATAATTGGTGGACATGTTTATTACTGCTCTTTGCATGACCCCAAACTAAGATTCAACTCAGTGCATTACAACTTTTTTTTTAATTTTTTTTATTGTCAGGATAATGTATAGAGGGGTCACAGTCATATTCGTCAGGTAGTAAGTGCATTACTTCTCACACATTGATTCTCATGTTTCATCTTTTCATTTTTCTTAAACTTGTGGTAGTACTGGGGTTTGAACTGAGGGCCTCATGCTTGCTGCACTTTTGTTGTTGTTGTTGTTGTTGTTGTTTTGGTCACAGGGTTTGAACTTCCGCCTAGGCATTGTCATTGAGCTCTTTTTGTACAAGGCTAGTGTCCACCCCTTTGAGCCAAGGCACTACTTCCAATTTTCTGGTGGTTAATTGGAGATAAGAGTCTCACAGACTTTCCTGTCCCTGTTGTCTTTGAACCACAATCCTTAGCTCTCAGCCCTCCTGAGTAGCTAGGATTACAGGTATGAGCCATCGGCACCCAGTCTTGCTACACACCGTTTAGTCACTTTTCCACTGAGTTATGCCTCTCCTCATTACATCTTTTTTAAACAGTAACTGTACAAAATGATTTCAATTCAGTAAGTCCTCATTAGATCATTTATTAAACTTAACAGGTCTATTCCTCCCTTAACTTTCTACTTCAGAAAAAAAAAGAAATAAAATTGCTCTATAGATATATTTCATAAAGTGAAGGCCCCAAATCTATAATCCAAACCAACTAAGAAGTACAGGAAGTGTACACTGGAAATCATTTGAAATTGACTTTTTACCTATTCATTTATTCACTAATTAAGTCATTCCCACCCCCCACTCATAGAATTACAGAACCTTCAGGCCCAAAGGGTCTGGCAATCATCCAGGAAATCACATCTTTCTAAAGAAACAGGCACATTTCTTTCGAAAACAGCCATGTCCTGCAGGAGGCATGTGGACAGGAATGCAGAATGGTTCTGAAGTTGGACTGTTTGTTTCCGAATGGAATAATGGTGGCTTCTACTCCATCTCCGAAGGATGCTAGAAGGAATAAGTGAAATAACATGTGCAAACGATTCAGGAAGGTACCTGGCACAGAGCAGGCGTTTAGTAAGTAGGAGCCAGTCTCTTGAGAATTACTGTGCCATGCCTAGCCCATCATCAAAAGCACATCTGCCTCAAGTGAAACCCAAGCCTTTCTCCTCTTTAGTGTATTCACATGGGTGTGTAGCACTGATAAAGTTCTCCTTCATTTAGAGCTGAAAAAAGGGGGGGGCAAAAAAACTGCAGCTCCCCACCACTGCCCTCTACACACATACAGAATGGAAGCCCTCTATTCCAAGCCAACTTCTCAAGTAAACCATGAGAGTTTTCAGTGCACCCTCTTCCAGTTATTCTGCTTCCAAGGGCCCCCCAACATGCTCACTTTCCAATCATATCCTGACAGGTCCATCCCCCGAAATGTTTACCCAGAAATGCACCTGAAACTCCAGGGACAGTCTGGTCAACAGGGCAAATTGTTCTGAATACAAGAACCGTATTAGACAGCTCAGTGGCTTTCAGGGAAACCACACTGTGTTATTGTTCAAATGGAGCTCTAAGACTATGGAAAACCAGACGTCCTAAACATACCTCCTCTAACAAGGGTTTGGGCATGCCAATGCAGAGGCTGCAAGTTAGTACTTTATATACCATAGTGTTAGATTCAGGCACTCCCCACAGGCCAACCCCACCAGTTCGGCTCAACATCCACTGAGCCCCTCTCTAGCAGAGCCACTAGTTTCCTTCCCACACAGGCAACCTGGCAGTGGCCTGCCTCCACCAGACCACTGCTCTAGCTTTCCTTTGTATTTCTCAGAACCCACACATGTATAAATGGAGATGCGCAGGGACTCAGCACCTTGAGAACCTGAACCAGAGGAAGGAGCCAGTAGACACAAGTCCACCTCCTCTGTCCCTTTGCTACTGTTTTCCCCCTTTGATAGAACTAGGAATTGAATTGCACTTGCTAGACAGGAAATCTGCCATTTAAACTATGCTGCCAGTCCCTTTATTTAGTTAGTTTTGGTTGGTTGTGAGGCTTGAACTCAGGGCCTGGGCACTGTCCCTGAGGCTAATGCTTTCAGTGGTTAACTGGAGATAAGAGTCTAATAGGGACTGTTCTGCCTAGGCTTCATTGGAACCGTAATCCTCAGATCTCAGACTCCTGAGTGGCTAATATGATGGGTATGAGCCACCAGCTCTTGGCTTACTTGTTTTCTTTTGCTTTATTTTTTTCTTAGATAGTGTCTCATGCATTTTTGCCCAGGACAGGCCCTGACTATGATTCTCCTCCCTCTGCCGCCCACATAGCTGAGATTACGGGTGTACTCAGCCATTCCTGAGGCCCAATCCACATAACTCTCAGAGAACCTCCGTGCAAATGTGCCCTTGTGCGAGTGTTCCCTTGCTAGGAAGCTGTGTTAGTGCTCCAGCCTTCTTCGTTTCTCTTTTCTTAGCTCCCTTTCCTCTAGCCTGGGATCAGTGCCCAAAATAAAAACATCTGCTTGCCCAGTCCTCGCCTCAGGCTTTGCTTTCCTGGGGACCCCCAGCTAAGTCTTACTCCATACAGTACCAATAGCAGTGTAAATGTGTGAACCCCGAGGCAGAGCATCAGAGACCCTCTCCAGGCTGTCAGCAACCAGAACCAGGCCTGTCGGTCACTGAAGCCATCCTCTATTTGATTCAAGTGATGGAAGCTGGGCAAGACTCTGCCCCAGGGTTCTTATGATCTGCCCAGAACACGGCAAGACTCTGAGGGAGTGCTCTCTCCCTTACTTTCCCATTGCCCTAGCTAAGAAGAAATGCTATTAACTCTCCATAGTTCATTCTTGGCATTCTTAGGAAACTCATGCTGGTTCCTGTTTCCTTATGTAAATACTGGAAAATCATGTTTCAAGTGAGCTTCAAGGATATTACACATGAGCAGCTAACACAGACAATGCGCACTACCTCCTTCTTTCTCCCTTCTCCCTCTCCTTTCTTTCTGGAGACAGAGTCCTACTATATCGTCCTCAGGCTGGCCATGAACTTGCAAGCCTGCTGGCCTTAGCCTAGGATTACACGCATGTGCTACAATGGCTTCTTCCTTCTTCCTCCTTTACAAATCAAGATGTTACTGAAGCTGCCTCTCTCTTTAACCTCTTCAAAACTGCACAAGCGTTTCAGCCTTCCCATTTTAGTTACGCATTTCCATGTGTTGAAATCGCATGCTGGTGCACATACGGACAGAAATGTATATGGCAAACGTCAATGTGACATATGTATTTATGCAGCACACACAAACACTCAGCTTCCTACTGGCAGAGCAGGGTATGCCACTTCTGAAATTCCAGCCACTGCATTCTACAGGAGACGGCTGAGGATGTGGGAAGCGTTCTTTCCCATTCAGCCTCTGGAATTCTTACTCTTTCCAACCTCAAGTCTTACAATCCATAGCATCAGAAAATATAAAATTAAGTTAAACATATCTTTCCAGAAACCTCATTTTTACATGAGATACTGATTATTAGAATGCCTGGAAAGTCCAACAGGGTCATGTCCCAAAAGCTCAGGGAAAGACTACAACAGAGCCTCGCTCTGCCTCAGTTCAGGAACCAGATAATGAAATACCTTTGAAAGCAGACTATAAAATGCTCAGAACTGTAATGAGTGAGCATGCCACCAAGATGGAAAGCGTGCCTAGCTCTGAGCTTATGTGTGTAAGTAACAGTTGAAAACCTATTTCTTTCCTTCTTTTTTTATTTTTTTGTGCCGGCACTAGAGCTTAAACTCAGGGACAGGGCACTCCTTCCTTAGGGTTTTCACCCAAGGCCAGCACTCTACCACTTGAGTCTTATATCTCCATTTGGGGATTTCTGCTGGTTAACTGAAGAAAAGAATCTCACCGATTTGTCTGCCTGAATCTGCTTGGAACTTCATTCCTCAGAACTCAGTCTCCTAAGTAGCTAGGACAACAGGCATGAGCCACTAGCCCCCAGCCTGAAAACGATTCGAAGATAGTGATTCCATCGTATGAAACACACTTGCATCCCCAGGATGCAAAATCCATACGGATCTTCCAAATTACAGAGCGCTGGATGCTTACCACTATTATGACTGACTACAGGGCGTCACCAGGAGTCCTTGGTCCTGCCACACTCCATCTTCCACCCTCCAAAGATGACTGCCAGTAAAACAAAGGGTTCTCTTCACCCTTCCTGTGAACTATCAGAACACGGGACAGAGCAACTGAAAATGATCTTTCTCATAGCACTAAGTTCAGGTTGGCAAAAGACAAGCACAGCCTCATCTTAACACTGAGCCATCTAGGCCAGTGGAAAACCTGGCCCCGAAGGAGGGTTCTCCACAGGTGAGCCACCCTGGATAGAGTCCCAGATGGTAGAAAGAGCTTCACTGAAAAGATTCCAAGTTTAACCCCATGACTTGGTCCAGCAGTGCCTTCTCTCAGAGCTTGGGAAAGTCACTGTGCTCAGTCATAGATCCTTAAGTTACTCTGCTTGTAGAGTTAGAGCTGGGCGTCTACTTCCCCTAAACGTACACATACATTCTCACTGGCAAACGAAAACTTCCTGATAAAAACCCATAAAGCCGGAGAGTAACTGCATCCAATCTCCTCTAATGTGACCTCCAACCCCTGTTCTTTCTACTCAGGAGCTTATTACAACTGCAGGTCAAGCTCCCCCACAGGCTCCCTTCATCACAGTTCTAAGTAACAAGTGATTTGTTTGCCCGTTAAAATTTGAGAAGAAGCAGTTTAAGATGCTTTAAAAAAAAATAAGTGCTGGGCCGGGAGTTTGGCCTAGTGGTCGAGTGCTTGCCTAGCATGCACAAAGACCCAGGTTCGATTCCTTGGTACCATATACTTAGAAAAAGCCAGAAGTGGTGCTGAGGTTCAAGTGATAGAGTTCTAGCCTTGAGAAAAATCCAAGGACAGTCCTCAGGCCCTGAGCTTAAGCTCAGGACTGGCAAAAATAAATAAATAAATAAATAAATAAAAAATAAATTGCTGATCAGCGTGGTGGATGTTATTACTTAACACTCATTCTAATCAAAGTATCCTACAAAAAAAGATCCTCTGAGGAGTAACCAAGGAATTATCAATAAATCAATCTCAGAATTTTCTGGAGACAGATGAAAAAATATCAGGTAATCAGACTTTTCTTTTCCTACCCTTAAATATTATAAATCGTGTGTGGATTGTCCCAGGAATTACTCCTGACAGACAACAACTCCATGCTTCCTTCTATCTAACATACTCATCTTCAAAGGCCCCAAAGCCTGCCCTTTACACAGCACACACATAGGGTCCACCTACTATGCATGGTTCTCCAGGTGAAACTGATTAGATGTACCAAAAAGGCAAGAATCTCTTTTCAAATACCACACTGCAATTGACATCTCCAACTCTGATTCCTTCACTGCCCAGACCACCTATGCTCTCCTCTCTATTCAACTCCAGTGTGATTCTCTTGTCAGAATAACGTTTAACCATAGCTAATGGTCTAGCCATCACATGAATTGTTACGTCAACTTCACCCTCTGGCAGGACACTCTTCTCTGCATAGCACATTAAAGTTCAAGCTCCTGTGCCCCATAAAATAAATGATAAAGCTATTAACATACAAAACAGGAACAAAATCCAGGAACCAGCCTCTGAGTTCCAAGGAGTACTGTGCACTTTATATCAGAAGCCAGGTCCAGGGAGTTCCAAACTGGCCCTGGGGATACCAGCTGCCAATTTTCAGAGAAGGACCCAAGCCTTGACTGTCACACAGAGAGGGTCCTCTCTTGTTCAGAAAGTTCTACTTTCTTTAGGCGAGTCTTGCCTCAGGCAACTTCTACAGAAGCAAAAGAAAATAGCTCAGAGGAGACATCTGATTCTGCATCTTCACCTTCATGAATGGGGCGAGCTCAGTCAGGCCTTGGAAGGAATGATTAGGAGGGAAGAAAAGGCAAGCTAAAAAACAATCCAGGCAGTGATTATATTAAAAAAAAAAAAAAGGATTCTTATGAGTTTACCTTCCCTCCTCCATTATTTGTAGCCAATGACATTTTATTGATGGCTGAATTTCTCCCCAGGTTAAGACAAAGCAATGTGTGGCTCCATTCCATGTCCACAATTCTCTTCAGAATTACATCTCTGCAGTTTTCAGTTACTTCCCAGCCCTTCCAACACTAGGTTCGCCCCCACTTGTTTATTGAAGCATAAACAAGGCAATTGACTGCTGTGAAGAGTGTCTGTCTTTTACTTGCTTTGATGGAGCCTGTTGATAGCACACACTCACTGCTGAAGCTCTTGAGCCCTAGCTAAACAACCAAATCCAAGTCACTCTCTACAAAGGGCTAGACTGGGAAAGACCTGCCGCAATTTACAGTCAGTGACTTGCCTGGTCATCCTAGACCAAATGAGAGAAAATGACAGCCACCCTAAGTGAAACCCTCCCCATCCACTCAGCAATGTCTCATTTTCACACTCACCAACTGAAGAAAGAGACAGACCATTTGAGAAAACAGGATCTTGACTGAATTTTTTAGGTCCTGGCACAGCAGAAAGTACAACCAACAAACCCAGAATGTTGAAGGTAGTGCCCACCTTCTCAGGGCTCCCAGACACCCCTAATCCCTTCCTGAGATTTCTGACCATGTAGAAAATGAGTATTCATATGCCTTCCTTAGCACTTAGAAGCAAGTTTGAACCGACAGGAGCCAAGTGATCCCAGCCGCAGCAATACAAGAGACTATCTCCAAGTAGCCTTAAGCTGAGGAGCTCAGGGACAGTGTCCAGGGCAGAGTTCAAGCCCCAACAGCCAAACAAGACATGAACTAGCCCAGTCTGACAGATTCTACACCCTATACTCTCTGTGACCTCTGCCCTTCCACAGGTATAAATACATGGTTCCTGGGACCTCACCTTCCTTCTCTTTTTACAACAATCGTCCTTTCTCCCCGTAGGTTGAGGCTGATGGAAATCACATGCTTCATGAGATGAAGCCACTACCTGGGCCAAAATGGAAACTGTCTGAATCAAATTGCATCCTCCTCCCATCTCTGCCTCTGAGAATATGCTTGCATAAGAAAGATTAAGTGTTTCGATGGAATTCTAAGCTGCCATCAGAAAGAACGACATCATCCTAGTTGAAAGGAAATGGAAAGACTTAGAAAAGTAAGCCAGACTCAAAGGAACACAGGCTCAATGGTTTCCCTCATTCGTCATAATCAATAGAAACCTTGGACTCTCCTAGCAGAGATTTACAATAGCTCAAAACCTAGATACATAAGACCATATAGTATGACGCTAAATGAAAGGACCTCCAGGATATAGAAACAAAAGCCATATAATGTGTGATTGTTGTTCTTAATGTACTCTGTTATCTCTCATCTCTTTTGTTGTCCCTTGGTTATCTCATATTGTTACAGTATCTTACCTTATTATCTGATATATTGTACATATGTTTATTTGTTTATCTGAAATAGGATAGGGAAGGAGGGAAAACAAGATGAGGGGAGGGAATGGGGACAAAAACATGAGAAAGGGTAGCAATGTTTGTGAAGTAATGTACCTTCTTTCTGGCGAATATAATGTAACTCTTCTATTAATTACAATAAAATATATTAAAAAAATAAGTAAAAAAAAAAAGATTAAGTGTTTAAGCCAAAGTATGCAGATGCACACAGACACACACAGACCATACATGATATACTACATATCCCATGCACACAGAGTATCTACACCTTACACACACATACACACACTACCCATCCATTCTACTCACCCCCTTCAACTCCTTCACTGTTGGCACACGCATGCCTACCAATCCATTTGAGCTCTTATCAGCTCTGCACAATGAGGTCTGAATTCCTTTGCTGTCCAGTCTTGCATACGCACACCAATTCTGTTTCTAATTTCCGCCTCTTAGAACTCAGCACTGGATACTCTCCGAGTCACTGGGAGCTCACCATTTCCTGAGCATCATCAGTCCCTGTACTCACAGCAATGTCTGCATAAACGTCCTTTCTGCTTAGGAAATGTCTTCTTCACATGTTGAACTAAACTCCGTTCCTCCTCAAAACTCAGCTCGAGCACATCTCCTGTTCAGTGAGGTCTTCCTTCAACACGTCCCGAGCAATTAGCGGCTGGCTTCACAATGTTCCCAGCATTCCTCCTTCTATGTATTTTATTCCCAGATGTGTACTTCAGCATGTTTCATACTGTAGTGGTTATTTATTGAACACCAAGAGTATCTATCATGTACCAGGCCCTGGAATACAATAAGTTACCCATTGTACAATGGAAATCCAATAATGTATTCCCACTGCCTAACACTGAGCCACAACCTGAAAAGGTTTGTTGAATGAATAAATTAATATAACAACTACAAATAAGATCTTATGCACATACATGCTGAGGAAAACTTCCTCTATTTACTGAATTTAGAATCTAAAGAAACCAGTGAGGGTAGACTACAAAAATATCTGTATTATAGAAATCTAAAGCCACAGGAGTAGGGGTAGGGAAATGGGGACCAAGACATGAGAAAGGGTATCAATGTTTGTGAAGTAATGCACCTTATATCTGGTGAATATAATGTAACCCTTCTATTAATTAAAATAAAAATATATGAAAAAAAGTAATCTAAAGCTATATTAAAACAACAACAGAGAAGCTCCAGGCACTGGTGACTCAAGCCCTTTGTGTTATAAGTACCCTGCACTAACCAAATGCACCACTGGAGCTCCAGTGATTCAAGCCCTATAATCCAGGCTACTCAGGAGGCTGAGATCTGAGAATTGTAGCTCAAAGCCAGTCAGGAAAGTCTATGAGACTACTTATTTCCAACTGACCACTGAAAAGCTGAAGTGGAGCAGTGGCTCAAGCAGAAATGTGCCAGACTTGAACATAAAAGTTCCATGTTCCCAGGCTCTGAATTCAAGATCTAATACCAAGGCACATGCATTTGCACGCATGCACGCACACGCACATGCGCACACACACACAAATTATAGAACCAACATCAGCACTGAGTAATGAGTGGGAAAATGTGCCCTTTCAATGACATATCATTTCTGACGCTGTTTCAGATAACCCTTCCATTCATATCTTGAATTGTACCAACATACATAACCCTTTCTATATTACAGGTTGAAAGCCTTTATGACTTAATTTGTCAATCTCCATCTATTACATTGTTTGCACCGAAATAAAAAAATACATTTCAAGCCCAAATGACAAATATAAATAAAAAGCCACACAATCTCTTTCTCTTTGGTAAACTGCAGTAAAGTCAGAGAATTCCATTTTTGCTATGTGCAAATATCAAAGAACCTACAAGTTCCTGAGACAGCCATCTACAAATTGAGACCAGCCTGCAGTTGCACTGTGAACCTTGGCTGCCCGCTGCAGGGCCATTCCCTAAGGTTGTAAGGCTTCTGGAAAAGAGTTGACTGTGGCTACTGTGCACTATCACTAGACTGAGAAAGAAAAACACTCACACAAATTAATCCATGACTGTATTATAATCACCTTTCTATCACTAAACATCTGAGCGAACCAATTGATAAAGAGGGAAAGTTTACTCCGGCCTATGGTTTTTGGCAGTTTCAATCTATGACAAGTTGGCTTGGTTGCTTTGGGGCAAGCAGCACATCACAACAGAACAAAGCCTGTTCCTTCAAGACCCAGGAGCTGAAGAAAAGAAAAGGGGAGGTGTCCCACTATCTCCTCTAAGAGTAAACCTTCAATGACTTGAATATCTTTGTACGGGCTCCACCTCTAAAAAGGTTCTTACCACCAAGCAATAATAACAAACTAGGGACTTTCAGCACATGGGCCTTCATAACACATACCAGACCCAAACGACAATAGGCACTGAGTCAACCACTTGCTTTGGAACTATGATGATCCAAAGAATAAACCAATGAGTCACTAGATTTTGAGTCAAATCAAGAGAATGAAAAGCTTGCATCAAAACACACACTTCACAATAGCCAAGTGATGGAAACAACCCAGATGCCCCACTACAGATGAATGGATACAAAAAAAATGTGATATGTATATGCAGTAGAATTCTACATACCCACCAGACAAGATAAAATAATGGCATTTGCTGAGCAGTGGACAGAAGTTGAGCGAATCATGTTGAGTGAGATAAGCCAAGACCACAGGAACAAAAGGCACATGGTCTCCTTAATATGTGGATATTAGATCCAAACAGTACAAGAGCAATAATTCAATACTCGAGCACTCAAGGTCATTGGCATGAACTTAGAGATATAACTACATAAACATATAAGTCCATGACGATGGGGTATATATTCTATAGACATACTGATATATAGATCAATATGTATCTATGACATACAAAGACTCAGGCTTAATTTTAATTTTGTTCTTAAATTTATGTGCTAGTGATTGCATATAGAGATTCCATTCTTGAATACTTGTTTGTTAAACTTCACATTTGAAATATGATGTAAAAAAATCAGTGCTAAAAGAATCTTTTTTGCCAGTCCTGGGCTTGAGCTCAGGGCCTGAGCACTGTCCTTGGACTTTCTCAAGGCTAGAGCTCTACCACTTGAGCCTCAGCACCATTTCCGGCTTTTTTTCTATGTATGTGGTACCAAGGAATCGAACCCAGGTCCTCGAGCATGCTAGGCAAGCACTTTAACCACTAGGCCAAACTCCCAGCCCTAAAAGAATCTTTTAATTAAGCACACACACACACACTGAAGGACCAGAAGTGGTGGTACATGCCTGAAATCCCAACTACTTGGGAAAGGCAAGGAAAACTAGTTTCCAAGGCTATCCTAGGCAAAAATACAAACCCTAGCTCAAAAAGCACTAAGAGCAGTCTAGCAGGGTGGCTTATACCTGTGATTCTAGCTCCACACAAGGCAGAGAAAAATCAGAGAGCAAAGCCAGCAAGGTAAAAAAATTATAGGGACTAGGCCAGGAGTTTGGCCTAGTAGTAGACTGCTTGCCTAGCATGCACGAAGTACCTGGGTTCGAATCCTCCATACCATATACATTTTAAAATGCTGGCTCAAGTGGTAGAGCTCTAGCCTTGAGAAAGTCCAAGGACAGTGCTCAGGCCCTTAGTTCAAGCCCCAAGACAGGCAAAAAAAAAAAATTTATGGGGACTCTGCTTGAACACATAAACAAAATATGTGCCTATGATCCTAGCTGCATGGAAGCCAGCCCCAGATTAAAAATGTGAGAGCCTTCCTGAAAAATAACTAGAGCTGTAGATGTGGCTTATGTTAGCGTGCCTACCTAACAAGCTCTAGGCCCTAAATCCAAACCCCAGTACTGAAGAGGAGGTGGGAAAAAAAGAAAAGGAAAAAAGTCTAAAATCAGGGCTAATAGAAGTAGAGCATCTGCTAAGCAAGTATGAGGCCCTAAGGTCAAACCTCAGTACCAAAAGAAGTAATTGTTTTTCGTTTCTGTTTGTGTTCTGTGTGTGTGTGTATGGGTTTTGCTTGAACTCTGGGCCTGGATGCTGTCCCTGAGCTCTTTTGCTCAAGGCTAGCACTCTGCCAGGTAAGCACTACTTCTGGCTTTATTGAGTAGTTTATTGGAAATAAGAATCTCCTGGTCTTTCCACTTCAAACCATGATTCTCAGATCTCAGCCTCCTGAATAGCTAGGATTATAGGCATGAGCCACCAGTGCCCAGCTGAAATATTATTTTTAATGGTTAAAGTCAGTTCATGTTATTACTAATGTCTTTTCTTTACTATGCAAAAATCAATATATAAATTTGGTTCCCATCTACCCAATTTTAAAGTTAAAATATAAGTAAAAGAAAAATACACATGCTTTCATTGCTTATTACAAAATGAAGTAGAAGATACAGGATGATTGGGTTACAGGAAATCTCAGCCATTCAATGAATGAGTCATACAGCACAGCCTAGTTTTCTGAATTGGTAAGACACACCAAAACAGATTCAGAGGTTAATTAACTTGGGTGTAAATATTTCCTAAGTAGACTGAACTTTTTCCTGTCTTCTTAGAGAGTCTCTCTTTTTTTTTTTTAATGTATCCTTTTGGTAGTTTGCTGCTATTACCAGTAAGCAGCAATCATAAGTCTTTTGTCTTACAAAGGGAGTCAGAAGGATCAAGTAAGGGTTCCAACCTTAAGAGCCCCAAGCCTTCAGGCCTTTTGTTCCACTTCCTGGTTCTTTTTGCTTCTCCAGATGCTCTTCTAGCTGTTAGGTAACTGGGAGTCACTTTCACTGCAGGTTAGAGCAATCCTCATCCCATTCTTTTTCTGTGTGTTAAAACTCGAGCTGGACACTCTCCTTTAGCTCTTTGTTCAAGGGAGGTGTTGTACCACTTGAATCAAATCTCCACCTTCTAGCTTTTTGCTGGTTCTTTGGAGACAAGATTATGCCCAGACTGGCTTCAAACTATAATCTTCAGATCTCAGCTTCCTGAGGAGTTAGGTTTATAGGTGGAAAAATAAAGTCACTAGCACCCAGCTCATTCTATTCTTAATGTTACTCCTAATACATCTATGGATCATTGTCAAAATAGGGCAGAAAAAGTTAGAATTGCATCTAGAAAAATAATACGTTCTGAGACAGGTTCTAAAAAATTCACTGGTCACTTATGCCATCTGTTCTGGTTTCTAAGTGGACATTTCTGCTAAGTTCCAGACAGGGAGAAAGACACAGAGGGACTCAATGATAGATCTGGATGCTGTCTGTAATTCTATCCTCCAAAAGTAAACCAGACAATCATGTGCACTCCCTAGTAAATTTCTGTCCAGTCCTCACAACAAAACAAATGTGTAAAATGTTGCCTTTGAAAGATCAATCCAGGGGTGAGAATGTGGCTTAGTGGCAGAGTGCTTGATTAGCATTCATGAAGCCTTGGGTTTGATTCCTCACTACCACATAAGCAGAAAAATCTGGAAGTGGCGCTGTGGCTCAAGTGGTAAGAGTGCTAGCCTTGAGCAAAAACAAGTTCAAGGACAGTGCTCAGGCCTGACTTCAAGCCCCAGGACTGGAAGAAAAAAAAAGGGGGGGGAAGGGGGAGGAAGGGAGAAGATCAATCCAGAAACTGGTCCCTATCTTACATAATGGCATTGTATATTTTACACATCTACATCGTCTAATGATACAAATATGTATATTCCTTACACAAATATATATATGATTTTTTTTAATTGAGTCAAGAACTAGTGGCTCACATCTGTAATTCTAGTTACTCAGAAGACTAAGATCAGGAGAATCATGGTTCCAAGTCAGCCAGTCAGAAAATTCCTGGAGACAGTACTCAAGTTTAGAGCACTAACCAAGCAAGCCGAACGGGCTGGAAACCCTGATTTCAATTATTGGTACTTTTTTTTTAAGTTTGAGAGGGAAAAAAAAATAGCAAGTGATTTTTTAACTCACAGAAGTTGAATTATTTGTTAAAGTATTAGATTGTTTCAACTAATACTTATTTTTAGTAAAATACAACATTTCTTTCCTAACCTGACAGCAGCTATATTAGGAAAAATCGCTCATCATTACTCAAAGGTAAAAAGGTTTACGTGTCAATATTTGACGAATGTACAGACTTATCACTACTTTAAACAGTCCCTACAAGTTGAAGCCAAAGCAGTCGACACAAATGACTATACTTAAATTCTGCCCCCAAAAGAAAAGTTTATTTAACCTTGTTTGTCAAACCTGAGAAAGCAAAACCACCTGGGTGCACTGGGCTCTGGGTTGACATTAAAAAGCAAAGTAAATAGATCATGAATTATCCTGGTCATGCTTCTACTGCCTAGGGAGGAGACTGGCCCTTCAGCTATTTATAAACGTGGTACTCAAGGGAAGGGGGCCTTGGCACTGACTGCCACACTTGTGAGAAGTCCTGGGGCGAGATGGATCTCCCTGCTCCAAGAAGCAGGTTCCTCTGGGTGCCATCAGGAAAAGGCCTGTGAGGATTTCCAGCCTTCACCACCACCTCTCCATGCTATATATGGAAACATCCCAGCTTAGTGATTTCCACCTCGAGAGCATCATGCCAGCCAGGAGGAATGAGGAAGCTGCACGCTTCTCTGTTGCTTCTGGAGAGGCACAACTTGACCACGTCCCAAGGCCCCTGCCCTGGATTGGACTTGATCCTCAAAGGCAGCCCCAGAACCCTCCCCAGTCTTGAAGGCTTGTTGCACTAACAGGGAACAGCTGGAAGAGGGCCCTGCATTCTTTACTCCGCAGAAACACTGGGGGCTCTGTTCACCCTCCTGCAGCAGTGTGAACCAAAGAATTTCCCCCTCCCCCCAAAAAATCACACACCAGTATTAAAAAAAATCCCCACCCCCTCCCTGCCCCCAGCCTCCGATTACTGAGAGGTATAATTTCAGTCTGTCACCATCCAGGCTAGCAAATGGCAAGCTGCTGGACCTTCGCGAGAGAAGACCTCGTTCTACACCAGCCGGGGCGGGGTACCAGGACACCAATTTTGTGCCATTCCCAGGAAAGTTCCTAGGGAAATGCCTTCAGAGCCCAGGAGCGGGCCTGTCCGGCAGGGCGAGCGTCAGGGCCCCGCTGCCAGGGTCATTTTAACAGCCTGCGGCGTCATTTCTACCTTTTCCTCCAAGACAAGCCTCTGGGGTGGAGGGCGCGAGGGAGAATAATAAAACTGCATCTGCAGGCTCTCTTCCTACGGCCTGAGTCGAGTTTGCAGCCATGGGGCAACCCCGGGGCTTCCACATGTGTTGCTGAAATCCAGCAGCCGCGTTGCCCAAAAGGAAGGGGGGGGTAGGAATGTTAAAAGGGGGGGACAGAAAATCCAGACTCTACGTGACCTGACTTACACATTTCCCAGGAAACGGCATGGGAGGGGGAATCAATCATTTGCGCTACGGTGGCCACCACACGGAACAAGGACTAAGGAGTTCACAGGGGACCCCCCCCCCCGAGCGGCCAGCCCAGGGGGAGACCGGGTCGGGTGCGCGGGGTGGGGTGCGGATGGTCCGCTCTCCAGGGGCTGGCGCGGTTCGGGGTGCCGGCGCTGCGGCGGGCGTGGGGGTGGGGGGACGGGATCTGAAGCCGGAGGTGCAGGAGGGGGGAGGCTCCGGGGGAGGGGGAGGGGGGACGCCCCCCGGGCGGCCTGGCACTTACCCGGGCTGTTGGCCTCGCCTTCCAGGACGCGCAGCTCGGTGCAGTCGGCCAGCGAGTGCTCCAGGCAGAGCTGGAGGAAGCGGGCCTGGGTCTGGCTCACGCGCTTCAGCAGCGACAGCAGCGCAACAGTCTGCTCGCACTCGTTCCAGCCCTTAAACCAGCCCGCCAGCACCCCGACCTGGTCGCGAAACATCATGGTTAGGGGGCCGCCCCTCCGTCTGAGTCAAAACCCCCTCGGCGCTCCCGCCCGCCCCAAAGTTTGGCAGAGCCGCAGCCCCGCGGCCGCCGGAGACCGGCGTTCCCGTCCCCAGGTGGCTCCGGGGCGGCGGGGCGCCGGGACGCGGCAGGTACCGCCTCGGCTCCGGCCTCTCCCGTCCGCGGGCAGTTCCGTTCCGGTGGCTGGCGGAGGTCCCTCGGAGACGGTGGCAGACAGAAGCACGGAAACGCTTCTTTACAAGAAAAAAATAGCGATTTTTCCCCTTCAAAAAGAAAACGTGTCGATCGCTTTCAAGGCACACAACTGAAGGAGGCTGCGCCCTCGGCCCCCTCCGCTCCCCTCGCAGCTTCGGGAGGGCGATTTCCGGCGTCCCGGGGTCTCCTCCCCGCTGGGGCGGCTGCTCGGACCTTTCACGCCCGCATTCCCGAGCGCCGATCACCACTGGAAGCAGAGAAAGAGCTGCAGTGAGACCTGGGCCAGCGGAGGAGCGCACGCCGGGGCGGGGGACGGGGCGCGGGGGGACGGGGCGCGGGGGGCGGCGTCCCGCGAAGGTCGATCCCCCCTCCCGGGTTCCAGCCCCCCCTCCCCAGCCGGGAATGGCCACGGAAGCCGCCTTCCCAGGTGCGGGAGGAGACCGCGCGGCTCCTGTTGCTGCGGCTGCGGTCGGCTGCGGGGCTCCCGCACGCCCCACCGGGGTGGCCGCGGGGGCTGTGCCTGCGAACGCCGGCACTAGCAACAGATCTTCCCCGCGCGGAAAACTTGCAATGCGGCTGCGAAGGGGCGCGGGGTGGGGGTGGGGGCTAATGCAAAGCAGAGGCGGAGGCAGCGGCAGTTCCCTCCGCCCTCCTCCCCCGCTCCTCCTCCCTCGCCGCCTCCTCCTCCTCCTCCTGGAGAAGCCACCGAGCGGTTGCAGCTCCATCTACAGCCACAGCCAGCATCTCCACCGTCAGGCGCCCCTCTGGATTTAGGCCGTGAGCAGCCGCGGCGGCAGCAGCCCGAGACAAAAATAAACTCTTCCCCCACCCAAAGCTGCGCGCCCAGCGGGCGGCGGCGCGGCCGGAGCCCCGATCCCCCATCACCACCGCCGCCCCGCCCCGCGCGGCACCGCAGCCCACCCGGGAGGTCTCCCGGCGCCCGCGCGGCCCGGAGCGGCGGAGGTGCGCGTGCGGTGCGCCCGTCTCGGCACCCTGCCCCCCCGCGGGCGGCTCTGCCCTCGCCCCGCGGCTCCCGACGGCACGGCGACGGCGCAGTCCCCACGCCGGGCTTCCCCGAACGGCTTCCTCCCGGGGCCGAGGATTCCTGCCGTCGGCAGACGCCTCCCGCCCCCTCCCCCGCCCTCGCCCCACGTCACCATCGCAAAGAAAGTTAAGCTTTGGGGGCTCCCCTGGTCCGACCCCCGTTCTGGTGGCCTCCAGCGGCGGGGAGAGGAGTTGGACGGCGCCCACTCTCGAGGCGCGACTCACGTCCACGTCCTGTCCCTGGGTTCCTCGAACTTGCTGGGTGGGGAAGGCACCCCGCGTGGGCGCGGGGACCGCAGACTGGGGCTCACCCTGGCGCGGCTCATCCCTGCGGCGCGGGGTCCGGCGCGCGCGGGTCCGGGCCGCGGCGGCGCTCAGCGGGGTTGGGGGCGCCCGGAGTGCGGGCTGCGGGCCATGCCGTCGGGGCGGGCAGCCCTGGGAGAGTACGGCGCGGCGGGATCGGGCGCCGCCGCCGCTGAAGCTGCTGCTGCTGCTGCCGCCTCCGGCGTCGGCTCGCGGAGGACTGAGCCGCCGGAGCCGGAGCTCCCCACATGCTACTGATTAACATACACCATTACATCATGGGCTTGGCAGGGAGCGCCCGGCCCGGGGAGGGGGGAGGAGCCCGGGCGGCGGCGGCGGCGAGCGGCACGCGGGGGGGGGGGGGGGGGAGGATCCCCAGACCCGACGGGCGGGAGCGGGGCGGATTCCTAAGCGGGGACCAGAAACGGAGGAGAAGGCGGAGGAGGAGAGCGAGTGGGAGGAGCCGGGTGGCACAGAGGGGTCGGACTGGGGGGAGCCCGGGAGCGGGTAGAAGTTTGGGGGAAGGGGCGGGTGCGGGCCTCCCCCCGCGGCCGCCTGGTGGGGTGGGGTGGGCGGGGTGGGGCTCTAGAGGGGCTGCGTCCCGGCAGCCTCCGCAGCCCGGGCCGGAGGGGACGCGGACGGCGATGGCGAGGGGGAGGCGGTGCTGCCACCCGCCGCTTGTCCTTGGGAATGAGGTGTCCCCGGGACCCGCGGACGCCCGGAGTCACCTCCGCTTAGGGGCTTGGATGGGTTCCCGTGGGCGCGGACGGGAAAGGCGCTGGAGGGCGGAGGGCAGAGCGCAGGGCTGGGCGTGCCTGGCCCCACCGCCCTTAGGCCCGAGGGGGTCTGGACACGCGCGCACGCGCCCTCCCGGGCCCCCTTCCCCGGCCTGCTGTGTCTGGGGGGCGCGCGCGGGGCGGAGGACACCTGTCTGCGTTAGGAGACGCGGGGTGTGCGGCCGCTGGAGCTCGGCGGGGTCCGGGCGTCCCGGGACCTAGGCGGGACACCGGCCGGTCGCGTCTCCGCTCTAGTAGGCCGGGGCCTTGGAACTGGAACTGAGCAGGGCCCAGAAGGACGGGGCGGCCCGATCCGGGGCCCCACAGCCCTCCAGCCCTGCCCCGAAGACTCCCAGCACATTTCCACGGACCGCTGGGGGGAAATCGGGGAAGTAAAGGCAGCTCAGGCCCAGCCGTTCCTGCCCTGGCTAGCACAGCACTGCACGTCTCCACGGCTCGTCTGAAAGCCTCTCAACCCCCGCGTAGGACCCTGGGCGTGCTTCACCTTCTGGGCTCTTGTTAGAAAGGTGACGTTTCTTTTGGGTTACTGTCACCCCTTCCCTCGCTCCTCCCTCCACGCGGATTGTTTTTTAAATCCTTTCTCACCTCCGATGTAATTTCTTGTCACACATGTCTCAGCATCTGCCTTGTTTGTGTGTATACTGGGGCTTGAACTCGGGGCCTGGGTGCTGTCCCCCAGTGGTTTGCTCAAGGCCAGCCTCTTTCCAGCCCAGCCGCACTCCACTTCTGGGTTTTGATGACTAATTTGAGGCAAGCATCTCATGGACTTTCTTGCCCAGGCTGGCTTTAGATCCTCAGCTCTCAGTCTCCTGAGTAGCAAGACTGCAGGCGTGAGCCACCAGCAACCAGCTCATCTGTTAGGGTTTGAAAGATTTGAGCTGAAAATAGTTAAGTGCTCCCATTACAATAGAATATGTAATTTTTTTAAAGTTCATTACTAGCCAGCCATGGAAGATAGCTGCATGATTTGATGAATGCTGTTCTGTTTAGAAAACAAGAATCCTAGACTTAATGCTTCATGTTTGTTTTGTTTAATTTTCATAGCAGCAGAAAGGCCTGATAGCTTTTTCTCTAATATAACTATTGGTTAGCTAGTCCTTATTAATAGCTTCTATTAGGAAGCAAGGGAGCAGATTAGTGCATGGTCTGTGTACGCCTTGCTTGTGAATGTTAACCAATGATATTCACCATCTAAGGGTTTTGGAAGCTCCCAAGAGTAAATATCCTAAAGTAAAGCAAGAGAAACATGAATACCTTGCTTACTATCACCTGTCACTTAGTAAATGAGTGGTAAAACTGAAAAATAAAACAAAAATATTGCCTGGGGGGAAAACATTCTAGACCTCTACTTATGAAAATAGTGCCATCTACTGGCTGGCAGAGATCCTTACAGCATCGTGCCTTTCCTAGGGGGAAAAGTTTTTAAACCTACTGTAGATGTTTGTATGGCATATACTTAACATATAAATATAAAAATAAAATTTCGGGGCCGGGAGTTTGGCCTAGTGGTTAAAGTGCTTGCCTAGCATGCATGAATACCCCGGTTCGATTCCTCGGTACCACATACATAGAAAAAAGCCAGAAGTGCTGCTGAGGCTCAAGTGGTAGAGCTCTAGCCTGGAGAAAGTCCAAGGACAGTGCTCAGGCCCTGAGCTCAAGCCCAGGACTGGCAAAAAATAAAAAATAAATAAAAATAAAATTTCATGTGGGAGGAGGGTAATGGGTACCAAGACATGTGAAAGGGTATCAATGTATGTGAATTAATGCACCTTCTATCTGGCAAATATCATGTAACCCTTTTATTAATTACAATAAAAAATATAAAAAATAAATAAATAAAAATAAAATTTCACATAGCCACTACCCATTTAAATCTATAAACATGTATAATTAGTAAGATATAAATACAATTTCATAGTTATTTTATATGTAGAATATAAAAGAACTAACATTGTAAAAAAGAAATGACTACATGACTTATGTAACTGTAACCCCTGTGTACATCACCTTTTTTTCATAACAGTAAAGTTTAAAAAGAATACATTACTTTATACATAATAATATAATGTACCGGGGCTGGGAGTTTGGCCTAGTGGTAGAGTGCTTGCCTAGCATGCACGAAGACCCGGGTTCGATTCCTTTGTACCACATACATAGAAAAAAGCCAGAAGTGGTGCTAAGGCTCAAGTGGTAGAGCTCTAGCCTTGAGAAAGTCCAAGGACAGTGCTCAGGCCCTGAGCTCAAGCCCAGGACTGGCAAAAAAAAAAATAATAATAATATAATGTACCATTTATCATATAGTACATATATGTTAAGAAACAGTATGAAGGCCTGGAACTTAGCCTAGTGGTAGAGTGCTTACCTAGCATGCACAAAGACCCAGGTTCGATTCCATGGAACCACATACATAGAAAAAAAGCTGGAAGTGGTGCTGTGGCTCAAGTGGTAGGGCTCTAACCTTGAGAAAGCCCAAGAACTCAGGCCCTGAGTTCATGCCCCAGAACTGGCAAGAGAGAGTTGGGGGGGGGGAGAAAATGAGATAACATCAAAATAACTATGGTGATTTTCCTTCTATGGTAGGATTACTAAGGATTGTCTTATTTCTCTATATATTCTAATATCTCACTGTTCATTTTAAAATTAAAATTAAATTCTGTGTAAACTCAGGGTTACAGATTCAAGTTTAGAAAGTATCAAAAAAAAATCCACAGGCTCCGGATATAGTTGAAGGATAGAACTCTTTCATCCCAGCCAGGCACAGTGGCTCACACCTGTAATTCTAGCTACATAGGAGGCTGAGATCTGAGAATCGAGGTTCAAAGCCAACCTGGGCACTCTTATCTCCAATTAATCTCTAGAAAATGAGAAATGGGGCTGTGGCTCCAGTGGTAGGGTAGTATCCTTGAGCTGAAGAGCTTAGGGACAGCGTCCAGGCCAAGTTCAAGCCCTATGACCCACCAAAAAAAAGAACTCTTTCACCCCTGTGAGCCATCCCCAACTCCGAAGGGCGTTGAGGGGGTCATATATATGTAAAACTTAGGTCTCAGCCCCAACTACTGTTTGTGAGCCTGATTTGTATTTACTCTGTCTTAGTCTAGCCTCTGGACACAGTCTCTCTGTCTCAGCTTTGTGTTCCCACTGGCTAGCTCAGCATTCAACAAGAAGTGTTCATGGGGTATAAGATACTATACTAGGCAAATTCAGCAAATAGACACCAAAGTAGAAAATTCATAGACTCTTCAACCCTGAATATGCAAATCACCCACATGCACGAGCACACACATACCCTATTCGAAGTGAGTCCAGGGGAAGCCCACTTACAGAGTTGACAAGAGACCCAAAGAGGCAGTGGTTCTGCTAGGAAATGGAGAAAGACATTGTTGAATCTGTTGTCTTTTTAAGCTGGCATTTTTGGATGAATAGTTTCAAGAGATGGGTGATATTTTAAGCTTGATGACGTTTACTTACATTGAAATAATTCAGCAAAATACACACCCAGACAGCCATAGCTCATACCTGTAACCCTAGCTACTCAGGAAGCTGTGATCTGATGATCATATTCAAAACCAGTGTGGACAGACCAATCCAGCAAACTCTTTTATCTCCAGTTAACTAGCAAAAGGTTCAAGTGAAAAACAGCTGAGAGAGAGAGAGAGAGAGAGAGAGAGAGAGAGAGAGAGAGAGAGAGAGAGAGAGAGAGAGAGAGAGAGATCGAGTTCCTACCACAGTTCCAGGACCACAACAAACAATAAATATATACATATACATACATACATACCTTCATACATACATCATGCATACATACATGAAGTAAATGTGTCAAATGTTGACACACTTAATATAATGGGTATTGTATATTTGCAATTTTTCATAAGAAGTTTTAAAATTAAGTAGAAAAGTTTTAAAAGACAGAGGTTGAGTTCAGAAACATTCATAAAGGCAAAGTATTTATGAATCCTTAGAAAAAGCTGTTAGTGCTTTGGCACTAAGAACTGAGTTTGGAAGATATCAGTGCTTCTCACAGTGGGGTTCATGAAACCTGAACGTTAGAATCTCCTGGGGCCTTATTAAAATTCCAAATCCCTGAGTTCCTCCATAGGAGTAAATCAGAATCTTGAAAGGCCCCAGGTGAGCCTCAATTACAATGTTGAGCAAACTTCTCCATTATGAGATGCACCTGGAACCTTTATTAACCACACACATTGCCAGACCCACTTGCCTGTTAAGACTTGATTTACTGTGGATGGGGCCTGAGAATCTGCATAGAATCTACATAGCTAATGCTGTAGATTATTTTTAAAATTGTTCAAGTTTAGACACTGAGAAAATTCTGAGGTGATTCAATGCAATTTCTTAAATACATTCAATAAGAATTATCTGGGGGTCAGGAATATGGCCTAGAGTGCTTGCCTAGCATGCACAAAGCCCTGCGTTTGTATTCCTTGGTATCACATACACAGAAAAAGCTGGAAGTGGTGCTGCAGCTCAAGTGAGTGCTAGCCTTGAGAAAGCTTAAGGACAGTGCCCAGGCCCTGAGTTCAAGCTCCAGAACTGGCAAAAGAAAAAAAAAACATCACCTGGTCTGCTGGATGTGATGATACATGCCTATAATCTCAGCCCTCGGGAAGTTGAGACAGGTGATCAAGTGAGTTTGAAGCCAGCCTGGACAGCATCAAGAGTCCTGTCTCAGAAAAGAGAAATTAATCAACTTGGATTGTCAGTGGAAGCCACTAAGACACATCCACACCTTCCAGAGCTTTCTGGGACCAGACAAGGAAGTCCGTATTTTTTTATCAAAGCCCCTGGTGACTCTTGACATTAGACCACATGTAAATGTAAACACAGGTATACAAGTGATCGAAAGGGCCAAGAAGCCCTAGACTGGCTGATGTGGCCGAGGAGAAGGACCAGGCAGTGCACCAATGCCTTTCTGTGGCACTATTTTTTTTTTTGCCAGTCCTGGGGCTTGAACTCAAGGCCTGGACACTGTCCTCAGACACTTTTTGCTCAAGGATAGTGCTCTGCCACTTGAGCCACAGCACCACTTCCAGCTTTTTCTGTGTGTGGTACTGAGGAATTGAACCCAGGGCTTCCTGTATACCAGGTGAGCACTCCCCTCTAGGCTACACTCCCAGCCCTCTGGCACTCTTGACATCTGAGATATGTTGGTCCCCACACTGAAGTCCAAGTTTGATTAGCAGACATCGGCCCACACACGGTATCCATAGAAGAAAAGGTGTGTGGCTTTTTGATGTCACCAGTTGAGCACACTAAATTAGTGCTGTCTTGCTAGATACATGCAAAAACCTAATAAGCTCAATGCTTATCAATTCATTTCATTATGCTTTTTTTTTTTTTTGGCTGGTCCAGAGGCTTCAACTCTGGGTACCTGGGCATTTTCCCTGGGCTTCTTTTGCTCAAGGCTAAGGGTCTACCACATGAACCACAGCAGTATTTCCAACTTTTTAAAGCAGTTTATTGGAGACGAGTCACACAGACTTTACTGCCCAGCTTGGCTTCAAACTACAATCCTCAGATCTCTGCCTCCTGAGTAGCTAGGATTAGTTTATAGGCATGAGCCACTGGTGTCAGCTTCATCTCTCTTTCTCGGTCTCTCCCTCTCTGTCTTCTCTCTCCTCTCTCCTCTCTCTCTCTCCTCTCTCCTTTCTCTCCTTTCAGTCCTCTCTCTTTCCTCTCTCACTGGTACTGGAGCTTGTACTCAGAGCCTCATGATCTCCCCACTCAGCTAGAGCTGTACTACTTGAGCCATGGCCACTGCTAGTTAATTAGAGATGGAGTCTCCTGGATTTTCCTGTCCAGGCTGGTTTTGGACCTCATTCTTCCAAGACTCAGCCTCCTGAGCAGCCAGGATATATGCATGAACCCCAGGTGTCTGGCTTTTCCTCCCTTCCTTTGTAGTAAGGTAGGCATGTCACTGGAGAGGTTCCTGGGAAAACCCTGTGACCTCCTTCAAGCAGCTGTGCCTTACTATCCTACAGACATCTATAGCATATTTAGACAAAGAAGAGTATCTATTACTGAAATCAGATTTTAGCTGAGCACAGTGACATGTCTATGATCCCAAGCACTCAGGAAGCTGAGGCAGGAGATATTGCGTTGGAGGCCAGCCTGGGCAATATAGCAGAACTCTGTCTCAAAGCAAAGGAACAAAAAGGGTTTGTTTGCAGTATAGTGGGTTCTCAGCTGAGCACACTAGACATGCCTTGCTCAGAATCCTATATGCCTGCCAATCTGTCATTAGCATGCTTCAGGATCTCTTTCTCTACAATGGAGTTAGATGAAGAGGCCTACCTCTGATTTTTCAGACACTTAAGGAACATTGTCTTTGACAGATTTCTTTTTTCTTTTCTTTTTTCTTTTCTTTCTTTTTTTTTTTTTTTTTTTGGTGGGTCATAGGGCTTGAACTCTGGCCCTGGGTGCTGTCCCTGAGCTCTTCAACTCAAGGCTACCCCCTGGAGCCACAGCCCCACTTTCTGTTTTCTAGTGATTACTTGCAGATAAGAGCCTCAGGTCCTTTTGTGCCCTGGCTGGCTTTGAACCTTGATTCTCAGATCTCAGCCTCCTGAGTAGCTAGGATTACAGGCACGAGCTTCTTTGACAGATTTCTAACAGTATAATCCAAACCAATTAACTGGTAGTTAATCAAATTACAACAAAAATATAAGCAAATGAACCACAATTTCAAACACAAATGCAGATGGATTCACACTTCTTAAAAATAAACAAACGTGTGAAGCATTAATTATCATTTTTAACAAGAACATCTCATGATGCATCATAGAGAAACTGCCAAGTAAATACAGGCAAAAGGTTAAGTGCGAGCACTGCAAAACCACTCCTATTTCCAGGATTTTTAAAAGTGAGACTTTTGCATTCGTGGAACTTAGGGCAGTTTTTGTTTTTTGTCTTTTTTTTTAAATGGGAGGAAGAAAGTAGAAATTGCTCATCCAGGAAGCCATCAAATCCTTATTCTGAATTTAACTATTGATTCAAGAATCACCTACACTGAAAATACAGTTGAGATATATTCATAGGTTTACATAGTTGAAATGCAAAAAAAAACCCAACAATATATCAGATAACAAGGTAAAATACTGTTAACAATATGAGATAACCAAGGGACAGCAAAAGAATACATTAGGGACAATAATCATTATATGGCTTCTTGTTTCTATTATTTGAAATAGCATAGGGAAGGGGGGAAAACAAGATGAAGGGTGGGGGTGGGGGGGAGGGAAATGGGGACCAAAACATGAGAAAGGGTATCAATGTTTGTGAAATAATGCAGCTTCTTCTGGTGAATATAATGTAAACCTTCTATTAATTACAATAAAATATATGAAAAAATGTAAAAACAAAAAACAAAAAAAACAATGATTAGAGTCTCTAAGCCAAACAGTGGCTCACATCTGTAATCCTAGCTACTCAGGAGGCTGAGATCTGAAGATCAAGGTTCAAAGCCAGCCCAGGCACAAAAGGATCTGAGACTCTTTTTTTTTCTGTGTGTGTGTGTGTTTTTTTTTTTTTTTTTGCCAGTCCTGGGCTTGAGCTCAGGGCCTGAGCACTGTCCTTGGACTTTCTCAAGGCTAGAGCTCTACCACTTGAGCCTCAGAACCACTTCCGGCTTTTTTCTATGTATGTGGTACGGAGGAATCGAACCCGGGTCTTCATGCATGCTAGGCAAGCACTTTAACCACTAGGCCAAACTCCTGGCCCTGGATCTGAGACTCTTATCTCCAATTAATTTCTAGACAATGAGAAATGGGGCTTTGCTCAAGGGTAGTGTGGTAGCCTTGAGTTGAAGAGCTCAGGGACAGCACCCAGGGCCATAGTTCAAGCCCCATGACCCCCCCCCCACACACACACAATTAGATTCTCCATTCTCTAAATAATTTTTAATTTTGTTATTTTTAAGTAATTGTACAAAGGACTCAAGTACAATGAATTTTGATCAATGTTACTTCTTTTATCTCTCCCAATCATTCCCACAATGTGCCTAGTTTCAGAGGCTATGCATTGAATATTATGATTGCATTCAACCCCTTTCCTTACTTCATTACTGCTCCCCACCATTTTTTCCACCAGTACTAGCACTTGTTCCAGTACTCAGGGCCTTGCACTCTTGCTTAGCTTTTTCACTCAAGGCTGATTCTCTACCACTTGGACTACAGCTCCACTTCCAGATTTTTTCATAGTTAATTGGAGAAAATAGTTTCCAATTTGTCTGCAAGTACTGGCTTGTAACTGTGATACTCAGATCTGTTTCCTGAATAGCTAGAATTATAAGTATGAACCACTAGCACCTGGCTTCCCAGCATCTTTTAAACAGTAACTTCTGTATAATGAAATCATCTATAATTTTGGACACCAACTACTTTCCCCTAGTCAGGCACTACTGTTGCACAGGATTTATTAGATTAGATCATGATTAGCCTTTTTTTTTTTTTTGCCAGTCTTGGGGCTTGAACTCAGGCACTGGGCACTGTCCTTAGACAGCTTTTGTTCAAGGCTAGTGCCCTGCCACTTGAGTCACAGTGGCTTTTTCTGCATATGTGGTACTGAAGAATTGAACCCAGGGCTCTGAGCATGCAGGTGAACACTCTACCAGTAGGCTGTGCTGCCAGCACCAGTGATAAGCGTTCTTTCTGTCAGTGTAACAAGTTGCTGAGACAGTACAGTTTTGTTTGGGTTTTTTTTTTCCAGTCTTGGGCTTGGGCTCGGGGCCTGAGCACTGTCCTTGGACTTTCTCAAGGCTAGCACTCTACCACTTGAGCCTCAGCATCACTTCTGGCTTTTCCTAAGTATGTGGTACCAAGGAATCGAACCCAGGTATTCGTGCATGCTCGGCAAGCACTCTACCACTAGGCCAAACTCCCGGCCTGAGTCAGTACAGTTTTAAGGAGGAAAAAGTTGCCAGATGCTGGTGGCTTACACCTGTAATGCTAGCTCCTCAGGAGGCTGAGACCTGAGGATAACAGTTTGAAGTCTGTCTGCGCAGGAATGTCTGTGAGACTCTTACCTCCAATTAACCACCAGAAAACCAGAAGTGGTGATGTAGAGTAGTCTTAAGCAGAAAAAGCTCAGTGACAGTGCCCAAGTTCAAGCCCCATGACCAGTCAAAAACAAAAGAGCTTTCTTTAGCTCCCAGTTTGGGAGGTTTCACCCATGACAGATTAGCCTCCTTGCTTTGTGCCTATACCTCATGGCAGAACCATGTGGCAAAACAAATCCACTCACCTGTTGGCCCAGAAGTGAAAGAAAGGAGATACTTCAAGGGTGATACCGTGACCTCGGGGCCTCCCACTAAGCCCTATATTTAATAGTTCTGTAATGTCAATGTCAGTAGGCTGAGGACCAAGCCTCAAGGGACATTTGACATCCAATCAGTAGCAGCTTGGTATTTTCCACATCCTTGAGATGTTCTCAGCCCAAACAATTTATAAGAAATGAAAATATGAGCTGGGAGCATGGCCTAGTGGTAGCATGCTCACCTAGCATGCACGAAGCCCTGGGTTCCATTCCCCACAACCACATACACAGAACAAGCTAGAAGTGGTGCTGTGTCTCAAGTGACAGAGTGCTAGCCTTGAGCAAAAATTGTCCAAGGACAGTGCCCTGGCCCTGAGTTCAAGCCCCAGGACTGGCAAGAGAGAGAGAGAGAGAGAGAGAGAGAGAGAGAGAGAGAGAGAGAGAGAGAGAGAGAGAGAGAGAGAGAGAGAGAGAGAACACAATGTTTCTCAGAGCTTAACTATGCTATTGTTTGTTGCAGCTCCTATAAATGTGTGGCTATTCTTAACTTAGGTGAATACTGGTTTCACTGGAGATGCCTGGGAAATATTTTGGAAACTGATGAGTATGACAGTTCTCATACAAAGCAACAAAACTGATGAAAGACTTTGGAAAGTATACTTAGAGTCCCATACTATAAAACCATGCGTTTTTATTTATTTGCCAGTCCTGGGGCTTGAACTCAGGGCCTGAGCACTGTCCTTGGGCTTTCTCAAGGCTAGAACTCTACCACTTGAGCCAAAGCACCATTTTCTGATTTTTTTCTATGTATGTGGTACCAAGGAATTGAATCCTGGTCTGCATGCATGCTAAACACTCTACCTCTAGGCCAAACTCCCAGTTTTTTAAACAAGGTGGCTAGTGATTAGAGCACAAGCTTCAGACAAAAAAAAAGCCAGGTGCTAGAGGCTCACATCTGGACTCCTACCTTCTTATGAGACTGAGATTTGAGGATTGATGTTTAAAGCCAGCTCTCAGGAAAGCCCAATTAATCACTAAATTATTAGTTAACCACCAATTGATCACCCAAAAAGCTGGAAGTAGAGCTGTGGCCCAAGTGGCAGAAAAAATGTTCAGAGACAGTGCCTAGGTCCTCAGTTTGAGTCCCCACCCTGGCACAAAAACTAGGTTGACACCCCAATTCTTACCACCAGTAGCTATGTATTATAGGCTAATTATTTACCCCCTCTTATTATTCTCCATTTTTTATTTGCCTTAATAAATTGTGTCAAGATTATATATGATAATATCTAATTGTATTGACTAAAATGCAGCTAGGAGATAGAAAACACATTGATAATTTTATCAAATTATTAATATAAAGAGTTTGCAACTGAAAAGTCAGAAGGTATACCAGAGGCAAAACAGGTAGCAACACAGAAAGCAGCCACCATCCTTAGGGCAAAGAAACAAAGTAATATTCACCTTATAAACATTTAGATGTTTGGAGGCTGGGCCTTCCCAGAGCCAAACCACTCAGACCTCAGGCTGGGAGCAGGGAAGGTTGCTGGGCTGGAACTGGTGTGGGTAGGGGCTGAGGAAGCGGGTTTGTCAAATGTTAGAAGAATGGCAATCTGGATCACCTACTGGTTCTGGAAACAACCATGACTGCCACAATAAGCAGAGAAGCTGAGAGGATATTCACAGGAACAGGAAGTGACAAATGCACACCGAAAGCACACAGGAAACAAGCAGAAAGGGGAAATACCTTCTTCCTGTCTTCCTATCTCATTCCATTGCTCTGAATTCCAGTGCGTCAAAGGGAGGCAGCTGGCAACACATAAATGTGGATTTTGCAGAATCCTAGTGCTAGCAGCACAAAGCAGAGGATTGAACGGAGGATTTGGAGCTGAGAGACAAAAGGCTCCATTGCTGGCATAAACAACGCATTTAGAGCCAAGAAAGCATATAGAAGAGCTATTCCTCCTCCCTACTAACTGACTCAGTCTTGAGCTTCATACATATTTGCAAAATTTCTAGGATCTAGCAATGACAAAGATTTTAAGTGTCTGGAGATTCAATAAATTAAACAAGTTAGACCCAACATGTCATCTTAGAATGTCTTAAGACTGCTCTCTTTTGTTGTTGTGGGGCTTGAACTTGGGGCCTGAGTGCTGTCCCTGAGCTCTTTTTTTCTCAAGGCCAGCACTCTACCATTTTGATCCACAGCTACACTTTTGGTGTATGAGACTAAGGGAAATAGGTTGAAGATGCAAGAGAAAGTTTGTGCACAAGTATTGTTTGGCTATCTCAAAGACATCATTCCAGCAATTGTCTTATTACCACTAGCAACATCAACATTTTTCTCTTTACTGGATCATTCTTTAGAACTCATTTTTTTGGGGGAGGGGGGTGTCATGGGGCTTGAACTTGGCCTGGGTTCTGTCCCTGAACTCAAGGCTACTACCCTACCCCTGGGCCTGAGCATTGTCCCTGAGCCCTTCAGCTCAAGGCTACCACCCTACCTTTGAGCCAAGCCCCACTTCTTGTTTTCTAGAGATTAATTGGAGATAAGAGTCTCAGGTCCTTTTGTGCCCAGGCTGGCTTTGAACCTTGATCCTCAGATCTCAGCCTTCTGAGTAGCTAGGATGATAGGCGTGAGCCACCACCCAGCTCTTATGAGCTCATTCTTATGAGCTGCTAGCTCTTGTCTTAAACTGGTAAACCCATAACCCTACAAATTATTACACCATCTTCTTACTTCCCTTTACAAGTAAATCCTCAAAGGATGATTTCTATTTGCTGCCTCCAAGTCTCTTCCTCCCAAACTCACTTGCTTCATTCCAGACAGATTTTTACCACACATGTATCTGCTACCCAAAATTGTGACTAATCCGATCATACATGATCTCTGCATTATTAAACACAATGATTAGGTCTCAGATCTTGGCATAGGTCACTTTCTCCACCCCCAAATGAATGTTTCACTTGATGTCTTGGAACGTAGGTGATGGGGACTTGACAAGAAAACCAAAAGTTCATTAATATTCCTTCCCTCAAGAGATAGACACTATGTCTGCTTCCCTTGAACCTGGATAGGCTTGTGACCACTTTGACAGACAGGGTGCAATGAAAAGGCTATGTAAAATCTAAAGGAGCTTCACAATATGGAAACCAGAGGTTTTTCGTATGGTGCACGGTGGTGTGGCTCACAGCTGAGCAGAGCTGCATCTTTTGCAAACTGACATTGGGACAGAGAATCACTAGCACAAGAAAACGCAAAAATCTCCAATTCGAAGTAGGGCTTGTACTGAGTGCGTGTAATTTTCCCAACACTGTGAATTTGAAAATTCTTTTAAATAGAGCTATTGTAAGCAGGGGCCATCTATACTTGTATTTATTTGGCTGCCTAATGAAATTCTTCATATATAATACCATAAGGCCAACTCGTTTAGATGCAGCAAAAGGAACAGAAGGCACATCATCCAATGAATAAATGGATGTCAAACGTGGAATATTAAGTAGCTTTCTGAGGAATAAAATTCTGACGTAGGCTAACAACATGGACAAACCATGAAAAGGCATGCTGTATAAATGTCATTTATGAGTCATCTATAAAAGAAATGTCATATATGATTCTACTTACATGATAAACCTATAATAAATTCATAGGAAGTAGAAAGAGGTGGTTGGCAGATATTAAGGCTAAGGGCGCTGGTGTTTAGTGGGTACAGTTTCAGTTTAGCCTGGTAACGTTCTGGAAATGAACACTGGTAGTGATCGCCCAATACTGTGAATGTCCTTAATACACCTGAATTTTACCCTGACAAACTGTTCAAATGGAGCGGGGAGCTGCGGCTCAGCTACTCAGGAGGCTGAGATCTGAGGATCGAGGTTCAAGGCCAGCCTAGGCATGAAAGTCCAAGAGACTCTTTATCTCCAATTAAAGAAGTGGCCATGTCGCTCAAGTGGTAGAGCACTAGCATTGAGCTAAAGAGCTCAGGGACAATGCCAGGCCCAGAGTTCAAACCCCATGACAGACATTAACGAAAAAAAGGGATTGGTAAAACAAAAAAAAGGACCTTCCAAGTGAAAGCCACTGCACATCCTAGAGGTTTAGGTACAGGCAGTTCTGGAAGGGAGGAGGAATGGCCAAAAGGAGAGCAATGATCTGAATAGTCCAGCAATGCACAGGACAAAGGAGTTCTCAAGCTCCAGTGATACACTTCAGAGACTGAAGCTCTGATTACACTACTACTCTGCTTCCAACCGCAGGCCTTGAGAGAGCCTAGGAACTCCCAGGTGGGGATGTGGGGGTTTTTGTTGTTTTTTGTCAGGGGCTTGAATGTGGCCTACGCACTGTCCCTGAACTTTTCAGCTCAAGGCTTGCACCTGTATTCGTAGCTACTCAGGAGACTGAGATCTGAGGTTCATGGTTTGAAGCCAGCTGGGACAGAAAAGTCTTAGAAGACTCTTATCTCCAATTAGCCACTCAAAACCCAGAAATGGCACTGGGTTCAAGTGGTAGAGTGCTAGCCTTGAACACAAAGAGGTTCAGGGACAGCACCCAGGCCCTGAGTTCATGCCCCACAACGAACAACAAAGAACAGATGTGTTCTTGAAAGTGCACTGACTGGAATGAAATATTTAAAAACACAGATACCGAAGTAACATAATAATATACACAAGACATAAAAGGACTGAAAGTCTCCCTGAATGTCACCGTTTATTTGCCATGATCTACTTTCTTGGAGTGTTTCCAGTAATTTTCACTGAACACATGGTAAGCCCTGGTTTCCCTTTTTATTCTTAGTAACCTTGGGAAGCATAGGGAATGAGTTTTTTTGCCCTACTGAATTTAACTCTTACAAAGTTAACAAGGGGAACAAGAAAAGCAATTTTCTACCCAGTATACTGGGTTTATAGTAAAAATTCATGAGAAAAAAGTTACTTCTTTCTGCTAGTCATTCTTCTAGCTTCCAAACTTCTCTAGCGTGGGACAGATTTCCTGTGCAAGAGGAAATGTAAAGTAAGGCAGTAAGAGTCTCAGATTTTCCCTGGTAGAACAGTGCAGTCTGCTGATCTAATCACATTGGACAATCAAGTTATAAATGTAATTATCCACAAAATTTTATTATTCAGTTTCATATAGCTGCTTCTATAAATGAATATCATTGTAATGTAAGATACCGTGAGAACAGTCAAGAATTTTACCTTGCATTTATGATTTAAGAACCCAAATTTAAAAATTAAGACTTGTGCTTAGGTAACAATGATGATAAGGAAATTAGAAATTAAGCAGAGGAATATTAATAAAAACATGTTTCAGGAAAGGATTTAGGGTAAGAAACTTTTTCCACTTTTTTGTAAACTGGAAAACATACTTTTAAGAAGAATTCAAATTTTTCCTAATTTCACTCCAGTTTATGTAAAAGGGAAAAGAGCCATTTTGAGATTCAGACCTCCTCAGATTTCTGATGAGTTGCTTTTCAGAATGAATTTTCTCACTAATAGTGGGTGAACTCTTCAAGTTGATAAAAAAAAAAAAACCAATGAATGTTTCTGTATGAACAAAGATGGGACTCCAATGTTCATTATACTAAGCCGGAAGAACTAATGTCCATCACCCATGTACAGTAGGAAGTGAAAGGAGAAAGTTCTTTGATGGTCAATACTGTGGATTCCATGTTATGATCAATCTGAGGATGTACAATTCTGCATATTAGGTAGCAAGTGTTTGTAGTTGCAAGCCACACGTCCTCAATGGGTTTTCAGCTCTCTTTATCTTGCTCCTTCCTTCTGACTGCAGAGAGCAAAGGATTCCTGCACAAACTGCCTGCACATCGGGCACTGCTGGAAGTATCTGATGCAGCCGTCACACAGGCATGTGTGCCGGCAGGGCAGGAGCACCCAGTTCACGCTCCCGTTCTGACAAACCACGCAGTCCTTGCTGTTCTCTTCCGATGGCTCCACATCACCCTCACATAGTCCAGCCTTTTCCAAGAGAGTTCGATCTGTGTTTTTTCCTTCTGGAGAGGGACTGCCAGAGGGAGTAGAATTATTGTTTGCAGACATGAAAAGTTGCTGAAAATCAGAGAAACAAATACAAAAGCAATTATATATATGGCAATTACTCTTCACATCTAAGCGGTTCTCAAAATTCATGAGCTCACCAGGTGCTGGTGGCTCAACCTATAATCCTAGCTACTTAGGAAGCCGAGATCTGAGAATCAGTTTGAAGCTAGTCCCAGCAGGAAAGTCTGTGAGACTCTTATCTCCAATTAACCAGCAAAAAGCCCCGTGGAGAGTGTGGCTCCCATGGTAGAACACTAGCTTTGAGTGAAAAAGCTAAAGGACAACACCTAGAACGCCTGGAGTTCAAAGTACAGGTACTAAACACGCATAAGCATGTACACACACATGTACACACACAACCATTATGAGCTAATAAATCCAACAGCAAAAAATAATTAACTTCTATAATAATTAACTAAAAATACAGCTATAAATAGTCATTCTTAGAAACATGGAAACTAATCCCAGCTATGCTTAGGTGTGAGGCTGCCCAGGCAAAAAGCCAGACCTTATCTGAAAAATGAAGCCAAAAGGGGACAGAAGAGCCTAGCTGTACAGGGCTAGTATAGGGCTCTAAGTTTCTACCTCATTTTCATAGACACAAAGCTCCAGCTATAAGGGTAAAACTTACCTTTTGGATGGGAATGTGGCTTAGCAGAAAAGTGCCTGCCTAGCATGCATGAAGCCCTGGGTTTGATTTCCTAATACCACATAAACCGAAAAGACTGGAAGTGGTACTGTGGCTTAAGTGGTAGAGTGCCAGCCTTGAGCAAAAGAAGTGCAGGGACAGTGCCCAGGCCCTGAGTTCAAGCCCCAGGACTGGTAAAAAACAAAAAAAACCAAAAACTTACCTTAAGATCATGAAATTGACCTTGAGCCAGCAGTAAATATTGACACAATATTCTGCAGGATAGTTTATATGTCCTATCTGGAATATGAATTACTGACACCATGGAAATCTAAAATAAAAATTGAACATTAGCAGTGCTTAGCCTTACTTATTTATACCTATGTACAAAATGCTTCTCAAATGAGACTGGTACACTAGAAAATTTACATTCTTTGTATTGATTAGTCACAAAGAAGAATGCTACTGACATTTTTTGACAGATATTTAAATTATAGTCATCCCTTGCTATATCGAGGCTCACTTATTATGGCTTCACGGCTTTGTTTTTGGGTTTTTGCAGTTGTTTTTTAGTGTGTAACTAGTGACCCCAGTTAACTACCCATCACAGGAGTTACATCCCAGGAAACCCAAGATAGGGAAAATCCACAAAGTAATAGTAAGTGAACTACAACCTATGGAGGGATGACTATGTAATGCTGCTATTTTGCGACTGAGTTATAAATATACGTTACTCCTATGAAGTACTAACAAGCGTTTTCACAGAGCTTTACACACTGAACCTAAAATACTCACATGGATAAATAAACACATAGAATAGCTAGGAATCCAGGTGCAGTATCTCAGACTTAGAATCCCAGCTCTTCTAGAGTTGGAGACTCGGAAGATCACAGTTCCAGGCCAGCCTAAGAAAAAAGTTAGCAAGACCCTCCATCCTAACCTTAACCAAAAAAAGCTTGAGGCCAAGCCCCAGGGCACAAAAGAGCAAAATATGTAGAGAGGCAAGAAGACACTGTGAAGCCAGCCCTAAGCAAAAGTTTAAGACTCAAGTGGAAAAAAAACTAATGCAAACAGGGCTGAGCCTGTGGCTCAAGCTGTAAAGTAAGCAAGAGGCTCTGAATTCAAATGCTAACACTGACCAAAAGGAAAAAAAAAAGATACTTTATCAATGAGCAGACCTACATTGGGAGCACTTCAGAAAAGCGTTGTGTATTATTCCCATGTTTATTTCATTACTGCTAAAAGTTTATTTCATACATAGGTTTGGCATTCTTTGGCTGAAATGTTTAAGTGCTTCTAATTTTAAATTTCATATTTGTGCATGTTTGCATCATCTACATAATGAGATATTCAAGAGATCGAGTCCAGGTATAATGATGAAACTCATTTATGGGTATGGGTGTGCGTGTGTGCGTGTGTGTACATGTATATATATACACAGATGTTGTCCCCGGGCTTTGATTGTTCAGAGCTTACACACTGCTTCTTGAGCCCCTGCTCCACTTCTGTTTGTTTTGGTGAACTGAACTTTCCTGCCTGGGCTGGCTTCAAACTTTGAACTTTGATCACAAGATCTCAACCTTGCAAGTAGCTAGGATTATGAGTAGGAACCACTAGTGCCTAGTTTTATCTACGTTTCAATTACACCTCATACACATAGCCTGAAGATAATTTTCCACCAAGTTTTATATATGTCACATCTGACTATCACTGGCCAATGAGGTTCAGGTTGGAATTTTTTTTTTTTTTTTGTGGGTCATGGGGCTTAACTCTGGGCCTGGGCACTGTTCCTGAGCAATTCAGCTCAAAGCTACTGCCCTACCCCTAGGCCTGGGCATTGTCCCTGAGCTCTTCAGCTCAAGGCTACTGCCCTACCCTGGAGCCAAGCCCCACTTCCTTTTCTAGTTTACTTGGAGATAAGAGTCTCAGGTCCTTTTGTACCTGGGCTGGCTTTGAACCTTGATGCTCAGATTTCAACCTCCTGAGTAGCTAGGATTATAGGCTTGAGCCACCAGGCCCAGCAGAAGTTTTTACTCATGGAGACAAATCAGGGCTTAAAACATTTCAGACTTTCAGACTAGAAAGACTTAACCTGTACAACCTCTTTCTACTAAGCTCAGAGTACTATCAAGGTTCAAGTCCTCTAAAATCTCTAAAATGCTTTTATAAACTACTGGACTAAAAAAAGTACTTAACACATATGAAGAAACCTAAGTTGATGTCATTACTTAAGACATACTTAAAGGTGTGCATATAAAATACAGATAAAAGCAAGGAATGGCAACTACACAAACGAAAAAAGGGCATCCATAGTCTGCAACTGAACACTCCAGCTTGTAGTGACACCAGCTTATTCAGAACTAAAGTTAAGAATAAGAATAAGAACAATGTTTTCTTGGACTCTCCTAGCAGAGGATTACAACAGCTCAAAACCTAGATACAAAAGGCTACATAGGATAAGGCTAAATGAGCTCTTGTTTCCAGGACATGGAAACAAGAGCTTTATAATGTGTGACTGATGGTTGTTCTTAATGTACTATTTTTCATCCCTTTTGTTGTCCCTTGGTTATCTCATATTGTTACAGTATCTTTCCTTGTTATCTGGTATATTGTATATATGTTTATTTGTTTATTTGAAATAGGAAAGGGAAGGGGGGAAAACAATGAGGGGCAGTGGTGGGGGGAGGGAAATGGGGACAAAAACGTGAGAAGGGGTATCAATGTATGTGAAGTAATGCACCTTCTATCTGGCGAATATAACTGTAACCCTTCTATTAATTACAATAAAAAAGAAAAAGAAAAAAAAAAAGAATAAGCATATTTTGGGCCAGGAGCATAGCCTAGTGGTAGAGTTCTTGCCTAGCATGCACAAAACCCTGGGTTTGAGTCGTCGGTGCCACATACACAGAAGTGTATGCTGTTGCTCAAATGGTAGAGTGCTAGACTTGAGCAAAAGCTCAGAGACAGTGCCCAGACCCTGAGTTCAAGCCCCAGGCCCATAAAAAAAAAGTCATGTTTCCTAATCAACTTTTGCTAACTTTAGCAAACATTAAAGAATAGAGTGATAAAATTAACTCAACAATATCTTTTTTCCTAAATAAAGTCAAATTTTGTGACTCCTAAAAAGGAATCACAGTCTAAGCTCTATCACATATACAATTGCACACTCTGTTTTTAAGTAGTTTTCAAGGCATATGTGCCAGCCCAAATGCACATCCTAAGAAATTAAAGTATTTCTTATTTTGCCAAATAATTAAGAACTATCACCTAACTCATTTAAAATTATGATTTTAGGAGTTTCAGATTACTTAACACTATAATACTGTATGTTTATAAATTATTAATTATAATAAATTATCTATTTATAAATTATTATAGATCATCTCTTAAAGGTTGTGATTTCAGAATTTTAAAAATTACTTACAATATCATAAATTTCTCTGTCCTCCTCATCAGCCAAGGTTAAAAGTGCTACCAGTGGATAGCGAGATCTGGGCACTGGACCGAAGTCTTCAATTTTAGTATCTCTTGGTAACTGGCAATATATTTCTTCTTTGCTGTCCTTTTTAATACTTTTTGAAAATGTAAAGGCAAATTGTCACTATTGCTCAAAGACCAACAATATATCTAAAAAAAATTAGTAACTTAGCCAGATTTTGCTGTAGCCATAGAAGGTCTAATTGTCTGATGTCATTGGTTATAGCAGATAAAAGGATACAAATACTGCTCTTGGTAGAGATATTCGCTGTACAAGGCATCGTCTAGTGCATGGGGAGTGCTTATTCTGAAGTAGTGAACATGCTTCTGCAGAGCTTCATATAATTTTTGGGCACTGCACCCCCAGTAGCATGTAAGGTGGCTATCTTCAAGGCAATCTGTTGTCAGGGTTATGCCAGCTGCAGAAAATAAACCAGAGAGAGAATGGAAAACAATTACCTGATGTCCCTTCTGATACAGTTATACAGATGAGAAACGCAAGCTTCCTCTGGCTGCTGACCAGGCTCACGGCAGTTAAAGGAACTTGTCAGGGGTATGTAACTACAACTAACGGTCAAGCTTCAAACAAGAGGTAAAGGAATCTCAGTAGCTGTACAGTGCTTAAGCATTACTGGCAAATTCCTTTTTTTGTTTTTGGGTTATGGGGCTTGAACTTGGCCTGGGTGCAGTCCTGAGCTCTTCAGCTCAAGTCTACCACCCTACCCTTGAGCCAAACCCCACTTCCCATTTTTTAGAAGTTAACTGGAGACCTGGAGTCTCAGGTCCTTTTGTGCCCAGGCTGGCTTTGAACCTTGATCCTCAGATCTCAGCCTCCTGAGCAGCTAGGATCACAGGTGTGAGCCACCGCACCTGGCATGTTGGTAGCTCTAAGACTCCTCCCTGTCTATTAATGTATGTAATCCCAATGACAATAAACAGTACAGCAGAGCAGAGTGGTCTTCAAAAGTGGACAAAAATAATCCATGGAGCCCAGAACATGATCACTGGAGTAAGATAAATATTATAAAAGGAAATGGAGCTTTACTAATACTAACACACATATTGACCACATTACTAGTCTTCACATAGATAATGTCCCATGTAATACACAGAATTTTCTGCAGAGAGAGTACTTTCCAAGGCATGGAAAGTACATTACCAATATCCTTGCTCTTTTGTTTGCATTTGATGGAAGAAAAGACACTACAGTTTATAAGTCGATATATATCAACATACAAATTAGTTTGGCTTATTCCTTTTATTACATGGCACCAATGTAATTTCTCTGCACCAGCCGCAGTTAAAGCATTATCAAGCTCAAGGATGGAGATACTCAGCATCTCTGGTAATTGGCAGTGCAGCTTACCACATGCTGTACTGACAGGACCAAAGGGCACTTTTGGTCATTTCCTGGCCTAGCAATTTTGTTTCTGATTCTGTGCCACTAAACCTAGTCAAATTCTGCAGGCTACTCAACTTTTTGTTTGTTTGTCTTGATCCTGGGGCTTGAACTCAAGACTTGGGCGCTATCTCTAAGCCTCTTTGTGCACAAAGACAGCACTCTATGATTTGAGCCACAGTGCCACTTCCAGCTTTTTCTGAGTAATTGGAGATCTCATGGGCTTTTCTGCCCAGGCTGGCTTCACACTGCAATCCTCATATCTTAGCCTCCAGAAAAGGTAGGATTATAGGCATGAGCCACTAGTGTCTGGCCAAATGTTGCCTATTTTTAAAAGTACAATCAATGGGGGCCGGGAGTTTAGCCTAGTGGTAGAGTGCTTGCCTAGCATGCACAGAGACCCAGGTTTGATTCCTCAGTACCACATACCTAGAAAAAAGCCGGACGTGGTACTGAGGAAGTGGTAGAGCTCTAGCCTTGAGAAAGTCCAAGGACAGTGCTCAGGCCCTGAGCCCAAGCCCAGGACTGGCAAAAAAAAAAAAAAAAAAAAAGTATAATCAATGATATTGGGAGAAAGTTCACAAATACGAGCAACATAGCAAAAACTGATTGCATTTTTCACTTATTAGTAGTAGTACATATAAAATCTAGATTGATAATGTATTTAAACACTGCCATTTCTAATCAGGAACTTTGCACAGGTAATCAGAGCAGAATTTGATTCTTTTTTTATTCTTTTTTTTATTTTTTTTATTTTTTTGATTCTTTTTTTATTATTCCAATTATCAGATATCAATTCAACAACAAAAACCCATTAGCTATTAAATAGCTTAAGAAAAATTTTCCAGGTATATAATTTTATACACACACAGAAAAAAATGCATACTTTCTCTGTCACTTTAGAGCCATACAACACAGAAGAAAAAATGGTGCCTGAAAATAGAAAAATAAAACAATAGAAAAAGTATATTTTAAAGTGTGATTAGAGCTGGCTACTGGCAGCTCAAGCCTATAATCCTTGCTACTCAAGAGGCTGAGATCTCAGGATTCCAGTCTGGGCAGGAAAGTATATAAGAGTCTCATCTCCGATTATTCACCAAAAAGCCAGACGTAGAGATGTGACTCAGTTGGTAGAGTATTACTACCCTAAACGCAAAATGCTCAGAGACAGGCCGGAAGTTTGGCCTAGTGGTAGAGTGCTTGCCTAACATACATGTAGACTTGGATTCAATTCCTCAGTACCACATTTCATAGAAAAAAGCCAGAAGTGGTGCTGTGGCTTAAGTGTTAGAACTCTAGCCTTGAGAAAACCCAAGGACAGTGCCCAGACCCTGAGCCCAAACCCAGGGCTGGCAAAAAAAAAAAAAAAAAAAAAAAAACATACTCAGGGACAACCTCCTGGCCCTGAGTTCAAGACCCAGTACCACCAGCACAAAAAAAAAAAAAAAGAAAAAGAACTGAAGGTGAATGTAGTGGCTCATATCTCTATTGCTAGCTATTCAGGAGGCTGGGATCAAGAGGGTTATGGCTTAAAGACAGCCTGGGCAAACATTTCAAAAGACCTCCTCCTCCTCAATCAATAGCTGCACAGTAGCATATGCTGTCATCAGGGACTGATATTTCAGTTCAGCCTGAGCAAAAGAGTTTGCAAGATTCCATCTTAACGGAAGAAACTGAATGTGGTGGTAGATATTTATCAGACCAGCTATGACAGAAAGTATAATATAGTATTGTGGTTCAATTGTCCAGGCAAAATGTGAGACCTTATATCAAAACAACCGGCTCCAAAAAAAAAAAAAAAAAAAAGGGGCTACAAATGTGGGTAGTAAGTGTTAAGACCCCTTGTTAAAAAAAAAAAAAGTGTGGGGGGGGAGAAGAAAGGGGGAAGGGTAGATAAGAGTTCAAAGAAGAGGGCCGGGAGTTTGGCCTAGTGGTTAAAGTGCTTGCCTAGCATGCATGAAGACCCGGGTTTGATTCCTCGGTACCACATACATAGAAAAAAGCCGGAAGTGGTGCTGAGGCTCAACTGGTAGAGCTCTAGCCTTGAGAAAGTCCAAGGACAGTGCTCAGACCCTGAGCTCAAGCCCAGGACTGGCAAAAAAAAAAAAAAAAAGAAAAAAAAAGAGTTCAAAGAAGAATGCTTGCCAAACAGCCAAACATACATTTAATCCTCACCACTAAAAAAGTAAATAAATCAAAAAGGAATTGAGGTATATTAAAATGCCCATATGTGTTATTGGACATGATCTTCAGAATACACTGGTAAATGAAGAGAGCAAGGCAGAGAAAAGTATATCTCGCTGGCTAGCTCATAAGAGAGGTTGTATATGTATGTTTATACTAAAAAAGAACAAGAGAAGTAAACATTCAGCTTACATAATAAAGAGCCTTCCAGCAAGGAAAAGTCTAAGTCCTAAAGGATTCACAACTACATTCTACAAGACCTTTTTTTTTTTTTGCTAGTTGTGGGGCTTGAACTCAGAGCTTGGGTGCTTTCCTTAAGCTTTTTTGCTCAAAGTTAGTGCTCTACCACTTTAAGTCACAACACCACTTCCAGTTTTCCGGTGGTTAATTGGAGATAAGAGTCTTAAAGATTTTTCTGCCTGGGCAGGCTTCAAACCACATTCCTCAGAACTCAGCCTCCTGAGTAGCTACAATTTCAGGTGTGAGCCACCGGCACCTGGCTTTCCAAGACCTTTAAATCCAAATTAATACCAGTAGGCCTCATGAAATAGAAGGATCACTGCCAAACAAATTTTAGGAAGCCAGAATTACACTCATCCAAAACCAGGTAAGGACCCAACGAACAAAGGAACCATAGACCAATATTTCTAAAGAACACAGGCACAAAACTCCTTAATAAAATACTCATCAACAGACTTCAACATCTAATCAAAAAAGTTATACACAAGGGGGGCCGGGAGTTTGGCCTAGTGGTAGAGTGCTTGCCTAGCATGCACGAAGACCCGGGTTCAATTCCTTGGTACCACATACGTAGCAAAAGTGGGAGAGTGCTAGCCTTGAGAAAATCCAGGGACAGTGCTCAAGCCCTGAGTCCAAGCCCAGGTCTGGAAAACAACAACAACAACAAAAAAAAAAGTTATACACTATGATCAAGTGGATTCTAGCCCAGAGATGAAAGCCTGGTTTAATATACATTAATCAATAAATGTAGGGCCGGGAGTTTGGCCTAGTGGTTAAAGTGCTTGCCTAGCATGCATGAAGAGCCGGGTTCGATTCCTCAGTACCACATATAGAAAAAAAAAAAAAAAGCTGGAAGTAGTGCTGAGGCTCAAGTGGTAGAGCTCTAGCCTTGAGAAAAGTTCAAGGACAGTGCTCAGGCCCTGAGCTCAAGCCCAGGACTGGCAAAAAAAATAAAATAAATAAATAAATGTAATATGCCACATCAACAGAGCCAAAGACAAGAATTACATGATTATCTCAATAGATCCAGAAAAGACTTTTAACAAAATCCAGTATGTGTTCATGTTAAAGGCTCTGGAGAAACTAAGAATAGAAGGAATATACTTCAACATAATCAGGCTATATATAACAGACCAACAGCCAACATTATGCTAAATGGTGCAAAAGTGAAACCCTTTCCTCTAAAATCATAAACAAGATAAAGATATCTATTTTCTTCACTCCTAATCAATATAAGTCTAGAACTCCTAGCCAGTGAAATAAAGCAAGAGAAAGATATAAAAGGGACATAGGGAAAGAAGTCAAACTCCCTATTTGTAGATGACATGATCATATAGCCAAAGGCCTTGAAGGATTCAACTCCACACCCAAGCTCCTAGAGCTGATCAATAACTTTGGCAAAGTATCATGATACAAAATCAATCTGTAAGAATCAGTAGCCTTCCTATTTACCAACAATGTGTAAGCAGAGAGGGAAATCAGTAAAACAATTCAATCTGTAATAGCCTAAAAGAAAAAATTTAGGAATAAACCTAACCAAGAAAAGGTCTGGGAGTTTGTCCTAGTGGTAGAGTGCCTGCCTAGCATGCATAAAGACCCAGGTTCAATTCCTTGGTACCATATATATAGAAAAGCCAGAGTGGTGCTGTGGCTCAAGTGGCAGAGCACTAGCCTTGAGGCAAAAAGCCCAAGGACAGTGTTCAGGCCCTGAGTTCAAGCCCCAGGACTTGACAAAAAACAAACCTAACCAAGAAAATAAAAGACTTCAATAGTGAAAACTGTAAGAATCTGAAGAAAGAAAACTAAGACAACATCAAGAAATGAAAAAACTGGCTGGGAGTTTGGCCTAGTGGTTAAAGTGCTTGCCTAGCATGCATGAAGACCCGGGTTCGATTCCTTGGTACCACATACATAGAAAAAAGCCAGAAATGGTGCTGAGGCTCAAGGGCTAGAGCTCTAGCCTTGAGAAAGTCCAAGGACAGTGCTCAGGCCCTGAGCTCAAGCCCACGACTGGCAAAAAAAAAAAAAAAAAGAAATGAAAAAAACCTCATGTTCATGGAATAAGTAGAATATTGCGAAAAATGGCCATACTGCCAAATGTGATCTACAAATTTAACACATGTTTGGTTAAAAACTGAATTAAGAGAAAGCAAGTCAAAAAGACAAGAGAAGGGCTAAGATGCCGTTGTGCAATGGTCACCAACTTGTAATGGAAGCTGTGGGTGGATTAGTGATCTCTAAGCCAAAAGGGTTCTTCACTTGTCTCATTTGCTTTCTGAAAACTCTTGTGCTGAACTGGGTCTCTTCTGAATTCCTCAGAATTACTGGAACATCCCAACCAAACCTGAAGGGAAAAAAAAAAAGAGAGAAAGAATAACAGATAAAATAGAATTTCAACCAATTTTGAAATTTTGTTATATAAAAGTATGTTACACTTCATTAGCTATTTCTTTAAATGTCAGGGCAGAAAAACAGACTAAGGAACTCACATCAGTTTTTCAAATTAATGTAGAATTAAGGGAGTGTTCCCAGAAAACGGCAGTATGTTGTTCAATTGGTGACTCAACTTACTCTTGAAAATTCAAAGTTGAGTTGGGCGCAGAGGCTCATGCTTGTAATCCTAGCTACTCAGGAGGCTGAGATCTGAGGATCAAGGTTCAAAGCCAGTCTGGGCACAAAAGGACCTGAGACTCTTTTTTTTTTTTTTTTTTTTTTGCCAGTCCTGGGCTTGAGGTCAGGGCCTGACCACTGTCCTTGGACTTTCTCAAGGCTAGACCTCTACCACTTGAGCTTCAGCACCACTTCCGGCTTTTTTCTATATATGTGGTACCGAGGAATCGAACCCGGGTCTTCATGCATGCTAGGCAAGCACTTTAACCACTAGGCCAAACTCCCAGCCCGGGGACCTGAGACTCTTATCTCCAGTTAGCCTCTAGAAAGTAGAAATGAAGCTTGGCTCAAAGGTAGGGTGGTAACCTTGAGCTGAAGAGCTTAGGGACAGTGCCCAGACCGAGTTCAAGCCCCATGACCTCCCCCCCACACACACACAAAAAAAATTCACAAAGTTTTATTCTTAATGTTTTAACAACAATAAAGGAGCACAATGATAAATATAAAAGCAGAAACATCATACAATTACTAACATATTAAAAAAGATGCAAGCATACATATGTATATGTATGTATGTGCAATATTCAAACCATTTGGCACAATTTATGAGACGGAATTTTTTTTCTAATATTATGGAGGGTTTTGGGGGGTTTTTTGTTTTTTGGGGTTTTTTTTTTGCCAGTCCTGGGCTTGGGCTCAGGGCTTGAGCACTGTCCTTGGACTTTCTCAAGGCTAGCACTGTATCACTTGAGCCTCAGCACCACTTCCGGCTTTTTGCTATGTATGTGGTACCGAGGAATTGAACCCGGGTTTTCATGCATGTTAGGCAAACACCCTACCACTAGGCCAAACTCCCGGCCCCAAATATTATGTTTTTTATGTACTAGTACTGGGGTTTGAACCGGTCCTGGGTGCTGTCTGAGCTATATTTTATTTATTTTTTTAAAAAATTTTTCATATATTTTTTATTGTAATTTAATAGAAGAGTTACATTATATTCACCAGATAGAATGTGCATTGTTCCTACTCTCGAGCAACGAGTATGGGGAGGGACACCCATGGCCAGCCTGAAGTCCCCCGGAGCTGAGCGAGATGGCAAATATCGATGAGCCAGCCCTCACCCAATTGCCAGAGAAGAAACCACACTGAGCACATACATAGAAAAAAGCCAGAAGTCATGCTGAGGCTCAAGTGGTAGAGCTCTAACCTTGAGAAAGTTTAAGGACAGTGCTCAGGCCTGGAGCTTAAAGCCCAGGATTGGCCAATAAACAAACAAACAAACAAACAAACAAATAAATAGACTCAGAGAAGAAAATATATAAATTTTAAAAAGAAAAACAACCTAAAAAGAATCCACATCAGTAATAGATAAAAGTCAAAGAAAGAACCTGTAGATATGAGTAAACAATCCAGTGTACTTAAAGGAATTAGTACTCAGAACTGATAAGAAATAACTCATAGCTATAACATGAATACATTTCAAATATATCATGCTGTGCCAAAGAATCCCTAGAGAAGAGTCCACAGTGCATGGTTCCCTCACATGAAATTCTAAAGGAGGCACACTGGTCTATGGTGGAAACGCCAGAGAACAGTGGAGCTCGGGAGTCGGGGACGACTGGGAAGAGAGCAAGGCAACCTCTTATGTGTGATGATAGATGGACAGGGAGTGCTTCCGGTCTAGAAATTTTATTTCCAAATAACTTCAGGTGCTGATACCAATACACTGGAACTTTTAGGTAGAGTACAACTTCTTTTTATTGTTGGTGGTGGTCCTGGGGCTTGAGCTCTGGGCCTGGGCGCTGCCCCTTGGCTCTTCAGCTTAAGGCTAGCACTCTACCACTTGAGACACAGTGCCACTTCTAGTTTTCTGGCAGTTAGCTGGATAAGTCTAATGGACTTTTGTGACCGGGACTGGCTTTGAACCTAGGCCTTCAGATCTCAACGTCCTGAGTGGTGAGGATGACAGGCGCGAGTGTAACTTCTTTTGAAAATTAGACTGACGTTGAACAGAAGCTGGGTAAACAAGCAGGTAAGTATGTAATATGGAAACCACAGGAAAACACTGATGGTGGAATCTACGCATCTGCAAATGTGTGTTCCCTGCTCCATCCTTTCTAGTGTTCTGAATGTTGAAAAATGTTATAATAAATGCTAGGAAAAAATGACATCTGTCTACTCAGGAGGCTGAGATCTGAGGATCAAGGTTCAAAGCCAGCCCAGGCACGAAAGGACCTGAGACTCATCTCCAATTAACCTCTAGAAAACAGGAAGTGGGGCTTGGCTCACGGGTAGGGCAGCAACCTTGACCTGAAGAGCTCAGGGACAACGCCCAGGCCCAGGGGTAGGGTGGTAGCCGTGAGCTGAAGAGCTCAGGGACAGCGCCCAGGCTGAGTTCAAGCCCCATGACCCACAAAGGGAGAGGGAAAGGGAGAGGGAGAAAGGGGGAGAGGGAGAGAGGGAGGGAGGGAGGAAGGGAGGGAGAGAGGGAGGGAGGGAGAAAGGGAGGGAGAGAGGGAGGGAGGGAGGGAGGGAGGGAGAGAGGGAGGGAGGGAGGGAGAGAGAGAGAGAGAGAGAGAGAGAGAGAGAGAGAGAGAGAGAGCGCGCGCGAGCGCACTCAGTTTAAAGACAAGTATCTTTATGGATCTGAACGTGGAATTATCATGATAAGGAAGGTTTGTCCCCACAGGTTGGTGGGTTTTAAGTCTAGCAGGCAGTGGTAGCTAGGCATTCACACCCTAAGGAGGCCATTAGAAACTGACCTCTCAAGATAACCATCATAGCCACCACACCTGAAACTGAGTTAACCTAATACCAATCTGGGACAAAACTATCATAACACTTGGTCCTGAAACTGGAAATTCTAAGCATCTGGGCTTTGATAATTATAGATGGCTAAACAATGAGGGTAAGAATAAAGACAGAAAAAGAACAAAACAAAAATACTTTCCACTAAAATAAAGGTTGTAAATCAAAATTTCAAATACATCAATAAATCTAATGCTGACAAACATACAGTAATATTAACAAATGGGATAGAAATTCATTCAAGATAATCAACTTGATTTTACTGCAGTTAGATATGACTGTTCCAGTTCTGCTAACAAAGCTGAAATCAAGCCTCTAAGTCAAGAGATCAAACTGTTTCCAGGTAACTGTGACCCAAAACAAAGCTCAAGAATATTTATAGAAGACAAAAATATCCAAGACCCTTTAGGGTAAAATCCACAGTGTTTTGCAATGTTTACAATGTTTCTGTAAAAAATTAACTGGCGGGCTGGGAGTTTGGCCTAGTGGTAAAAGTGCTTGCCTAGCATGCACAAAGACCCTGGCTTGATTCCTCGGTACCACATACATAGAAAAAAAGCCAGAAGTGGTGAAGCTCAAGTAGTGAAGCTCTAGCCTTAGAAAGTCCAAGGACAGGGCTCAGGCCCTGAGCTCAAGCCAGGACTGGCAAAAAAGAAAAAAAAAATTAACGGGCATGTAAAGATGCAGAAAAGTATTACAAAGGAGAAATAGAAAATGTATATAGAAATGTATAGGAAATACATATGCGTATTTCTTTTCTCTTTTTTCCCCTATGGCTTATCTCATGTTGTTATTGAATCTGACTTTGGTACCTGGAATATTGTATATATGTTTATTTGTTTATTTGAAATAAGGGAAGGGGAAAAAAAGCTGATTGGGAGGGAGTTGAGGAGAAGGATAGTGAGAGAAAAACATAGAAAGGGGTATCAATGTTTAAGAAGCAATGTACACACTACCTGACAAATATAACTGTAACCCCTCTAAAAAAGAAAAGTAAAAAAGACAATGACAGAAAAAGAAATAGGAATGTCTATCAGAAATGACAAAGACAGTAGAATTGGTAGACAAAGATATCTAAATAGTTATTAAAAACTCTATATGTTCAAGAGATAAAGATTAGCAATATGGAAGATATTTTAAAGGCCCAAATCAATTGCTAGAGACAAAAAATAAAATGTCTGAGATGAAAAATACACTGGATGGGACTAACAGCAGAGTGGACATTGCAGATTCCCCTCCTCTTCTCCCCCCCACACCCCAGTCCTGGGGCTTTTCTCTCAGGGCCTGAGCACTGTTCTTGCGTTTTCTCAAGGCTAGAGCTCTACCACTTGAGCCACAGAATCAGTTTTGGCTTTTTCTGTGTAAGTGGTACTGAGGAATCGAACCTGAGTCTTCATGCATGCTAGGCAAGCACTCTACCTCTAGGCTAAGCTCCCAGCCCATATTTCTAAAAATTTTTGGCAGTACTTCTAAGAATTGGTTTTGGTAGTACTGGTGTTTGAACTCGGGTACATTTGTTAGTTATAAGGCAAATTTCAAGCCCTGACACACACCTACAGAAAATAAGAATAAATCAGGTACCTGATGGCTCATGCCTATAATCCTAGCTAATTAGAAAGCTGGGCAGGAAAGTCTGTGAGAATCTTCTCCAGCTAAAAGCAGGAAGTAGAGAAGCAGCGCTTGTAGCTCAAGTGTTTTAAAACACTAGCCTTGAGCACAAAGAGGCTCAGAGACAGTGGCCAGGCCCTGAGTTCAAGCCCCACAACTGACAAAAAAATAATTAAACATTTGGCCGGGAGTTTGGCCTAGTGGTTAAAGTGCTTGTCTAGCATGCATGAAGACCTGGGTTCAATCCCTCGGTACCACATACATAGAAAAAAGCCGGAAGTGGTGCTGAGGCTCAAGTGGTAGAGCTCTAGCCTTGAGAAAGTCCAAGGACAGTGCTCAGGCCCTGAGCTCAAGCCCAGACTGACAAAAAAAAAAAAAAAAAAAAAAGCAGGAAGTAGAGCTGTGGTAAGAGCCTTTAGCAAAAATAGCTCAGTGACAGCACTCAGACCCTGAGTTCAAACCCAGGATATTCTCTCTCTCCTCTTTCTCTCCTTCTCTCCTTCTCTCTCTCTCCCCCTCTCTCTCTCTCTCTCTCTCTCTCTCTCTCTCTCTCTCTCTCTCTCTCTCTCTCTCCCTCCCTCCCTCCCTCTCTTTCTCTCTCTCCCCTCCCTCCCTCCCTCCCTCTCCTCTCTCCCTATCACACACACAGCAGAAGCAAAGCATTTCTTTACAATCCATGTCCTGCCATGCTGGAAATTCTATTTCCAGTACAATTACCACTGAGTTCTGTTTTTAGCAAGACTGACTCTGTGATTACACAAAATAAAGTGCTTTACAACTACAGAAACTGCCAGGCACTAGTGGCTTATGTCTATAATCCTAGCTACTTGGCGGGTCACAATTCTAAACCAGACCAGACAGGAAAGCCCTTGAGACTCATATCTTCAACTAATCACTGAAAGCCAAAAGTGAAGCTATAACTTAATCGGTAGAGTACAATCCCTTGAGCAAAAAAGCTCAGAGACAGTGTCCAGGCTCTGAGTTCAAGCTCCATCAGCACTAATAATAATAATGATAACTACAGAAAATTGATCCCATGACATCTGATTGGAGAGTTTAGAGTTGCATTCATTGTTTTATTGTCTTCTTTCTCTGAATGCTCTAGTGAACTTAAAAGTGTCCTTCTTGCCTCTCCCTTGGTATCTGTAATCACCATTATTGCCTAACAGTCAAGTGCTTTAACTACTTGGTCCCCTATGGGAACTGTATCAGCAATCATTATATCAAAGTCAACCAAATACAATAATTTAACTAATTATAATGCGCTAAATGACATAAATCACTAGCATCTTATTCTTCGTTAGCAAGGAGTTGAAAAAATAACCAATCCAACCCCCAAGACCTTTTTTTTTTTTTGGCGGGGGGCAGTCCTGGGGCTTGAACTCAGGGCCTGGGCACTGTCCTTGGGCATTCTCATGGATAGTGCTCTACCACTTGAGCCACAGCACCACTTCCAGCTTTTTCTGTGTACATGATACTAAGGAATTGAACCTGGGTCTTCGTGCATGCTAGGCAAGCACTCCACCACTAGGCCAAACTCCTGGCCCCTAAATTTCTTCATTCTGTGTTTTTTTTGTAACAAGGTACTGGCTGGAGTCCTCACCTTCATTTGTACTCCAGAGTTTATATTCTAATAACATAGAACCACAACAGAGAAAACTGAAAGAGGAATAATACTGGTAAAAGATGAAAAAATGACAACAGCAAAAAGTATAGTAGGTTAACTAGTTTAAACTCTTGGCTTGGAGGTTATAAAGATGTTAGATTATTAGAATGATTTTTTGTAGAATCCCAATAATGTCGTTGTGTCATTATGGTCAATAAATGTGACCTCAGTTAAGTGCTGGTGCTTCATACCAGCATTCTGAGATCTAAGGATCATTCAGAACCAGACAGATAAAATCAAAAGACTCTTATCTCCAATTAATCAGTAAAAATTTAGAAAGGGCTCCAGTGGTAGGGTGCCAGCCATCAGTGCAAGGCCAAGCAAGAGCTCAAGACCTTGAGCTGAAGTGCTGCTACAGTCACACATATATAAATCTGAGGCCCTAGATTTGCAAATAACATAGTTTATCTACATGGGCAAAGCTAACCTGGGTGAAAGAATGCTTGGGTTGGGCTCACAATGACTGGCTGTATCCAAACCAAGAGGGAAATGACTGACATTTCACTGTAGCCTCAGTGGTGCTTAGCCCAGACTTCCAGAAGTTGTACAATTTCCTGGACCTCCACCTCTGCAAGTTACACTCACAGGAGGTGATTTAAGCATGTGATGTATTTCTCATGCAGGTATTTATTTTCCTTATGGAAGAAAATTACATTTAAGAGAATGATATCAGCATTATAAGGCTGATTTGTCACTTGGCCAACACCTTCCTAATTCCACTTACAACTGTTGTTGAACTGAATAATAATAATTAAAATGTGACAGGTCAAGAAGAATAAATTATGAGCATAATACTGAACAAGTATAATCTCAGCACTGAGGGTGCTGACACAGGAGGATCACGGATCCAAGGCCAGACTGGGCTGCAAGCCAAAACCTCATCTCCAAAAAAAGGGGGGAGGAGGGGGGGGAGGAGGAGGGGGGGAGGAGGAGGAGGAGGAGGAAGAGGAGGAGGAGGAGGAGGAGGACGAGGTGGAGGAGGAGGAGGTGGAGGTGGAGGAGGAGGAGGTGGAAGAGAAGGAGGAGGTGATGGAGGAGGTGGAGGAGGAAGAGGAGGAGGTGGTGGAGGAGGAGGAGGAGGTGGTGAAGGAGGTGGTGGAGGAGGTGGAGGAGGAGGAGGTGGTGGAGGAGAAGGAGGAGGAGGAGCAGCAGCAGCAGCAGCAGCAGCAGCAGCAGCAGCGCCTGGGCTTCCTCCTTGCCCATCCACAGAATGTATGTTTGCCACTGGTGGGGTGAGAACCAGTGTTGAAACGTGAACATCCGGTAGTGCCTAGAGGTGACCCTGCCGCCTGGGTCAAGGGCTCCGCGCCCGTGATCGCGGGACGCGGGTGGCTTCCTGCAGGCGGCTCAGGCCCCACACGTCCTTCCCGGTGCTCCCCGTCTCGCGGCGGGCTCGGGACGCCTCTCTTCCCACACAGCAGGTGAACACTGAACGCCCGTCGTCAAAGCTCGGCTCCGGTGTCCTCCGGCGGCGTCTCCTCGCGCTCCTCCAGCGACTCCACCCCGCCGCGCCCGCGAGGCTCCCGGACGGCCCGGGAGAGGCGGAGGAGCGCGGCTGGAAGGACTGCGCGGAGCCGCGGGCCCCGGCGGTGTCCGTCCCGGCGCCGCGCCGGCGCTGCCTGCCCGGGAGCCCTCGGCGCTGGACTCCCGCGGGGCGCCCCGACCGCGGCCCGGCCCACCGCGCTCCGGCCCCGGGACCCCGGCCCCGGGAACCCCGGCCCACCGCGCTCCGGCCCCGGGACCCCGGCCCCGGGACCCCCGACCCCGGGACCCCCGACCCCGGGACCCCGCCCCCGGGCCCCCCGCCCCCGGGACCCCGGCCCCGGGACCCCCGCCCCGGGCCCCCCGCCTCCGGGACCCCCGCCCCGGGACCCCGGCCCCGGGAACCCCGGCCCACCGCGCTCCGGCCCCGGGACCCCCGCCCCGGGCCCCCCGCCCCCGGCGGCCTCCGCGACACTTACCATCCTAGCACCAGGCCGGTGGTCACGACGAAGCAGGTGAACACCACCGCGATATAGAAAAGCGGCGAGTACTCATACAGCGTGACCAGAAACACCGCAGCCATCAATCAGACTCCCCCGGGCCGAGCCCCGGCGTCCAGCCCGCTCCGCCCAGCCCAGTCCAACCGCGCCCGGGCGGCCCGGCCCGCCCGGCCCCGGTAAAACCCGCTACGGCGCCCGGGAGCAGACAAACTTCACAGGTCTTCCCTGGCCGAGGCCAGGGCGCACTGGAAAGCCGGGACAGGCTCACGGGCTGTGGGAGCGGGCGAGCCAATCACGACGTCGCCGGCAGGGCTGGCCACGCCCCGGACCCGAGCCATTGGCTGCCTCAGGGGGGCGGGCCAATCCTCGAACCACCCCCGGGCATTCCGGATTGGTGGTTGACTAGACTCCCCTCCGCCAGCCTGGTCCAAAGGTCACGGATGCTCGGCAGGCAAATGCTTAAATAGAAATTGGGGAGTTACTCCTGATCGTTTAGGCAAATGGCTCCCCAGAGATCCACGCGCAGCAGTTCAAATTCCTGCAACCTAGTATTATTGCACCCCACGCAAATTTTGGAAAGGGAAGGAGAACGGGCGTCCAGGGCTCTAACGGAGAATTCCACACATGAGAACCAGCTAAAAGATTTGGGTTTAAATTAATAATGTCTTTAAAAATGAGCCATAGAGGAGCTGGGGGAGTGGCTCAAGTGGTGGAGCACCAGTTACGCGCAAGCAAGCCAAGCACCAGCGGAGGGGAAAAATTAAAACAGGAGCAGAGGCTTTTAAGGACAGGAAGTTATGGCGTCTGTGACACAAAGCAGCCTCCCAGAAGCGTCACATACGTCTTTTCCTTGGTCCTAAACCCTGGCCTTCTTACCGAGTAACGGAGTCTGACTCGATCAGGAACAAGCCCCATGACAAACCAGAATTTTCTTCCTGAGGGAGAAGGCAGAACTGACATGAAGTTGGATGACACGGCTCCATATTCCACACTCTCAAGTCCCACAATAAAATTTATGCTTAGGAAAATAAGTTTTTCCTATGGTCTCTTGTATTTTCTGACAATCACATATTCTCTGGAGGAGTGTTGAGGAACTTGCTTCTATTGTAATTGTTATATCTCTGATTTGTGAAACGGTTTATTCAGCCAGCTCTCAATTGTTGGGAACTTTTTTTTTTTTTGATTATGGACTTCAGCCCTGGGCCTGGGCCCTCTGTCCCTGAGCTCTTCAGCTCAAGGCTATTGCCCTACCTCTTGAGCCAGTGCCACTTCTGGTTTTCTGATGGTTAATTGAAGAGCCTCACTGACTTTAGTGCCCAGGCTGGCTTTGAACCATGATCCTCTGATCTCAGCCTCTTACGTAGGTAAGACTACTGGCATGAGCCACTGCACCCAGCTCCAGGGAATTTTTATTTTTATTTTATTTTATTTTTGCTATAAAGAACATTGCAATGAATACCCTTAAAGCTAAATTATTTAGGATAAATCACTCAAAGGGAGACTTGGGCTTTTGTTAGTTTATTTGGTATAGCTATGGGGGCTTAAAGTCAAGACCAGGACGTTGTCCCTTAGCTTTTCCTGCTCAAGGCTACTCCATTTCTGATTTTTCTGCTGGTTCATAGGAGATAAGAGTCCCATGGACTTTCTTGCCTGGGCTGGCTAGAATCTCAGTCCATATGATCCAGACAGGGTACTGGGCGTTGGTAGAGTTTTCTTAGGATCATAACATACCAAATTGGGCTTCCTCAGTTGCTCAATGCCAGCTCATGACCCAGGTAGTAGGGGGTCAAATTCAGGGACTGTCTTTCATTTTCACTATTACCAATGTCTAGATTTTGAAATATTAACAGAACTTCAAAATGATGTGTTTGTTAGAATTCAAAATCTTATTTTAGAAACCAAAGCACTATGCCCCATTGTTCTTTTAATTAATTAATTTAGCTTTTTTTGTTTCCTCTGAAGCTGACAGAGTGTCTGCCTGAGCAAGGCCAGGGTTTCACAAGAGAAATACAAAAATATCAACTTTTTTTCTTTTTTTTGTGGGTCATGGGGCTTGAACTCTGGGCCTGGACACTATCCCCAAGCTCTTCAGCTCAAGGTTACAGCCCTACCTTTCAGCCATAAGAGTCTCAGGTTCTTTTGTGCCCCATCTGGCATTGAATCTTGATCCTCAGATCTCAGCCTCCTAAGTAGCTAGGGTAACAGGTATGAGTCACTGCACTCAGCTTCAACATGATTTTTAAAAGTTAGGTTTTCATTATTTATTTCTTCTTAACGCTGCTAACTCTTTCTTCACATGACCTTTCTATAGCCCACATTATTTCTGAGCAGAGGAAGATGGATCTCAAGTTTGGAAATAGTAATTCGTATGAATTTAGTAAGTGTTAAAACTTTGAATTCCAAACTTTGAGGCAATCAATGCACAGTATCACTGAATACAATGTGGATATGGTGCTGTAGAGGAGAAAAATTGTGAAAAAAAATCTTGCTTTGACAGACCCTAGCAGTTTGACCAACTGAATTCCCAAGTGTCTGGAGTAAAAGTCTCTCATGGTTTTAGATATTAGGTTTCTGTTGTCTATAAATAGGAAACAGAATAACACTGACCATTAATTAGTGTGGCATTTTGTGGTACAAAGCCTAAAACATTCATCTAGAACAGTACTACAAGTGACTTCACTTTCACCATGTAACTATGTCTGGAGACACTTTTTCCTTATTGAAACTGGAGAAGTACTCCTGGCTTCCTGTGGGTAGAGACTGTCAATGCTGTTAAATAATGCACTGTATACCTACCCACCACAAAGAATTACCCCACCACAGATGTCAATAATTGTTGTAGTTGAGAAACAGGTCAAATAAAATTCTATTAGCCCTGGGCACTTCTCACCAAAACCGTTTCCACCTTGATCCAAGACTTAAGATACTGTTTATTTATTTGCATCTGTCCCTGACTTCCACAGTCCTTTCTTTTTTTTTTTTTTGCCAGTCCTGGGCATGAGCTCAGGGCCTGAGCACTGTCCTTGGACTTTCTCAAGGCCAGAGCTCTACCACTTGAGCCTCAGCATCACTTCTGGCTTCTATCTATGTATGTGGTACCGAGGAATTAAACCTGGGTCTTCGTGCATGCTAGGCAAGCACTTTAAAACTCCCGGCCCCAGTCCTTTTTTTTGCTTTGTTTTGCGCCTTTTCAAACTTTTGTTTTTAATTCACAGAGAACAGGGTCCATCATGTTGGGTGAGGTGTTCTGTGAGTTCTAACAGTTGGACTGAAGTCATCTTGTCATGTGGAATAATGTATCGTTGCTGTGACGTGAAAAGTACATTGTTGTGATGGGGTTGTGGAAATCGAGGGATTCCGGCTCAGCGCCTTCCCTCCTCCGGGCTGCCCTGCCCCCTCGTCCAGACTGGCACCCCTAGTGCACCCTGACAAAGGCTGTATCTAGACACCCTGGCGCCCACAGCCGCACGCATCCGGATCACCGGGGACGAGGTGGAGACCGCCGGCACGCGTGCGGCCTTCCGATTTTACAGGCCCGGGCTGCTCTCGGAGGTCCCGACCTTGGCGCCGTCCTGGCCCGTGCGCTCCTTCTCCGCTCGGTGACCGGCGCGGCGCGGCGGGGTCGGGGCTTGGGCCGGGCCTCTGAGCTCCTCGGCTCGAGGGGGCCACCCTGCCCCAAGGCCTGGGCGTGGTCCCGAGCTCCTAAGCTGCGGGCCACCACCCTACCCTGGAGCTAAGCTCCGCTGCCCGGTTAACGGGAAACCAGAGTGCCCGGGCTGGCTGCGAACCCGGGTCCTCGGAGCCCAGCCTCCCGAGCAGCCAGGCTCGCAGGGTGAGTCGCCTGAGCCCGCCGCTCGTCCCCTCCCCGCTGCGTCCTTAGAGTCCGCGGGCTCCTTTTAATCCGGGGAGGCGCGCACCCGCCCTCTTCCTGAGCATGCGCAGCACCGTAAGAGCCGCACCCTCCCTCCTCATTCAATCACCCACAGAGAAGGCAACAGTTCCGCCCTTGTCCTGATTCGTGCCATCCGACCCACCAAACAGCACGAGGGTCACACATAAAAGAGCCGGCCTCGAAAAGCCAGACCGCCGGCTGCCGCACGGGAAGCGGCGGCGCCTCCCCGCCGCCGCCCGCGCCCTGCGCCCGCCGCGGAGCCCGGCCCCCGGCGCTGCTTCGAGGCGGGAGCTACCCCGCCTCTTCGACTTCTCATTGGCGCAGAATCCCGAAGGCTGGCGCTATCTCCGGCTTCCGCTCGTTGAGCGGCGGAGTCACTGGTCCAGCCGGCTGTCAGTCTCTCTGCGTCTTGCGTCGCGGCGCCGGCGGCGCGGCCTGTGGAACGGCGTCGGAGGCTGCTGCAGGGAGAAGATGGCGGTCGCCGTGAGAACTTTGCAGGAGCAGCTGGAAAAGGCCAAAGAGAGCCTAAAGAACGTGGACGAAAACATCCGCAAGCTCACGGGGCGAGATCCGAACGACGTGAGGTAGGGTAGGCCGGGACTGCGAGCCGGGAGAGGGAGCCCCGGGCAGGCGGGAGCGGGGAGGACGGGGACGGTAGGCCAGAGCCCCGGCGAGGGCGCCTCGGGCCTGGCGGGCTGGGCGGCCACGGAGGCCCGCCGCCGGCCTTGCTGGGCTTCGCGGGAGGCCGACCCAGCTTCCGGGCCCCGGCCGGGGCCGAGGCTGCTGCGTGGCCCGCGGGGAAGCGGAGCGGGCTCCTCGGCCCCGCCCCGGCGGCAGGCCGGGCCCCGCGCGGACCCGGGAGCGCTCCGGGCAGTGGCGCCGTCGTGGTAAACGGTGGCTTTCCCGGCGCCGTCGGTCAAACCGCCGTGTAGGAGGCCGCTCCGGGTAACACCGCCCCGCTCCGAGCGCGTAGACCCCGAAGGGGCCCACGGGTGTCGACACGATGTGACTCTCTTCTAGACCCATCCAAGCCCGGTTGCTGGCCCTTTCTGGTCCTGGAGGAGGCAGAGGACGTGGCAGTGTGTTGCTGAGGTGAGAGCCCCTACCTACCTGATGGGTACTAAATCCGTGCTCCTGTTAGAGTAGCACGGGGTCTGCTAATTTCAGAAATAAAGTGGAGAGCTAGAGGAAGAATATTGACTGCACCACTGTGTAGCAACCTTGGTTGTCTTTTTTTAAATGCTGCACATTGGGATGTCCAAACAGAAGCGTGATCTTTACCAGACTTGTATAACTGTAACCCCTCTGTACATCACCTTTCTTTTATTGTTTTGTTGCCAGTCCAGGGCCTGAGCACTGTCCTTGGGCTCTCTCGAGGCTAGAGCTCTACCACTTGAGCCACAGCACCATTTCTGGCTTTTTTCTGTGTATATGGTACCAAGGAATTGAACCCAGGGGCTTTATGCATGCTAGGCAAGCACTCCACCGTTAGGCCACCCTCTCAGCCCATTATAACACTTTAAAAAATACTACACATGCTTTCTGGGGGATGAGGATATAATTCAGCAGTAGTACTTGCCTAGCATGCACAAGGCCTGGGATTGAATCTTTAAGCACCAGACAAAAGCTCCCCCCCCCCCAAAAAAAAAATCTCCAATTGTCCATTTAAGGTTACTCCAGTTGTAAGATATTTTTAAGCAATTTATTACAAAATGGAAATGTTATTGTAGCTTATATTTACAGTGTATTATCTTTTTAATTGCAGGCGTGGATTCTCAGATAGTGGAGGAGGACCCCCAGCCAAACAGAGAGACCTTGAAGGGGCAGTCAGTAGGTATGTTTAAAGAAGAATACTAAGTCAAGGCCCAGTGGCTCATGTTTGCAATCCTGGCTACATAGGAGACTGAGAGCTGGGCATTATGGTTCATATCCATCTCAGGCAAGAAAGTCCATGAAATTCTTACCTCTAAGTAACCACCAAAAAGTGGAACTTTGGCTCATGGTATCCTTGAATGAAAAAAAAAAACTGCATGACAGCACTGGAGTTCAAGCCCAAGTACCAACACACATATAAGGAAAGTCATCTTGCTGGATATGGGTGGCTTGTGCCTATAATCCTAGCTACTCAGGAGACTGAGATCTGGGGATCAGAGTTCAAAGCCAGCTGGGGCGGTAGTCCTTGAGACTCTTATTTGCAACTAACCACCAGTAAACTGGAAGTGGTGCTGTGGCTCAAAGTGGTAGAGCTCTTATTACAATAGCTGAGAAATAGTGCCCAGGCCCTGCCAAAAAGAAAAATAAGGAGAGAGACTAGTACAAAAATAAAACGTTTAACACATTTTGTTGAATTGGGGTCTAATGAAATTTAGTAGTATGCGATTAATCCTGACGTCTCTTGACGTAAGGTTAAGACAGCCATATCCCGCAAAACATAGTGCTTTAGTCTAGGCAGGCATGGTGGTTCACACTTCTAATCCTAGCTGAGGAGGCTGAGATCTGAGGTACAAGGTTCAAAGCCAGCCCAGGCACAAAAGGACCCGAGACTCTTGCCTCCAGTTAACCTCTAGAAAAACAGGAAGTTGGGCTTAGCTCAAGGCTAGGGCAGGAGCCTTGAGCTGAAGAGCTCAGGGACAGTGCCCAGGCCCAGAGTGTAAGCCCCATGACCCACAAAAACAATAAAACCAACTTAGTGCTTTATTCATTGAAAGTAAAGGTCACAAAAAGATTAAGATGGGAAAAAATAACATTTTTTTGGAACCATTTACCCTATTTTGTACTTAGAAAACAAATATTTAGATGCTCAGAAGAACCAAATTTGTGTTGAGCATTTGTTGCTGTATTTTATCCTTTCATTGCCAGTGAAAAAGAAAAATGGGGAGGAGGTTAAAAAAATGAGGCTTCTGGAGATGAGTACAGGGGTACATTGGCCTTTGCCCTTGATGTGCACTTAGCTCACATTTTCTGTGGTATAAATTATTTTTCTTTTGACAGGCTGGGCGGGGAGCGTCGGACAAGAAGGGAATCACGCCAAGAGAGTGACCCAGAGGATGATGATGTCAAGAAGGTAAGAATGAGGTACCTACTACATTTCAAGCATGCTATCCATAAGCTGCTTCCGTTGTTGAGATTCACTTTTTGTCTTGTAGCCGGCACTGCAGTCTTCAGTTGTGGCTACCTCCAAAGAACGCACGCGCAGAGACCTCATCCAGGATCAAAACATGGACGAAAAGGGAAAGCAGAGGTATATGAGGAACCCATCCAACGGGAGAACAAAACGAAAATTACCCAGTAATACAGTGTCTAAACAGTTTCAGGATTGCTCAGATACCTGAAGTATATCTTAGGAAATGGCAGTTTTAGTTAAGTGGATCCTATTGAAACTAATTTTTCTTTTGTTGTGTCTTTTTTTTAGGAATCGACGAATATTTGGCTTGTTGATGGGTACTCTTCAGAAATTTAAACAAGAATCTACTGTTGCTACTGAAAGGGTACTAAGGCATTTTTTTGTTTTGTTTGCTTTAAATTATCAAGAGTAGGGTCTCACTATGTAGTCCAGCTTGGCCTTGAACTCTGACCCTTTTCTCCATGACATTTGATTATAAGTAGGCAGCACCATACCATGTTATTAAAAGATAGTGAGACCCCATCTCAAAAACCAAAAGGTAGTTTTGTTTTGGCCTGAGCACTGTTCTTGGGCTTTTCTCAAGGCTAGCATTCTACCACTTGAGCTACAGCACCAGGTTTTTCTGTGTATGTGGTACCAAGAAAGGAACCCAGGTCTTTGTGCATGCTAGGCAAGCACTCTACCACTACGCCAAACTCCCAGCTCCAAGATAATTCTTTATTTGGGGGGGCAGGGTTCATGGGACTTGAACTCGGCCTGGTCCCTATCCCTGAGCTCTTCGGCTCAAGGCCACTGCCCCACACTTGAGCCAAGCCCCAGTTTCTAGAGGTTAATTGGAAATAAGAGTCTCAGGTCCTTTTGTGCCTGATCTGGCTTTGAACCTTGATCCTCAGATCTTAGTCTCCTAAGTAGCTAGGATTACAGGCATGAGCCATCAAAAGGTAGAAATTGTTATTTTTCCGGCTGGCCCTTTTTATGCATGTGGTTTTGTGTGTGGGGGGGGGGGGGTTGTTGTTGTTGTTTTGGTCTTTTTTTTTTTTTTTTTTTTTTTGGCCAGTACTAAGTCTTAAACTCAGGGCCTGAGGACTGTCCTTTGGCTTTCTCAAGGCTAGAGCTCTATCACTTAAGCCACAACACCACTTCCAGCTTTTTCTGTGTATGTGGTACCAAGGAATCCAATTTGGGTCTTAGTGCATGCTTGGCTAGCACTTTATCACTAGGCCAAACCTGGTCCCTGGGCCCTTTTGTTTTTTAATTCAGTGATCTCTGTCTGTAGAATGTAGATTCTGGTGTAAGGTCTTTAACATCATTATCTGGCCTTAGACAAATCCAATTTTTAGGTCTTATGTCTGCAGAGTTAAACTCCTAATATTTCTGGAGAACTAGGAAAAAGGGAAAGAACAGCTCAGTAATGGAAAAGTAACTGCTTATTTCAGCTTAAAATTTTTTTTTAGGGCCACGAGTTTGTCCTAGTGGTAGAGTTGCTTGCCTTTTAGGGCCAGAAGCATGCACAGGACTGCCAAAAAAACTTTTTTTTATATTGTTATTACAAAAGTGATCTGCAGAGGCTTATAATTCTGTAAGTTGGGTTAAGAGTACATTCCTTGGGACAGGAGTTTCGCCTAGTGGTAGAATGTTTGCCTAGCATGCACAATGACCTGTGTTCCATTTCTTGGTACCACATACATAGAAAAGCCAGAAGTGGTGCTATGGCTCAAGTGGTGGAGCCCTAGCCTTGAGAAAGCCCCAGGACTGGCAAAGGAAAAGAAAAAAAGTACATTTCTTGCAATAATGTCACCTCTTCCCTCCCTCCTGTCCCCACACACGAGTTACATAGTTCATTTTCAACATTATCCAGTGAGTTCTACTGCACTTGTTCACCCTTATTTCACCTTTTATATGTTAACTTTGAGACTAAATAATATCCTAAAACCAGTCAGGAGGGTACATGTCTGTAATCTCATCACTCAGGGAAATTGAGGCTACCGGATTGGGAGTTGAGTGCTATAGTGAGAGATCCTGCCTCAAATAACTATAAACAAAAAGCTTAAAAGCCTCGTGCTTGTAATCCTATCTGTTCCGATGCTGAGACCTAAGGATTTCTGGTTTGAAGCTAGTTCCGGTAGAAGAGACCATCTCATCTCTAGTTAACTACCCAAAAAAGCTGGAAAGTGGGGCTGTGGTAAAACACTGGTCTTGAGCAGAATTCACAGACAGTGCCAAGGCCCTGGGTTCAAGCCCCCAGCACTGGTGCCCCAACAACCCAAACAGTGTTTCTTTTTTTTTTGAGGGGGGGGAATATAGTAAAATCAACTAGTAACCAATCTCAAATGCTAAGTTGAAATTGTTAGATATTCTGAGTTGAAAATATTAAACATAGTAAAATTATGTTTTCATTTAATCTGGATATGTTTCAAATTATAACTGAAACTAGATATAGTACAGACATTGAAGCTGATCATTTATTTTTAGCAAAAGAGACGTCAGGAAATTGAACAAAAACTTGAAGTTCAGGCAGAAGAAGAGAGAAAGCAAGTTGAAAATGAGAGGAGAGAACTATTTGAAGAGAGACGTGCAAAACAGACAGAACTGCGGCTTTTGGAACAGAAGGTTGAGCTTGCGCAGCTGGTAGGTATTGTTTAGTAATGCTAAGATCGGTAATTGGTGGTGTTATAAAAGCACTGAGCTTTTACCTTTTTTTTAGCAAGAAGAATGGAATGAACATAATGCCAAGATAATTAAGTATATAAGAACTAAGACAAAGCCCCATTTGTTCTATATTCCTGGAAGAATGTGTCCAGCTACCCAAAAACTAATAGAAGAATCACAGAGAAAAATGAATGGTAAGTACATGGAGTCCATTGAAATTTTCTTAATGGGTAAGATAATACATTTACAGGTACTTTTTTTTTTCTTTTTTAAGATATTTTTGAGGTAGCAGGTTGAGGTATAGAAATGGTTTCATGATGCAGTAAATTGAATCTCACTTTGTTGGTGATTTTTATGCATATGTATTTATGTAAAGTACTTAATTCTAGTAGGCACATGAACTATTCTCAATGAAGCAAGATCACATTGGTATAGGTCACATGGGGTAAGCATTTGGAAGGATATGCTCTGCTAAGATGTTGGCTAGACGATGTGTACTTAGAATGCTGTAAAATTGGTCTGGTTTTAAAAACTTGTTTCTTGTTATAAGGCTTGGACTCGGCCTGGGCACTTTCTCTGTGATCTTTTGCACAAGACTAGTGCTCTACCACATTAAGCCATAGCACTGCTTCAAGTTTTCTGATGATTAATTGGGATAAAGTCTCAGATTTCCTGCCTGGGATGGCTTTGAGCAGTGTTCTTCAGTTCTCAGCCTCCTAAGTAGCTAGGTCTACAGGTATTATGAGCCATCAATGCCCAGCCTAGAGGTTTTTAAGAAGCAAAGTTTGGTTCTAGTTGTATGTGGTCTGGGTTCATTGCCTGCTTCTTTCCCATGGATTTTTGCTGTCTTTCAGTTTGTAATTATTTATTTGCTATATCATTATTTTAGTTCCTGAAAAAGATACTTAATATGAAGCTTAATGGCCATTTGTGACTGGTATAAAACTGATTTTGAATGTTCTTAACTGAGTTTTACACATAATTTCTATTGTTTAGCTTTATTTGAAGGTAGACGCCTCGAATTTGCAGAACAAATAAATAAGATGGAGGCTAGGCCTAGAAGACAGACAATGAAGGAAAAAGAGCATCAGGTGGTGCGTAATGAAGAACAGAAGGCGGAACAAGAAGAGGGTAAGGTGGCTCAGCGAGAGGAAGAGTTGGAGGAGACAGGTAATCAGCACAATGATGTAGAAATAGAGGAGGCAGGAGAAGAAGAGGAAAAGGAAGTAGGTATAGTGCATAGCGATGCGGAGAAAGAACAGGAGGAGGAGGAGCAAAAGCAGGAAATGGAGGTTAAGATGGAGGAGGAAACAGAGGCAAGGGAAAGTGAGAAACAACAGGATAGTCAGCCTGAAGAAGTTATGGATGTGCTAGAGATGGTTGAGAATGTCCAGAATGCAATTGCTGAGCAGGAAGTGATGGAAAGTAATCAAGTTGAAAGCATAGAGCCTTCAGAAAATGAAACTAGCAAAGAACTGGAGCCAGAGATGGAATTTGAAGTTGAGCCAGATAAAGAATGTAAGTCTCTTTCTCCTGCAAAAGAGCATGTTAGTGTTATAGAAGTGGAGAAGGAACCTGAGGAAAAAGAAGAAAAAGAATCTGAACCCCAGCCTGAGCCTGTGGCTCAGCCTCAGGCCCTCCCTCCACCCCAGCCCCAGTCTCAGCCCCAGCAAGTTCAACCCCAGCCTCTCTCTCAGCCTGAAACTTTGCCATTAGCAGTTTCACAGGTACCACCTCAGGTTATTCAGGAACAAGAGAATCAACTACCTGAGAGGAAGGAGTTTGCTGTTGAGCCTGTAAAGCTCACTGAAGTGCCAGTAGTGGAACCAGTTTTAACAGTGCACTCAGAAAGCAAAAGTAAAACCAAAACCAGGAGCAGAAGTAGAGGTCGAGTTAGAAATAAAACAAGCAAGAGTAGAAGTCGAAGCAGCAGCAGTAGTAGTTCTAGTAGCAGTTCAACCAGTAGCAGCAGTGGAAGCAGTTCTAGCAGTGGCAGCAGCAGTAGTCGAAGCAGTTCTAGTAGTAGCTCCAGTACAAGTGGTAGTAGTAGCCGAGATAGTAGCAGCAGCACTACTAGTAGTAGTGAGAGTAGAAGTCGAAGTAGGGGCCGGGGACACAATAGAGACAGAAAGCACAGAAGGAGCATGGATCGGAAGCGAAGGGATACGTCAGGATTAGAGAGAAGTCACAAATCTTCAAAAGGTGGTAGTAGTAGAGATACAAAAGGATCGAAGGATAAGAATTCCCGGTCTGACAGAAAGAGATCTATATCAGAGAGTAGTCGATCGGGCAAAAGATCTTCAAGAAGTGAGAGAGACCGGAAATCAGACAGGAAAGACAAAAGGCGTTAACGGAAGAAGCCAGGCTTTCTTAGCCTATTCTTTGCAGCAGAAGATTTCTTGAGTTAAAGGATTACCTTTCCTTGTAAGGAGGATGCTGCCTTAAGAATTGCATGTTGTAAAAAATCTTTTTGGAAAATACAGACTGTTTGTTTACCAGACATTCTTGTACTTTTTGCATAATTTTGTAAGAGTTATTTATCAAAATTATGTGAGGTTCCGGAATATGTAAAAATAATAATAATAAAAAGATTAACATCCCTTGTCATCTTTTTTAAATATCCTATATGCTTCAGTAAGAATCTGTATATTTTAATAGGTAAATCTTTTCCCTTCTAATTCTGTATCACACATTGCTTTTGTAGAAATAAATGTTCATTTCATTATTTTTGAGATGTCCTTGTTGACGCTTGTATAATAAATAACTTCTTGATATCATTTTCAGTTTTTACCACTAGATATTGAATAGGCTTAGGATGTTTCTGGAGATTTCCTCACTTACTTGGCTTTAGCTGTCAGGTCTTTGCAGCTTTGAAGGGGGAATAGTTCTCTTTATAATCATTTACTATTTTCTGATCTCCCTTGTTAATCTAAGCATTTTCCTATTTTTCATTTAAACCGATAGTTAGTAGATAACGTAAACTAGTACATTTTGGTTGTCATTTTCCTGATTATGGGAGCATCGTTCTTCTGTCTTTGTGGTTACCTCTGTGCTAACAGTATATGGGATCTGTTAAACTAATGGTCACTTCTTTCTAAGGGAGGGAGGTAAAAGAATCTTCTAAACTTGGATTTTGAATTTGTGGTCTTGTCTTAACATTTGTGTTGGCTCTAACTGAAACATGCCAATATGTGTTTTAGAGAAGTTTTGTTCAAGGAACCATTGTATGGAAGTTTACAAAATGAAGTAAGTTCATCTAGGCTTGACTATGTAAGCAAAAAACACGCAAGTGTACCAAGTGATAACTTTGTTGATTTATAAATTTGTATGGAGTATTTGTTGCCCATTACTATACATGTGCAAATAAATGTGGCTTAGACTTGTGTGACTGCTTAAGATTAGTACTTGTATTTTGATATGTGAGAGTGCATACATTGCAAAATGGCCTGTTTTTAGTTCATAATAACACTATAGTTTTCAATATTCAAGTAAATGGTTTCAGACTTAGTTTTTTGTTCTCTGTACAACTCGTGAGTGTAAGTATGCTAAAACAACTCTTAAAACAACATACTTTCATGGAGTAATAAAACAGTGACCAAATCAAACTGCTGACCATGAAATCCCTGAGCCACATGTTTCCATCAAGAGTTAACTTCATCTGCACCTTGTAGTATTCAGCAAGATATACAACAATTTGTATGCATTAAGAGTCTCTGCATAGGAGTGAGGGATGGATGAGGCTTGCTGATAACACATGTGAGGCCCTGGGTTCAGTCCCTAGCACTGTACACACCTCTATAAGTGAAAGTTTCTTACATTTCTCCTTGATGGTGTTGAATTAAAACTTCAAGCTCATGCTTAGTACAATCTGCCACTGACTGAGCTGTGCTGCTTGACCTGCGAAAAAGTATAAATATTTTTTGTTTTGCTAATTGAAAAGATTATTAGTTTTTATAAAGCTTAATTGTAGGTAGTACTGAGAGTATGTTAGAGGGAAAGGAATTCTTTCAAATTTCGGATAAGTCCATTTTTTAGCTTTCATTTTACTGATATTTAAGTACTAGTCATTTAAAGCTTTCAGATATTTTGATGTTCCCAATTAAAGCCTTACTTTTTTTCCTTTGCCAGTCCTTACGCTTGGACTCATGATTAAGCATGTCCTTGGGCTTTTCCTCAAAGCTAGCACTCTACCATTTGAGCCACAGCACCACTTCCGGCTTTTTCTGTATATATGGTACCAAGGAATCAAACCCAAGGCTTCATGCATGCAAGGCAAGCACTCTACCACCAGGCCACACTCTAGGCCAAAGCGTTATATTTAGAAATGAGAACCTTGAAGCCTTTTCACTTAAAAGAACAAGTTAGAAGAGTGGCAGTTTCCCAGGAGCAAAAGATAAGCCAGGCTTAGACATTGCATGTCAATATGCAAGCCCTAGAAGCCATTGCAGGGATGAGACCAGGAACTGAAGTTTAGAGCTCCCGTCACAGACATGCATACTCTGAGTAGACCCCAGGGTTTGGAGAGCCACTGAAATGAGTATGCTTCAGTGGACTTGCCACCCATTCTTACATGTGGAACTCCAGTAATTATTGATGTCATTGTTTGGATAATTGGGGCCAAGTCAACTGAAGCAGTGTCTTAATATAACTTTAAATTTTATCTGGGCCAGTTCTGTTAGAACATATTAAGACATTTGAGGGTAAATTACTTAAATTTGAGTGCTTTATAGAAATTTTCTTTTGAGAACTCCATTAAACTTTTTCCAGCCTGGCATGGTGGTTCATACCTGCAACCCTAGCTACTCAGGATGCTGAGATCAGAGTATTGTGCTTCAGAGCCAGCCCAGGCACAAGGTCTGAGACTCATCGCCAGCTAACCACTAGAAAATGGGAAGTGGCTCTGTGGCTCAAGGGCAGGGTGGTAACCTTGAGCTGAAGAGCTCCGAGACAATGCCCAGGCCGAGTAGTTCAAGTCCCACAACCGACAAAAGAAAAACCTTTCCCAGGAAATGATAGCAATTGACACAGTTGGACATTCCACTAACCACAATAGTACCCTGTGCACGTCTCACAGTTTCATGTGCATATGTGGGTTTTCTAGCTTGGTGGCCTATCTTTTGCGCTGTGCCTCCAGCCTGCCTGCATTCTAGGATGTCTTGACAGTTTTCTAGAAGGAAATGTGACAGGAGATATAATTGATACTGAATTACAGCCACATTAGTAACAGTTGCCACTCTGCTTTCACTTCTGTTTTCCTGTTCAGTTTTTTTGGCATACAGTCTTTCTGTATAGCCTAAGCTGACCCTGAACTCATGGTCATTATGCATCATCTACTGATGGCTGAAATTACAGGCTTGTACCAACACTTGTAGCTACTTATTTATAATGTCATACTTCTTGTTTATTGCTTGCTTCCCAGTACATGGCAAGCCCCACCACAGATTCTTCTCCCCCGTTGAGATCCTTCAATATACCTAGACTAGAACTCTGATTTAACAAATGCTCAGTATTAACATTAGGTATTAAAGGGTCATGCTTGTGATTTGCTTCTATTTACTAGATTTTTTTTTTTTTGGTCTTTTGCTTTTTGTCAGTTGTGGGGGCTTGACCTTGGGGCCTAGGCACTGTCTCTGAGCTCTTTTGCTCAAGACTACCACTTTGAGTACTTTCTGGTTTTCTGGTGGTTAATTGAGATAAGATTCTCATGGATTTTTCCTGTCCAGGTGGGCTTCAAACGGAGATCCTCAGATCTCAGCCTCTTGTGTAGCTAGAATTATAGGTGTGAGCCACCAGTGCCTGGCTAGATTTTTATCAGAAAGGTGATGTGCAGATCACTTACAGTTAAATAAGTTGGTTGGTGAATACATTCCTTTTTGGACAATGCCAACCCATCCCTTCCAGTTTTTCCTCCCATCCCTATCCATATTTGAATACATTCAAATGAGTTTGAAACAACCAAGAGCTCTTTTTGTCGTTTTGTTCTATATCATGGAAACAGTCTGACTTGCTTATTGTGAAGAAGGGAAGTACTGTCTTAGGCACATGGAAAAAATATCTAAAGCCTGTGCTGGTAGCTTATGCCTGTAATCCTAGCCGCTGAGATCTTCTGAGGACCAAAGTTTGAAGTAGATCCAGCAGGAAGGTCTGAGAATTTTATCTCCAGTTAACCACAGAAAATCCAGAAGTGGAGCTCTGGCTCAAGTAATAGAGTGCTAGTCTGTAATAAAAAAGCTAAGGGACAGACAGTGCCTAGACCCTGAGTTCAGGCCCCAGTACTAGCACACACTTCTAAAAAGTAATGAAGAAAATCCAGTTTCTGAAATTGTTAGGCCTTTTTGGAGATCCAGAACCTACCTCTAGATATGCCACAAACTGCTACTGTGATGGGTGTGAAGAAAACTAATAGACAAGATTATAATTGCAAGATAAAAAAAGAACTTACGTGTCTCTAATGACTGCATGAATTGATTTTTTTTGTGTGATACCAGCAGACCTCCTTTTTATCCTGATACTCTTCACCTTTAATTTTGTATCTGCCAGTTGCAGCTAGCCATTTCTAGCCTAGAAGCATGGTTCAAACGGCAGAGTACTGCTGAGTACTGATGGCTCACATAATCCTAGCTACTCAGATCTGAGATCTGAGCATCGCAGTTCAAAGCCAGCTTGGGCAGGAAAGTTCATGAGACTCTTAATCTCCAGTTAAGCACCAGAAAACCAGAAGTGGCACTGTGGCTCAAGGTGGTAGAGTGCTAACCTTGAACAAAATTGCTCAGGAACAGTGCCCCGGACCAGAGGCCAAACCCTCCACACACCATGGTAGGATACCCGCAGAGCAAGCAAAGGCCTTGAGTTTAAGCCCTGGGAAGGTTTGCAGTTTTAAATAGATTGCTCTAGAAGAGCCTGACTGAGGTGAGGGAGATCAGAGGTAGGAAGAGAAGTATGGTCATTAGTGTTTCTAGTAGGAGAATCCCAAGACATGGGATAAGGGCAATGGTCCTGAGGCTGGACTAATCAAGAACCAGCAAAGAACCTTTGTGGCTGGAGTAAAAGAGAAGTAGAAGAGCAACTGAGAGAATTTAGAGACTAACAGCCATGGCTAAGGATTTTCCACAACTGAAAAAACATACATAGCAAGCCTATAGGTAATAGGAAAAACATTAGGATACAACAATCTTTGGCTTCTAGTACAGTAAAACTTGGAAAGCAAAGGCATCTCTTAAATGAACTTTTTTTCTTTTGTGTGTATATGTTCTAGGTTTTTTGTTATTGTTAGTTTTTGTGCCAGTTCTGGGTCTTGCACTCAGGTCCCAGGTGCTGTTCTTGGCCATTTTTTGCTCAAGACCATTTTTTGCTCTACCATTTGAGCCACAGCTCTACTTCTGGCTTTTCTGGTAGCTTATTGGAGATGTGTCTTATGGGGAAGTGGCATTGTGGCTCAAGGGATGAAACAGTAGCCTTAAGCTGAAGAGCTCAGGAACCAGGCCCATAGTTCAAGTCCCATGACTGACCAAAAAAAACCCAAAAGAGTCTCATGGACTTTTCTGCTCAGGCGGGCTTCTAACCTCAGTCCTCAGATCTCAGTCTCCTGAGTAACTAGCTAAGATTACAGGCATGAACTCCTAGTCCCTGGCTTGGTGCTAGGCCTTGTGCATTTAAGCACACAGTGTAATACTGAGAGATGCCCCCATCCCAGAAAATGTATTTTGTCTTTGACTTTGGAAACTTTGTGGTATTTTTCATAAAAATTCTTTATTCTAGAAATCTAGGAAACGGGGATATGGCTCAAGTGGTAGAGAGTCAGCTAACCTTGAACAAAAAAGTAACAGTGCAGGCTCCAAGACAATGAAGGAGGGGTGTCATTATTCAAAAGGAAATGTACTCATTTCCTGACTTCTGTAACTGTAACCGCTCTCTCTGTAGATAGATCACTTTTACTTTGTGTGTGTGTGTGTGTGTGTGTATTGCCAGTCCTGGGACTTGAACTCAAGGCCTGAGCTTTTCCTTAAGCCTTCTCAAGGCTATCACTCTACCACTTGAGCTTTCTCTGTGTATATGGTACCAAGGAATCCAGGGGCTTTGTATATGCCAGGCAAGTACTCCTGGCCCCTACCATAAAATTTTAAAAGTAAAACATGTTCATTTAAGGAGTTCTAAGCTGGGCATTGTGTCTCACGCCTGTAATCCTAGCCACGCAGGAGGCTGAGATCTGAAGATCGAGATTCATAGCCAGCTTAGACACTAAAGCCCATGAGATTCTTATCTCAATTAACTATCTGAAAACCGGAAGTGGCTATGGCTCAAGGGGCAGGGCAGTAGCCTTGAGCTGAAGAGCTCAGGGATAGCCCCCAGAGTTCAAGTTCTACAACCAACCAGGAAAATAAAGTTCTGGTTATTGCTGAAATACAGAGGCAAACAAACCCTCCCTATCTTTCAGTAAAGCTAGCTTAGAACTGGTGATTACTATTTGCACAAACGCGTACTACAGGGTCTGTGGTAGAAGCCAGCTGGATCAACACGAAGCTTTTCTTCCTGGGCATACATTGCGAGCAGTTAAGGTGAGCAGTTAAGGTGTGGCATACATTGCGAGCAGTTAAGGTGTAGCTCTGTGATTGGCTGCAGTCACTCCACTGTGAGTGGGCAGAACAGATATGCTTATAGGCTGATAATGGAGGTTTTGCATGACTGCACATTCTCCTTCACTTTCCTGGTGACCTCTGGGGCCAGATGTTCAAGATGGTGAAGTGACAAAATGGAAGGATCCTGGATCTCTGAGAGACGCAGAATATTCCAGTTCCTGGAAGAAAAACAGCCAAGAAAATTTTACAATAAATTGTGAGTGTGAAATAAACCAATGTTGTTTAAGGTTGCAAAGTCTTTGGTTTATTTATTACCATATCATAATTTAACTCTACTTGCTAATAATATTTAGGAGTTATTCAACAAGGCACATTTTAGTAAGTTTATCTCCAATCCCATATAATTGTTATGACTTGAAAAGTACAAATCATCCAACAAATAAGCTTTGTTTTTTCCAGTCCTGGGACTTGAACTCAGGGACTGGGCTCTCTGTCCCTAAACTCTCTGTGCTCAAGATTATAGTACTCTACCAACTGTGCTATATTCACTATTTCCAACTTTTTCTGTGGTACTGAGGAATTGAACCCAGGGTTTCATGCGTTCTAGCCAAGCATTCTACCACTTAGCCACATTCTCAGACCCATCAGATACATTAAAAAAAATAATTCCCAGTGCAACAATATGAAACAATCCATATGTTGTTGAGGGCTGATAGGATAACCCATAGAGTATATAGTTTTACTACTGCTCTGTGAAGTTGTAGTTTAGTGATTCACCATAACTAGATGTTTACATGTAAGTGGGCCCTTTTCTTGTGTCCAAATGCCCTTCACACTGGAGCTTGGACCCAAGGCTTCCCAGCTGCAGGACAGTCGCTATACTACTTGTGTCATGCCTCCAGCCCCTTTCTAGGCTGGCTATTTTCAAGATAGGATCTCACTTTATTCCCAGGTTAGCCTAGGCATTGATCCTTCTAATTGTCTTTCTAATTATTTCTCCCCACTTTTCTGGAATAACAAATATCCTACCCTCCCCCCCCCCAGCTCAGATGACCGGCTTGTGCCACTGTGCCAAAACATAGGTCAACATGGTTTTATGGACTTCTTCCCTCCCTCCCTTCTTTCCTTGTCTTTCCTTTCCTGTGTCCAGGCTGTCCTCTAAACACAATTATCCTGATCTTCACCTCCCAAATAACTAGGACTACAGGCTTAAGCAACTGTTCTTGGCACACCATTTCTGCATTTTTTTTTTTTTTTTGCCAGTCCTGGACTTGAGCTCAGGGCCTGAGCACTGTCCTTGGACTTTCCCAAGGCTAGAGCTCTACCACTTGAGCCTCAGCACCACTTCTAGCTGTTTTCTATGTTTGTGGTACCGAGGAATCGAACCCGGGTCTTCATGCATGCTAGGCAAGCTCTTTAACCACTAGGCCAAACTCCTGGCCCCTTCCTTCCTTCCTTCCTTCCTTCCTTCCTTCCTTCCTTCCTTCCTTCCTTCCTTCCTTCCTTCCTTCCTTCCTTCCTTTCCTTCTTTCGTTTCTTTATACTGGTCCTTAGGCTTGAACTCAGGGCATGGGTTCTGTCCCTGAGTCTTTTGGCTCCAGGCTAGTAATCTATCACTTGAGCCACGTCTCCGCTTTTTATGTGTTTGTGTTTTGGATCTAACTTCTGCATGAGAAAAAAAAAACAAGACGAAAAAACATGTGCCATTTGTCTCTTCGAGCCTGAATTACTTCACTTACATAATGTTTTCTAACTCCATGTATTTTTCTGCAAATGACATACATTTCATTTCTGGTAGATGAGTAATATTCCGCTGTACCATTTTCTCGATCTACACATCCACTATAGGGAATCTGGGCTGTTTTCATATTTTGGCTATTGTGAATAGTGTGGGAAACAATATGGATGTACAAGATTCTATACCATAGCCTAACTAGTAATATTCTGAGTAGATGCCCAAGAGTGGTATGTCTAGTTTTTTCTTTTTTTGAGCGATCTCCAAAGTGCTTTTCAGAGTGATTTCCCTGTGCACTATGAATTTTGATGTCTGCTTTTATATATAGAAAAATAAAGATTTTCCCTACCTTCAAAAATACATTCAAACTAGATTTTGTTTTTCAGTACTAGAGTTTCAACTCCAGGCTTTGCTCTTGGCTAGACAAATACTCTACCACTTGAACCACTCCTCTTTGCTTTATTTATTATTCAGAGTCTTTCTTTTCTTTCCTCCCTCTCTCCTCCCTTCCTTCCTTTCTTCCTTTCTTCCTCCCTCTGTCCTTCCTTCCTTTAATTTTATGAGTGTGCTGGTATCAGAGGTTGAACTCAGGGCCTTGAACTTGCTTGGCTTTCATGCTCATTTGGAACTTTACCACCAAAGCCACATCTCCAGTTTTGCTTTTTGATGGTTATTTAAGACATGGAATATTCTGGCCTTGAACCATGATTCTTGAGGTCTTAGCCTATTGAATAGCTAAAATTACAGCCTTGAACCACTGTGCCTAGTCTTTTTTTTTTCCAGTCCTGGGGCTTGAACTCATGGCTTGGGCACTGTCCTTGGTCTTGCTCAAAGATAGCGCTCTACCACTTGAGCCACAGCACCACTTCTGGCTTTTTCTGTGTATGTGGTACTGAGGTATCGGACCTAGGGCTTCATGCATGCTAGGCAAGCATTGTACCTCTAGGCCGAACTCCACATGTCTATTCAATATTAATCATATTCACCTTCTTTCACCATCTTTAGGCTTATGTAATAGGTGTGATTTCCTTCTGTTTGGTGTGTATAAAACCATAAGCTATATTCTGAGCTCCTAGAATGAGTTATTTAAGATATTTTTGTGAGAAATAACATCTCATTTGTAAGCAATAATATTTTAAAAGCAGCTATTATGATTCCAAATGTCTTTTAATGAAATACTATGAGGGTGATCAGTGATTTTAATTTTGAATTTTTTTTTGGATGCTCTCCACTTTGAACTGCTGATGCTAAGGTTTAAAGGTAAACTTTACTGGAGTTTTATCTTGTGATGATTAAGAAATAAGGATAGGTTCATTTTGTTTTCAATGATGTTCAGTATGTTTTTGTTCTAATGAGCCTCATGGAAAGAATTAGCAAGGTTAAGGATTCTTTTCATAATTAGGGTAAAATACAATTTCAACTTAACAGTTATTTTTTAGATGGTTTGAAGTCTGCTTCCAGTGGCTCACACCCATAATTCTAGCTACTCAGAAGATTTGAGAATTGTGGTTTGAAGTCAGCTCAGGGAGAAAAGTCTGTGGACTCTTATTTCCCATTAGTCAGCAAAAAGCCAGAAGTGGAGGTATGGCTCAAGTGGTAGCACTAGGCATGAGTGGAAAAATGAAAGAAAAAACAAGCAAGAAGGAACACACAGCTCTGAGTTCTAGCACCAGAAGAAAAGAGAGAAAAAGAAAGAAGAAATGGAAGGAAGGAAAGAAGGAAGGAATGGAGGGAAGGAGGAAGAGAGACAGGGAGAGATTTGGAACTGTATGGTACAGTGGCTGTGGATCTATAATTGTGCTGCTTTAAAATCATAGAACTGCCTATAGTCAATTTACTATAGCTACATAATAAAACAACTAGGATAGGACAGCAGACTATAAACTGTGACAAGAAAATGCAAATGTCGGGCCGGGAGTTTGGCCTAGTGGTTAAAGTGCTTTCCTAGCATGCATGAAGACCCGGGTTCAATTCCTCCGTACCACATACATAGAAAAAAAGCCGGAAGTGGTGCTGAGGCTCAAGTGGTAGAGCTCTAGCCTTGAGAAAGTCCAAGGACAGTGCTCAGGCCCTGAGCTCAAGCCCAGGACTGGCAAAAAAAAAAAAAAAAGAAAATGCAAATGTATTACACATCAGTGACTAACTGGGCAGAAAGGACAGAGAGAGGACTGACCTCAGTAACCGTATAAATGTTTCAATTAAACTCTGCAAGGCTGGAGACAAAAAGAACTGCACACACACCTAACCCTGTGAAAGTCCCTTCACAGTGGTGTGGTTTATCAATTCTGAAACTATACTGTATTCATAATTGTGGGGAACAAATAATGTAACTCAGGAGCTATGTTTCTATCAGAATTCTTTGGATAAGTTCTTTGGTATTGTTCTAGGAGCTAGAGCTCAATTCCCCCCTTGAAAAGAGACCAGACTTAATAACTCTAAATAATAGTATAGGATTTTTTTTTTAAAAGATACTTTACTTTGGAAATACCTGGATGTTAAGGACCTTCTGACAAGTAAGTACGTAGTCAAGGTTACTACCACGAGTGGTTTGACACATTAACATATTTATATCATTTATATCATGTGTAGCCATTGCGGCACTCCGGTGAGAAAGACATACTCCTCTATGACTTTTTCAACCCAAACTCTACAAAATCAATCGATTCATAAAGTGTCAAGCAAACCCATGCAAGGGACATTCAAAAGCATCAAGGTCAGAAAATAAACTATTACAGACTATAGAAAACTGAAGAGACAATAGATGGGTGCCAGTTGGCATATGCCTGAATTCTAGCTACTCAAGAGGCTAAACTGGATCAAAAAAAAAAATATATATATATATATATATTTTTTTTGGATCATGGGGCTTGAACTCTGGGCCTGGGCGTTGTTCCTGAGTTCTTTATCTCAAGGTAACCACCCTACCCTTGAGCCACAGCCTTGCTTCCCATTTTCTAGAGGTTAATTGGAGATAAGAGTCTCTCTGCTTTGTAGTGCCAGGGCTGGCTTTGAACCTTGATCCTCAGATCTCAGCCTTCTGAGTAGCTGGGATTACAGGCTTGAGCCACTGTGCCCGGCTTTCGATCAAAACAAGTTTTGTGTGTGTGTGTGTGTGTGTGTGTGTGTGTGTGTGTGTGTGTGTGTGTGTGTGCCTATCTTGGAGCTTGAATGCTGGTCCTGGATGCTGTCTTTGATTTTTTTCTTTTTTGAAGTCCTGGGGCTTGAACTCAGGGCACCATCCCTGAGTTTCTTTTTCTTAAGACTAGTGCTCTACCACTTTCAGCCTTTTCTATTTCTGTGGTACTGACAAGTTGAACCCAGGGCTTCGTGTGTGCTAGGCAGTCACTATCACTAAGCCACATTCCCAACTCTCTTTGAGCTTTTTTGTTCAAGGCTTGAACTATACCACTCTCCTGGGTCATGGGGCTTGAACTCTGGGCCTGGGTATTGTCTCAGCTCTTCAGCTCACGTCTACCACCTGGGCTTAAAACCGAGGACCTTGTATGCTCAGTAGGCCTTTTTGCTCATGTTGGTGCTCTACTCTACTACTGGAGCCACCCTTCCGCCCTGCTTTTTGCTGATGATTGTGGAAATGTAATCTCCAGGACTTTCCTGCCCAGCTGCCTGGGATTCATGATCCCTTGGATGTCAGCCTACTGACTGGATAGGACTGCAGAAGTGAGTCACTGGCACCCTCTTTACTGAATAGTTTCCATTCAGAGAAGGAAGACCAACTATCTATGCAGACTTAGCTTTTACCTTAAGGAATGTTTATGATCTTCGGGATTGCATTTGTGTGTTTTATTTTTTTCTATAAATCTGTAGTAATGAAAAGCTTCAGGCAATGACAAGCGACACTTCATATTAATTCTTCTCTGCACGGAATATTCTGTTGTGTGTGTGTGGTGGGGTCATGTGGCTTGAACTCTGGGCCTGGGCACTGTCCCTGAGCTTTTCAGCTCAAGACTACTGCACTACCCGTGAGCCACAGCCTCACTTCCCATTTTCTAGTGATTAATTGGAGATGATTCTCGTTGACTTTAGTGCCTGGGCTGGCTTTGAACCGAGATCCTCAGATCTCAGTCTCCTCAGTAGCTAGGATTACAGATATGAGCCACCGCGCCTGTCGAATGCACGGAATATTCTCTCTCCCCACTTCCCATCTTAAGTCAAATGTCTCTATCCAGAGATGTCTTCCTTGTCAGCCTTATCGCCATAATAACAAATTACCAGGAGAACTTACTTTGCTCAGTTGTTTCCCCATTCTTGCCTGTCTACCTTCATTAGCACATGCAAGGTCCAGGAGAAGAGCTGTGTGCTGTTCTCTGCTGTATCTCCAGTTACTGGAGGAGTGCCTGACACAGCTCAGGCACTCAGCGTGCCCCGTCCTCTTTCAGGGAGAGAGTGAACTTACGGGTTCAAAGCTGGTGCTCAGCAAACATTCCTTTCTTTTCTTACCTTTTGAGGAAAGTAATCAATTCAGTTCCCTGCTCAGTAAATATCATACACATACTACTTTGTTGCATACTATTATTCTAAAACAAATAATAAAAGAATAATGCCCAGGAGAGAGCTATTTTTTTGGGGGGGGCTCAGGACCTGAGCACTGTCCCTGGATTTTCTCAAGGCTAGGGCTATACCACTTGAGCCACAGCACCACTTCCGGCTTTTTTCTATGTATGTGGTACCGAGGAATCGAACCCTGGTCTTCCTGCATGCTAGGCAAGCACTCTACCACTAGGCCAAACTCCTGGCCAGCATGTGGTACTCTTGACTAATGTCCCTACTGAAGACTTCAAGTTCCTGTTCTGCAGCCTGTCTGTAGTTGATGCCAAGCAGAAGTCCCCCTGCCTTAACCCTGGTGAATTTGGTCAGTTTGGCTATTCTAAAGTATACTGTAATAAAATTTCTCCAGCTTATAAATCACTAGAATAATAGGCAGAGGACTGAGGAAAGTATGTTTTGGGCTGGGAGTGTGGCCTAGCATACATAAAGCCCTGGGTTTGATTCCTTGGCATCAAATACATAGAAAAAGCCAGAAATTAGTGCTGTAGCTTAAGTGGTAGAGCGCTAGCTTTGAGAAAGCTCAAGGACAGTGCCCAGGCCCTGAGTTCAAACTCTAGGACTATCAAAAAGGAAAAAAGAAAGAAGAAAAAAGTTCTCTTTTTAGGACATTGAGCTACTAAGAAAAAGGATAGTAATGTGTCTTTCTTGTTTATTTATTCATTCATTTATTTTTGCCAGTCCTGGGGTTGAACTCAGGGTCTGAGCACTTCCTTGGGCTTTCTCAAGGCTAGAATTCTACCACTTGAGCCACAGCACCACTTCTGGCTTTTTCTGTGTGTGTGGTTCCGAGGAATCAAACCTGGGTCTTCGTGCATGCTAGGAAAGCACTCTACCCCAAACTCCAGGTCTATTTATTTATTTATAGTGACATTAGCCTTCAAACCCAGGGGTTTGGCCCTGTTCAGAAAAGTGAGCTACATCATAAGCTGCTCAGAAGAGCACATACTCTTTCAGAGGATGCAAAATATTTTATATTGGTCAATGTCTTTAAAAAATAAATCAATGGGGGGCCAGGAGTTTGGCCTAGTGGTAGAGTGCTTGCCTAGCATGCACGAAGACCCAGGTTCAATTCCTCGGTACCACATATATAGAAAAAAGCCAGGAATGGTGCTGAGGCTCAAGTGGTAGAGCTCTAGCCTTGAGAAAGTCCAAGGACAGTGCTTAGGCCCTGAGCTCAAGCCCAGGACTGGCAAAAAAAAACCCTCAGGGGCAGTATCTAGTCTGTCAGTTCAAGTCCCATGAGAGCACAATATAATAAAATAAACATTTTCTTTATGACTTCAAAAGCAAAGGTCCTTCCTTCCCTTCCGTGTGTTCAGGCTCTAGTATTTGTCACTTTGCCACTAGAGGGAGCATGGTGCTCATGTCTACAGATGCAGCGTTCTCAGGAGAACCTGAAGAACTGGTATCTTCTACAAAAACTCCCATTAAACTGAGCGCTCATGGTTCACGCCTGTAATCACAGCCATCTAGGGGCTGAGATCTGAGGATCATGGTCCACCCCTAGCCTGGGCAGGAAAGTCCATGAGCCTCTTATCTCCAATTAGCCAGTAGAAAGCCAGAGGTGAAGCTGTGGCTCAAGTGGTAAGGCGCTAGCCTGGAGCTGAAGAGCTTAGGGACAGTGCCCAGGCACTAAGTTAAAGTCCCAGGGCACCCCTTTTCCATCCCCCCTCCAAATTCCCATTGGATTATAAGCATTCCTATTGGGCTTAGATCCTTTTAAAGTGACAGCAAAAACCAAATGATTTGATTTTCATAGTCATATTATTTTAATACCATACATGCTCTGGTTTTTATAAAAAGAAAGGCATGCAACACAGAAACTATCAAGAATGCCATGAGAAATCACACGCATGCACCCTCATCATGTGAGAACGGATTTTTTTCCACCTCTCCTTAGAATCTCAGCTTCCCTAGGTGCTGGAGCCATCAGAGCCTGGTGTGGTGTGGTAGAGGCTAGGCCAGGACCTGGCATGAGGGACAGTAAGCAATTTACCTCTGAGCTACACCCTCAGCTAAGAGTTTTTTAAAACATGAAAGGGGATTAGTTTTCTCAGATTATTTGAATCCTAATTTAGAGCCATCCTTTTGACATGAATTCTTATTGTTTCCATGTACACCCACATGTCTTCTCTGTTGAAGCTGGCATCTGCATGTAGCAAATATGTAGTTTGTACTTGTCCAGAAGAGATGAACTGTTTTTTTTTTCAGGGAGGCTTGTCCGGTGCCTTTAAATGAGTCAGTTTCACAGGGCCACCTTTATATAAGACTTTAGACCAACTAAAATTCCCTGTTAATTATTAACCCTTAGTGAATTACCTGGATCCTTGACACAGCAGCTTGAGATCAGAGTGTTTTCTTCCTCACACTAAGCCTACTCACGAATAGGGAAATGAGCTATAAAGGGAATTGGAGGAAAAGAAAAAACCGACAGACCTTTTTCTCTGGTGTTTGATGAAGAGCATCTGGTGTTTTGACTGGCATGTTCACAATTTAAACCACGGTGTAAACGTCATTGGGGATTCCTGGTTTCTTACATTTAGCATGGCGGAGCTCACTGTGCACAGAATCCTTCTTCTGGTTATTTCCCTGGCAAAATGTCTGGAAGGCACAAAACTTCTGTCACACTTTAAAAAATGTGGTGACCTGGAATGTGAAAGTAAGTCCATTTTTCTTCTTCTTCTTCTTTTAAATTAAGGCTCTCAAATCTCTTAAAAATGATATTTGCAGATAGGTGTGTTAAAAACAATGCTAAGAAATATTTGAATCCTAAAGTAGAGCTTGATACAAAAATAAAATCTTAGAGGCAAAGTATTTTGAGATAGTGTTTGATATAAATATAAAAGAAACAAAGATAAGGTTGATATAGAAATATATCAGGGGTTATGTTATTAGTTTATAACTCTAAACCACAAGAATCAATCTTCTCTCACCAGCTTTTAAAGAGAAATTGAGTTGAGTTGTTTAAAACGATGTGTCAAAAATTCATCAAAATAAGGAGTTTAAAAACAAAAAAATTATCAAAATAGAAATTTTAAAATGACAACAAAAAAGTTTCTTTTCCCCTAGATCTTTCTGAGTCTTCTGAGTTTAAAAAAAGTCTTTATTTCAAAATATCAGCCATTTCTGTGTTTTTAATTATGTAAAAATTCTAAAATAAGTGTAGGATATAATTTTGTGCCATGAAATACTAAATTTGATTTACCATGAAGAAAATGAAGTTTGAGAATTTTGCCCTTTGGCATTAGAATTATTATCTAAAATAGTCGCATCTCAATATATTAAAGTTATCGTAAACATGCTACATTCTAGTATGTAAATTATTTCTAATTTTGCAAAATTCAAATAAGAAGGCAAAATATGCTTGATATATAAGTTATGAATAACATGCTTATGAGTAAATAGTTTTCTTAATTTTTTGTGTACATATTTTAATATGTAGAGATGGTACTTTATAGTAGTAAGTCCTTTATGTCATATTTTCAGTAATCTTAGTGCCTGACAGAATAGGAAAAGAGAACATTCAAATGTCTAGTAATTTCATAATGCTGTTTTATTGTGGAACAATGGAAGTGCTTTACTTTTATACAGGTAGTGTCGTTTGAAAAGCTATAGTATTAGTATGTGACTGTGAGTTGGAGGGTCGGCTGGATCATTTGGCACATGATTCATCCATAGTTACAGAAGACCTACGAGGTGCTTGATCTGGGGGAACGGGTAGATTCTGTGCATCTTAAAGATCTGAGGGCAAGGAGTATAAAGAATTAAGTGAAAGGTAAGGTAAAACGTAAGCTAAGGCTCTCCAGGAATATCCAATCTGCATAGCAGTTGTAACCCAGATCATAATGAAGCAGAAAAGAGTAGTGCACAGTACATTAAGAACAGCAGGTCACGTGGACATCGGAGAAAGCTGGGATGACAAAAGCCTAAGGAAGAAGCAGGATATGAGGTTAGCATGAAGAGAGACAGAGGTCTATGCAGGCTGAGGAAAGCAGGGTAGAGTTTAGAAGAAGGGACTTTGCCCAGAAAATCATTAGTACAAATCAGGCTTCGGCTGCTAACCTAAGCTAAAAGGCTCATTGGTCGCTGGAGATGGAGTCTTTTCCACTGATTTAATCAAATGAATGTGTAACAGTACCAGAAAGTAATGTTTTCCCTTAGCTAGAGATTGAAAACTGAGAGTGACATATTCTGGGGACTAGAGATTCACAAGTTCAACAGGAATAGGAGAAGGTCCTTTTAAATAGTTTTTGAATGTCCTTCAGTATGTGTCGCTGGGCTTAATTCTGTGCCCAGTGTGAAGCTTATGTAGCTTTTTGAGAATGTAAAGAATTTCAAGAAACTGGCATTTCAAAATATGTAGGATGCTTTAGAGGAAGGAAAATGGGAGAAGAATCAGGGAGGATAATACATGCTTCCCATTCCAGAATTTAGGAGCCAGAGGCAGGAAAATCTCTAGCTTGGGGCCAGCCTGGGCTACTTTCTTCAAATAAAATAGAGACCCTGTCTCTTAAAGAAAATTAAATAAAGCAAAGTACAGGAGGAGCAATAAAATTTTAATTTGAAATATGTATGTTTTTCTTTACATATTTACCTAGCTTTAATCAGCCGAGTCTTAGCCATAAAAGATTATACAGGACCTGACTGCCGATACCTGAACTTCACTGAAGGAGAAGAAGTATCCGTTTATATTAAACTTTCAGGAGAGAGAGAAGATTTGTGGGCAGGAAGTGTAAGTATCTAGTCATAGGAATTGGAGTAAGAGAAAACTAACCACTTGCCCAAGGATATCTGCTTCTCGTCTGTAAGAGAACTCTGAGAGCTTCCATGCATTATACAAGAATGAAGGGCTCTTCATTCACACAGTCAAATGGTGATTGGTAATTTCCTGTGAAAAAAAGCTTTGAGAAAACAATCAGATTGAGACACAGGAATAAAGGAAATAGCTTAAACTTATTTTTTTTTTACATATCATGCATTGTGTGTGCGTGTGTGTGTGTGTGTGTGTGTGTGTGTGTGTGTGTGTGTTTGCACGCGGGCTCCAGTCCTGGGACTTGGGTTAAAGGCATGAGCCACCAGCATCCAGGGCATCTATGTTTGTTTGGGTTTTTTTTCTGATCCTGAAATTTGAATTCTGGGCCTGGGTGCTGTCCTTGAGCTTCTTTTGCTTGAAGCACAGTGCCACTTCCAGCTTTTTTGAGTAGTTTAGTGGAGATAAGAGCCTCATGGAATTCTCTGCCCAGGGTGGTTTCCAACTTTGATCCTCAGACCTCAGCCTCCCGAGTAGCTGGGATTCCAGGTATGAGCCACCAGTATTCAGCATATTTATGATTTTTTGAACTTAAGTTTCTGATTGATTTGGAGAGACTTTAGGGGTACTTAGGTAGATTATGGGATGGGAGCCAACTACATCTTGGGAAGTTTTAACTAATCAGATTTAAAAGCATTTTTTTTTTAAACTAAGAAAGGGCTGAGGTGATTTTGAAGAGATTATCAGAAAAGTTGTAGCCGAGGGAAGTGAAGTATGTAAATTGTGTATAGAAAACAAAGTAACAACTGGGAGACTTTTATTTGAGCCAGATTCCAAGTCTACTAAGATACCTGAAAGAGAGAATTCTCTCTTGTGATTGATGTTTTCTGTTGAAAAGGGCTTCTATCATGACTTGTGTCATTATGCTTCTTAATAATAATCTACACGAAGTGATTTACTCTCACACTGAACAGGCAGGACCAACAGCATCTCCACATTACAAACACACCAAAGCTTCTCCCTTCTGGGATTTTTGATTATTGTTTAGAGAAGCAAATTCTACCTGAAACTGGAAGGCTGACTTTTGCTGGGCCAGGACTGCCTTGCTTTGTAGCATCCAATAATCCTTACTCCTATGGGGACTCAAAAATACCTACATGTGGAATGCATTGGAGGAATCTAATGCATGAGAAATGACATAGTTGCAGTCATAAGAGGCAAAGAAAGCGCTCTTCCTTGTTTATTGAGTGTGAAACGAGTAGCATGGCTGAGCACTTGCAGCTCATGGCTGTAACCCTAGCTGCTTACGAGGACCAGATCTGAGGGCTGAAGGTCCAAGTCAGCCTGGGCTGTGAGACTCCATTCTCCTAATTGGACTTAACTATGACTAAAAAGCCAGAAGCGGAGCTATGTCTTAAGTGGTAGATTGCTAGCTTAAGGAACAGCATCTAGACCCTGAGTTCAAGCCCTAGGAGTGGTGCATTCTTTTATTTATTTTTATTTTTTGCCAGTCCTGGGGCTTGAACTCAGGGCCTGGACACTGTCCTTGAACTTTCTCAAGGCTAGGGCTCTACCTCTTGAGCCACAGCACCATTTCCAGATTTTCCCGTGTATGTGGTATCAAGGAATTGAACTCAAGGCTTCATGCGTGCTACCAACTAGACCACGCTCCTGGCCCGATTAGCACATTCTTGAACTGGGTTAATAGAATCTCAGTTACCAACTTAACTCAGGGAAGCGGAATAGAACTAAACCTTACCTTGAGGATGTGTGGACCTTTACCATCTTGATGAATTGATCTGTGAGTCTTTGGTGTTGAAAGCTCTTATCTGAGTGTGCCATGTTGAAAATGTCAAATAGATTACAGCTTTATCTAGGCTATTATTCCAGTTCTTAGTTTTGATATCTCAGGTCTAGTAGTATAAATTTTTAGAACACCTGGGGAAAGAATGTCATTAAGGAAGAGGGGTGTGTGTGTGTGAGTGTGTGTGTGTGTGTGTGTGTGTGTGTGTGTGACATTTTACATTCTGAAGTTCAAGTTTAAAATAATGTCATTTTGTAGTTTAGCTCATTGTGCCCTTACATTAATATTGTATCTTCAATAATAAAAAGAGGTGTTTCTGCTTTCTTTTTCTTTTTTGATCTAGAACTCAAGGCCTGGGCACTGTCCCTGAGTCTCTTTGTGCTCAGGGCTCTACCACTTGAACTACGGTGCCACTTCTGGCCTTTTCTGAGTAGTTTCATTGGAGATAAGAGTCTTAGGGATTTTTCTGCCCAGTCTGGCTTCAAACCAGGATCCTCAGAGCTCAGCCTCCTAAGTAGCTAGGATTACAGGCGTGAGCCGTAATTACAGGCACAGGCCTCACTTTCTTCTGGATGGCAGTTGATGGATGTTTTGTGACTTGATGTAGGTGGAAGTTATTATCATGGGGCTAAACGGAGCTAAGTAGTCACGGTTTCAGCACTCTTCTTTGATAATCTTATTTCTTTGTTTTGATAGAAAGGAAAAGACTTTGGATTTTTCCCCAAAGACGCAGTCCAGGTGGAAGAGGTGTTCATACCTGAAGAAGTTGAAGTGTCAGCTAAAGTGAGTCGTCTTTCTCAGCTGTGCCTTAACTTGAACGTTCTTGACTAAATGTCCACTGATTTTTGTGTCATGTGTACCAATGTATAAAATAGCTGGCTTGAGGACTTTCTTTTCTTTCTTTCTCTTTTTATTTTTTAATTTTATTTTTGGTGGGTCATGGGGCTTGAACTTGGCCTAGGCGCTGTCCCTGAGCTCCTCAGCTGGAGGCTACCACTCTACCCTTGAGCCAAGCCCCATTTCCTGTTTTTTAGGGGTTAACTGGAGCTCAGAGTCTTAGATCCTTTTGTGTCCAGGCAGGCTTTGAACTTTGATCCTCAGATCTCAGCTTCCTGAGCAGCTAGGATTACAGGTGTGAGCCACTGTGCCCGGGTCTTTTTTTATTTTTGCCAGTCTGGGGCTTGAACTCAGGGCCTAGGCACTTGGACACGTTTTGCTCAAGGCTTGTGCTCTGTCACATGAGCCACAGTGCAACTTTTGGCTTTTTCTGTGTATGTGGTACTGAGGAATCAAACTCAGGGCTTCATGCATGCTAGGTGAGCACTCTACCACGAGGCTAAGCTCCCAGCCCTCATTTTTTCTTTTAATTTTTTGCCAGTCCTGGGCTTGGGCTCAGGGCCTGAGCACTGTCCTTAGACTTTCTCAAGGCTTAGCACTCTACCACTTGAGCCTCAGCACCACTTCCAGCTTTTTTCTATGTATGTGGTACCGAGGAATCGAACCTGGGTCTTCGTGCATGCTAGGCAAGCACTCTACCACTAGGCCAAACTCCCGGCCCCATTTTTAAAAATGGAACTTAAAACATTTAAGTGTTATGAAATTTAAATACAAAGGGGTTACAGTTATATAAGTCAGGTGAATATCCTCTTTTTTGGATAATGGAGGACTAACCCTTGGAATAATCTATGTGATTAAAATTAGGTAAAATGGGATTGATTACAATGAAAGATTTTACTTTTGAACAATTAACAGATACACAATTGCATGTACACTAGGATCGACTGAGTTCCAAGTCTGACTCAGCCATCTAACTATACAAGTGGCACTATGAGCCTTACTTTTGTCATCTGTAAAATGGAAATGATGACTGTAGTATAGTGTCACTTCAAATTTATTGAGGAAAAAATGAGTGCATGCAAAGTACATGGAGTTCTATTTAATAAGCACTAGGTGAATGTCAGATATAATTACTAACATTATTTTCCTACTAGGATTGAAGTTTATTCTATCATATTCCCTGGATCTCAAGTATATAACTTGAGATCTTTATGGGCTTGAATTCAGGGCATTGTTCTTTTACTTGGCTCTTACTGCTCAAGGTTGGTGCTCTACCACTTGAGCCATACCTCCATTTCTGGCTTTTTTTCTGTCTAATTGAAAATAAAAGTCTCATAGATTAGTCTGCCTCAATTGACTTTGAACTATGGTTCTCAGATCTCAGCATCCTGAGAAACTAGGACCAGTGTCTGTCTGATGTATCTATCTATCTATCTATCTATCTATCTATCTATCTATCTATCTATCTATCTATCTATCTATCTGTCCAGGAGAACTCAGGGCCTGGGCACTGTGAGCTTTCTCAAGGCTACTGAACCACTACTTGCGCAACAATGCCACTTCTAGCTTTACCTGTGTATGTGGTATCGAGGAATTGAATCCCCGGCTTTGTGCTTGCTAGGCAAGCACTCTATCACTAGACCATGCTCCCGGCCCCTTACCTGGAGTGTTTATAATCTAAATAATGTTAAACTTGATAAAAAGCAAAGGAATGTTTTCAAAAAGTGACTTTTAGACTAGGAGACTCATCTCCAATTGACCATTAAGAAGGGGGAAGTGCCACTGTGGCTCAAGAGGTGGGGTGGTCGCCTTGAGCTGAAGAGCTCAGGGATGGCCTCCAGGTTCAGAGTTCAAGCCTCATGGTTTTTTTTTTTTTTTTTTTTTTTTTTTTTGTGGTCATTCCTGTGGTTGAACTCAGGGCCTGAGCACTGTTCTTGGGCTTTCTCAAGGCTAGAACCCTACCACCTGAACCACAGCATCACTTCTGGCTTTTTCTTTGTATGTGATACTGAGGAATCGAACCTGGGTTTTTGTGCATGCTAGGCATGCACTCTACCACTGGGCCAAACTCCTGGCCCTGAAAAGTGACTTTTTTATGAGCTGGAGGAATAGCTCTCCTAGAAAGTCCCGAGTTAAACCTCTAGTCCCATAAAAAAAAAGGTAACTTTTTTTATGAAAGAATTTATTAACATTGATTTTTACATCATATTTCAAATAAAAAGGTAACTTTTTGATATATAAACTTGATTAGAGCCAAACTCATAAATACAAATAGATGTTTTCTCTCATATGCAGAAGCTAGATTTAAAATGCCCGGGGATCTGATATTGTTTACCGGACTGTCGGCACTCACACACAGTGAGACCGAAGCAGGACTCGTGGGAGAGGAGCACAAAAGCATAACACTTATGTGCATGCGGTCATACAAATAATTTATCAAAGTCAACTGCAGGAAAGGGAAACAGGAGTTTACTTTTCTTTGTTTATGTTTTCTTTTTGTCTTGTTCATTTATCTGTCTTTGGAAGCATAAGGGAGGGGGCACAGAAAGGGAGGGACAAAGGCTGAACAAGGCAACTGTGGTACTCACTAGACCCTATGTTGAAAATGAACTATAGAACTTTTGGGTGGGATGGGAGAAAAAAATTGTGAGCGAGCAAGTGAAGGAGTGACATTGTCCAGAAAAGAAATGTCCTTGTTGCCTGACTTAGCTAACTCTAACCCATCTGTACATCAATTATGTAACAATAAAAATGTATTGCCGGGAGTTTGGCCTAGTGGTAGAGTGCTTGCCTCGCATGCGTGAAGACCTAGGTTCGATTCCTCAGTACCACATATATAGAAAAAAGCCGGAAGTGGTGCTGAGGCTCAAGTGGTAGAGCAATAAGGTTAGAGTCAAGGTTTCTAACCTTGAGAAATCCCAAGGACAGTGCTCAGGCCCTGAGTTCAAACCTAGGACTGGCAAAAAAAAGTACTAAAAAACCTTGATTAGCCTATTAAATTCCAAATCCATGTTAAGCCAGTTGACCACAAATAAGGTCAGCATGAAGTGAGCTTATTTATTGGAAGTCAATTATCTATTGCCTAGCTCTTTCCAACATAAACTTTGGGATTAACTGTCAGCTGTGTCTTTCTGTATAATAACGAGTCCTCTCAGTTCTGTCTCTATAATGTACCTGTAATACACTGTCTTGTTTCAAGGTAGCCTGAGTCCCATTGATTAGAATACTACATTATCTCTTTAACTGTTCTTCTTGTCTAAAATATGCCATGTTTCAAGCCATCCTCTGAATAGCAATGGATCTTGGAAAAACCAAAACCAAAAAAAATCAGGCCATTAAATCCCTTCTTGGCTTTCCCCTGGACCTGGTGCAATGCCAAGCATCCTTCTCCTGACCTCACAGGTCTCTATTATTGTCCCTTACTCATGCTTCTCCTTTGGCTCCCTGCCCCTGCCTCAGACCAATCTCCTCTTTCTTGTCATGTCACCAGACAAACTGGCATTTGCACTCACTTTTTCTTCTGATTAGAATGCTTTCTCTGCATTCTGCACTTGACTAGGTTTTATTCCCACCTATCCTGATCCCGGTTGTGGGACTTGAACTCAGGGCCTGGGTGCTGTCCCTGAGCATTTTTGCACAGGGCTAGTGCTTTACCGCTTTGAGCCACAGCACCACTTATGGTTTTTGAGTGGTTAATTGGAGATAAGAATCTCATGGGGACTATTCTGTCTAGGCTGGCTTTCAGATATCAGCCTCGTTTTCCCCCCTCACTTTTCTTCTTTTCTTTTGTTTGGGGACACTTTGTGTAGGCTACACTGACCCCTAAGTCATTGGTCTCCATCTCCTAAATGCTGGAATTATAGGTGTACACTACTACTCTTGGCTTAACTAGTTTTTTTCTTATGCTTTAGGCCACAGCATCAACATTATTCTTTCCCAGGAAACTTTAGGTATTACAGATATATTTATTCGCTTTGATTGTAATGATGCTTCATATCAGTATTAAGATGCACTAAATTTGTCCCAAACTCACTAAATAAGATACAATAAATACATGCAGCTTTTACTATGCTAATTATTCCTTTACAGAGCAGAGAAAAAAGTATGCTGAGTTTGCAAGCTAAATATAAAGACATTAGGATGGATTATCTCTATCTCTGTCTCTGTATCCTCTATATCTATATATGACTCAAATTCTCAGATGGTGGAACAGTTGAGTTGCCTAGTAAGCATGAAGACCCATGTTCAAGACTCCATACTGCTAAAAAAAAAAAGTTAAAAACTAGTCATAGTAGGGTGCTAAGCCTTGAGCTGAAGAGCTCAGGGACAGCGCCCAGGCCGAGTTCAAGCCCCATCACACACACGCCATTGAAGCCAGGCACAGTGGCTCACAGCTGTGATCCTAGCTACTCGGGAGGCTGAGATCTGATGATTGAAGTTCAAAGCTAGCCCGGGCACAAAAGAACCTGAGACTCTTATCTCCAATTAACCTCTAGAAAACTGGAAATGGGGCTTGGCTCAAGGGTTGGATGGTAGACTTGAGCTGAAGAGCTCAGGGACAACACCCAGGCCGAGTTCAAGCCCCATGACTCACAAAAACAAAAAAGAAGAAGAAGAAAGTCTTTCTATGATGATTCCAAAGGAATTACTGATGATTATGAGCCAGCTCACAGAACAACAGTGTATCCGTTCTCTCTGCCCTGAGGCCTGGTTATTTCTTCTTCAGTCCCACTTCTTAACATGGTTACATGGGAGGGTGAACTCCCAATTCAGCCTTTGGAGGACCACATTCAGATCATAACCCCTCCCCCAAATCACTACAGAGAGGCATGTGTCCACTCCACTCAGAATACCTGCAGGAGGAGCAGGTTACATAAGCACGTACGCTTTGCCATCAGAGTTTATGGACAAGATCAAAACATTGAGACTTTCTGATTCTGAACCATTTAATCATAAACAAGTCATATGCAAACAGGATGGTTAGCATTGCATTCCTACATTGACTCCTACCAGTCAGTGCGAATACATGTATTTACGTTGAGAAGATCAGGTTTTAGATTTTGTTCTGTGGCTGAGTTGGTTGTGTCATCTTAGGAAAATCACTATCATGGGATGGAGTGGGGGGAGGAAAAGTGGAAGAAAAACATGGGAAGGGGGGCCGGGAGTTTGGCCTAGTGGTTAAAGTGCTTGCCTAGCATGCACGAAGACCCGGGTTCAATTCCTCGGTACCACATATATAGAAAAAAGCCAGAAGTGGTGCTGAGGCTCAAGTGGTAGAGCTCTAGTCTTGAGAAAGCCCAAGGACAGTGCTCAGGCCCTGAGCTCAAGCCCAGAACTGGAAAAAAAAAAAAAAAGAAAAACATGGGAAGGAGTATCAGTGTTCAAGAAGTAATGTACCCACTACCTGACGAATGTAACTGTAACCCCTCTATACATCACCCTGATAATAAAATACAATTAAACAAAGAGGAAGTGGCACTGTGACTCGAGTGGTAGAGCAATAGCCTTGAGCTGAAGAGCTCAGGGACAGTGTCCAGGACCAAAGTTCAAGCCCGACAACTGACTAAAAAAAAAATCGTTGTAATCTTCTTTGGGTGGTTTGGGGAGCAACTGTGGTTGAGTAAATTTATGTCAATTACATTTTAAAAATTTTAGGAATCTGACTTCCTTTGTCTTCATGGAGAGAGCTATATATTTGGAAGTGAAGATAGTGAGTTCAGTAGAGGCAGTGGTGAGAATATGTACTCATATGAAGACGATGAAGACCAAAAATATAGTAGATTCGCAAATGACTTCCTGACACAATCTGGATTTTATGAAGCTTCTGAAAATACTGTACTTCCAGACCAGTTATTAACATCAGAGGCTCCTGAAATCATCACAAGTACCAATGAGCCAAAAGACTGGGAAGATGTAGAAGCCGAAAGTGTGGGACAGGACCAGATTCTGGAAGTGGATGGTGTCTTGCCATCCTTGACCAGGCCCAGAGGACAAGGATGGTTTGGGCTGGGAGAAGAGCAAACTGAAGATGAGACCTTCAAGTCGGTTATTGAATCTGTACAAGAATACTCATTTCAAAGTAGAAAAGTAACAGTGGAAGATGAACAAGACCTGGAGGAATTACACATGGATGAGTCCCAAGTGGAGCATAAGTCAGAACCTGCATCAGAAGTTGATCTAGAGCCACTGAAACCTGTTTCAATGATGGAGGAAGATTCTGAGCAAGCTTCAGAGGTAGAGCACACACTCAGATCTACAGCTACTAGCTGGTTTGGTGGTGGATTTACAAGTTATTTAGGTTTTGGAGAGGAGAATACAGATCTTGAGTTATTGTCCAAAGAAAGCCATTCACCATTACAAGATATTTCTGATGCCAAATCATCGGACGAAGGTGCCACAGTTGCAGGTACAGAAATAACAACAGGAAAAGAGGACTCAGTCATTAACGATAGCTCCATTCTCAAGCCAAGTTGGTTTGATTTTGGTTTTGGCATGCTAGACTTTGCTTATGCTGATGAAAAGAAAATGATAACAGAGGAGGAAAAAAACAGTGATAGTGAACTAGATAAACACAAACATCTTCCAGCCAGTGAATCTGAGCCTGAGAAGGAACAGGAAACAAACATAATAAAAATGATGAAAGCAGAAGATCAAGTCGACGAGGAAAGAGTCTTAGGGGAAACAGATGATTCTGATACCACACTATCTCTGAAAAACATCTTCTACACTTTTGATAACCCATGGAGCTTTCAGAACAAACCAGAGGAAACAGAATTGCCATTTTCTAATGAGCCACTGGACCAGAATAATATAGGTGGAAATGATGGGCTGGAAGACTCTTCCATTGAAAGTCATCCCACCGATAACACGGAAGATCTTTTGATGCTGAGCAGCAGTCACAGTCAGTCAGGTAGGTATGAAAAGATTCAGAATCTCTCCTCCCCTCCCCGCCCCTTTCCTTTTCTCCCCTCTCTTCTCCTCTCCCCTTGCCTCCTCGACTCTTCTCCCCTCCCCTCTCCCCTCCCCTCCCCTCCCCTCTACTTTCTTCCCTTCCCCTCCTTCCCCCACTCCCCTCCACTTTCTCTTTCTTTGCCAGTCCTGGGACTTGAGCTCAGGATCTAGGCACTGTCCTTGGGTTTTCTCAAGGCTAACACGCTACCACTTCAGCCACAGCACTGCTTCTGGCTTTTTCTGTGTATAGGTACTAAGGAATCAAACCCAGTGCTTGTACATGCTAGACAAGCACTCTTCCACTAGGCCATACTCCTGGCCCTTAGAATTTATTTCTTGACATAATTAAAATTTTTTAATTATAAAAGTTATATACAGAGGAGTTATAGTTATATGCCAGGTAAAGAGTACATTTCCTTTTGGACCAGGTCATCCCTTCCTTCGTTCTCTCCCAGTTTTTCCTTCCCATCTCATCCACACATTGTATAGTTCATTTTCAACAGAATTAAATGTTAACATTTAAATTAAATTAATTTCTGTGTGTGTGTGTGTGTGTGAACTTGTTTTGTTGTGTATGTGTGTGATTATGTGACAGTCTTGCCAAGTAGTCCAAGCTGGCCTCAAACTTGAGATAGGATTCTTGTTTCATTATTCCAGTGCTGGATTGTAGGTATGCGTTGCCATACCTGGCCTCTCTAATTTTTAATTTTAGGTCTGCATTTATGTTTTGCATGGAATACTATAATAACAAGGTTTTCAAGTATACATGGTAATAAGGGATTGCAAGATTAAGGTAGAAAATTTTTGGCTTTCTTTAAGTCTCTTAATTCTGAGATTTCACCAGAGGGCAGTGGAAGAAAGTGAGCATCAAAGGACATTTCTACTTCTAAATGTCCAGGAAATTTGGCAACTTTTGATTCAAAACACGTGGATCAGCCATGCACAGGGGTGCACACCTGGGAAGCTAAGGTAGGAGGATCCATGAGTTCTAGAATAGTTTGGATTAGAAAGCAAGACTCTTAACTAAAATCCAAACAATTGGGCATTTGGAGGCTCCCCCCCAAATCCTAGCTAGCCACTCGGGAGGCTGAGCAGGGCTAGCCCAAGCAGGAAAGTCAGGGAGACAGACTCTTATCTCCAATTAGCCATCACAAAGTCACAAGTGGAGCTGTGGCTCAAGTAGTAGAGGGTCAAGCAAACAAGCTTAGGATAGTGCTCATGTCCTGAGTTGAAGCCCCAGGACCAGAACCAAAAATAAATAAGTAGAAACAAAAACAAAACAAAAGCAGCAACTACCACTCCTACTCCCACCCAAACAAAAAGAGAACACCACGAGGATTGTAAATTGTGAAGAACTTTTACTTGGTTTCTGCACACTCCATATTGATATGTCTATGATGGATAGATGAGAAACAGCAAATATTGACCAGTAACGCAGGAACAATTGAGCCTTAGAGTGACAGCAAATATTTCAGAAGGAGAGCATTGCAAGCCAAGAACATTGCACACAGACGGAAACTCCTTTCAATTGGAATTGGTTGTCAGAACTGCATGTCACACCTTACCATTCCCCCAAATGTGAACGTGAACACTGCCCTTGGCCAACATTCCCTCCCCAAGCATGTGGACATTTAAGATTCCAACCTGTCTGCAAAGGAGAAAAGTGGATGACTATAAACAATAGAGACCTAGTTATTAAAGGCTACTGGAAAAGGAAATCCTCATGTTCTAAAGTTATGACATTCTAGGGAATGTTTGGTTTTTAGAATCAGTTGTTTGAAAAACATATCCCGTTTGATTACTCAATTCAGTCACGTAGTCTATTCAAAGCCAAGGTGACTCTAGGATCTGAAGATGGCAATTGGAAGCCTGTCAAGTCAGCCCTCGCAAACAAACCTGAGGGACTCTTATCTCCAGATAACCAGTGAAAAGCTGGAAGTAGAGTGCCAGGTGTAAGTAACATATTTCAGACTTACTTTCTGTCTTTATTTTATACAACTCAATCTAATTAATTAGTATCTAACATGATATACTCTAAAATGTATGACATCTGTAAATGGTAACTAATCAGAATTCTTTCAAATCAGCTCTTTCTCCATTTTTGGGGGGTGGGTTTGGTCATGGTATATGAGTTCAGGGCCTGGACACTGTCCCTGAGCTTTTTCACTCAAGCTAGCACTTTCAGCCACAGCTCCATTTTTGGCTTTTTGGTAAGTTAATTGGAGATAAAAGTCTCGAGGACTTTCCTGTCTGCATTGGCTTTTTTTTTTTTTGGCCAGTCCTGGGCTTGAGCTCAGGGCATGAGTACTGTCCTTGGGCTTTCTCAAAGCTGGAGCTCTATTCCTTGAGCCTCAGCACCACTTCCGGCTTTTTTCTGTGTATGTGGTACTGAGGACTTGAACCCGGGTCTTCGGGCATACTAGGCAAGCACTTTAACCACTAGGCCAAACTCCCGGCCCCTGCATTGGCCTTTTGAACCCTAATTCTCAGATCTCAGTTTCCTGAGTATCTAGAGTTATAGGCATAAACTACTGGTGCCTGGTGGGTTCTTTCTCTCTTCTTCCCTTTCCTCCTTCTCTCCCTCCCTCCCTCCCTTTCTTCCTTCTCTCTTTCCTTCTCTCCTTCCTTCCTTTCTTCCTTCTTTCCTTCCTTCCTTCCTTCCTTTCTCTCTTTCTTCCTTCCTTCCCTCCCTCCCTCTCTTCCTCCCTTCCTTCTCCCCCCTCCTTCTTCCCTCCTTTTGCCCCTTCCTTCCTCTCTTTCTTTCTTCCTTCCTTCCTTCCTTCCTTCCTTCCTTCCTTCCTTCCTTCCTTCCTTCCTTCCTTCCTTTCTTTCTTCTGATAATGGATCTCAAAATGGGTATTTGATACTTGCTTCCACTAATTGGCTGGCCATTATGACATGAAGCATGCCCCCTAGCCCCATTGTCTCTTTTCATATACTCTTTCAATGGTGTGGTTTGATATAGTAGAAAAGGATATAATAAATAGACATGGGATGCATGAGGAATCCAAGGCTAGAATGTGAAATTAAGGAATCTCTAAGAGACTAGAAAAAGTGAAATGCATGACATTTGATTGGCACCTTTTCTTTCTTTCTTTCTTTCTTTTGATTGGCACCTTTTCATTGCCAAAGTTGTTTCAAACATCCTAAGGAGATGGGTGGTACCTTCCTGTATAAATGGCATTTCATAGTGACTCTTCTTTAGGAGTGATTTTTCTATCCTTGGAGCAATTCCATTAGATTTTTTAAAAATTGTTGGGGTAATGTATGGAGGGGTTACATTTACATTCGTCAGGTAGTGGGTGCATTACTTTTCTAACACTGATACCCTAGATCTTTTGGGGGGCTGGTCATGGAGCTTGAACTCAAAGCCTGTGTACTGTCCCTGAGCTTCTTTTGCTCAAAGCTAGCACTCTAGCCCTTGTACCACAGTACCAATTGCAGCTTTTTCTGTTTATGTGGTACTGAGGAGTCAAACCCAGGGCTTCATGAATGCTGGGCAAGCACTCTACCACTAAGTCACATTCCCAAGCCTCCATTAGATTTTGGAGTGATAATTTTAAAAAATATTTTATAGTGTAATAGGCAGATATGCATGATCCAGAGGATTAATTTTTGAAACTTGGAAATTAATTGCTATAAGTTCTGAAATTGTTTTTCTTTGTGAAGTTCAAACTTCCTTGCCTGAGCTGTCTAGGAATGGTAATCCTCAGACTTTAGCCTCCTATGTAGGATTACAGGCATGAACCACTGGCACCTAGTTTTTGTTTGTTTGTTTTTTTGCCAGTCCTGGGCTTGAGCTCAGGCCTGAGCACTGTCCTTGGACTTTCTCAAGGCTAGAGCTCTACCACTTGAGCCTCAGCACCACTTCCAGTTTTTTCTGTGTATGTGGTACTGAGGAATCGAACCTGGGTCTTTGCCCATGCTAGGCAAGCACTCTACCACTAGGCCAAACTCCTGACCCCAAGGCACCTAGTTTTTGAGACAGGGTAGTGTAGGCTGTTTTTTTTTTTTTGTTGTTGTTGTTTTGTTTTTTTTTTTTGTATGTGTGTGTGGGACATGAGCTTGAACTCAGCTTGGGTTGGGTTTTGTCCCTGGGCTCTTCAGCTCAAGGCTATGACCCTACCTTTTGAGCCATAGCACCCCTTCCTGCTTTCTAGTAGTTAATTGGAGATAAAGAGTCTCAGGTACTTTTGTGCCTGGGCTGGCTTTGAACCTTGATCCTCAGATCTCAGCCTCCTGAGTAGCTAAGATTACAGGCATGAGCCACCAGCCTGGCTATTAGGCTAGTTTTGAACACACAACCTCCTTGCCTTATCCTCAGGATTACAGGTGTGCATCACCATCCCTAGCTTAATATTTTTTTTTCTTTTGCCAGTCCTAGGGCTTAAACTCAGGACCTGAGGACTGTCCTTGGGCTTTCTCAAGGCTAGAGCTCTACTACTTGAGCTACAGCACCACTTCCAGCTTTTTCTATGTATGTGGTACCAAGGAATCAAACCCGGGTCTTCGTGCATGCTAAGCAAATACTGTTATCAATAGGCCAAACTCCTAGTCCTCAGCTTACTATTTTTTTTTAATTGTCGGAATTTTATTTCTGTAATTGCCAGTTGGAGCAGAGGGAATCTCCCCTCTTACTTTCAAACGTGGTGTCAGATTTTTTTTTTAATTAAAAGATTTTTTTTATTAACAATGACTTTTTTACATCATATTTCAAATGTCATGTTTAACAAACAAGTATTCAAGAAGGGAATTTCTATATGTAATCACTGGCACATAGATTTTAGAACCTAACCAGTTTCCTATTTTTAAAGCATGATTTTTAAGATTTAAAAAATGAAAAACTGAGTAGAATACTCTATGGTTTTTGTTAATGTTTCTTGGCCAAGGATTAAAGGATTCTTGGCTAAGTTGTAGGTTGAATAAAGGTCCCCCAAAGGTGGCAGGGAACATGTTCTTTTACATGGTAAAAAGGACTTTGCATCATGCACTGTGTGCACTATGTGGAAAATGACCTTTGTAACTAGTGGGCGTAAACAGGAGGGGTGACTGGGGGAAAGCACAGGAAGGATCGATATTGTCCAAAGTAAGTCAATAAAATGGTATATGTTAGACAAAGGACTGTACATGTATGCTTAAGGGTCCTGAGATGGGGAGATAGAGGCTACAAATGCAGAAGGCTTCTAGAAGGTAGAAAAGGCAAGGATAGATGAGAATTCTCTCTTAGGGCTCCAGTAGGAATATGGTCCTACAGATATCTTGGTGCATTTAGGAATTTTTTACCTCCACACTTGTAAATAAAAAGAAAATACATTTCTACATAGCATGGCAGCAACCTTGTGGTAATTATTGCACCACAACCGAACTAATGCCGTTGTGCATTCTTCCCTACCGGGGAAGACAAAGGTTCAAGAACGACCTCCTAGAAAACCAAAGGGATACCTGCATAAGGCAAGTTATTTGAAAATGACACTTCTCTTTATGTATTTGCAGATATGATCTCTGAAGTAGACTTACCTGTGAGAATACATGACCAAACCTCATCTTCTCAGAACACCGCACAAGCAACATTATTGGTAGACCCTGAAGAGCCTGAGCATGGGGATACAGACACATCTGTGGGAAATAGTCTCCAAAGCAGTCAGGTGGCTTCCCTTGAGAACGCATTGTCTTTGCAAAACCACGTTCTCCAGAAAGGTAAGTAATGGAGTATGCCTTCTCCCATTCACAGTGAAGGAAGAAATGCACCCAAAAGTTACTATATAGCGAACTTTAATCTGTTTTTTTTTTTATTTGTAAATCAACAGATGATGCTACAGGCATTTGGATTGTGAAATATTTATTTCAAGTTGACATTTACAATTTCATAAATTCTGCATTTTCACCAATTATCTTGCTGATAGAAAGGGTAAGCTGGCTTTACAATTTGGGGGGCAGTGTAATAATTTTACCTATTTTATTAAATGGAAGAGTGACTTCAAAGTATGCTTCAAGATATCCCAAGAAACTTCCTAGAATGTTTGTTTTCTCTTTTTTTTTTTTGCCAGTCCTGGGCTTAAGCTCAGGGCCTGAGCACTGTCCTTGGATTTTCTCAAGGCTAGAGCTCTACCACTTGAGCCTCAGCACCACTTCTGGCGTTTTTCTATGTATGTGGTACCGAGGAATCGAACGCTGGTCTTCGTGTATGCTAGGCAAGCACTCTACCACTAGGCCAAACTCCTGGCCCCTGTTTGTTTTCTCTTATGAAATCTTATGGGCTTTCTCAAGGCTCGTGCTCTACCACGTATACATACCACAGCACATCTGGCCTTTTCTGTGTGATACCAAGGAATCAAACCTAGGCTTCGTGTGTGCTAGGCAAGCACTCGACAAGTAGGCCACTCTCTTGGCCAACATTTTAATTAATTAATTTATTTATTTTGCCAGTCCTGGGGCTTTTTCAAGGCCATTAGTCTGCCATTTGAGCCACAGCACCACTTCCAGCTTTTTTTTTCTATGTATGTGGTACTGAGGAATTGAACCCAGGTCTTTGTGCATGCTTGGCAAGCACTCTACCACTAGGCCAAACTCCTAGCCCTTGGCTGACATTTTTATATTTTAATTAAATGGCTAATCAATGTGACATGTTAGCCACATTTTAAAATGTCCTACTTAAAATCTGATAGGAAGGAACATCTAAATGGACTTGTGTGTGTGTGTGTGTGTGTGTGTGTGTGTGTGTGTGTGACAGTACTAGGGTTCTTTTTGCTTTATTTTTCAAATAGGGGCCATTCTCAGAATATATTCCTTCTAACTGAGATTACAAATGTTGGCTGCTGTCCCAGCTTGTTCATTGAGTCGGAGGTCTCATTTCTTTCTCAGGCTGGTTTCAATCAACAATCTTCCTCATTTCTGTCTCTGGAGTAGTTGGGATTACAATACATCCATTTATGATGGCTGGAGATCATTTGATTTAATGACTGATTGAAGGTCAAAAGACCTGAAGAAGAAAGTGACAATAATCATCACAGGTTTCTAGCAAGGGTGGCTGTAATGAGTCTCTGTGGAAACTGGACTCAATAACACAAATCGCTTTGCGTTCAGAGGTCTCGGTTTTTTCGGCTACGTTCTAGAGAGAGGGTATAATATGAAATATGAGTCCAGAGAAATCATTTTTTTCTTTAGGATTTGGTCTTGAAGATGGTTTAAGATGCTAATTAGAAATTTGCTCCAGGTTAGAAGAAAAGAAAAACCAGCAATAATAATAATTGTGAAAATAACTACAATAGAATTCCATTTCATTAGAATTAATTGTAATTAATTGTACTTACTGGTGTGTACTGTTGATATAGTCCTGTCTCTTTAACCCCTCCACCACAAATTATCCAGTGAAGTTAAACGACTTAAAAAAAAATTTCACTAATTGTTGTATGTCATTTGAGTCTAAATTAAGTGCTTGTCTAAGTCTAAAATAATATGCTTATTTGTGTTACACAGTAAATATTGCCAGATAGCATTTTACATGAAGCACTTTGAAACGATTGAATTTAAGCTTAATTATTTTGACCTTGAAAAATCACTTGCTCTCTTGGAAAAGGGGTCTCAATATTAAGTATAAAATCAGAAAGAGAAACTAGATCACAAGATGCTATAAAATTGGGCCTATACATTAAATTATGGATCAGTTGTCAATATGTAAAAGTGCATTTATTTAAAAATCTAGATTCTTAGATTCGTTTGAAAACTAAAATATTGCAATAGAAAGTCTCTTCTTTATTATTATTTTTTGTCTGGTCCTGGAGCTTGAACTCAGGGCCTGGGTGCTGTCTGAGCCTCTTTGTGCTCAAGGCTAGTGAGCACAAAGTGCTCACTTGAGCCAAAGTGTCACATGTGGCTTTTTCTGAGTAGTTTATTGCAGATAAGAGTCTCACATACTTTTTTTTTTTTGCTCTAGCTGGCTTCAAATGGCAATCCTTAGATCTCAGCCTCCTGAATAGTTGGGATTACAAGTGTGAGCCCCAAAGCCTGACTTAAGTCTTTCCTGTTTTTACTTTTTTTTGTTGTTGGTTGTGGGGGCTTGAACTTTGGACCTAGATGCCTGAGATCTTCAGCTCAAGGGTACCACCCTACCCCTTGAGCCACAGTGCCATTTCTGGTTTTCTAGTGATTCATTGGAAATAAGAATCTCAGGGCATTGAAACTTGATCCTCAGATCTCAGCCTCCTGAGTAGCTAGGATTACAGGCCTGAGCAAAGTCCCTCATTCTTACCTGGCAATAAGACGTTCAGATGGAATTGTATATATTTATGTAGACACAAACTCTACAATTACCCACACTCATGGCCACTGCTTGGCCCTTATGGAGTTAGCTTTAAGTCCTTAGACTCATTGTTCCAAATTGCTCCCAACAGATCTACAATTCTGATAATCCAGTACATCTATTAAGTGCATCTAGTGGTGCCTGTCAATAGTACTTTAAGAAAACAACCTGGTTTCTAAGTGAGGAATGTCTTTGAGTTGTAACATATATACTCCCAACTTGAATGACTCATTTTTTTTTTTTCTCGCCAGTCTTGGGCTTGGGCTCAGGGCCTGAGCACTGTCCTTGGACTTTCTCAAGGCTAGAGCTCTACCACTTGAGCCTCAGCACCACTTCCGGCTTTTTTCTATATATGTGGTGCCGAGGAATCCAACCCGGTTTTCATGCATGCTAGGCAAGCACTCTACCACTAGGCCAAACTCCTGGCCCCTGAATGACTCATTTTTAAGGGGAATAATCAATGAAATGCTAACCACTCTTGCTCAATAGGTAGCTTTAGATGCAATGTATTCTGAGATGATTCAATATATTCTAAGGACTCTCATATCAGTAATACAAAAGATGACAATGTAGTTCAGTAATTTTGATTTTCTTCCAAAGGACCAGACCTCTGTAACACTGTCTGTTTAATTAGCTGGGAGTAACTAGTCCTTCCAGCTTGGCCATAGGGCCCTTCCCAAGGGAACTCGGTTTTCAGGTTGTGAATGCAGTTTACTGGTTAGCACTTTTCAAGAGTCTTGCAAGTTTTCTAGTAGCTGTTATACTAATGGTATTTATTCTCCACTTCCTTTAGAGCAGATCCTATTAAAAAAACAGTAAAACCTAATGTCTACTTATAAAAACAATCTTTGAGTATCTTTTTAAGTGGCAAAAAGCTCATTTATACACTACATAAATTGACTATAGGATAAAACATTCAATTTAGTGGTTAATTTGTCTTTCCAACTGTAGATTTTAAGAGGGTAGTGATATGTAGGACAGTTAAAATATATGTACAGGCACAAGTGGTTTGTATGTGTGTATTTGTATATGTATTTAAAGAGGTTGTAGGTCCATGAAACTGGATCATGGGTTGGTAGTCACGGCTCCACCTGTGGCACCCCTTCACCGCCCAAGTGTCAAAACAGGATCACAGACAGAGTGGAAAGAACTGTGCAGGAGGCATTAGAATCTGGAATCGAAGGCTCTGAGGTACTTAGAACTTTACATGGAATTGGAAGACATGGAGCTGAAAGGTCTTGAAGAGGTCATTCGTGTGTGACTGTGAAGTACATAAAGAAGTTAGGTTTGGGATTTTTGGGTGGTGTTTGCTAAGCTTTGGGGCCTTTCGCATTTTGTTTGGTCCAGGGTTTGCTTTCTGTGTCTTCTTTCCTTCCTTTCCTTCTCCTCCTCCTCCTCCTTCTCTTTTAAACGACAAGTTGTAACGGCTGAACATGATTCTGGAGTGGCCTGGCGCTGTGAGGACACTGGATTCTGTTGCTTTAATGGAGGTGTCCATGGCTTTAAGGGCCTTGGGCGTCGTGAAGGGGAGCTTTGGACTTTCGCCTTCTGGTAATCACAGCGCACTCAGGAGTGTTGTGCAGGGTCCTTAAAATGGCGAATTGTGGAGCAATGTTTGCCACGCTCGGCACTGGCAGTTCCCCCGTCTTGTTAGGTCTGAAGTCACCTGCGGGTCACCCGGCACTCTTGACCTGCTGTTCTCGGCCTGGGGGCTTGAACTCGGGGCCCGGGCCCCGTCCCTGCGGCCTCCGTGCTCGGGAGCCGCCGCCCCACTCCAGGCCGGGGTCTCGGGGGACGCGATGGCTGGGTAAGGCGAGGGCTTCTCGCCCTGCGGCTGCGGCTGCTTCCGTTCGTGCGGCGTCCCCGCGTCTCCGGAGCGGCTCCCGGGGAGGGAGGTTCCGCCGGCGCCTCGGTGCGGCTCGCCCGGGACCCGGTGCGCCGTCCAGTGAAGGCCGACCAGGAAGGAGAACCTGGTGACAGGGCTTTGGCTGCGGAGCGGGGGCGTCCGAGGGGCGGGCCGGGCCCACGCCCGCGCCATCTGCCGCCCATCCCGGGCCGGAGCCCTGAACACGCGGTCCTTCATGCAGAGGGGGCCCTGGGGCCGCCGGGGCTCGGTGGAGCTCGGGGCAGCCCCGCCCCGGCCGGTGCCCGGGCGAGTCGGGAGCCGCCCCGACCCCTCCCCCGGCTCGGCGGCCGCCCCGACCCCTCCCCCGGCTCGGACCCCAGCGCAGACCCCGTCCGGGCGCGGCCGGGAGGGCGCGCGGGCGCGCAGGCCGTTTGCAGGCCGGCGGCGTGTGCGGCGGGGTCCCCTCCCCACGGGGTACGGGCCGGGCCGGGCGCGCGCTGGGCGGGGGTCGTCGGTGGGCAGGGCGGGGGTCGCCGCCACCCGAGGCTGGGGCCCTGAGCCACGACCGTGGCTTGCGAGACCGTGCGGGTGGCGGGGGCCGAGGCCGGAACCCGCGTCCCCCAGCCGGCCCCGGCGCCGAGCTCCGCGGCTGGCGCTCGGGCGGAGCGGCGGCTCCTTTAAGGAGACCGCGCGGGACACGTCGGCCGACCCGGCACGAGGCCGGTGGGGGGCGCCGCGGTGCGCGCCCGCCTCCCTCGCAGCGGCCCGGACCGAACCAACCCGGGGGGGGCGCGGGGGGCGTGGAGCCCGGGGTGGGCGCCGGGGCGCGCGGGGAGCTCGCTCGCGTCGGCGCGGCCGCAGCGGGGAACGCAGGGCCCGGGCGGCCGGGGCCCCGCGGGCGGGCGGGCGGGCGGGCGTCGGGCGCGGGCTGGGCCGCGGTGCCCGCGCCGCCTCGCTGCACCCCCACCCCCGGCTCCGCGGTGGTTTGTCCCGCGAGCGCTCGGGTTCCGGGCGGCCGGCTGGAGGTTCCGCGTCGCCGGCGGTGGCCGGGCCGTGGCTGCCGTGGCGACCGCGGGGGGCGCCATGGAGGGGCTGAAGGCCGCCCCTCAGCCGTACCTGGGGCTGGTGGTGGAGGAACTCCGCCGGGTGAGTCCGGCTGTGGTCGGGGCTGCGGGAGCCGCGGGGGCTCGGGGGGTTCAGTGGGCGGCGCCCCGACCTCCACAGGCACCCAGCCCGGCCCCGCGCACCGCCGGGGCGCCCGGGCCCTGGAGGCCGGGGCGGGGAGCCGAAGGAAGCGTTGGGCCCGGTGGACACGGCCAGACTGCGCGACCCCCGCCGGCTGGCCCCGGGTCTGGAGCCAGGCCCGGCGCACGCGTGGCTCCCCGGTCGGCGGGAGCTCGGGGACCCCCCAGGTGCCTGGACGCGTGGCTCCCCGGTCGGTGGGAGCTCGGGGACCCCCCAGGTGCCTGGACGCGTGGCTCCCCGGTCGGCGGGAGCTCGGGGACCCCCCAGGTGCCTGGACGCGTGGCTCCCCGGTCGGTGGGAACTCGGGGACCCCCCAGGTGACTGGACGCGTGGCTCCCCGGTCGGCGGGAGCTCGGGGACCCCCCAGGTGACTGGACGCGTGGCTCTCCGGTCGGTGGGAGCTCGGGGACCCCCCCAGGTGACTGGACGCGTGGCTCCCCGGTCGGTGGGAACTCGGGGACCCCCCCAGGTGACTGGACGCGTGGCTCTCCGGTCGGTGGGAGCTCGGGGACCCCCCAGGTGCCTGGACGCGTGGCTGCCCGGTCGGTGGGAACTCGGGGACCCCCCCCCAGGTGCCTGCCACGCGTCCGGAGCCCGGGGGGAGCCGGGTTTTAATTCTGAGTGTTCTTCCCGTGGGCCCCCCCCCTGCTGCTTTTCCTCCCTTGCTCCGGCTTGTGCCTTCTTAAAGTGCCAGCCTGGGGAGTCCCGGCGTGCGGCAGTTGATGGATGGCCGGGTTGACTTGGTGCATTTATAACGAGGTCGCAGGTGTTTGCAGGTGTGTGTGTTGACATGCTGAGGGGACAGATGACACCACACGAAAGGGCATGTCCTTACTATCCGAGGCTTGTAGATCACCTCTAGAATAACCAAGTAACATTTAAAACGCTGCATTACAGTTTTTCAGAAGGCTGGAGACCCCCACCCCAGCCCACCCCAGTCCTGGACTTGAACTCAGGGCCTGGGCGCTGTCATTTGAGCTTGTTCTGCTCAAGGCTAGCATGCTACCACTTGAGCCACAGAGCCCCTCTGGCTTTCTTTGTGCATGCGACTCTGAGGAATCAAACCCAGGGCTTCATGCATGCTAAGCAAGCACTCCACCACTAAGCCACATTCCCAGCCCCATGGGTGTATTTAACTTACCTCCCCCCGCCCCCCTTGCTTGTGGGGCCTGAACCCTAAGCCTGGGCACTGTGCCTGAGCTCTTCAGCTCAAGGCTAGTGCTCTACCTCTTTGAGCCACAGCACTGATTACCTTCTCCTAACGACTTAAAAGGTGCTGTTTTGTTCACCTTTGTGCGTGTTCGTATATGTATGAATACGTACAATGAATGGGGGATTTTAAATGACTAAGATAGTGTCTTGTTCGTTAGCCTCACCTTGTTGAGAGACAAGAAAGTTGTCTCTACTGAAGCATACATATTAAAGGGAGAGGAGGGAGATACTTCTTGAGCGGTAGGAAAGCCTTTCCAGGCTGAGCAAATAGCCTGAGTGGAAGAGGCTGGTAAACGCATGGTGTCTGCAGTGGTTGTGCTACTTTTGAGGGTAAGATGGTGCTCACTGGAGACAAGTGCTTCTGCAGGGCGCTGGAGAACTGTTAAATTAGGCTTTCCATGGGTAGATGTGTGGTTTAGATAGAGCTTCTTGAAGATCCAGTGTGAGGAAACAAAACTCCTCCCAGGGGAAGGAGAAATGAGTGGTAGGACTAGAGAATGGTGACTTGGATTGATCCATCGATCAATCTATCCATCCATCCATCCATCCATCCATCCATCCATCAAGAGAGAGACAGACAGACACAGAGAGACAGAGACACACACAGAGAGAAAATGAGTGAGGGAGAAGGAGGGGAAAGGAAGGAGGGAGAGAGAGGGAAGGCTTGGTAATTCTTTCACTTATGGAGTTTTTAGAAAGAGAAGCATATTGTGGCTCAGAGATAATTTCAGATTGTATATATTTCCCTTTGTTAAAAACAATAATCTGTAATTTTTTAAAAAAAGTTTTAGGAAGTACAGTGGAATATTTGTTTTATTTATTTTTTGTTTATGTGGTACCAAGGAATGGAACTTAGAACCCCACATACGCAAGGCAAGGACTCTACCACTAAGTCAGATTCCTAGCTGCTGTATTTGGTTTTTATAAAGACTGGAGAGAGTTGTAGAGAGGGAAGTCAAATTTTGCAGAATTTTGTCTTGTCTAATAATGTTTTACCTAAATGATTTTTCCTCTTTAAATGCCACTGCCCTTCCCACTTTGGCCTGGGTACTACAAGGATGGCATAACATTGCTCTGATGTTAATTTTAAAACGTTTTATTTTTGAGACAGTCATGTAACTTTTTTTTTTTTTGGTCATGGGGTTTGAACTGGCCAGGGTGCTGTACATGAGCTCTTTAGCTCAAGGCTGCCACCCTACCCTTGAGCTAAGCCCCACTTCCCATTTTCTAGAGGTTAATTGGAGATGAGTCTCAGGTCCTTTTGTGCCTGGTCTGGCTTTGAACCTTGATCCTCAGATCTCAGCCTCCTGAGTAGCTGGGATTACAGGCGTGAGCCATGGCACCCAGCCTTGTAACATAAATTTTACCCTGTGATGTAATATTCAATTCAGCGGAATTCACTATGTTGTGCCACATTTTCGTCACCCGACAGAGAAACTTAGTACTTATTTAGTAGCTCTACTTCTCCCCTCCTCCCATCTCTGCATTACCACTTGACCTTCTGTTTCTATGATAGTTTATCCTGGACATTTCATTGTGAATCAGTTCTAGCTTTTTTTTTTTTTAGGGTCCATTGTAACTGTTTCATTGCTTTTATGATAAAACAATATTCTGTAGTGGTAATATGCTACTTTCATGTCATAGCTGATGGTCATTTGTTAGTGCTATATACTACTTTATTTCACCTGATATGATTGCTAGTTCCATGGGTTTCTCTGTAGATGACACATTTCTTTCTCCTTTATTCTGAATAATACCCTATTATGTATATGCATCGCACTTAATTTATTCATTGTTTAGTGGGCATCTTGGCTTATTCTGTAGCTTGGCTATTATGAATAGTACTGCTATAAAGATGTATGGGCAGGGCCAGGAGTTTGGCCTAGTGGTTAAAGTGCTTGCCTAGCATGCATGAAGACCTGGGTTCGATTCCTCGGTACCACATACATAGAAAAAAGCCGGAAGTGGTGCTGAAGCTCAAGTGGTAGAGCTCTAACCTTGAGAAAGTCCAAGGACAGTGCTCAGGCCCTGAGCTCAAGCCCAGGACTGGCAAAAAAAAAAAAAAAAAATTAGAGATGAGAAGGGAGGCATCACAATAAACAACAGTGGTACCCAGAAGACCATCAGGGAACATGTCAAACACTTATACTTTAGGCCAGGTGCCCCGGAGCTCACACCTGTAATTCTAGCTACTCAGGAAGCTGAGATAGGAAAGTTGGTATTCAAAGCCAACCTGTCCTGGAAAAATCTGTGAGATTCTTATTTCCAGTTAACTACCAGAAAGCCAGATGTAGTGCTGTGGCTTAAAGTGGTAGAGGGCTAGCCTTGAGGGGACAGGGGTGGGTATGGTGTAAGGATGGGGCTCAAAAAAATCCCTTTACCTCCCCAAACCCCAAACAAAAACATATTCTAATAAAGTACGCTTCAAGGCTTCATTGTTCTTCAAGGCTTTACAGTTTTCATTGTAGAGGCCTTTCACCTCATTAGTTACATTTATTGCTAAGTATTTAATTTTCTTGAGAGTAATGTTTTCCTGATTTTTTTTTAAACCTATTTGTTATTTGAGATTCATCTGCTTTGTCATATGAGTATGGCTATTCCTGCTTGTTTTCAGGCTCCATCTTCTTGGAAAATCTTTCTTGTTCTTTGACTGTAAATCTGTCTCAGTGAGATACATTTCTTGTAGTTAACAAGTGTCTTTGTCTCTTAGGTTGTGGCAGCATTGCCTGAAGATATGAGACCAGGCCCAAACCCCTATGGCTTCCCATGGGAGTTGGTCATCTGTGTGGCTTTCGGTGGACTTTTTGCTGTTGCCTTGTTTTTATGGCAAAGTTTTCGATCGGTAAGTTACCAGTATATACTGAGATAGTGTTCTTTCAATCTTTGGATTACCAGTAATATGAGAGACATACTTATTATTTTTAGGAAAGAAGTTCACAGTTAAATATGGAGTCAGAGGAATTTTTCTGGGCAAAAATGAAGAGAATTTCTCTTATAGAACTGTCATACACTAATACTAAAATTCTCCATTTATTTCTTGTTTTCATATCTATATATAGTTGCACAAGAGAGTAGACATTTGACTCTTATTTTTCTTTCTTTCTTTTTTTTTTTTGTCAGTCCTGGGCTTGAGCTCAGGGCCTGAGCACTGTCCTTGGACTTTCTCAAGGCTAGAGCTCTACCACTTGAGCCTCAGCACCACTTCCGGCTTTTTTCTATATATGTGGTACCGAGGAATCGAGCCCGGGTCTTCGTGCATGCTAGGCAAGCACTTTAACCACTAGGCCAAACTCCCAGCCCCTTATTTTTCTTTCTTGAGTTTATTTTTCCTTTTTTGGTTCATGTTTGCTTTCAACAGTATATCAGATAGCTGTAAATGTTACACCCAACTTGAAATTGACAAAAAAAGGACTGTCATTACATATAATTAGTCTTCCCTCCAATTCATCCCTGCCTGTCTGTGTCAGAGGTCATCCTCTTCTGCACCCTCTACTCTTTTCCCATGCCTTTAAAGATTTGGGGGAGGGGGAGTCATATCCTTTCAAAGTATATTATATAACTGTATTTGGTATGCTTTTAAAGATGCCAGTCCTGGGGCTTGAAATCAGGGCCTGGGCACTGTCCTTGGACACTTTGTGCTCAAGGACAGCACTGTGCCACAGCACCACTTCAACTTTATCTGTGTATGTAGTACTGAGGAATCAAGCCCAGGGCTTCCTGCATACTAGACGAGTACTTTACCAAAAGGCTACACTCTCAGCCCTAATTTGTGTAATTTTTTTTGGCCTTTGACATGTGTGTTGTTTCCAGGCCTTTTCTGTGATACGCTGTGTTGCTGTGTCCATTCTTGCATACATCTCTTGTGTATTTATGACAATTTATCTTAGACATCTAGCTATGGTATATTCTGTATGAGATTTAAATTTGTTGTTGTTGTCTTTTCCATTTGATTTGTTACCTCATCCTAATCTCTTACAAGTGAATTTGCCACCTTGCCCCCTTCATTATTTGAAAGTTTAAAGAACAAACAGGTTTAGTTTGTGGTTTTGTAAGAGTTCTTTTAGAGTTCATGGTGATATGATTAAAAAGACTTTTTAAAATACTTTTGCTTAAATATATTTAGGTAAACATGGATTAAATGAAACTCAACAGGAATCTTTTCAGTGAAGTTCTATCAGTGCCTTGAATATGATAATATTAATAGAAATCTTCAAGAGGTGTTTTTCTCATTGGCTGACTTATTCACAATAAGATAATCAATCAGAAACCTATTTTAAAGTTGGGAGTAAAAATTTAATAAATTAGATTTACTTGAATATCTGTTCTAATGTAGTTTTTTTGTTAAATTTTGAATTTCTTTTAGGTTAGAAGCCGGCTTTATATAGGTAAGCTGATGTTTTCCTACTTTAGACTTCATGTCCATGATGTATAATTTGAATGTGTAGTATTTTATTCATGATAATATTGACTTTTCTTTTTTAAGGAAGAGAAAAAAAGCTTGCCCTAGAGCTTTCTGGATTAATTGAAGAAAAGTGTAAACTCCTAGAAAAATTTAGGATTGTTCAGAAAGAGGTAAGAGATTTTTGAAAATACTCTTATTTGAGACAGGGAACTTTAGACTTCTTAATACACCTACTCCTGGGTAAGCCTGCAGATGCTAATGCTTCCTTTTCAGGGTATGGGAGATTGCTTGCTTGTCAAATTCTCTGCCTGAACTATAATCTCAGAATCAGCTCTTGTGGTAGGGTGTGCTCTTGGTTTACTCACTGTTGTTTCAATTTTGTTTCCCTGGCTATAATGCTGAACACTTTCAAATATGTTTATTGGCTGCTTTGACACTTTCTTTGTAAAGCTACCTTTTCTAATCTTTTTCATAATTTTTAAAGGGATGGGTACCCCTTTTCTTCTTTTTAAAAAAAATTATATAGGAGTTTTCCTAATTATTTTTTTATTTTTGTCGGTCATGGGACTTGAACTCTGGGCCTGGGCATTGTATCTGAGCTCTTCAGCTCAAGGCTAATGCCCTACCACTTGAGTCACAACACCACTTCCGGTTTTCTGGTCATTAATTGGACATGAGAGTCTCATGGACTTTTTAGTGCCTAGGCTGGCTTTGAACTGCAATCCTCAGATCTTAGCCTCCCAAGTAGCTAGGATTATAGGCGTGAGCCACCACGTCCGGCCTCCCTTTTATTTTTGAGTCAGAGTCTTACTGTCTAGTCAAGCTGGTCTTGAAGCTGAGGTCCTCTTTCCTCGACCCCCTCAGTGCTGGGATTATAGACATATTACACTATGCCTAGATTCACTAGTAAAATGAATGCTTTCTGTTTCTTTCTTTTTTTTTTTTTTTTTGCCTATCCAAGGATTTAAAGACACTTGTCTGTTACCTTTCAAACACTGTATTGTTACCTTTTAGAAATGTAATTTTGCATTAGTTTGCTAAGCCTTCCAGGACACAATGCTACCAACTGGGTGGCTTCAGCAGTAGTATTAATTTTCTCAGTAGGGAAGAAAGGTAGCCCAGTTCAAGGTATCTGAGGATTTGACTTCTTTGGGGGCCTCTTTGGCTGTGCATGGTGGCCTTCTTGCTGTGACTTTCATGGTTCTCCTCTGTGTAAGTACATTTCTGGTGTCTCTGTGTCCAAATTTTCTCTTTTTAAGAAGACACTGGACATAAAGTTAGAGCTACCTTACCAGCCTCATTTCAACTTTCTCATCTTTTAAAATGCTATCTCTAAATGCAGTCACTTTCTGAGGTGCTGGAGGTTAACCCTTCAGCCCAGATCTTTGTGAGGGCTGTGATTAATCTACAGCGGTCTCTAGTCCACCTGGAATCAAATCTATGTTGGCAAAATTATATCAGATACCACATTTTTTCCCATATGGCTATAAAGTTGACTGATGTTGCTTATTGAAAAGACTTGTCCACTGCTTACAGTTCTGTCCTATCATCATTAAATGATGTGACTGGATATATGTGAGTTTGTTTCTCTAATATCTTTGTATCTAGTTGTCTTCTTTTGTTTTCTTTCTTTTGAGACAGGCTCAGAATGGGCTCAAACTCTATTCTGCCTCTGCCTCTAAAATGCTTGGATTATAAGTATTCAACATCACGTTCAATTTTATTCTTTATTTTTCCTTCTTTGTTTCCTGAACTCAGGGCCTGGGCATTGTCCTTGGTCTTTCTCAAGGCTAGCATTCTACCACTTGAGCCACAGCACACTTAGGGATTTTTCTGTGTATGTGGTATCAAGGAATCAAACCTGGATCTTTGTGCATGTTTGCATGCTAGACAAGTACTTTACCAAACTCGTGCCTCCCAGTTTTGTTTTTTTTTCCCCTTAAGACTATTGCTCTACCACTTGAGCTAACAGAGTTCCACTTTTGGCTTTTTGATGGTTATTTGCAGATAAGAGTCTCCTCAACTTTCCTATGTAGGCTGGCTTTAAACCTCGATCTTTAGATCTTAGCCTGCTGAGTAGCTAAGATTATAGGTATGGGCCACCAGTGGCCAACCCACGCCTGATTTTTTCTGTTGGTCTTTGAGAAAAGCTTTTGTACTAGTACTGGGTGATTTTGTGTGTGTGTGTGTGTGGGGTGGGGTTGGTTGTGAACCCAGGGCCTGGGCACTGTCCCTGAGCCTTTTTGCTCAAGGCTAATAGTATTATACCACTTGGAACCACAGCACCACTTTTGGTTTTTGAGATAAGAATCTCTTAGGGACTTTTCTGCCTGCCTGGGCTGGCTTTGAACCTCAGTCCTCAGATCTCAGCCTGTTAAGTAGGTAGGATTGCAGGTGTGAGTCACCCTGGCCTGGCTAAGTGTTTTTATTTATTGTTTTGGTATCCAATAGTATCAGTGTCCAGGTTGTTCTTTGTCATTGTTTTGAGTATCATCTTTGTTTTGCTTTGTTTATTTTTGCTTTATTATGTAGTTTAGATATGACAGGTTCCAAACCAACGTTTGGTTTTTCTCTTGTGACTCTTTTATTCCTTCAGGCGCGCGCGCGCTCTCTCTCTCTCTCTCTCTCTCTCTCTCTCTCTCTCTCTCTCTCTCTCTCTCTCTCTCTCTTTCTTTTTTTTCTTGCTAGTCCTGGGGCTTGAACTCAGGGCCTGGCTATTGTCCTTGGGCTTTCTCAAGGCTTTTTCTGTGTATGTGATACCAAGGAATTGAACCCAGGGCTTCATGCAAGCACTCTACCACTAGGCTATGCTCCTGGCCCCTCTATGAGATTTTTTTCTTCTTCTATGTATATGGTACTGAAGAATTGAACCCAAATCTTTGTGCATGCTAGGCAAGGACTCTACCACTAGGCCAAACTCCTGGCCTCCCCCCATGAGATTTTTACTTAGAAAAAGCCAGAAGTGGCATTGTGGCTCAAGTGGTAGAGCACTGGCCTTTAGCAAAAAGCTTAGGACAGTGCCCAGGCCAAGTTCAAGTCCTGGACCAGCAAAAAATAAAATAAAAAAATATTTTAAAGAATTAGAGCTGAGCCCTGGATACTATATTGAAAATGAACTGTATAACTTGTGGGTGGGGAAGGGAGGAAAAAAGAGCAGGGGAAGGGGTGACATTGTCTAGAATGAAAGGTAGTCTTCATCTCACTTATGTAACTGTAACCCCTCTGGTATATCATGTTTATAATAACAACAACAACAACAACAACATTGGAGCTGAGGATTGAACCCATGTGTTTGTATGCGCCAAACATAAGTTCTGCCATTGAGCTTTGTGCATACACCTCTGGTCTTACTGCCTCTTTTTGTAAGGGTTCTGCATTTCTCTTTGGTCCCTCATGGTAATTCTGGATGCTTTCTCATTTCAAGATCCCTACTTTAGCTGTGTCTGGGATAATTAGGAGTAAGATATAGACATCACGTAGGAGGGTGTTGTTCTTTTATTTTTTTTGTTGGTTGTGGGACTTGAACTCAGGGACTGGATGTTGTGCCTGAGCCCTTTTGCTCAAGGCTGGTGCTCTACCACTTGAACTACAGCGCCACTGCCAGTTTTCTAGTGGCTAATTGAGTGCCATGAATATTTGTGCTTGGGCTGGTTTCAAACAGATCCTCAGATCTCAGTCTTCTGAGTAGTTAAGGTTATGGGCATGAGCCAGCAGGCACCTGGTGTTGGGGTGTGGTTCTTAAAGACTGAACTTGATGGCTCATCCCACCTAGCAGATCCTTAGTTTCTGAGCATCTGAAATCTTTGCTTTGTTTTCTGAAGCCCAGATCAGCTTCTGATATGGGAAAAGTAAGTAATGCCAAATGCTTGACTTATTTTCCTGGGTATTACTTCTTTTCCAAATTTTCTTCTAATAATAAATGTATCTTTCCAAATTTTATATCTGCATATTTTGTCATCTTGTCATTTGTGGATGCGTCTTCTCTGCCTTTTAAACATTTTGTATTTCTTGCTTGCTTTATTTGTCATATGGTACAAATTAAAAGGGAAGAATTTTTGATGGCTATTTACTATAAAATTCTTATCGAATAGGATCACAGAAGAATCTTGTTAATAGCCAGCTTCACAAAGATATACTTTGTGAGGAAGTCTTTGGATAACTTCTAGTAGGACTTCCACATGATCCAGGCTTGCATTCTGTGCGAGGCAGGCGGCAGGCGTTAGAAGTTCCTGTTGTCATAGAGCAAAGTTCTCTCTGTTGCTCAGGCTTGTGGCTTGTGACCTGTTGGCAGCTCTGGCTTTGCTTGGTAGATTGGTTAGATTAGGAACTTGAAGCTAAGTAGCTCCAAGTAAACTTAATACTTGTGGAGATGACTTCTTAGGCACCTATTTGTATAAAATTGGGGATGAAATTTGTAGTTTTTACTTATGTGTTGCCTTGTTTCAGTATGAAGGCTTAGAGTCATCTTTAAAGGATCCCAGCTTTGAGAAGGAGTCAACAGAAGCACAAAGTTTGGAGGTAAAAAATAATAGTATAATGTAAACAGCTAGGGAAAAGATTCTTACTAAGTAAACATAAACTTTGAAAGTAATCTATCTTCTCAAAAGTAATCATGTCAAAGTGATGTGAAAGAACCTCTCTGGATATTCAAACTGAAGCAAGTTAGAGGGAACAGGACATTAACTAGCATGAGAACGTCAAAACCTGGTGAGCTTGGAACTGGAGGTGGAGCTCAAGTGATAACAGCGTGGGCCTTGAACCGAAAAAGCCAGGCAAGAGCTGGAGCCCCGAGAGCAAGCTCCAGTACTGGCACAAACAAAACAAAAACCAACAACAGCCAAAAAAATTCCCTTGAGTTCTTGTTGCTAATGTGTTCTGAAAGAGGCATCTTTAGCTTATTGGGCTCCAGAGATATGTAGAAAGAAGTTTTTCATTCTTTAATCCTGATTAATGCATTAATGTGACCATTCCTTTTTTTGACATAATTTGTTCCAGAAAAGAAAGAGGATTCATTTTTCAGAAACTTAGTAATAATTAAATAAAAATGGCCAAGTGGTAGAGTGTTTTTGCCTAGCATGCTCGAAGACCAGAATTTGATTCCTTGGTCACTACATACATAAAAGTAGTGCTGTGGCTCAAGTAGTAGACCTCTAGCCATGAGAGAGCCCAAGGACTGTGCTCAGGCCCTGAGTTCAAGCCAGGATTACTAGGAAATTTTGGAATTTTAGAAATGAGTTATGTAAGTTGTAATAACATTTCATTTCCTCCTATAGTAAGATCTAATTAATATTAGACTGTTAATTTACATTGTATGTGGTAGAGTGCTGATCAGTGTTTGACTGCTCTCTAAAAAGCACTTGTTGAGTTTTGTGGTGTAAATACTCCCACCATGGCCAGTTAAGTACTGAATGAAAAGTTTAAAACAGACGTAGTTAACTTTCCTGAGCTGAGACTTATTCAACTAGTGGAAAGGAAAGCATGGTACATTGTAGTTTAGCTAGACTAAGGTAGAGGGGAGTGTCTCAGGACTATTGCAGATGGAGGTGATGAGTAGTCTGCTTCTGCTCATGGTAAGTAGAAAATAGACCTTGTACCTTTGTTGTACGTGTTTGGTCTACCTTGACTGATCACAACTGCCAATTGACCAATTGGGTAATCATCAGAATATCTCAGTCATGATTCAGAATGCCCTTGGAGAGTCCAAAGAAAGTAAGAAATTGATTGGACTCCACATAAAACATAAAAATGTATAAAATGGGGGATGAAATTTGTAGTTTTCTATGTTCATTTGCTACCTGTTAATATATTCAAGCACTTGTTGGAATTATTACATTTTATTTGTTGAACTAGTAGAAATTATGACTAGATTGGTAAATAAAACAAGCTTGAATTTTGATTCAAGTTAAGAATTCCTATAATGAAGTAGTCAAAGTTGGGGGACTATATATAAACAAGTTTTAAAATTATTGTATTATCTTTTGGTTATTTTTTTAAAATAAGTTTGACCAATGATCACAATGATCAGAGGTATGTTTAATATACTATTTAAAATCCAGTGGGAATAATCCTATAACAAATCACTTTAAATTTAAAAAGTAATAGAGAATGTTATCATTCAATGAGGACTCTTACTGGAACCAGTCTTGCTTATCTTTTGATTATATTTTTATGTGATTAATTATGTTTTTATGTTAAGTTGGATTTAGTTTTCTTTCTTTCTTTCTTTTTTTTTTTTTTTGCCAGTTTGGGGCTTGAACTTAGGGCCCGAGCCCTGTCCCTTAGGCTTTCTCAAGGCTAGTGCTCTACCACTTGAGCCACAGCACCATTTCTGGCTTTTTCTGTGTATATGGTACTGAGGAATTGAAGCTGGGTCTTCATGTTAGGCAAGCACACTACCACTAGGCCAAACTCCCCACCGCTTTTTTTTTTTTTTTTTTTTTTACCAGTCCTGGGCTTGAGCTCAGGGCCTGAGCACTGTCCTTGGACTTTCTCAAGGCTAGAGCTCTACCACTTGAGCCTCAGCACCACTTCCGGCTTTTTTCTATGTATGTGGTACCGAGGAATGGAACCCGGGTCTTCATGCATGCTAGGCAAGCACTTTAACCACTAGGCCAAACTCCCGGCCCCCCCCTTTTTTTTTTTTTGCCAGTCCTTGGGCTTGAACTCAGGGTCTGGGCACTGTCCTTAGGCTTTGTCAAGGCTAACACTCTACCACTTGAGCCACAGCACCACTTCTGGCATTTTCTGTGTATGTGGTAATGAGGATTCGAACCCAGGGCTTGGTTCATGCTAGGTAAGCATTCTACCACCATGCTCTTACTTTTTTAAAAAACATGCTTCAGAACACCATTTCGTGAAATTACTACTTTTTTTTTTGTAAATAAAATTTTATTGGGATTCAAACATACTACCTCACTTAGGTATTGTTTCTGTTTCTCAGTGACTTACTTTCACGATAGAGACTTCATGGCCTGACTACTACTATTTCTCTCTTTAGAAGTTTTCTGACCACTACTTGAATTGTTGTTTTAATGCTATGAAAAAGAATAATATCTTCTGTCTTCTATACTATGTATTTGATATATAATGTTGTTTATAATCAGTTTAATCAGAACATTCTATGTCTGTCTTGTTAAAGCTGACTTTCTATTTTAGGAAACCTATGAAAAATTGGATAGTTTCAAATCTAAACTTGAAGATGAAATACTATTCCTTGAAAAAGAGCTAGAAGAAGAGAAATCTAAGCATTCTGAACAAGAGCAATTAGTAAGTACTTTGAGAATATACAAAAAGAAAGTTCTTAGTTTATAACATTAGTACAGTATCAGTTAAAATGTAAGCCCAGTTAAAATACTGGGCCCTGGTGGCTTACGTCTCTAATCCTAGCTACTCAGGAGACTGAGGATTGCAGTTCAAAACCAGCCCAGACAGGTAAGGCCATGGAACTCCTCAATTAACTACATCAAAACCAGAAGTGTAGCTTATGGTTTCATGTTGTGTTTCTAAGTGGTAGAGCACTAGCCTTGAGCAAAAAGCTCAGGGACTGTATCTAGGTCCTCAGTTCACCCCATGACTGAAAACAAAGACAAAGACTTGCATTGCAGGTATGTCCTTTAATTGCAGCACTTTAGAGATAGATGCAGTAAGGTGTCATGCTCCAGGTTATAATGGCTACCTCTGTCCCCCCATCCCCCACCCCCCCATCAGGAGTCTGTCTCAGAAAATAAAACAAGATTAAATTTACCTGCAAAGAATGCATAAGGCTGTAAGACAGAGAATAAAATTTTCAGATCCACTTTTCACTTCCTAAATACTACCATGAGTATCTTGCACATTCTTTTGTTTTGCTCGAGGCTTGCACTCTACCACTTTTAGCCACACTACCACTTCTGGTTCTCTGTTGGTTCATTGGGGATAAGAGTCTTAGGATTTTCCTGTCTTGTCTAGCTTTGAACTGATATCCTCAGATCCTCCTGAGTAGCTAGGATTTCAGGTGTGAGCCACCAGGGCCTGCTGTCTTTACATTTTTTTTTTTTTTTTTGGTAGGTCATGGGGCTTGAACTCTCTGGGCCTGGGCGCTGTCCCTGAGCTCTTCAGCTCAAGGTTACCACCCTAACCCTGGAGCCACAGCCCCACTTCCCATTTTCTAGTGATTAATTGGAGATAAGAGTCTCTTAGTCTTTTGTGCCTGGGCTTGCTTTGAACCTCAATCCTCAGATCTCAGCTTCCTGAGTAGCTAGGATTACAGGCATGAGCCACTACACTCGGCTTGTCTTACACATTCTTTTCTTTTCTTTTCTTTTTTTTTTTTTTTTTTTTTTTTTTGCCAGTTGTGGCCCTTGAACTCAGGGCCTGGGCACCGTCCTTGGGCTTTCTCACTCGAACATAGCACCATTTCTTGCTTTTTGGTGTGTATTTGGTACTGAGGAATTGAACCCAGGTCTTCGTGCATGCTAGGCAAGCGCTCTACCACTAGGCTACTACCTGGCTTATCTTACACATTTTTTTTTAAAACGCATCACTCTTATTATATGAACAAGCTCATACTCATGATCAATGCTGTCTTACATATTCTTTTTTTTTTTTTGCCAGTCCTGTGCTTGAGCTCAGGGCCTGAGCACTGTCCTTGGACTTTCTCAAGGCTAGAGCTCTACCACTTGAGCCTCAGTACCACTTCCGGCTTTTTTCTATGTATGTGGTACCGAGGAATCGAACGCTGGTCTTCGTGTATGCTAGGCAAGCACTTTAACCACTAGGCCAAACTCCCGTCCCTGTCTTACATATTCTTATAGAAATTTTCTACATGTGCTATGAAAGTAATCCATATAAAGAATTAAGTTTCAGGCTGGTGGCTCAAGTGGCATCTGCCTAGCAAACATAAGTCTCTGAGTTCTTCAGCACTTATAAAGGATGACCATTCTAATTTTCCATTGTAAAATATGGTATAAGGAGAATTTTGATGTCTTTGAAATTGTTCCATGAGATGTGGTGCTGGTCTGTATGTGTGCAATTGTACAGGTTGAGAGGAGATACTCCTGTTGAGTAGCTTCATATAAAATTCTAGCAGTGTAATGGTGAGTCAACTGAGAAGGTGTGTTCATTGAGTCCTGCACTTGCTTGTGGACCACACGTGTCAGGTTAATAGTATACCTACTGTATATGACATCTTGTAGGGTGAGGCATTTAAATACTTTTTGACTGACACTGTCTTTCCAGACGGCGGATATTTCAAAAAGGATACAGTCCCTAGAAGATGAATCAAATTCTCTCAAATCACAAGTAGCTGAAGTAAGTTGAATTAATCTAATAGGGCTATTGCTTTTGAAAATCATTTCCATTTTATTGTTAATAGTTGAAGAAATAACATTATATAGGGATTTGAGAAATAGTAGTTCTTGGATTTATTATTTTTTTCTTGAGTTACTTCAGGAAGGTTCCATTTTTCACTGGGCATGTGAATATTAAGCTATTGCTATATACTGCAGATGTGTGGTATTTAACACTAATGCACTAAAAAACTTATGGAGTTAAAGTTTTAGGAGAGGAGATACAGAATAATTAGTTAACAAAAATATGCTACCTAGGATATAACAGGTTCCAAGAAGTTAAATCATATTAGTGAGCAGTGGCTCATATCTGTATTCTTAGCTTTTCAGGAGGCTGAGATCATGAAGGTTACTGTTTTGAGTCAGCCCAGATGAAATGTTTCTGAGAAGTACTTACCATGCCAGCTATGTTGGAAGCACAAACAGGACCAGGGACCTGCCAGGGTAGAAAGGGAGATTGAAAAGCAATGAATGCATGAAGGGCTGAGGGCACAGTTCAAGTAGTAGAGCATATGCCTGATAGATTCAAGGCCCTGAGTTCAAACCATAGTACCACCACCAAAACAAAAAAGGTTAAAACATGTGCTTACGTTTATACAGCAAATCAGTGCAGAACCAAGACAATAGACTGGTGTTCTCTCTCTCTCTCTCTCTCTCTCTCTCTCTCTCTCTCTCTCTCTCTCTCTCTCTCTCTCTCTCTCTCTCTCTCTCTCTCTCTCTCGTCGGTTGTGGGGCTTGAATTCTAGGTCTGGGCACTGTCCCTAAGCTCTTCAGCTCAAGGCCTCTGCTCTACTCCTTGAGCCCACCGTACTACTTCCAATAGACTATGATTCTTGGTCACCCTTCTTACTGCTATACCATGCTGCCTGTACTAATACTGGCATGTTTTTTGTTATTTGCTTAAATTTCATGTTGTAGGGGAGAGTTTATAGAGATGGGCACTTATCTTAATTGCTTTAAACTCATTATATTTTATTTCACTTAGGCCAAAACAACCTTCAGAGTATTTCAGATCAATGAAGAACGACTTAAAGGAACAATAAAAGATGCTCTGAGTGAGAATTCCCAACTTCAGCAAAGCCAGGAACAGGTTTGTACTCCAGAGACTGTTCAGCATGTGAATATATAAATTATAAATGTTTTAGTAAAACTCATGACTGACATAGGTAAGTTTCCTCTGAAAGTGAAAGAGCAGGATAATCTTGTACACATAACCTCGTGTTTCTGTTGTACAGATATGAAGCTTCTGGTACCCTCTTCTTCCAGAACTGAAGTGAGTCAGGGCATTCATCATAGTAGGTCGATGTTAGCACCAACTTCTCAAAACCAGACTGAAGAAGGTGTTCAGTAAATACCTTTGGGGATAATGGAAGTTATCCAAGTTGTGGTACTGGACATGTTAACTTGTAATCCTCTTGTATAATTATTTTGTTTTGTTCCCCCCCCATTACTTATCTGTAGACACTTCCGTATAAATTCTTTCTCCTGTTTTCCTAGTGAAGTTACAGGTTTTCACTTTGGAAGATTTCTTCTGATTACAGTATCATGGTTGCCTAAATGATTTTCAGAGTAAACCCTTGAGCTCATAAGCCTGGGACTGGCAAAGAAAAAATGTAATAAATTGGGTCTTGAACTGTGGGCCTGGGCTCTGTCCCTGAGCTCTGAAGCTCAAGGCTACTGCCCTACCCCTGGGCCTAGGCATTGTCCCTGAGCTCTTCAGAAAAATTACTGTTATTATAAAGGCTGTATAGAGGGCTTATACTTACATAAGTCAGGGAAAGAGTACATTGCTTTTGGAACCAGTATCACCCTTCCCTCCTGTCTCCCACTCTTCCCTCCCATCCCCACCCATGGTTACATTTGTTCACCCTTTGTCCTTATTTCATTTATTTATTTTTTTAGGAAAGCTTATTCAGAAGGAAATGTGGTGAAGAAAGATGATGATGATTACTATTATTATTATTTGCCAGTCATGGGGCTTGAAATCAGGGTCTGAGCACTGTCCTTGGGCTTTCTCCTTGGTAGAGGCAAGCACTCTGTCTCCAGGCCAAATTCCAGGCCCTGTCCTTACATTTCTGAGTCCCCAACTCTTTAATCATCAAAGTTCTTGAAGCAAAATTGTGTATTTTCTATTTTCTGATTTATTTTAAGACTTCATGCTCAGTTACTCAACTTTTTCTTTTTTTTTTTTTTGCCAGTCCTGGGCCTTGAACTCAGGGCCTGAACACTGTCTTTGGGCTTTCTCAGGACTAGAGCTCTACCACTTGAGCCACAGCACCATTTCCGGCTTATTTTTTTCTGTGTATATGGTACTGAGGAATTGAACCTGGGTCTTTGTGCATGCTAGGCAAGCACTCTACCACTAGGCCAAACTCCTGGCCCATCAACTTCTTTAGTAACTCATTAGACCACTGGATCAGTCAATCCAGTTTTTTTTTTTTTTTTGCCAGTCCTGGGCTTGAGCTCAGGGCCTGAGCACTGTCCTTGGACTTTCTCAAGGCTAGAGCTCTACCACTTGAGCCTCAGCACCACTTCTGGCTTTTTTCTATGTATGTGGTACCAAGGAATCGAACCCGGGTCTTCGTGCATGCTAGGCAAGCACTCTACCACTAGGCCAAACTCCCGGCCCGTCAATCCAGTTTTTATCTTTAGTCTTCATTTGGTTTTATGTGTCAGTGACATCTGATTCTTTTACATATGCATAAAAAAGTTTTCACTGGGCGCAGTGGCTCATGCCTGTAATCCTAGCTGCTCAGGAGGCTGAGATCTGAGGATCAAGGTTCAAAGCCAGCCCAGGCACAAAAGGAGCTGAGACTCTTATCTCCAGTTAACCTCTAGAAAATGGTAAGTAGGTCTTGGCTCAAGGGTAGAGTGGTAGCCTTGAGCTGAAGAGCTCAGGGGCAATGCCCAGGTCCAGGGGTAGGATGGTAGCCTTGAGATGAAGAACTCAGGGACAGCGCCCAGGCCGAGTACAAGCCCCACGTCCCACAAAAAAACCAAAACCAACAAAACAACAAAAAAACCCAACAGTTTTCTCATAACAAGGGGTATCAATGTGTGAAAAGTAATGCACTTACTATCTGGTGAATGTAACTGTAACCCCTCTATACATTACCTTGATAATAAAAATAAAATGGAAAAAAAAAGCAAAGAAAGTTTTCTATGTAGTTGTATATGCTAATTAAGCTATGGTTCTGTGAATAATTACTATTTGATAGACTAGAGTTTTACTGACAATAAATACATTTTAATTTACTTTTCATGCCTATGAACCATTTCTTTTGTGAACTTTCTGTTAAATCCTCCCCTTAATATTTTTTTTACATGCTAAGGTGTTGTTACGAGGCTTTATTTTTAGTTGTTTTAAATTTCCGTTTGTAAACTTTTAGATAAAAATTAAATGTATACCCATATATATATGTATATTCATGTAAATACATACGTACGTATACATGTGTATATACATACATACACATATAGTGTGCGTGTGTGTGTGAGAGAGTGTGTGTTCATGCACGTGCCAGTTCCGGGACTTGAACTAACTCAGGGTCTGGACACTGTCATTGAGCTTGTGCTCAAGGCTTGCATTCTACCTCATGAGCCATAGCTCCACTTTTGGCTTTTTGGTGTTTGATTGGAAGTAGAAGTCTCATAGACTCTCCTATCTAGGCTGGTTTCAAACTATGATCCTCAGATTACAGTGTCCTGAGTAACTAGGATTACAGGCATGAGCCAATGGTACCTGGAAAGTCTGTTCCCCCCACCCCCAAATTATTATCAGTTTATATTATTTACTTTATTTTTATTTTTCTTTGAGTTTTGCAGTTTATTTATTGAAACTTTATACATACATTGTTTGGCTGTAGAATTCTAAATTCATATAGTCCAAAATTTATCCCAAAGCACAGAATAATGATTATGGTAAAGGAATACACAAGTCATTTAGTTTGCTTCTGAATGTTTTATACAGAGAATTCTTTGCTCATTTGGTAAACATTACCTCATCTGCTTCTTTACCTCCTTCCTCCTCCTCCTCCTCATCATCATCTTCAGTGGTTTCACCAGTATAACAGGGATCTTGAGGGTACGAGCTCATGTAAAAAGTGACCAATTTCAAAGTCAGCAGCAAGAGTAGCTTCAGCGTCATCATCCAAATCTCCACTCTCAGGAACTTCAGGAGGGACAAAAAAATTACAGAAGAATCATTGGAAACTGATTTAGTCACAGTTCGAACTGTCCCATGTCCCTTGTGTTTCTGCTTCTTCTGAATGGTTTTCAAAATGACCTTCTTTCCTTTTTTCCAATCTATCTGACACCCTGTACAACCCATAATTTCTGGTCCATCAAAAGAAAAGGGATCAGAATCATCTAGTTCTGATCTCATCTATAGGTCTTTGTCAACACTTCATTTGTGAAATATTCATTGGGTTCGAAGTGAAATTCTAACATAAAACTCATAGGCTGGCCAGAAAAAATACGAAATGCTTCACAATTTTGCGTGTCATCCTTGCACAGGGGCCATGCTAATCTCTGAATTGTTCCAATTTTAGTATATGTGCTGCTGAAGTGAGCACTATTTTTATTTTTTTGTGGGTCGTGGGGCTTGAACTCCGTCTGGATGATGTTCCTGAGCTCTTCAGCTCAAGGCTATGGCCCTACCCTTGAGCCCCCCACTTCCTGTTTTCTAGAGGTTAATTGGAGATAAAAGGCTTAGCCCCTTTTGTGCCGGGGCTGGCTTTGAACCTGGATCCTCAGATCTCAGCCTTCTGAGTAGCTAGGATTAGAAGTGTGAGCTACTGTGCCCGGCCTTCATTTTCATTTTTTTTGTCTATTGAACTCTGGGCCTGGGTACTGTCCCTGAGTTCTTCAGCTCAAGGCTACAGTCTATCACTTAAGCCACATTGCCATTTCTAGTTTTCTAGTGGTTAATTAGAGATAAGAATCTTATGGACTTTTGTGCCTGGGCTGACTTTGAATTGAGGTCATGAGACCTCAGCCTTCTGAGTAGCTTTATAGGCTTACAGTAGGATTATAGGCATGGGCCACTGGCACCTGGCTCTATATTATTTATTTTTTTAAGAAATTATATAGAGAGGTTACAGTTCCATTTATCAGGTTATTAGTACAATGCGCCTTGATCAATGCCACCCTTTTTATTATTTTCCAAGTCTTTTTAGTGAAAAATTTCATTCTATGTTAATAGATTCGATTCTTTTTCTTTTATAACATGTATAATAATTTATATAAACTCTGATTTTTCCTAGATTGATGGGATTTCTAAGGATCAGTTATTTTCAGTACAAAACAGCATGATAATTAAAATTCATTTTAATACAAATAAGATATGTACATTATATTGGATATAAGAGTAATAGAAATTAGCATATCTAATAGATAAGCATGTTCATTTGATATAAACTTATTGTGTAAATCAGTTGAAGAATATTTTAAGTGTGTATTACTTTATAGAACTATCTTGAAAGTTCTCTGCAAATGAGCCATTTTTGTGTAAGTGATAGCACTGTGTCTTGTTTCTCAGACACATAAATACATACAAGAGTGGTCTGGGCGTATCACAGGAGTTGAATGTCTTTGCTATTGTTTCCATTTCAGCTTTTACAGGAAATTGAAGTATGGAAAGAACAAGTGAGTGAACTTAATAAACACAAGGTAACATTTGAGGACTCCACACTGCAGGCAGAACAAGTTCTGAGTGATAAAGAAAATCATATCCAGGTAAATGGCCCTCCTGGCTTTATGTCTGAGTTCACAGGAATCTCATAGTAGCTTAAACATTTGAAATTTTACTTTCAACAGCTTTTATTTCATTTATTTTTGTCCAGATTGTCAAATGCTTCTTGAAGATGTGTAGTTTTGTAGCATACATATATTAACATATCAAGATGGGCATGGTGGCACACACCTGTATTCCTAGCTACTCAGGATGCTGAGATCCGAAGGATCAAGGTTTAAAGCCAGCCCGGGCACAAAAGACCTGAGACTCTTATCTCCAGTTAACCTCTAGAAAATGGGAAGTGGGGCTTGGCTCAAGGGTAGGGCAGTAGCCTTGAGCTGAAGATCTCAGGGACAGTGCCCAGGCCAAGTTCAAGCCTCAGGACCCACAAAAAACAACAACAACAAAAACATATCATATGTCCTTTTCTATTTCTTCAGTATTTTAGCCTGGGTATTTAGTAAAAAGAAGAAAAAGAATGATTTTTATCTTTCTCATTACTCTGTAGTCTACTTCTGTTAATAAGAGGAAGTTGGAAAGAATTTGTGAAACCAGGTGAACAGTTAAGGTCACACACACGCACACACATACACACAGACATATGTGTATATATATACACATGTACATATGAATATAAATACTTCTGCATGTATATGTGTATATATATATACAAATATGTATTCATAAATATCGTACAAGAAAGACAAAAATGACTTATTTTCAGAGAACTTTCAAGATAGTACTATAAAGTATTATATAGAGAGACATATATATGTGTATACATACACCCACATAGACACATAATACCTGTACACACTAGCTTTAATAATCTAGATTTAGGGATGTTATGTGCTTTAATAGCGATGAAGAAATTTCTTTTTTGTTTTGGTAGTTGAACTCAGGGCACTCTGCCACTTTGATCTTCAGCTCTTCTTCCATTTTTCTGGTGGTTAATTGGAGATAAGAGTCTTATGGACTTTTCTGCCCAGGCTGGCTTTGAACTGTAATACTCAGATCTCAAATTCCTGAGTAGCTAGAATTATTGGCATGAGTCACCAGTACCTAGCCAAATGATGTAGACTTTTTGCAAAATAAATTGAATTGAAACTTGACTCTAATCACAGGAATAAAACTCCCGGCCCCTCCCCCATTATTTATATATAGTTGGCTTTCTGTATCCATAGGCTCCTCTTCTATGGATTTAACAACCACAGAGTGTCAATATTAAAAACAATATACCTGGGGCCAGGAGTTTGGCCTGATGGTAGAGTGCTTGCCTAGCATGCATGAAGACCCAGGTTTGATTCCTTGGTACCACATACATAGAAAAAAGCTAGAAGTGGTGCTGAGGCTCAAGTGGTAGAGTTCTAGCCTTGAGAAACTCCCAAGGACAGTGCTCAGGCCCTGACTGAGTACCCAGTACCCAGGACTGGCAAAAAAAAAATACACTTGTACTGAACATGTGAGGACTTCTTTCCTTATTGTCCTTCTCTAAATAATACAGTGTAACACTTTTCTTGTCTATCGTATATGTATTACAGTAGGTGTTATAAATAATCAGTTGGTTTAAAGGATACAGGAGAATGTGCATAGGTTATGTGTTTTAAATAAGGGATTTTGGTGATGGTATTGTGGCCGGGGTGGGTCATGTCCTGGAGCCAATCTCCTGTGGATACTGAGGGGTGATGGTGCCTGTCTTTTCCATGCTTAATCTAAAAAGCTTAAGACTTTTTCCTAATCAGAAGACATAGGCCCTGTTAATTGTGCCTGGAAGCCTGAAGGCAGGGGGGACTGCATAGTGAAAATTTTAGAGCAGAGTGATCTTCCCAGAGAAATTTGTGACATAGTCATTTTATTATCTATAGTGCCAGAAAAGCTTTAACTCTAGAAAACGAAAAAACAAAAAACAAAAACGGTCGGAAAACTTTTAACATTCCCAGTTTGATATGTTCTCTCTTTGTCTCTCTGTTTCTGTTTCTGTCTCTGTCTCTCTTTTGTGGATCATGGGCTTGAACTCTAGGCCTGGGCACTGCCCCTCAGCTCTTCAGCTCAAGACTACCGTCCTATCCCTTGAGCCACAGTGCTACTTCTGGCATTCTGGTGGTTAATTGGAGATAGCGTCTCATGGACTTTAGTGGCTGAGCTGGCTTTAAACCATGATCCTCAGATCTCAGCCTCCTGAGTAGCTGGGATTATAGGTATAAGCCACTGCTGTCTTTCCTTTTTTTTTTTTTTTTTCTTTTTGCTAATCCTGGGGCTTGAGTTCAGGGCCTGTGCACTGTCCCTGAGCTTCTTTTGCTCAAGGCTAGCACTTTA